>NC_080068.1:78929356-79583390 GCF_949987535.1 Balaenoptera acutorostrata
CATTTGACAAGTCTTCACAAATAAGGAGGGCTGGATGATAGCACAGTTTGGTGGAAGTTCAAATGATTTCTACAAGGGTGAAATAGAAGTTTCCAGCAGTTTGTCAAAGCCCTCCATAGCCCCATCCTGTTAAACATCTTCATGAATCACTTAATATGAATGAGCATACTGGAAACTCATTATCAAGTTTGCAGATAGTACAAAATGGGGGGTGTTTAATAGGTGATAAGCTAAATGACAGAATGAAGAATCCAGATCTAAAAAGGCTGATCCAAAAGGTAATTTAATACGGGTTAATGTAAAACTGAGTTGTGTGTTTAAAAAAAACCCCTGCTGCTTAAAAACAGAATGGTGAGGCTTGGATTTATTTGTATATCAAGTGAAAAAAACAAAAACAAAAAAAGAACCAGGAAAGTCTTCTTGACTACAAGATCAAAATGAGCATTCAGTATTGTATGAAAGTTAAACAGCAACTACAGCCCTACAAATAGAATGCAAAGAGAGGTGTCTGGTTTTGAGTTACGTTCCCACTTCCTGTAGCATAGGGTAGTGGTGTCATAGCCTCAAGATCCCAGCTTCTAGTCTTGGCTCCGAGCAATCATTACCTGTGTGACTTTGGCAAGTTGGTGAACCTTTCTGGGAGCTCCTTAATCTTGAAATTCAAAAGAAGTAGGGAGGAAAGTTTGGACTAAATTATTTCTTCTTTTTTTTTTTTTAATAAATTTATTTATTTATTTATGGCTGCGTTGGGTCTTCGTTGCTGCACGTGGGCTTTCTCTAGTTACGGCGAGCGAGGGCTACTCTTTGTTGCGGTGCGCGGGCTTCTTATTGTGGTGGCTTCTCTTGTTGCAGAGCACGGGCTCTAGGCATGCGAGCTTCAGTAGTTGCGGCACGCAGGCTCCGTAGTCGTGGCTCACAGGCTCTAGAGCGCAGGCTCAGTAGTTGTGGCTTACGGGCTTAGTTGCTCCACAGCATGTGGGATCTTCCCGGACCAGGGCTTGAACCCGTGTCCCCTGCATTAGCAGGTGGATTCTTAACCACTGTGCCACCACGGAAACCCCCTGGACTAAATTATTTCTGAAAGAACTCTGGCCAAGAAGTTCAATTTCAATTATTTAATTCAAGTAGTTTAAGTAATTTAAACTAATTTACCTTAGGAGATTAACTAACTGCCACTTTAGATATGAGGGATATATTAGTGGTTATAAGTGATATAAACCCAACTCAAATTATTTTAGGTAAAATGGAAGTATATAGGCTCTCCGAATGTGAAGAATGGTTCATGAAATCATGAGAATAACAGAGAAGCTGGACTTCAGGAACACTGATGTCCACACAAAGAGAATTTGGTTCTGAGGGAAGTAAGGTTTGAAACTGCTTAGCTGATGTAGATGGGAAAGTCAGCCTGGAGTGATAATTTAGGGAAAAAGGGAGAGGCAACAGGAACTGAGCTTTGTTGAATGTCTACTATGCGTCAGGTTCTGTGCTAATCTATTTCAAGTATGCTATCTCCTTTAATCCTTACTTTTATAGAAACTGAAATTCAGAGTGGTTTAAGAAACTTGCCTAAAGTTAAGTAGTAGAACCAAAGAAATGGCAATGGCCAATGTAGTTTTTAGTGGTGTGGCCTAAAGATGCTTGACTAATAATGTGCTTGTAGATGTTGCTTAATAATGCTAGCATAGGGAATTCCCTGGCAGTCCAGTGGTCAGGACTTCAAGCTCTCACTGCCAAGGGCCTGGGTTCCATCCCTGGTCGGGGAACTAAGATCCCACAAGCTGTGTGGCACGGCCAAAAATAAATAAATTAATTAATTAATTAATTTTAAAAAATAATGGTAGCACATTTATAGTGCTTACTGTGTAACAATAACTATTCTAAGTGCTTTATGTATGTTAACTTTTAAAAAAATATTTTATTTATTTATTTATTTGGCTGCGCCTGGTCTCAGTTGCAGCACTTGGGATCTTCATTGCACTATGTGATATTCTTCACTATGACCAGAAGGGGAAGTCAAATACAGCAACATTTCAAAAATGATTTTCTCTTTCTCTTAGTTATGGAATAACAAGCTTCTTATTTTTTATTTTTTTACTCTTCAGTTTTTTTCAATTTACTTCAATGAAAAAGTTTTCCCTGTATTCAGGAAAAACCTACAGCTTTAAATATATGTATATTTCTTTTTTACACTTATAATTGTCTTGCTTCTACCCTGGGGTGGACACACTCTATTTTGAAGGTCAACCTTGCATTCTGGGATTGAGTTGAAAAGGTCATTAACAGGAGAACAGAAGAAAACAAACACTGCACCAAGAATTGGGACATAATGCTTCTCTCTAACATCATGCATGCATTCTAGATAGGAATAAGGGTAAAGGTGAAAAGCAAAAGGAAGTATGAATGCCAAATGAGTTTATCCCCATTCTATTGGTAAGAAAGAATAGGTTAATTGATATTGGGTAGATATTGCTCTGCCTAGCTATTGAGACCTAAGAAATTATCTAGTTCATACTCATTTTGCAAATGAGAAAACTGAGGCTTGGAAAAGTTAGTTTGCCTCCAGTCATATAGCTTATTAATTATAACAAGTTGGAGTAGAAAGAGCATGGGCTTCTAGAGTCATATACTGGCTCCACCACTCCCTAATTGTGCAAATTTTGGGTCAAGTTATTTAACTTCTCAGAGTCTCAGTTTCTTCATTTTCAAAATGATAGTAATCTTACCTATTGCAATTGATTGTTGTGAGAATTAAATGTATAAGTACATAGCTAATCCCAAATAGACACTTGGTGTTCAATAAATTTTATCTTCAAATTCCTTCTAGTTATTTGCAAAGCAAGGTCACCGTCTATAACTCGTAGAGATTGTACAGTATACTGCTTTGAATAAAGAAATTTGTAAGACTCAGATATTGAAATGATACACTTGTTATAAAACAGTGGTGCTGGAAACATTTTAAAGAGTATGCAGGACAAAGAATTAAACATATTTAAAAAAATTTTTTTAAATTACTCTTATTTTTAAAATATTTATTTATTTATTTATTTAGGCTGCTCTGGGTCTTCATTTCAGCATGCGGGATCTTCGTTGCAACCTGCGGGATCCCTCAGCTGCAGCATGCGGGCTTCTTAGTTGCGGCATGTGAACTTCTAGTTGCGGCATGCATGTGGGATCCAGTTCCCCCACCAGGGATCGAACCCGGGCCCCCCTCATTGGGAGCATGGAGTCCCACCCACTGGACCACCAGGGAAGTCCCCATATTTTAATTTATATATATTGGTAATACCTATGATGGTTAATTTTATGTATCTATTTGACTGGGCCACGGGGTGCCCAGATATTAGATCAAACATTATCCTAGTTGGGTATGTGAGGGTGTTTCTGGATGAGATTAACATACGAATCAGTAGACTAAATAAAGCAGATTTCCCCCTAATTTAGAGAGTGGGCCTTATTTAATCAGTTGAAGGCCTGAATAGAGCAAAAAGAGTGACCTTCCCTCAAGTAAGTGAGAATTTTTCCTGCCTACAGACTCAAACTGAAACATCAACTCTTCCTGGGTCTCTAGCCTGCCAGCCTTTGGACTGGAACTGAAACATTGACTCTCCCTGTTCTCAGGCCTTTGGACGTGGACTTGAAGTACACCAGCTCCCTTGGACTTCCAGTTTATCTGCTCACCCACCCTCCGGATCTTGGGACTTGTCAGCTCCCATGATTACATGAGCCAATACCTTGTAATAAGTCTCTTTATAATTATAAATAATCATACACACACACACATCCTAATGGTTCTGTTTCTCAGCAGAACACTAATACCATACCAGAGGTGTACACGTGCACATACCTACTCCTCATGTTTTCATAACAGTCAACAAGTAAGTATCCATTTCAAGGAATGCTTATGCAAATCCACAAGAAGTTGGGAAATACTGGGCAACAGTTAACGTCTCACATCTGATAAACCTCTTAAGAATATATCCGCCTCTCTGAGACCACTGCTCTTCTCCAGAAGAACATGGCTAGTTCCAGGAGAAGTAGAGGTGACTTAGGAGCAGAAGAACCAAAGAATACATGTCAATCAACTCATTCCTAAGAGGGTTACCTTGAGGGATAGAAAGTTTGAGCAACTCTTTTGTAACCTTTCCTATTCGTGGTGCCCTCAAGCAACCAGCTTTTGCAATGCTCTATCTATGGCATTCTGTTTAGTGGAATTGGCAATTATCATGAATCATATTTTCATGATCTGTCTCGTCACTGGTTGGTGATTGGTGGCAGCTGGATGGGGAATCCATTAAATAGAATACATTTTTCCAATCCTTTCATATGTTTGGTGTAAGTGCTATCATCAATTCAACATTAAATAAATGTTTTATGATTCTGGCTTTTAAATCGCTGAAATAGGGATAATAATGCCATCTATATATTTTTAAATATGGTAGGAAAATTATAAAAAGTAAAAGCATTATAAAGTATTATAAGTTAATACTTTTACTTTTCAGATGTGTTGAAATGGTGCAAACACAAAATATTGCAAACACTAGAAGGCACTATTTCTCTACTGAGGCAGAAAATGTTCTACCACAAATTTCTTGTGTCCTAAACTCCTCCTCTTGCCCAGTTCCTTTTCAAGAACAAAAAGTGCAGTATGAGAAACTTTAAAATATACATTTCTACAATGTCCTAAGCAGTGTAAAGAAAAGGGAAAAGGAGGACTAGTGATAAAAAGGACACAAAGAAAAAATGTAAATCCAATAAAAAGAAGACAGAAACAAAAAAGCTGCAAAAGATGATAAAGGGGAAGACGGATAATGAGAAGAAAATGAGGTCAAAGCAAGTTTCTTTTATACAATATAATATATGGGAACTGTTTTCCATGTCATAACTCTTTGTCATGTTATATTTAAAAACCCTAATTTATAATTAATCAGTGGCTCTCTAGGTCTGTGCTGGCTTCCCTTTCCAATCTTCTCACTCATCCTATTTCTTTCAACTGCACCTTGCAGGGAGGATACTGGGAATGCATCAGAATCTATAATGAAGACAAGAGTGACTGAGGGGTTTGGAATTAACCGTGGAAATGCAAGTGCTGTTTTGATAGTACTGGCTCGTAGGAAGGAAAGTAGACAAATGTCCTACTTATCCCTCCCTAAAAAAATTGTGTCTGAACACTTGGTTGAGACTTACAAAAAAATTGAGGGGATTGTGAATAATGGAGAACTAAACAGTCCTGGACTATTTGGTTAGAGGCTTTTTTAAAAATTTAACTCTTGGGACTTAAGGTTTCACAATAGCTTGAGGTTCATTTGTTGTTGGTGGTGGTGGTGGTTTTATTTTTCTTTCTAACTCTGAAAGGATGCCTTCTTCACCTTTTAATTGTTTTTTAAAAAATATTTATTTATTTATTTTGGCTGCACTGGGTCTTCATTGCGGCATGCGGGATCCTTAGTTGTGGCATGCAGACTTCTTAGTTGCAGCATGCATGCGGGATCTAGTTCCCCAACCCGGCTCCCTGCATTGGGATCGCAGTCTTACCCACTGGACCACCAGGGAAATCCCCACCTTTTAATTCTTGACAATTAAAGGAATCCAGGAGGAGGCAGCACAGAGCTGCCTGGCTGCTGAGGATCTGACCTAGTTTTAAAGAGTGATCTTGAGGTTGGCTTCTACTAATCTATCTTTGAAATCAACTTAGAAAAGTAAACAGGAACTGAAAGTCACATTTGTCAAATCAAATATTGTACATTTAAGGGCCAAGACGATCATGTTTGAGACTCAGGAAATTTTACTAACTGTGCTTTGAGAACAAGGAAATCGAAGTGCCTCATTTAACACATTTAGATTGGAGGTTAAAACACCTGGCCAAACAATTTCTCAGCAATAAATACTCTATTAAACTATGAGCTCTCAGAGAATCATGTCTTACATCTTATACACCTCAACTTGTCTTTGTACCCACAAAGCCTAGTATATATCAGGCACTCAATAAATGGTAGTTGAATGAAAGAACATGAAAACATTCTCCTGGAGTTAGGCATTCAGGCTATCAACTGTTTTGTTTTGTTTTGTTTTGTTTTCCTCTGATCTTTTTTGTCCTTGCTTTCATTGAACCATGCTCTTATGTTGGAACGTATTAATTAACAATCTCTTTCTCACCTCTTATCAGGAAGAGTGTCTGAGTCCAAAGAACATAATTGAGACTGTGCCAATCTCTGAGTTAGAGGGAGAGAGGAGACTTTAATAGCCAGTAAGTAAATTTGTGGTGCCCTCAAGTTCCTTGGAGGAGTAGGAAAAAAAAATTGGGAAGTTATTAACTCAACTGGGGGTCTTGATGACAGAGGACACACTTTCTTCAGTATGAATTTAGACTTTGATGCCTTCAAGAAAAATCATTAATGCAAGTCCTTGGGAGATATTCTCACCTCATATATGACCAAGGGACTGGCAGTGTTGATGCCCACCTAGTTGAAGTTCAGAAAGTTCTTGTCCAGCAAGAGCAAATTAGTATTGATGTGCAATATAGTCAGGCTTCTTATAGTGATTTGTGCTGCCTTTCTTCTGCTTTTGTAGTCCCTCTTTGAGACCATAGGGCTAGACTACGGAAGATTAAGGGAGAAGGGTCCAAGGGATGAATCTCTTCCTATGGAAGGAACAAGAGCAGGTTCCCCACCCTCCCAGGAATAGGGTGGCGTTTGTAGGACTGCGTGTCTTAAAGAGGGGGTACTTGGGGTAGGGGAAGGGGCAGAGCCTGGAATTTCCTGTTAGGAATGGAGGGGAGGGCCCAAAGAGGACTCCCTCCTAATGAAATCTTTGGGTGCTTTCCCTTTTGGAATTCAAGGGAAAGTTGAAGTTAGTTGATATGTTAACTCTTGCCTCTTCTATAGTATGATTTTCTATATAAATAATTAATTCCTATCCCAGCAGAGTCTGTTGTATTTATATGTGGAGGCTGAAGGGACAGGGTAGTGAGGAGGAATGGGCTCTTCTACCATATTCTTTTTAAGCAGTCCAGTAGAGATAGGGTATAAGCCCAGCAGGTGGACTGTGGCTGTTGACTAGAGACCTCATATCTTTGCCAAGTGGACCTCTTCTCATGATATGAGTGATCCAAGAAAGACCAACACAGAAGTGAGCCTTTATGACCTAACCTTGAAGTGGCATACCATCACTTCTGCCATGGTCACATAGACCAACCCTGATGCATTGTGGGAAAGCATTACAGAAGGGAGTAAATACCAAGAGACAAGGATCATTGGGGACTAGCTTGGAATTTGGCTACCGCAGATGAAATTCCTAAATTTATTTGATCATAACACCTTTTTTGAAAATAATAATTTCCTGGGGCTATTGTTCTATGGAACACATTTTAGGAAATGCTTTTATAGGTAATGGAAATCCATTGGCGTTTCTACAAGATTGTGACATGAATCTATCTATGTTTTGGAAGATTGCTGGCAGAAACATGCTGAATGAATCTAAGGAAGAGGAAAGATTAGAGAGATTCCAGTTAGGAGGTTTTGCAGTGTTGTAGATGAGAGGTGATGGAAGTGGGGAATGGGAACTGGGGAGGAAAAGAGGAATCAAGGTGAGATATATTGTGGAGGCAGAAACAACAGAACAATGTGATTGCGAAAGAGGGAGGCATCCAAAATGACTTGGATTTCTGGCTGAAGTGATTAGGACCATGATAAGTCCATTAACTAACGTTGGAAATACAGAATGAGGATCAGGTTTGGGAGAAGCTTTGATGAACTCAGTTCTAGATATCTTGAAATTTTGTGTAAGTAAGCCTAGTTACAGTAAGGAGCCAATTTACATGAATACATCAATTCACACATTTTGGGCCACAAACAACAAAAACCCCTATTCAAAATGGCTGAAATGATAAAGACAGTATTTGGCTCACAAATTGGAAATCCAGAGGTGGGACTGGCTTTAGGGTTAACCTAAAGTGTCTCCAGTTCCATTTCCCAGTGATTCTCTTGGCTCTGCTCTCTTCCCTATGTCAGCTTCTTCCTTAGGCTGGTTTTTAAGAAAACCGCAGCTATTCTGGCCTCACACCTGCACATGACTATACTGGAGAAAAAAAGGGCCATCTCTCCCCCTGAATTGGTCTTTCCTCATTTGTCAGAGCCAAGATTGAATCTCATGCCCAGCATTAATCAGTCCCTGAGGCCAGAAGAATGCTTTGTGCTCATGTAAACCAATTATTGGCAAGGTGGTTGGATAGGATTCTTAGACCACAGAATCATTCTTAGACCAGTGAAACCTGCCTCTGGAACTAGGGTGTAATGGATATAGAGGAGATAAAGTCCATTGGAATGAGTCTAGCAGGCAATTGGAAATGTGATTCCAGAGCACAAAGAATTGCAGATTTGGGAATCATTTGCAGTGATGTTAATTTGAAGACTTGGCAGAATTTGAGATCATGTAGGGTGACACTGTATGGTAAGAAGAACAAGAGAACGTTGGGGAGCAGTTACATTAAAGGGTCAATGCTTAGTGATGGCAGCCAGCAAAAAAAAGTGAGGTGTGGCCAGAGAGGCAGGTATTTGTGGAACCAGGGTAGTAACAGCTTCTCTGTAGCCATGAGAGAGGAAAAAGAGTTTATTTTTCATTTGTTTTTTCATACCTCTCCAACTCAGTAGTTCTTCATAGGCAAATGCCATGTCATTTATTTCCTTTTCTCTCTCACAATGTCCTTCAAAGTCTCATATATATGGCGAATGCTCAGTAATTATCTGTTGATTGATTTTTTTTTTATGGTGGGAAATTTGGCTAAGAAAGCACATTTTATGAATGTATAGGGAAAAGTGTAACCAAAAGCAAGAACATTTGAAAAACTCTGGATCTTAATTAAACTCAAACATTGGTGTCATATTTAAAAAATTTTTTTGAAACTAAAAGTTATTTTTGTGCTAGTAAAACCACTAGGAAGCATCTCCTGAGTATACTGTTGTCTTCAGAAACATTGTTTGAAACATTTACTAAAAATATGACAAAATTGTTTAAAATGTAAAAGTTTGCATTTGGAAAAAAGTCTATCCTATGTAATGTGAATTTAGTGGTTCTTTTGTTGCTTTTCTCCTCTCAGAATATGAGTTTAAATGTGTACATTTTGCATATAAGTAAGATAAGGGCAAAGAAGCACCTCTTTATCAGACAGTTCAGCCTCTGTTTTAAAAACTTTTATTTTGCATTATCTAATTTTATCATGCAATGCCTTCTCAAAATTTGTGTAGGCAGGGATTTGTTTTGCTGTATTGAAGGGAATGGGCACCTGATAAAATCCCCAGCACACTAGGAAGCATGAGGAATCACCCTGGGAATTAATGAAACTTTTGATTTATTGACTGATTGATTCTTTAAGATTCTAGTGTCTATGCCATGCACAGTTTACAATTAACACTGGATGATGATGATGATGATGAAGAAACTATTTTATAAAAGTGGAAATTTAATTGGTGCTGTGACATATAAATTATGCACAACTTATATTAAAAAAAGAGGTAGAATAAATTCTTTATGATGAATTCTGCATTTGAAGTAATCACTTTTGGGTAACTAAAGTCTAGTAAAGCTGCTTTATTTTCAGAAATTCTTTCTCCATTGTTGCCCCTAGCCACTCAGCACAGGTCATGAAACAATGGCCTGAAACAATGTAGAGACAAGAGTTTTAGAGAACAGAGATTAAAAGCTCTGGCTCTGAAGTCAGAAAGTTGGAGTGGAAGTTTTAAATTCCAGTTTTAAATTTCTCAGTTTCCTCATCTGTAAAAAGGTAATAATGTTATCTATTGCATTATTGTGAGAATTACACACAGCATGAAAGCCGGACATCAAAAATGCTCAGCTATTGCTGGCTAGTGACTGTTAGGTTTTATTTTGGACTGTCCCTGATGATCTATCTACTCTGTTTGCAAGTAATTCATGGACATAGTCATCCATAATTTAATGGCAGTTGCTGCTTATGTGATTTCCAGTATTTGGGTGGAGAACTATTTATCAAAGCCAAGGACTCTGTGTTCTGTTGCTGTGTCATGTTTATTCAGTCATTAAGTAACCACAGTGTCTTGTCTTTGGCCCTATATTACTCAGTATCTATGATTTAATTGTTGAAAATGGTATCTGGACCCAAATTATGTTTGTAAGTTAGGTCAGTCTTCCTGTAGAGAAAGCAGGCCTCCACCCATATAGATCGTCTGCTCAGAAAATGGCATCCTAGATTTTGTTCCTGGTTCAAATACAAATACCTTGGTTTTTATAATTTTAGAGTAAGACTTCTTTGTTCTCATACCGTACTTTCAAACTATTGCCAATATAATCTCTTTTTCATTCTTGTCATTTGGATCTAACTGATCTTATGCTGTCTCGAAACTTTTGCCCTAGCCCTAGATAACTTACATTCAAGAACTGAAAGTTCTGTGGGAGGTATCTATTTCCAACTTCTTCCCATTTCAATTCATGTTGGATGCTACAAAGTATTTCATCAGACATACCAATTTATTCATGAATACCTCTCCTTAAACTTCCCCGGAGTCTCATTTAATTAAATTAATTAATTTGTTTATTCGTTTATTTATTTTTGGCCACACCGTGCAGCTTGTGGGATCTTAGTTCCCTGACCAGGGATTGAACCCGGGCCCTCAGCAGTGAAAGCACAGCGTCCTAACCACTGGACCGCCAGGAAATTCCAATCAGAGTCTCATTTTAGACATAAACCATGGTGCCCTTAGCTCGGAGTTAGGGGAGACTGTAGGATTATATGTTTTAAATATCATAAAATCATTCGTTGGAATCTGACCATACTCTTGGCCAGCCACACTGTGATATCATACAGTTGAAAGTTTAGCCAAGTATTTTAATTTCAAATAAACTTCTATGTGTTGAAGACGGTTCTGACTGGAATTGGAGCAGCCAGTGTTGACTCTCCTCTTAAGTAGTGGCGGGTCTAGAGTCGAAATATTCTGCCTATTATTTTTCTCCTAATTAGGTAATATGATATCCTTTCGTCATCCTTTCTTATCTTTTAAACAGAGCCCCTGATAATAACCTAACCTGTATGGGCTTATTATCTTAGAATACTTTATTTAATGTGTAATAGCTATACATGCACTAACAGTAGTAGTTAAATAGAGTTTTATCGCTAAAGAAGATTCAAAGGACTCAAAATGACAATGCTTGTAAATTTACAGTTTAAGGACTTCCCTGGTCGGTCCAGTGGTTAAGATTCCGTGCTCCCAATGCAGGGAGCCTGGGTTTGATCCCTGGTCAAGGAACTAGATCCACATGCCACAACAAGATCCTGCATGCCGCAATGAAGACCCGGGCACACCCAAATAAATAAATAAATAAATAAATATTTTTTAAAAGATAAAAAAATAAATTTACAGTTTATTACAGGAAAAGAATATATCAATGGCATTAAAGTAAGGATTGCATCCCTGCAAAGGCTGACTCACTGTAAGGGGTCCAGAGAGGCCAGGTCGGGCTGCTTTGTTCACCCTCTGTAAGAGTTGAGGTCAGATGCAGCGGTTGGGAACCACTGATGTGAACACAGAATACCTTGAAAGCAGAAAGCCCCAAATGGAGTCTTAGGTGGAGTTTTTTGTGTTTGCTGGTCACATAGACAAATTCCTGCCAAATAACCAGTCTCAACAGCAGAGCTGAGACCAGGTGTAAAACACTGATCTCACTGATATTAATAATCAATGTTGACAAAGTGGTACAAACCGCAACTACCCCGAAACTCCTCTGACCCATGGTTACAAAACAACACTGTTAATGAATATGTTTCATGCCTTGACCAGGGTCAGTGCCATGCAGGAACTTTAGCAAGACAGTTCAGGCTGATTCCTGACCTGTTGGAATTAACTGTCACAGTAAGGTTCACCACCCTAAGCTGTGGTCAAGACCTTTGTACGACAAAACAATTATCCTTAGTTTGACAGAAATTAACTTGCCTTACAATCAGAATGCACACACGGATTCTAAACATTTGCAATAATCAGTGAGGAGTTGGTACAGATTTAAACAGAAACTAAACCATTCAGTAAGAACAGCATAACTTTTCTCATAATTTTACAATGATTTTATAATTCTTTTGCCTCCTTGATCTATAGCTATCTGAACTTTAAGGTATACATCTGCTGAATGATTAAGAACCATGATCAATCTACCATTAATTAAGTTAACATCTTCCTTAGGCTAATTCTTCTCCATAAGAATCATGTCCTATGAAACAAAAATCAAAAGACATAGCCACATTAGTATTTTTCTATGTAGTCATAGTTAGAGATCTCCTTTTTTCATTCATTTTGAGAATGTAGACTACTTCTGGATGTTTGTTTTTCGTTCAGCTCACTTCTTGGCTCTTCTAAAGGGAAAAGGTTTTTTCAGGGTCTTTCTCCCCAACAGGCACTGAAGTCCAAGCTAAGACAGAATATTATTCTTTTGTTTTAAGCCTCATCAGAATTGCTGGATTTTCCCTTTTGTAAAACACATTTATTGGCTCCTTTCCTCTCAGCAATAATTTCACCTCTCTTTCATTAATCATTAATTTAAATCCAAACCTTTCCTCCCTGAAATAGATCCCTGTGGTTCAACCACTGGGCTAGTACATTTGACTTGTAGCAAGATGAGACATGGCTGGATTTCCCTTTCAGTCCATACCTAATTGTAGGGGGTCAGATTTGGTAAGTAGAGAAAATGGAGCTATCCTGTCCACCAGCAACAAAACATTGGTACAGTTAGCCCCAATGTGGCAAGTGGGGGAAGGGATAATCTATCCCACCAATCTCTTTGGAATTCTTGCATTAGGTTCAAATTAGTAGGAACAGTATCTTGTTTTACATTATCAGCCTCTGGAGCCCTTAATTACACACCTAGTCTAGAGACTACGAATTTGGCATTTGTTATGGACTGAATTTTGTGTAACCCCCCAAATTAATATGTTAAACCCTACTCCCAATGTGATAGTATTAGGAGGTGAAGTCTTGGGGAGGTAATTAGGATTAAATGAGGTTATGAGGGCAGAGTTCTCATGAATGGAATTAGTGCCCTTATAAGAGTCACGAGGGAGCTTGCTGCTCTCTGCTCTCTGCCTTGTAAGGATATAAGCAGGAGCAGTTTGCAACCTGGAGGAGGGTCCTCACCAGAATCTGACCATGCCAGCACTGATCTCCAACTGCCAGCCTCCAGAACTGTTGTTCATAAAGCATCCAGTCTATGGCACTTTGTTAGAGCAGCGCAAACAGACTAAGACAGCATTGAAAAAGAAAACTATGGAAGACTTGTATTTAAATTCCTGCATCATTCCTCATTCTCTTTTCCCTACTTCCATTGTAAAAGCATAACAATTTATCTAATGGAGACATGACGTTAGTCAACTTCGTGTTAAGTTGCAAAATACAAACTATAGGTTTGTAGACCAATCCTTCAATCCATTGTCACCCCTACATCTTTTTAAGCAGTTGTGTTTAGGTCAATTGTCTATTAATCTACCACTTTGAGGGTGATAAAGAATATAATAAGTCCAGTCCATTGAACGTGATGTTTCTTTGCCCATTTTAGTACAATGTGGGCAGAGAAGTGAGTGTCTTGATCCGAGGAAATGTGACTAGGAGGGCCAAACTGGTACAATATTTTTGTTCTAACATTTTTTTTTTTGGCTGCACCACGTGGCATGTGGAACTTCTCTGACCAGAGGTTGAACCCATGCCGCCTGCAGTAGAAGTGCAGAGTCTTAACCACTGGACCACCAGGGAAGCCCTATTCTAACTTTTTGATAGTATTAAAAACATTGGCTTCAGTCACTGGGTATGCAAAGCCAAACCCATAATATGAATCAAGTTCTGTCAATAGTCATCTAAGTTCCCCTCGGGCAATAGATAAAGGATCAATATTACCTACTTGCCAGCTATGAACTGGGCATTCTCCCTTGGGAATACTTCCCAGGGCTAATTGCAAACACTGCTTTTCTGATGGCAAACAGAATAATTATTATTAATGGTTTAAGCTTCAGTAAGGGCCACTGGTATATTTGTCATTTGGTCCATTGATGCATGGTCTGAATTCCCCCATGTCAACTCATTTCATGGACCCAGGTTGCCACTTCAAGTGGTCAAGCTAAGTCATCAACTTGTTGATTCCTTGCATAAGGCTTCTTTGCTGAGCATTCACATGTCCCACTTTGGTTTGCTCTTAGAATTTACATAAAGATTTCCAAAGAGCAGTACCCCTTTTATCATCTAGTTATCTATGGCCCACTTGCCAGACCAAATTGCATATCCATTGGTCAAGAGTCAGTATACACTCAAAAAGTAGGACATTTACTTGTATCTAATTCTTCTATCACTGCCAGGAATACATCCTATAATTTAGCTCCCTGGACCAAGTTGTTCTTATCTTCCCTCATGAGAATTTTACTATCTGCTGGACACCAAACCACAGCTTTCCTTACTGAGCCATGACCTTCAATTCTGGAACATCTATCTGCGAACCAGGCAAATTGCCTAATATCCTTGAAAAACTGGTTGAAGTGAGGGGTCCAATTCCACAACAGCAGCAGGCAAAGCCAGGCTTAGGTTACTCTAAAGGCTCCCATTTTGCATCTTCAACTAGTGTTGGCCAAAAGGTCAATGAATGTATCATTCCTTTTTAAATTTTACCTAATAGAGGAGAAATTTCCATTCAAACATACCTATACCAATTATACATTCAGGTAGAGGCGATACTTTCACATAAATTAAAAAAATCATACATTCTAAATTTCTTTTTTTTTTTTTTGGCCACCACACCGCATGGTATGCGGGATCTTAGTTCCCTAACCAGGGATCGAACCCGTGCCCCCTGCATTGGGAGCACAGAATCTTAACCACTGGACCACCAGGGAAGTCCCATACATTCTAAATTTTAACCATATTTTAATTTTCATTCCTTTTACAGTAGCATGCCATATCCCTTAAATTAATTCTATCACCCTAAGGGGTTGATTAGCAAGCCTAACCAGTATCGTACATTGTGCACATATATTCAATGGATCTAAAAGTTTATTCTTTACTCCCAAGCCATTTTATATAATCTTGGTGTTCAACTGATATACCAAATTATCATCTTGAGCTGAATACTGTAAGAAACAAGAGCTCATAAATCAGTGGCTGGATAAAATACCCTATAGACAAATATTTTTAAATTAGGGGTGGAGGTTGCATAGGCCACTTGACTCCATTAATTATACCTTTGGATTTCTTATTGATGGGAAGGATTCTCAGATATTGCGAGTATGTAAAGCTGTAATAGGATTTGATCAGAGAAGTAGTACCACTGGGAATAATATAGTATTTTTTATAGAGATTTGACCTTACACAATTGTGGAAACTGGTTAGATAGTTTATGTATGGCTTTTGCTTCTATGTCTGGTGCCGGACCTGATGCTAGCATGGCAGGAAGTCAAGAAGGAAAGATGGACATGAAGTGGGGAAGAACAAAGACAAGCTGGAACCTGCCTTGGCCCCTTACCACCTCTAAGCCTCTAACCTTAGTGATTCAGATGACCTGCAATAGAAGCTAGTATCCTTCATTATGAAGCTAAATGTACAGTTGACCCAGGAGTAGAGTTGGAGAAACTGAAGAAGGAGATCCAGCAGGAGATGGATTGCTGTGGACCCAGCTGCTGCCTCACATCTCCAAAGTGAGTCAAAAAATCAGTGACAACCTGTGTGAGCTACAACAGTACCTGATCCTCTGTACTGACCCTCTGAGTGTAAAAAGATGACGACAATGGTGAGTTGTATGGTATGAGAATTATGTCTCAAAAAAGCTTTTTTTAACAAAAATAGCTGCTGTTTTACTGCTGCCTTCTTAAATCTTGCACAAAACGTCTTTTATTGTCCAGGCTAACCTGTAAGTATGTAGGGGAGGGAATTTCTGGGAATCATAGCTCCGCTTGAATAAGTTACCACTGTATAAACCTGCCGCAAATGTTTTCTGTTCGGTTATATAAATTTTTTAATTTAATTAATTAATTACTTTATCTTGCTGTGCTGGGTCTTCGTTGCTGCACGCGGGCTTTCTCTATTTGCAGCGAGTGGGGGCTACTCTTCCTTGCGGTGCGCGGGCTTCCCATTGTGGTGGTTTCTCTTGTTGCAGAGTACCGGCTCTAGGCATGCAGGCTTCCGTAGTTGCGGCTCGCAGGCTCAGTAGTTATGGCTCACAGGCTCTAGAGGGCAGGCTCAGTAGTTGTGGCGCACGGGCTTAGTTGGTCCGTGGCATGTGGGATCTTCCCAGACCAGCGTTCGAACCTGTGTCCCCTGCATTAGCAGATGGATTCTTAACCACTGTGCCAAAGTCCCAGATTATATAAACTGTGTTTAAAAATGTAAACTTTGAAGCTAGTTGGAGAATCCATGCTCTAATTCTAATAAAGTCATTATTGGATATCAGTAAAAGGTTCTCTATCATTATCTTTGCACTTTAAAAAATAGTGTGCTTATAAAGGTAATTATAGGACTAAATAACATGGGAAAGCATTAACTAGTACTAAAAGTTATATTTGTAAATAGTTACAATTTTTTTTTGTCCCTAAGAATAATACAAGCTATCTATTATTGTACCAGGAATCATTATTTTTCAAAAAGCAAATACAGTTTACATCTTGGAGATCTTTCAGAAGTCAAAGCAAACTAAAACTTTTACAATTATTAAAAAGATGGGGAGAAATAGTCTTTTCAACAAATGGTACTAGGACAGCTGGGTCTCCACATGCAAAAGAATTAACTAGGATCCCTAACTCATACCATATAAAAATTAATTCAAATGGATCATAAACCTAAGTATAAGAGCTAAAGCTATAAAACTCATAGAAAAAATACAGGGGCAGGGACTTCCCTGGTGGTGCAGTGGTTAAGACTCCGCACTCCCAATGCAGGGGGTGCAGGTTCGATCCCTGGTCAGGGAACTAGATCCCACATGCATGCCACAACTAAGAGTTTGCATGCCACAACTAAGGAGCCCACCCGCCGCAACTAAGACCCAGGGCAACCAAATAAATAAATAAATAAATAAAATATTAAAAAAATATATAGTGGCAAATCATCATGACCTCAGATTAGGCAATAGTTTATTAGATATGACACCAAAAGCAAAAAAAAAAAAAGGATAAACTGGATTTCATCAAAATTAAAAACCTTTGTGCTCCAAAGGGCACTATCAAGAAAGTAAAAACACAACCCCACTGAAGAGAAAATATTTGCAAATCATATACCTGATAAGGGATATTTTATCCAGAATATATAAAGAACTCTTACAACTCAACAATAAAAAGACAATTTGATTAAGAAGTGGGTGAAAGATATGAATATTTCTCCAAAGAAGATATACAAATGGCCACTAAGCACATGTAAAGATGTCCCACATAATTAGTCATTAGGGAAATGCGAATCAAAACCACATTGAGATACCTCTTCATATGCAATAAGGGGGTTAAAATTAAAAAAAAAAAAAGATAGTAACAAGTGTCAGTGAGAATGCAGAGAAATTGGAACTCTCATACATTGCCGGTGGGATGTAAAATGGTATAGCCACTTTGGAAAACAGTTTGATTGTTACTTAGAATGTTGAATTTAGAGTTACCATATGCCCCAGCAATTCTCCTGCTACATCAGAATAGGCAAATCCACAGAAATAGAAAGCATATTAGTGGTTGCCAGGGGATGGAAGGAGGAGGTAAATGGGAAGTGATTCTTAATGATTATGGGGGTTATTTTTGGAGTGATGAAAATGTTTTGAACGTAGATAGTTGCACAAATCTATGAATATACTAAAAACAACTAAATTGTACACTTTAAAAGGGTGAATTTTATGGTGTGTGAATTATATCTCAATAAAGCTATTAAACTATTAAAAAGGAGCTCTTAGAGGAAATAGTAAACACTTGAAAGTTTCAACTTCATGTTTGTATCTCCTGAAATCTGCTTCATTAACACATTTAGACTTACTTTACCAAAGAGGATATATAGATGACAATGAGCCCATGAAAAGGTGCTCAACATCATAAGCTATTAGGGAAGTGCAAGTTAATACCACAATGAGATAACACTCCACACCTATTAGAATGCCTAAAACTAAAAAGACTGACCATGAAAATTATTGGTAAGGATATGGAGGAATTAACCCTTACACACTGCTGTAGGAATGTAAAATGATACTTTGGAAGTCTGGCAGTTTCTTAAAAGTTAAATATACACCTTCCATATGACCCAACCATTCCAATTCTAGGTGTTTACTCAAGAAACATGAAAGTATATATTCATACAAGGGCTTATACACAAATGTTCCTAGTATAATAGCCAAAACTGGAAACCCAAAGGTGCATGGATAAGAAAATCCTGGTATATCCATACAATGGAATGCTACAGCAATAAAAAGGAATGAACTATTGATACATGAAACAACAGAGATAAGTATGCTGGGTGAAAGAAGCCAGACAAAAAAAGGAGTACATATTGTATGAATCCATTTATAATATATAAAAGTCTAGAAAATGCAAAATAATCTGTAGTTACAGAAACTAAGATCAGTGATTGCCTGGGGGGGAGAGACTCGGATGAAGAGGAAGGAGGGATTACAAAATCAACACTTGAGTGTTTTACATAAATTAGTTTCCTTGGTTGTGGCGATAGTTTGATGGATGTATACATATGTTAATTCTCATCAAATTGTACTGTTTAAACATGTGCAGTTTCTTATAAGTTAATTTTATCTCACTAAGATTGTAAAAAAAAAAAAAAAAAAAAGAAATCCTTGGTCTTTTGCACAGAGATAAAAACTTCTTGGTGAAAATTGGTATAGTTTTAGTGAACCTCACTTCATACAGCAGACTTATTTATGAAAACTTGCAGTAAGCTAAACATGGATAAACAAAGTAACATTTTTAAGCATCAAGGAAGTTCTTTATGCAGAGAATTCTTTTTCTTTTGAATTAAAAAATTTACATACAAAATCGTGTGTATGTGTGAGTGTGTGGGTACATTTCTAGGAGATTTTATACACTCATAAGTTCTTGTAACTACCACCACAGACAGTCTAGAAAACAGTTGAGCACCTGAATGAATTCCCTCTCGCTGCCCCTTTGTATTTCCATCATTTTCCACACCTAGTCTTGCCTACCACTGACCTGTGTGCATTATATCTGTTCCTATATTTTAGCTTTTTTCAGAATGTCATATAAAATGGAAACATACAGCATGTAATCTTTTGATATTGGGTACTTTCACTTAGCATAATGCATTTGAGATTCATCCATGTTGTTGTATGTATCAGTAATCCATTCCTGTTTATTGTTGAGTAGTATTCCATTGTGTGGATGAACTACAGTTTATTTATCCATTTATCTATTGAAGAATAAGTGGATAGTTTCCAGTTTGGGACACTTATGTATAATAATGCTTATACAGAGAATTATTTGACAAATTAAAAACTCTTTGCAGTGTAAATAATCGTTATTTCCTTTAATACTTTTGCAAAATTTAGCCTTTAGTGTATCAAACTTCCTTCAAGAGGGGCACCTTTTTTTTTTTTGTCTGCGTTGGGTCTTTGTTGCTGCACACGGGCTTTCTCTATTGCAGCGAGCGGGGGCTACTCTCGTTGCGGTGCGCGGGCTTCTCATTGCAGTGGCTTCTCTTGTTGCGGGGCACGGGCTTTAGGTGCGCGGGCTTCAGTAGTTGAGGTGCATGGGCTCAGTAGTTGTGGTGCACCAGCTTAGTGGCTGCGCAGCATGTGGGATCTTCCCGAACCCGTGTCCCCTGCATTGGCAGGCGGATTCTTAACCACTGCGCCACCAGGGAAGCCCTGGAATCTTTATTTTATATCTTGACCTGGGTGGCGGTTACATGGGTATTTACATATGTAAAAATTCAAGTTGTATACTTAAGATTTTTAACATGGATTCCCAGTTGTCCCAGCACCAGCACAGAACTCCACACAATGATTTGCTCATAGAAGGCGCTCAATTTAATTGAACTGAACCAAGACTGCAACAGCAAGACCTGTCCTTCTATAAGCACTCAATAGGTGTTTGTTATCATTGCTGACTGTGATGACTATTTGTGGACTGTGAACCTGCTTCCTGGTCCAAGAAACATTTGCCTGGAAGTCAGTTACAATGATTAACTAAAGCTACAGTTATTCCAAGTTGGTACTTTCTCTTTTTCTCCTTGAGATTTTTAACTCAAAATTGGAACATGTTTTCTTTTTACAATGGGTCATTTTCATGATTTCGGTTTTATCAAAATATTGGTTGTAGATAACTGTGCTATGTTGTCTCTCATTTCCTTTCCACCCTTTCTCTGCTTTAAATTAGCTTGTCTGTGCCTCTTCCTCCAAGAGTTTGCTCACATGTGATATTCCCTTTTCAGCCCCCAGCCCCTAGGAGTAAACTAAGCTAGGCCAATTGGCTTTTCTCTCCCCAGAATTTGGAATTGGGATTTAGAAACCCCAGAAGTCTCTTTGGCTGCTTGAACTGGGTAATATAAGGCTGGTATGGGTACGCATTGCATATGCATTTGTGCATATATGTGGTAATGGGCCATTGTCTGGGACCATGCGATACCATGCAGTACCACTTGACTCTTGGGAGTCTTTTTACCATTCCAAACAGTAGAAATAAAGAGTGCCCCACCATTCTGACACCTTCCTCTCTCAGCTTTCCCTACTCTCTCATGTCTCTTTTTCTATTCCCTAGCAGCACCAGGACAATGGTTTGGCAATTTTTAGTCCAGAGGCTATCACCAATCTCAACTCATTGAAGCTGATAATGGTTCAGAGGGTTCAAGCACCCCTACTTTATTAGTGATTCTTTTGGTGACTCCCTCCCCAGTCTTAGAGAAGGGGAAAAATCTCTACCCTCTTTCACCATGTAAGGAGAGAAAATAACCTCTCTTTAGAACACTGCATTCCCCCCCAAAAGGCAACCTTCACTTGTTCTGTCTTCCCCTTATATGAGGGAGGGGATAGTGGTGTGGGTAGTGATGATTTTCTTAACTGGTACCTCTCACTGGGCCCAGTGGGGAAGGGATAGACTCCAAAAGCTGATGGTTCTTCAAACATAGAATAGGTAGCATTGTGTATTCTTAGCTTTGGGCTCAAAAACAGGATCTAATTTCACTTAAAATGAAAAAAATCCCTGACATAGACAATGATATGAGTTGGACTCCTTTCCAATGCTGTTTCATATAATTAGCAGCATAAGTGAATCATTTCTGGTAGTGACTTGCAAATATGTGCATAAGACAAATTTCACAAGTTTCAGTACTGGTTGGTTTTTTAATAGTCTAGTTCATTACTGTTTACAAAGCATTTTCACATATATTGTGCCATTTAATTAAGTGTCTGGACTGTCACTGATCCACAACCCTATCCAGAGATTACATTGGAACCTTCCAGAGCACCCCTGATATCCTAGTTTACTTTCCAATTACCTTTCCTCCTCAAGGTGCATAGCCTCCTTTCCAGATCCAAAAGAATTCTAGTCAGAGCTGATCATAGATTAAAGCCTGTCTCAGGAAAGAACATCTTTTCATCAATTTTATTCTCCCATTAATTTGGCATTTAGATTATTTTTAACAATTGCATTTGGAATCCATTTCAGGATTTTTGTACTGTCTGCATATCTACCTTTATTTATCTTTGTTACAATATAAGAAAAAGCACAAGGCCCTGTGGAATTCCTGGACTTCTTGACCCCTCCATGATTCTATTTCCTCTTTTTTTTTTTAATGTTTATTTATTTATTTGGCTGCACTGGGTCTTAGTTGCGGCATGCAGGATCTTCCGTTGCAGCATGTGGGATCTAGTCCCCTGATCAGGGATTGAACCTGGGCCCCCTGCATTGGGAGCATGGAGCCTTAGCCACTAGACCACCAGGAAAGTCCTATTTCCTCCTCTTTTTAACTCTTACAACCTTTGCTAGTATGCCATTTGGATTGTGGCTGAAGCTAAAAGTCTGTGGATTTAATCACATAAAGAGATAATATAATGGTTAGGAAGAGGCATTTAAAACCCTCCTGTAATACTTGGGGGTCCTTCAAGATTTACAATCCTAAATATCACATTAGAAGAAAAAATATCCTGATAGCAGAAGGTGATATCCTTTTAAACTTTAGAGAAAAAGACTGAAATACCTTTGTGACGGATTAGATGGAGATTGGGGAATAAAAATAGACATAGCTTAATGAATTCCAGAACTCAATTATCTGTTTGTGTGTGTGTGTGGGTGGGTGGGTGTGTGTTTAACATGCTCCAGAGGATGAAATAAGTAATATTTCTAAAAAGAAGAAATGTTGAAGCGCAGTTGGCAACAATACTGAAGCTATCACATCTGCTTCTCCACACTTATTATTAAACATTATCCCCAAGGTCAGAGCACAAATAGTTTGCCTTTTATTTATTTCATCCTAAATGTCTTT
Organism: Balaenoptera acutorostrata; assembly: GCF_949987535.1. Taxonomy (NCBI): domain Eukaryota; kingdom Metazoa; phylum Chordata; class Mammalia; order Artiodactyla; family Balaenopteridae; genus Balaenoptera; species Balaenoptera acutorostrata. The sequence goes on from NC_080068.1 coordinate 78,951,814, forward strand.
CTTTCTTCCCATAACATTTCTGAAGTCTTCCTTATTTTCCTTCAGTAGGCCTCCTTCTTCAATTTTTTATTACACAAAATCTTGAAAAATCATTCTATTACTTTCTTAAAAATTGGTACATAGGATATTGTCAATATATCAATTACTATATAGCAAAAAATGAATATATAAGATCTTGTTTGCCTTTGAAGTTTTAAATTATGAAAATACAACTCATGTTCTCTATCTTCAGGAAATAGTAAGATAGCAATGAAATGTCAAACTTTTCAAAATATAGGAGTAATTTGATTTATTCCTATGACTATAAAAGTGAACATACTTTCTCAAGATCTATTTCTACTGAATTTAAGTTGTATAACTACCTTCAACAGTGAAGGTTTTACACCGAATAATAAAACAGCTCTACTGTGAATTTGAACTGCCTCATTAACTTTACTGGAGTAGCATTTTTAACCAAAATTAATTCCAAATAAATTGAGTTTAAATATAATAAATAATTGAGAAGTTAGAAGACATTTGAACTAAATATTTATTAAATGTTTGGATCTGAATGTTCTTTGTAGGCCTCAGGATTTTCATATTCATAAATGTGCCCCTAGTGCCCAACACACAGTAGGTATTCAACAAATACCTACGGAAATGAAGATAACCTTCAAGCTCAGAAGTAAAAAACAAACAAACAAGAATCTCAAAGGAAAATAGGAAACAATTGACTAAATTTTTAAAATTTAATCTTAGTACATTAAAATTATAATGAATAAAATGAAAAAGAAGATAGTGAACTGTAAGAGTATTTGAAGCAAATTTGAGAGATGAAAAGTAGAAATCTTTATTTTAAAAATTTCATTTATAATAGCATCAAAAAGAATAAAATATTTAGGAATAAACTTAACCAAGGAGGTGAAAAACTAATACACTGAAAACTAGAAAACATTGCTGAAAGAAATTAAATATACAAATAAATGGAAAGACATTCTGTGTTCACAGATTGGAAGATTTTATATTACTAAGATATTGATACTACCCAATGATACTATAGATCAATGCAATTCCTATCAAAATCCCAGTGACATTTTTTTTGCAGAAATAGAAAAATTTATCCTAAAATTCAGATGGAATCACAAGAGGCCCTGAATAGCCAAACCAATCTTAAAAATAAAAAGAACAAAGTTGAAAATCTCACATTTCCTGATTTCAAAACTTACTATAGAGCTATGGTAATCAAAATAATGTGGTACTGGCATAAAGATGGATATATATAAACACAAATGTAATAGAATAGAGAACTTAGGAAAAAAACACTCACATATATAATAAAATGATTTTTGACAAGGGTACCAAGATCACTCAATGGGGAAAGAATAGTCTTTTTTAACAAATGTTGGGAAAAATGAATATCCAAATGCAAAAGAATGAGGTTGGACCCTTACCTTACACCATATATAAAAATTAGCTGAAAATTGATTAAAGACCTAATGTAATAGCTAAAACTATAAAAATCTTAGAAGACAACAGGGGAAAAGCTTTATGGCTTTGGATTTGGCAATAATTTCTTGGAGATGATACCAAAAACACACGCAACAAAAGAAAAAATAAATTAAATTGGACTTCATCAAAATAAAAGATAAATTGAACTTCATTGAAATTAAAAACTTTTGTGGACATTATCAACAGAGTGAAAAGGCAGCTCACGGAATGAGAGAAAATATTTGCAAATCATGTATCTGATAAGGGATTAATATCCAGAATACATAAAGAACTCGTACAACTTAACAACAACAAAAAAACCCAACCAATTAAAAAATGGGCAAAAGGGACTTCCCTGGTGGCACAGTGGTTAAGAATCCTCCTGCCAATGCAAGAGACATGGGTTCAATCCCTGGTCCAGGAAGATGTCACATGCTGTGGAACAACTAAGCCCGTGTGCCACAACTACTGAGCCTGTGCTCTAGAGCCCGTGAGCCACAACTACTGAGTCCACGTGCCACAACTACTAAAGCCCGCGTGCCCTGGAGCCCGCACGCCGCAACTACTGAGCCCACGCACCACAACTACTGAGCCCACGCACCACAACTACTGAGCCTGCGTGCTGCAACTACTGAGCCCGCGTGCCTAGAGACCATGCTCTGCAACAAGAGAAGCCACTGCAACGAGAAGCCGGCGCACCACAACAAAGAGTAGACCCTGCTCGCCACAACTAGAGAAAGCCCGCGCACAGCAGCAAAGACCCAGTGCAGCCAAAAAAAAAAAAAAGAAAGAAAAAATGGGCAAAGGACTTGAATAGATCGTTCTCTGAAGAAGGTATACAAATTGACAACTAGCACATGAAAACATACTAATTATCAGGAAATACAAATCAAAACCACAATGAAAAACCAACTCACACCCATTAGGATGGCTAATATTAAAAAACAAAATATTAAAAAACAAAAACAGTAACAAGTGTTGGTGAGGATGTGGAGAAATTGGAACCCTCATGCACTGCTGGTGGAAATGTAAAATGGTGCAGCCACTGTGAAACAGTATGATTATTCCTCAAAAAATTAAATACAGAATAACCATATGATCCAATAATTTCCCTTCTGGTTATATACCCAAAAGAATTGAAACCAGGGGCTTGAACAGATATTTGTACAGCCATGTTCATAATAGTGTTATACACAGTAGCCAAAAGGTGGAAGCAAGCCAAGTTTTAATCAACGGATGAATGAATAAACAAAATATGGTGTGTGCGTGTGTGTATACATATATGTAACATGGATGACCTTAAATTATGCTATGCTAAGTGAAATAAGTCAGTCATAAAAGGATAAATATTGTACAAGTCCCCTTATATGAAGTACCAAAAGTAGTCAAATTTACAGAGACAGTAAGTAGAATGGTGGTTTCCAGGGACTAGGAGGAAGGGAGATTAGGGAGTTACAGTATAATAGGCACAGAGTTTTAATTGGTAAAGATGAAAATGTTCTGGAGATAGATGTTGGTGATAGTTGCACAACAAGATGAATGTATTTAAAGCCACAGAACTGTACACTTAAAAATGGTTAAGATGGTAAATTTTATGTTATATATATTTAACCAGTTAATGGACTGACTTGTGTCCACCCAAGTTCATATGTTGAAGCCCTAACCCCCACTGTGACTACTTGGAGATAGGGACTTTAAGGGCGTGAGTAAGATTAAATGAGGTCATAAGGGTAAGCCCTAATCCAGTAGGAATAGTGTCCTTATAAGAGAAAGAGAAACCAGGAGTGCCTTTGCACGGAGGAAAGGCCATGTGAGGACAAAGTGAGATGGTGGTCATCTGCAAGCCAGGAAGAGAGGTCTCACCAAAAATCAACCCTGCCGGCACCTTGATCTTGGGGATTTCCTGCCTCCAGAACTTCAAGAAAATAAATTTTTTTTTTAATAAATTTACTTATTTTTTTATTTTTGGCTGTGTTGGGTCTTTGTTGCTGCGTGCAGGCTTTCTCTAGTTGCGGCAAGCAGGGGCTACTCTTTGTTGCAGTGCGTGGGCTTCTCATTGTGGTGGCTTCTCTTGTTGCGGAGCACGGGTTCTAGGCGCACGTACTTCAGTAGTTGTGGCACGTGGGCTCAGTAGTTGTGGCTCGTGGGCTCTAGAGCTCAGGCTCAGTAGCTGTGGCGCACGGGCTTAGCTGCTCCGCAGCAGGTGGGATCTTCCCAGACCAGGGCTTGAACCTGTGTCCCCTGCATTGGCAGGCAGATTCTTAACCACTGCACCACCAGGGAAGCCCCTAAATATCTGTTGTTTAAGACATCCAGTCTGTGCTATTCTGTTATGGCAGCCTGAGCAGACTAATACAACCACAATTTTTTTAAGTTAAAAAAAATTATTAATGATATTTTGAATTGTAAAAATAATGCATTGATATGAAAAAATTCAAATCATACAAAGGGTAAACAATCATAAGGAAGCCTCTCACCCCATCCCCAGAGTAACCAATGCCAATAGTTATAAGAATATCTTCCAGAATGCTTTTATGAATATATAAAACATATATATTTATATTATAAACACTTTCTTCTTCTAAAGCAAGAATCAAAGTAGGGTCTGGTTCAGAAAGGGAAGATACCTTCAAGTTTGTTAATGCCTAAAACATAGTTTAACATATTCATCCATTCCACCATTGTATATTTAGATTATTTCTAGATTTTTTTCCTCCATCATAAAATGTGATTAACTTCCTTATAGTCACTTAAAATTATTTCTATTCTCGAGTTTTTTAGATCCTAACATACAATGCAACATTTAGCCTTTCCATTACCATTGTTTACATAGGTTATTTCCCTATTTTTCTCCCATCATATAAATGCAATTCATATCTCTACAATGTTACTCTTTTAAATTATTTCATTAAGTTCCTAGTAATGAAAATCGGTCAACAGATGTGATATTTTTATGGAACTTGGTATATATTGCCAAATTGATTACCTGCCAACTTACATTTCTACAGCAGTGCTAACGGTACCAATATTAGATATTCCTCTTTAAAAATATCTCCCTCTCTGCTAAAAAAAAAAACAAAACTCCCTAAAGTAGTAGTTAAAAAAGGAAATCTTAATTTGCATTTTTGATTACTACTGAGATTGAAGATTTTCAAATACCTATTAGTCATTAGTATCTCTTTTTTGTGTGTAAACCATCAACCCATACTCTTTACTCATACATGTATTAGAGGCATTAATATCTTTCTTATTGATTTGTATGAGTCCTTCATACATTATATTACTCCTTTATCTATCAATATTTATTCCAAATATTTCCCAGTTGGTTTCTGTCTTTTTTTTTTTTTTTTTTTTTATGGCTGTGTTGGGTCTTCGTTTCTGTGCAAGGGCTTTCTCTAGTTGCAGCAAGTGGGGGCCACTCTTCATCACGGTGCGCGGGCCTCTCACTATCGTGGCCTCTCTCGTTGCGGAGCACAGGCTCCACATGCATGGGCTCAGTAATTGTGGCTCACGGGCCTAGCTGCTCCGCGGCATGTGGGATCTTCCCAGACCAGGGCTTGAACCCGTGTCCCCTGCATTGGCAGGCAGATTCTCAACCACTGTGCCACCAGGGAAGCCCGGTTTCTGTCTTTTAATTTTATGTGTCCATTCAACAAATATTCACTATCTACTATGTTCCAGGTACTATGGTGGGAATTCTACGTTATTTTCTAAATTACTTTATATAGAGAATTACACACATACTTTTTCATTCTTCCATTGTTTAAAGTTTTGAAAGGTTGAACTTAGATCAGGGCAAAAACCCACATACGATCCTGTATCACTGTCTGCGTGTCAGAGCTGGGCCTTTCTATCTCTCATGAGATTGCAAGCAGATGTTGGGCAAGGAGTCATCGAATGCTTGATTGGGGTTGCAGGATGAGCCCAATCAAGGTAGTTCACTCACATGGGGATAAAGTGGTGAAGCTGTTGGTGGAGGCTTTTGTTCCTCTCCACATGGGTCTCTTCATACACAGGTCTGCTTGAGTGGAGTTTCGTGGAGCCTAGCTTCCTCCAGAGCAAGCAATCCAAGAGAATGAGGTGGAAAGCTGCAATCAGTGCCTTTATGACCTAGCCTCAGAAGTCACACACCTTCAGCTGTATTCTACAGGTCAGAGTAGCCTTCATTCAAAGGGCTGGAGGAGTATATGTTTCCAGAGTGGAGAATCATTGGGGGTTATCTTGGAAGCTAGCTACCAAAGATCCTAACATCTTGATTTTCCTGTAATTTACTTTATAAAGCAAATACTGATAATTTTCCAATATTGTGTACCAGTCCAATTTTGCAGCATACTGTTCTTTTATACACAGCTGTGTTTTCAAACACATATGTGCGCATGGGTGCACCCAAGTATTTGAGACTTTCTGTTCCACAATTAAGGTTCCACAGATTAAAGACCCTCTGTTACAAGGTCAGCCTATGAACTTCACTGGGCACTAGATTCCACTTCAAACTCTGAATTTGAGTAAACATTGTTCAAGAGTGCAGAGTAACAGCCAAGTAGCTGGACTTCTATCTACTTGTAATCTGTTAATTAACTAGGAAACACTTTGAGTCTTACCAGAAATTTTCATTTTCTAGAAAATTTTACCTGCTTTAATTAAAAAGCTCTTCTCTTTGTTTACCTACCTTTATCTAGAACAGGGTTTTCTAAGTCCATGTGGCATTTTATGAATATTTTATTTTAAAGGCACAGCCATTATTCCCACGTAGGTTATTCTAAAAGAACTCAGGGCACAAGGAGACTTGGCAAAATAAGCAGCCAGGCATCCCCAAAAGATTGTCCTCAGGTCTTGCCTCCAGCTTAGTCCCAGGTCCCCTCCTGGATGCCTGTTAGCTCATATGCTCTAGAGCTGTTTTGTCTCATACGGTGGCCACTAGCCACACCCAGCACTTGCAATATTGAAAGTCTGAATTGAGCCTTGCCCTAAGTGTAAAATACACACCCAATTTTGAAGATTTAGTATGAGGTAAACATTAGTATCTCATTAATAATTTTTATATTGATTATATGTTGAAACTAATATTTTGGATAATTAGCTTAAATAAAGTGTACTATTAAAATTTTTTTAAAAAGCTCTTGCAGATGATACTAATTTGCTGAAGGTGATTCAGCTAGTTGAGGTGATTAACCAAATACTGAGGTAGAAGTCCAGGTTAGGTGAAAAGGTCAACTCAGAGTAAGGAAGACAGTTTCTTACAGCTAACCTTCACCTCTCCTGCAGGATAGGCAAATAGGCACCTTCGTGAAATCTTTGTTTGTTTGGAACTCACACTTTCATCTTACCACTAGTCCCTCTTTAAAGTCTGTCAATTCATGGACCCAAGAAAACAACAGAGTAGCCCTAAGTTTTCCCAAATTGGGAAATCTCTTGGGTCCCAGTTGTTTAGCGGGGAAACTAAGAAGGTTAGAATGGGAGAGTAGAAAGCACCAACTTAGTTTACAAAGAAATGAGGCTCTTACACCACAAGTATTATCCTTATTTCAATCCCTAAGGTCAAAGCAACAAAGGTTTGAGCTGACTGCCTCCCAGTTCCCCACTATCTCTGGATCAGCCTTTAATACTCCTCTTGAACTGATTTTTAGTCAGCTTTCTGGATGCACTGTTAGGGAGGGTACAGGGGAATAACTGCCACGTCTGACGTACTGTTGTACATATAAGACTAAAGGTCGATCCCCAATTTTCACCTGGGCCTGAGTGATCGAAAACAATCTCTACGTGTCTCAAAAGACATCAACTTGCGTCCACGTCTACCGCTACCCCCGCTATTCTAAAGACTCCGGCCGAGGAAAGCCATCAGCTTAGGCAAAGGGAGACACACTGCAGAGGGCGTTGTCCACGACAGACGACACAGAGGACACACCGGCCACTTCAACAGACGCGTGGCCTTTCCTCTCCACAGCGGAGCGCTCGGCTCCACCCCTCCCACCAGGAACTACAACCCCCGCGCTCCACGCCCGCACGAACCGCATGACGCTCGCGCCCGCCCCGCCTACCCGGACCTACTGGGCAGGCGCAGGGCGCGCGCATGCTCGGCCGGCCGGCTGCTGGGGGTCTCGGGCGGCTGCAATCTGTTGCGCCGCCGCCCGCGGAAGCCGGCAGATCCGGGTCTTGTGGCTAAGAGTGACGTGGTCAGTCGAATCAAAACAGAGGAGGGGAGGAAGCAGCGGGCAAGAGCGGCGGCGGCAGCGACGACCGGAGCAGCTGCAGCTTTCCGGAAGCTTCAGGCGGTCTTTCTGCCGAGGCTTGGTCACGGCCCCCATCTTCCCCGCCCTATCGGTTGTTGTCTGGGCGGGTGAGTGTCTGCCCCTTCTCCCACCGCCGTTTGCCGGCCCACCTTCCCCTCACCCCGGTTTTTCCTGGTGGCTCCTCAGGCTCTGGCGGACTGCGGCGGCTGTGGCAGAGCGGGGCTTCTTCTCGGGCTCGGAGAGTCCCCGGCCGGGCTGGCGACTCTGCACCTGGAGAAGCCCGCTGCTGCCGAGCCCGCGTCCCCCGGCGAAGAGCGAGGCGGAGAGCCTGAAATTTGGCTTTCTCTGCAGGAAACCAGAGTCGGGACTTGGCAGGGAAGTGGACGGTAGCCACGGATGGTTTTATTTTTAGGGCAAGCAGTAAACTCGGGTGGAGGCATATAATGGAGTAAAAAGAAGAGAGAGTCGTAGCTGGAAGGAAAACCCCACAAACCTTGAAATTCACATTATATCATTTATCTCTGTTCCTCAGCCTTTGCCGGGTTTGATGAAGTCACTAGGATACGTCCTTTGTTGTGATTAATGAGACTAGAAAGCTGCCGTCCAGAAAGCGGGAGCTTTTAGCCCTTACTGTGTTGTGAATTTGAAGGATTCCATTTTTCTGTTTGTTCAGTAAGTGGAACCAGAGCCGACAGTAAAGAGGTAGCACCCTTTATTGGAACAGATAAAGTGCGATAAACTGGTTATCAGAGTACCTGAAGTGTCATGTTGCCATTTAAAGCCAGTTTTCCAAAGTGGCTGTTTCTGTGTGTTTTTTAGCCAAGATGATGTTTGTTAGCCGTAGAGAATCAGGAGGATGTATTCAGTTGTCCTAGTTTGCAAAATCGAAGATGTGGCCTAAAGAGAATGTCTTGGCTTTGCATAAAGTCGGATGAGCTTCCTGCACGTAATACCTGTGTTTAAAGAGATCTTCCAGTTTTTGTGTTATTGTCAGAAACCATTGGCAGCTGTACGTAGAATAACTTGGATGGCGTAAGACCTTTCAGACGTAGTCTCGAGACCCTTAGGAGGCGTTCTCGCTGCCCCGTCTGTGGAGCTTGCAGAAGGCTTGTGTTCCCTTCCACTTTAGATGACCGGCCACGCAGATTCCTCTAGTGTAGCCTGCTTGGAGCCCTGCCGCTCTCCGCACTTTTCCATCGCACGAACGAGACCGGAAGACCAAACCTCCCTTTTGTCCTAACTTAGTTTTAAAAAAGAATTTTTTTCCGCAGAGAACTCATTAATTGAGGTGTTTCTTTAGCAAACGGCAGGAAAGAAAAACAGAGCTATGTGCTAAATTGATTGTCATTTATCAAATCCAGGTCTTAGGAATTTAGACTACTCCCTTGAAGGGTATGTCCTTGTGTGGCATAACATGGACCTCTTCCTAACGAATTTCTTCCTTCCGTGTGTGGAACCGGGATCTTTTTTTCTTAACACCACAATTGGAATCCTGCTGATTTACACACAAACGAAATTATGTTTTCTTGAAGTTCTTTTTTTTTTTTTTTTACCTTTTATGCTAACCTATAACTGAATATTTTTGTTTATATGAAATAATTTGTGATAATTGGAGAAAATGTTGATTAAGGCAGATAAGCAAAAAAAAGAAGAAAATAAGTCATCAATATTCTTGCCATCCAGAGATCACCAGAATGTCAGCAGTGGTTTTATATCCTTCCAGACTTTTTTGCATTTATGTATTTTGTACAAAAATGGTATCATACTGCATATGCTTTTCTGTAACCTGCTTTTCCACATAGTAGTACTTCATTTTTGAGTAACAAAGTTTAAGTTTTTGCAGATAGGGACTTGTAGACCTTAACTTTTAGGGAATGTTCACTGTATGTTTGCCACACCATAGTGATTAAAATCGTGGTTCTAAAAGATTTCCTTTAAAATCTCTTATGATGATATTGTAAGATTTACAAAATTAATATGCACTGTGTGACAAGGCTTTGCTTGTTTAACTCTTGAGAGAGCAGGCACAGAATAGCCTGAGATGACAATATGGAAGTTTAAAAAGTTGTTGTTCATTTAGTGATCTGATTCAGGTAAAGGTTTAGTTCTATTCCATAGCTGCTATATACTCCAAATACTGACCTGCTGTCCAGGCTTCTGGGAGTAAGATTCTAAAAGATTTTACTTTACTTTACACACTTAATGTTCTTTATTAACATTGAGTCTTGGATGTGTGCCCATTAGTCCAGTGCTTTATCAGTGGTGCCAAAAGAGAAGAAAGTTTCTCCTTCACCTCAACTTCAAAGGATAAGTACATACTACAAAGTATCCTAAACATGCTAATAACGTATTGGGGTCTGTTAGTCATAAACTTAGCTAGATTTGCCTTAAATTATAGTGTTCAATATATATTCTAGATTTGTCCACTTCTTCCCATCCCTACTGCTACCACCTTTGCCAGCTAACCATCTCTCACCTGGCCTACTGCAGCAACCTCCTGGTCTCCCTGCTTTCACTTTTGCTTTCCCCTTACCACAGCCTAAGGGATCCTTTAAAATGTAAATCAGATTGTGTCACGGCTTTGTTGAAAAGCCTCTCATCACGTTCGGAATGAAATCCAAACTCTTTACCAAGGTTTGCCAGGCAGTACATGTTTTGGCACTGCCTTCCGCTCTTATCTTGTATCCGAATGCCTAGATTAGTACCCAGGAGCCTGGTCACGTCAGTTTCTTCTTGCATTCCAGCGGCACTAGCATTGTCCCAGGAACTTGCCAGGCTTGTTCTTACCTCAGGGCATTTGCACTTGCTGTACCCTGTGGCTTCCGATCTTTTCCCAGATCTTCCCATGGCTGATTCCATCGTGTCATTCAGGTCTCAGTTCAGCTGTTGTCCCTTCACGGAGATTGCCCCCACAATTATCTCACCGTTCTCTCTTATTTACTTTATTCCATCACTGTCTGGAATTTCCTTATTTTTTTGTATTCTGTCTCCTATACTAGAAGTTAAACTCTGGGAAGATGGGGACCTTGTCTGTCCTTTTCACTGCAAAGTAGGTGCTCAACGCATGTTGGTTGAATGAATAAACCTGAACACATCTGCATCACTCTTGAACGTACTGTCTATTTTAAACCAGTTCTTTCTATGGAAAAACCCTAATTTTCAGCTTCTTTTTGTAGGGCTGTACCTTGATTCTCCAACTTCAATAGTTCTTGATGTTTGGGCCAGAGAACAGTCACATTCTACTTTAGACCTATAGAATTAATCCCTGTGAGGAATTGGTCCCAGGTATCTGAATTTTCAACAAGCCCTTTAGGTGATTTGAATGCTTGTCAAAGTTTGAGAACGTGTTAATATTTTAATGGCTTTTCTCTGGGAGATTTCTTCTTGCTTTATAGTAGTAATGATAGCTGTCATTTTGGGGAACACTATGTGTCAGGTACTATGCTAAAAACTCTTAGCGTGTTTTTCATTTAACTGTAGAGCAATTCAGATGTAGGCATTCCAGCTCCCACTTTACAAATGAAAGAACTGAGACATAGTAAGTAGCAGAAAGTTGGATTTGATCCCACATCTGTTTTCTTAATCACTGTACCCTACTGCCTCTGAACTACAGTGTTTAGAACTGTACACAGTACTTTGGTTTTGATAGGCCATGTTTTTGTTAAGGCCAAAGTAACGTTTTCTGTCCCGTTTCCAGTCATGTCCTTAATGAAGTCCATTGTTCTGTTGGTCTTTTTGCCTGAGGTTGCATAGCTGGTAGATGACCTCAAGAAACATTCGGCAAAGGTCTTCTTGCTTTGTTGTATTGAATTTTCAGAGCCTACCAGGTTTAAAGTAAATTTGGAGTATTTTCTCCTTCATATGCATTACCTTGCATTCCACACACCAGAAATCCATCTATCACTTTTTACCTGCTGGTATAGTCATTTGAATTCTTCCTACATTTTTTAAATTGATTTGGGTGTTTTAATATTTGGACAGCCATTGGATCATCATAAACTGAATAGATTTCTCACTGCAAGACCTCTTTCCAAATGAGTAAAAAAAAAAAAAAAAAATTGAATTGATTGATGCATTAATTTGGGGCAGTTAATCCAGAGAAATACCAGTTGTCTTTACTCTCTTCCTAGTCTTGAAGCCTGACTAACTATGTTTATCTGTCGAAGCTCAGGTCATACATGACCTTTAGCAGAGCTCTATCCTAATCCACCTCAGGATTCTGTAAAGAGCCCTTTGTGGCTCCCATCACTTCACCTTCCATATTATCAGTGAATTGTCTGTGGCTCTCTGGCCTATTCGATTGGGAGGCCCATGAGGTCAGGGAGAACCAATTAAGCAATCAGTAGGCTTGCTGATGGAATAAATAAATGAAGAAAAATCGCAACTTTACCTGTATCTGTAAAAAGCAGTACAATGCTAAGAGGAAGTACAGTATTTGTAATAATCTTTTCCCATGTAATGTAATAAGACTTAGAACAAAAACTTCAATAAAAGACACTAAATTGTCTAAATTGATAATTAATAGTGATATATTAGTATACGAGTTGTAAAGACTGAAGAAAATTAAAGACTCCCGACTGTTACATTGTGGCTTATATTAGGATTTTTTTAAGATTGTAAAACTTCTTAGACAAATACTACTACAGGTTTGTGAGTAAAGGTATTCTTTTGGTGTGTGTTTATGTGCATATTCATATTTTGGCCCATACAAAAAGTGCTAATCATCTGAAATGGTTGGGCATATGTCAGTAGATCCTAATGTAGGTAAAGAAAAGCTTGGGCACTTCAAAGGCATTTTAAAAGAGGGCTGAAAATTATTTGAGTCTGAAATTTAAAAAAAGTTACCTGTCTGAATATCAATAACAATGGCATTTACTATTCATGGAGTATATATGCCAGCCTCTACTTTCTTTACATACTTTATGTTTAGCTTACACATCGGCCTTCCAAGTCAGATATTGTTACCCCTAATTTACACTGGAGGAAACAGGCTCTGGTTAGGTAAGTTGCCCAAGGAAAAGCCACTGGAAGTGTTGGGATTCAAACCCAATTTTCTTTGACCTAAAATTCATATACTTTATATTACAACAGTGTTGACCAGTCTTTTTGTCTTACAGAATCATGGAAGTTGTAACAAGTAAACCTACTTGTTCTGGCTGTCAGAATATGCTAATAGAACTGCGATCATGAATGTTTTGTTCTATTTAAACCTAAATTGGATATGCATTTCTAGTAGTCCCTCTTTTTTTTTTTTTTAAACACAAGACATGCTTGTTACTGAAAAGCTGCAAAGGATAGTAATACATAAAGCCAACAACAAAAGCTATAATCCTGTCATTCAGAAGTCATCTCTGTACATGTATTTCCTTCCAGTCTTTTTAAATTCATCTTTGGTACAAATGAGATGTAATACTCACATAAGCTTGTATTCTTTTTCGGGAGTCGTGGAGGGGGTTAACATAGTGAGCTCTTTACTGTGACCTTAGAAAATTTCTAAACTTGATTTTAACTGGCTGCATTTTATAAGATATTTTGAATAAACTGGTTTACTCGAAGTTTTCATTTTATATTGGACATGAATGTAGTTTCCAGTTTTCACCATTATAAATAATGTGGTGGTGAACCATGGCTTTAAATAGTCAACCAACCAGTCTAATTATTTAAAAAGTCATAATTATGATATTTAAATGATTTGAAATGTGATTCAATCATAGTTCAGCAAGTATATATAGCATACATATACTTGCAGTCCGAGAAAATTTACATGAGAGTTTTTAATAGAGGTTGCCTCTGAGGAGAAGAGAGTACCTTTTACTTTTGCTTTTTTTTTTTTTTCCAACTTTCTGTATTTGAATTTTAAAATTAAATGTGATTACTTTCAAAATTTAAAAAAAAGTTTAACTCCTTGGAAAAGTGTATATTTTTCTATACTAAAACCAATTTTTAGGTGTGTAGTAGGGCTTATATTTTGTTTATAACATTTTAGACTTCATTGCTTTTGTTTTGAAGAAAGTTAACTTGTTGCTTATTTTCATATTGACTTTTCATTTCCTTTTTTAAATTTAGGTTAACAGATGTGAGTCTCAGTTTTGTAAAAATACAGAATAAAGCTGGGTTTTGCTCGACTGCACTCATTGACAAGTATTACAGGTGCAGCACTTTCAAATTTTAACAGCTAATAAAGATGCTTCAAATCAAGTTAGGGATATAGTAAGCATCTTCTTCATAAACGAAGACTTGGAGGACAGTGTTCTGGTTGCTATCTTGTTGTAGCTTATACTTTTAAAACACAGACTAATTTTTTCATATACTATGTATTTCGTTGCTTTGTACTCTGGACAAAGGTAATGTAGAAGAAACTGACTTGCTTGAAATTTAGAAGACTTTTTTTTCTGTGGTGCTTACTCAAGTTTCATTTTTTTTAAATAACATTGCTTTCTTTATCACAGAGGTTCTAAGCGTTTTTCCTATCATCATGAATGGCATTGGCGTGCATCTACGTGCAGATATGTCATCTAGGCTATAGCATGGGTGAGAGAAGCTGTGAGTTACCTGAGTTGGGAGAGCAGTAGCCATAACTCCTTTCTGCTTCCAAAAATCATATAGGCAAGGAAGTGAATGGGAGTGATAGTGAGAAAAAGTCTTGATTCTGCTCTAGCTTATTTGAATGGTGTAAATCATTCACAGATTTGTAACATCACTTGTGATATACCTCAGAATTTCAGAACATACTAGTATTTTGTAATACAGCTATTGAAAGCTGGTTTTTTAACATTTGTAAGTAATTTATATCCACTATGACTTGGGGTCACAGAATATGGAATTTTTATATCATCTGTTGAATTTTTCTGTTTCTAACTTATGAAACACAGCCTTTTTTCCTGAGTTTAAAAATTTTTATTCAGAATATGACTAAGTAGTACTCGAGTAGAAATTTCAGAAAAACTTTTAGAATATGAAACTTTGGGTTAAGATATTGAATATAAACAAAAATGATTCAGTTGGAAAGTTTTCCTTTGTTTGATCATTTATAATAAATTTTACCCCTGGATCTTGAGAGAATCTATGAGATTGTTTAAGAGCAAAGAACAGCTAGGGAAGGACAGGAAATTTGTAGGTGAGGGACAAATGTTCAGAACAGAAGACTTCTTTCTTCCCTTTTGCTTTTATGCAGAAGAGTGATAGCTGAGCCCCAGGAGAATACAAACACCCCAAAGCAGTATACAGAGAACTTGGGCTGAAGGTTGAAGATACATTTCAAATCTAAGGGCTTAAGAGTTATTGGCTCAGAGCATTTTACAGTTTATAAAGCACTCTTACAAATTCTCACTTGATGAACAACCCTTTAAAATGAATAGTTTCAATTATCACTCTTGTTTTATAGATAATCTGAAGTCACAGAGAGGCTAATTTATCCATTTCTCAGTAGTGCCATAACTTAAGTCATTTATCTGAGATATATTCTTTCTGCTATCCCATGCTGTTTTTAACAAGTGTTGCCTAAGGTGATTCCTAGAATACAGTCAAATACAGGTAAGGGAAAAAAGGGTCGCAGAGGAAAGTAAAGGTAATGTCTAAGATGTAGGAAAATAGGGTCACATTAATGGGGAATTTCCAGAAAAGTGGTGGCAGCCCTGGGGTGGACCTTTAACAGAGTCCTGTTCTGCAGAGACATCAAGGAATTAAGGAGGTAAGGAAATTCTAAATAATCTTGAAGAGTTCAGCTTTTAATAAAAATGGGATAGAAGTTAAGTTAGTTAAGTAGTTCTCCTTTTGATCTTTCTCCAGAGAGATTATCACAGAAGTCATTTGTCTGTGACATTTATTTTGGCCATTAATTATGTACTGGTATGTGATTATATTATTATATGAATGAATTATAATTAATAATTAACTTGATTGCAAGCTCTTGGAGGTGGGGCATGCCTTTTATTTCTTCTGTATCCTCCTCTGAACTCTTCTGCTAGTTACCTAGTCCCCTGGGGACTTGTTAGATATATCCTTTTCAGGAAAGGAGAAATGAGAGAAGACATGGGTTTGAAGCCCACCTCTACTGCGTGACTTTGGGTGAGTCACTGACACTCTCTGCGCCTCAGTTCTTTCCTCTTTAAATGAGTGAATGAGAACTGGTGCATCCCCAGGGTTTTAAGAGTAACATTTGTAAAGTTTTGGTTTGTTGAATATAAATAAAGACTTAGCATCCTCTATTCTGTACCTTATCTATACAGTGATGTCTTACACAGGCCTCCTGGTCATACTGACCTTGTTTCTTCTGTACATTCCCATTCCATTCTATGAAAAATGAACATTTTGTTGTCCTTCTTTCTAGCCTGCTCTAGTCTCTTCCTTTGGAATAGTATGCCCCCTGAAAGAGTATCTTTAAGCTTTTTGTTATCCTGTAAAAATGTTTTATGGTAAGATTTTCAGAGGTGGTTTTTATTGTAGTTTTCTCTTGTAACTAGCTAATTCTAGATGGGCCTGTTGACTTGAAAAAAATGTACAACGTAAGAGCTGTGAGTTGAGTTTGTTCAGTGTCTTACTGAGGACTATAGCATGGGAGACAGCCTCTCAGGTAGCTCTGAGAAGCCGTTCCAACGAGGTAAGGGAGGAGCCGGTGTGTGTGTGTGTGTTTATATATATATATATGCAATCAGGTGAAAGGTTACTGCTAGTCGCAAGGATCAGATATCTCAATTTTAGTGCTTTTCTGTGCATGGGAAGATGCAAGAATCTGGGGTCATTGGAATTCTTCCTTAGATATGCATTTTTTACTATCTAGGGGCCCATAAATCCAAAACACAGAATGCTTCATCCTAAATTCTTTCAGTGTGTACTGATAGGTCAGCAATGGTTGTGGCTAATGATT
This sequence comes from Balaenoptera acutorostrata, assembly GCF_949987535.1. Lineage (NCBI taxonomy): Eukaryota > Metazoa > Chordata > Mammalia > Artiodactyla > Balaenopteridae > Balaenoptera > Balaenoptera acutorostrata. The sequence continues at coordinate 78,968,377 of NC_080068.1, forward strand.
TGATCCTTATAGAACTGGAATGGTAGGCAACATTCTTTGTTTACAAACAATATAGGGTCACCCTATTGGATCAATTTGGGAGTATTATAAGGAATTTGTAACTGTAATTGCTTGGCTATTAATGTGAATTTTAAAAATTTGTCATGATAGGGACTTCCCTGGTGGCGCAGTGGTTAAGAATCCGCCTGCCAATGCAGGGGACACGGGTTCGAGCCCTGGTCCGGGAAGATCCCACATGCCACAGAGCAACTAAGCCCGTGCGCCACAACCACTGAGCCTGCGCTCTAGAGCCCGCAAGCCACAACTACTGAGCCCACGCGCCGCAGCTACTGAAGCCCGCGTGCCTAGAGCCTGTGCTCCACAGCAAGAGAAGCCACCGCAGTGAGAAGCCCGTGCACTGCAACGAAGAGTAGCCCGTTTGCTGCAGCTAGAGAAAGCCTGCGTGCAGCAACAAAGACCCAAAGCAGCTAAAAAAATAAATAAAAATTAAAAAAATAAATAAAAATAAAAGTTTGTCATGATAGAATTCAGGAAGTCTTAACTCCTAAGCATAGAGAATTATGGTATTTAAGGTACATAATGGGGTTTATTTCAACATTTAAAATTTTAAAATGACTTTAACTTCCCAGGCATAGCTTTAGCGGTTTTTAACAAATAACAGTTGACTGATTTGAACTTGAGTCTGCATCCTTTCCTTGCCCTCTTCCCATCAGAGAATCAGACAGAGATGCAAATGTAGTTTAAGAGAAAAGTATGTCACTAGTAAGAAGTATTAGGAAGTTAGTTGATGGTTATCTCATTTCTGTACTGCTCTAAAGTTGTGTTTAAAAGAGTGAAACAAGTATAACTAGCATGATTGGTCATATCTGACAGATGCGGAATGAGTCTTTGTCAGGAATTTACGTTGCGACTTCCTGTCCAAGATCTGGCTCATACTGGATGGATGTGTGATCATGGTAAAATTGCTAGCTTATCTGAACCTATTTTCCTCATTTTAAAACGGATAATTTTCCTGCTGTGACTTTGTTGGAAGAGCTGTTGTCAAGATATGAAAGTAGTTAGAAAGCTACAGGCAAATATAAACTATTATTAGGTATGGCTATGTTTGATTGAGATCCATTTCTGATAAAAAGAATAAAGCAAATGAATATGTTACAAAAAAGTATTGTATATGAGTGAATTTGAACACCTTATTGCATTGAGATGTTGAGTCATTTGATAAAAGTAATCCCAACAACTAATTATAGCATATTAGTACATAGTACAGTAATGATAGTATTACTGAAATTGATAGGCAAATATTTTGTTCTCCCTGTTTAATATGAAAGGTAGCCAGAGTTTTGGGATAGCTCTGCTCATTTGGTTAATCCGTTTTCTAATTGGCTACTGGGTAAAAACTTGGGGTCAGAAAGCTATTTATAGAAAAAATATATTTTTTGGAGGTGAGTAATTACCCCTTTGATATAATTGGGAATAAGGTTAAAAATAGACAGCAAACTCAAGTGTAGTCTCCCTGAATGTCTGGGGGGCAGTTCCAGCAGTTTCTGGCACGTATGTTTCACTTTCTTGGTTTTATAACTTTGGAGCTTTAATCAATAGCATTGATGCTTTTTAGATAAAAATGCATAGAATGCTTCTTCTGAGTTCCCCATTTCACTGACTAGCATCTCTATTTTCTGTCTTACAAAAACAAATTGCATGCATTCTAAATTATTACTCTGTATTTTTCCCTTGCTCTGGGTTTTTATTTTTTATTATTTTTTAAGATTTTTGTCTTTGATGTGGACCATTTTTAAAGTCTTCATTAAATTTTGTTACAATATTGCTTCTGTTTGATGTTTTGGTTTTTTGCCCATGAGGCATGTGGGATCGTAGCTCCCTGACCAGGGATCCAACCCGCACCGCCCCCTGCACTGGAAGGCGAAGTCCTAACCGCTGCATCACCAGGGAAGTCCCTGTTTTTAATTTTTAAATGGGAAGAGTTTTGATACTGTTCTTCATCACTGTAAAGATTTGGCTACTTGGAAGAGTGATTTTATCATAAATCACCTTCTTAAAATTACGGTAGAAAGATAGTTTTCATCCTCTGACCTTGAGTCAAGTTTGGTTATCCCTACTTTCTCAAGAAGAGCCCTGTGTTTGCGTGGGGAGGAAGAAGAGTTTTTGTTTTGTTTGTCTATAAAAATGTATTTCTAAAAAACTTAGGTATGTTTGAAATTTTTGGTACTAAAAGGTAGAATAGTATCATGCATCCGTATTTACCCATCAACTGGCTTCAACAATTATTCAGCTTATGGCTGTTTTATTTCATCCATATCTCCTCCTTTGGACGATTATTTTCAACTGGATTCCAGGCATAAAATCTCTTTTAACTGGAAATACGTAGTGAGATCTCTCAGAGATAATGACTCTTTTCAGATGTGTCAATTGACTTTGTAGTTATGTTAAAAAAAAAAATTAGTAATTCCTAAATGACATTTAATCCAGTCAGTGTTCAAAGTTCCTGGTTGTTTCATAATTGTCCTTTTGCTAGGTTAGTTTGAATCAGGGTTCAGACAAGGTCTCTACGTGGCATTTGATTGTTAATCTCTTAAATTTCTTCAACTGTAAGCGTATCCCTGCCATCTCTTAAAAGTTTTGTTTATTTACTTTTTACCACTTAGTTATTGAAAAATCTGAGTTAGTTTTCCTTAGTTTTGCTGCATCCAACATTTTTCCTGATTTACAAGAGTTAATATATGATCATTATATGATATTGAAAGATAAAATATACAAAATGAAAACTAAAATCCTGTCACCCAGAGATACCAAATGATAGTTTTGGTATGTTTTCTTTCAACTTTTTTGAGTGTGGTTTTTTTTGTGTTTTTTAAATATGTGCATGTGCTTTGCTTATTTTTATATCCTATTTAATATACTTTTGTGTTTATTTCCCCATGTCATTATGAAAGAAAATGAAACATTTGGCTGCATAATACTTCACAGTATGTATCATAATTTAAATATTTCCTTTTAGCCAGAAATTTAGGTTGTCCCAATTTTTCACTATGATAAAGCTATGATAACCATGTTAGTACATAAATCTTTGTATTTCAGATTTTAAAATTTTTTTGATTTTTTGGTCGTGCCGCACAGCATGCGGGATCTTAGTTCCCTGACCAGGGATTGAACCCGCACCCGCTACAGTGGAAGTGTGAGTCTTAACCACTGGACTGCCAGGGAAGTCCCTCAGATTTTTTTAAAATGATAGAACCTTAGAAGTGGAATTATTCACAGGACATGAACATTTTTTGACTTCTGGATTCATATTGCCATAAAAGTTATAGCTTGTGATCTCAAATGCAGTCTCCACTTTAAGGATCTGTTTGTATATGCTCCATGTTATTAAGATGTCTTTGCTTGTTGTATTAATGGAATGTGTGCTTTTTTAAAAATTCTTTGGCTCTTTTAATTGTATTTGAGAATTTTTTTATGCACACATTTTTATGTTGTAAGTTTGTTGATATTTTTCATTGTGTGTATCTTTAGGAAATTCTTCCACTAGAGTTCAGATAAATATTCACCTAAATTGTCTTCTGGAATTGCTGATGGCTGTTTTTTCCTTCTTAATTGCTAGCAGATTTTCCTAGGGACCATTTATTAAAATGTTGATCCCGTCCTCATTTATTTGTAATTCAAGTTTTGATATATAAATATATATATGGTTGGTATGTTCAGAAAATTCTAGAAAAAAGAATTGATTTCCTGTTTACTGGGTTGTAATATTACCTCTTCTCTCTCTCCTCCCTCCACCCTCTTTTTTCTGCCTTCCAGCTATAGTGTGTATCCAGACATCTTTGATTCTGAATGTGCCTTGGGAAAAAACCTGAAAGAAAACTAGTCTCATCTTCATCTGTTTTATTTTCCTTGTTTTATGTGTATCTTTAAAATGAATTTAAAAATGAATTCCCATTTGCTTTTATTTTAAACTCAATTTACCAAACATTACCAAAACATTATACCAACATTAGTAGTTTGTGATATATACTCTGTTGTCTCAGTATTTTGATTCTCTTAATTGTTAAAGCTTCCACCAGAGAATGAGTAGAGGAAGGGAAAGGTAAAACATTGAAAACTGATTTTACAAAGAATTATTACCTCAGATTTAGGGCAAAGGTTGACTTTAGAAGTATCCATTGTATGGTCTATTTATATACTTGGTCATTTCTCACTGATAATGGGATTTGGTTTATTTTGTAACACATTCACTTACAGAGTTTAGAATACCTTTTTTTATATATTAATTCTAACCAAGAAATTCAATGATGATGGAAGGTCAGATAGAGGGTTAAGATAATTTAGCATGTTCAGTTCAAGAGAAAAATTGAAATGTAATTATTTGTCCCTAGAGCTAATGGTTCTGGTACGGGAAGAACAAGACGCTTACTCTAAGGTTATTCTTTTTAAAAGTTAATATTTTTTGAGTAATTCAGAAGACACAAAGCAGTATACAGTGAAAAGTTTCTTTACTACTTCTGTCCCCTAAATGCTTAGGCCCTCTTCGAGAGGCAACCAGTTATATAATTATTTTTTAATACTAAATTCTTATGGTTTTAAACCATTTGCAAGCATCCATAGAAGAAAATTTATCTGTGAGTTATTAATGCAAGGAAGTTCGGCATCAACCTTTAGTATTTCTTTTGGATAGAATCTTTTGTTTACATGTGTACGTAAATGTTTACATATACGTACAGATTTATGTACCCGTATGTAAATATGTGATTTGATTTAAGAAGTGAAATATAGTATAGAAAATTAGGAAAACAAGAAGAAAAAACATCTGATAACCTTAACAGAACCAAGTATAATCAATTTAATATAGAATACTTCTTCCCTAGGTTTAAATTCTAGACACATAGTAATTTTACATACTTTTTTTCCCGTAACTACAAGAATTTCACGTTGGGCATACTGGGTTTCTGACTCATTTCTTATGAGGGATATGAATTCCTTAGTTATATTGCTCTTGGAAGCTGGAGCAGGGAACTAACCCTTATTGGAGACAAGAGGAAATGAGAGGTTGGCAAGAGTAGGGAGGTTAAATAAGGGTACATATTTTTATAATTCAACCTTGAGAAAAATAAAGGAAAAATCAAGCTGCAGTATTTCTGGGTTCTTAGAACTGATTGCTCTTCTTTTTTTGATAATTTTTTTTTTTTTTTTTTAGGGAAGATTGGATCTGAGATGTGTAGACGATAAGCTGACATTTTATTGTTTTGAATGCTTGCGTGGAAAAACAAATGCCTAATACACAGTACTCTGCCTCTAATCAAAATTAATTTATAAACTTCTTGGTAGAATTTCTTCGAGGGCGATTCCCTAAAGTTTCTGGAGAACAATGAATGTTTGTGGAATTAATAGTACATTACCCAGGACTTGGTGGTCCGGCGGTTAAGACTCCACACTTCCACTGCAGAGGGCGCAGGTTCGATCCCTGGTCGGGGAACTATGATCCTGCATCCCATGCGACATGGCTAAAACAAAACACAAAAAAACAAAAATAGTACATTACCCAGTATTACTAACTTAAGTAAAATGTCAGTGCTGATCTTTTTTTTTTTTTTTTTTTGGCGGGCTGTGCTGCATGTGGGATCTTCGTTCCCCAAACTGGTGCCCCCTGCATTGGAAGCACAGACTCTTAACCACTGGACCACCAGGGAAGTCCTAATCTATTTCTTTTTATCATTTATAAGGACTTTCCTAGGATCACCTGGAAGTAGTGGTAGTCTGCTTTGTCTCCTCTGTTTTGTAGGCTTTCCTTGTTTTTTGTTGTTGTTTTGGTTTTTTAATGTCCTTGACAGTTTTGAGGAGTATTGGCTAGATATTTGGTAGAATTCCCCTCAATTTGGGTTTGAATACCACAGAGGTGAAATGCCCTTCTCATCACATCATGTCAAAGGGTATGTGATATCAACATGACATATCAACAAGATGTTTACCTTGATCTTTTGGTTAAGATAGGGTTTGCTAGGTTTCTTTACTATAAAGTTACCTTCTCCTTCTGAATTCTTTCTTTAGAAGTGAGTCACTAAGTCTAGTCCACGTTCAAGGGTGAGTGAGGGTTAAGCTTCACCTCCTAGAGGGTGATAAATCTACTAATATTAATTGGAATTCTATAAGGAAGATTTGTCCCTTTCCCTCCTTCTACTTTCCCCTCCCTCTGTGGGAGTATTTTAAAGCAGACCACAGATAACAAACATCATTAATAAGAACGTTTTTATAGTTCTTGATACATATTGCCAAATCCCTGAAGGGTTGTAGATGTTAACTGTAGGACTAGCAATGTATGACTGAATTTTCATGGTACTTTTTTGGTGTTTTTCTTTTAGGTGAAAGTTTACATTTTTTTTTAGAAGTGAATTTTTTAAAAAATTTATTCATTTTTGGCTGCTCTGGGTCTTCACTGTGGCGCACAGGCTCTTTGTTGTGGCGAGCAGGCTTCTCTAGTTGTGGCACGCAGGCTCTGGAGTTACACGGGCATAGTAGTTGTGACTCATGGGCTTAGTTGCGGTATGGGATCTTAGTTCCCTGACCAGGGATCGAACCTGGGCCCCTTGCATGGGGAGCATGGAATCTTAACCACTGGACTGGACCACCAGGAAAGTCCCAAAGGTTTACATTTTAATTTGCATTTATTTTATTTACTTAGGGTGACCTTTTAAAATGTTTGTTAATTAGCTGTAGCACCTCTTTTGGGAATTATCTTTTCCGTTGGTCTTTACCTATTTTAAATATTTTTTAGAGACTCTCTTGACTCTTTTAACTCTTTTGTCTCTTAGACTTAAGAGGTTTATTTACCATTTTGCTTACTGGCCCTTCATTTTTTTTTTTTTTTAAGTTTTATTTATTTATTTATTTATGGCTGTGTTGGGTCTTCGTTTCTGTGCAAGGGCCTCCTCTAGTTGCGGCAAGTGGGGGCCACCCTTCATCGCGGTGCGCGGGCCTCTCACTGTCGCGGCCTCTCGTTGCGGAGCATAGGCTCCAGACGCGCAGGCTCAGCAATTGTTGGCCCTTCATTTTTAATCATCTTCAGGGTTTTGTCTTTTATTCACATCTCATGACCACATCATTCATAGTCCTGTTGTATTCTTTTAAAATTTTTTCCTCCTTCTGTTACATTTATCTACGTATATGATAAGGAAATTTGTTAGCTGTTGGTAAAGCAAGAAGTAAACAAGTAAGGCTATTTTAGGTAAAAGTCATGTAATGGTAGTTCCATTCCAAATTAATGTGCGAACTATTGTGGGTTAATCTAGCATAATCTAGCAATAATCTAGGATTATTTGCTTTAAAAATTCATGACTGATTCTCCCAAGCATTTTATGTTAAAAGTACTTTTAAAATATTTACTATTTTGCAGTGTGTTACAAAAAACCCATTTCAACCCATTTGAAAATTACTTGTATAATCTTGAAACCTATGTTGACATTTTATTATATTTTGGGAATTTTTGTTACCCCTAGGTATTTGTAAAATACTTTCTTTTAAAAAAGCATAATTTATTTTAAAAAAGAAACTTAGGAGATAACAGCTTCTTACAAAGATATATCCCAAACCAAATATTTACTTCTGTAAGAGGAACCAAGATGAACTTGCACACACACATACAAATGTATTAATGCTTTCCCCCCTAAATCTTTAATGGCTGGAAAACTTTTTTTAAACTTCATGTTAGTCCTTAACACCTATGGCAACAACAAATAGCTCTAAGATAAAAGAGCTGAAGTAAAATTGTCAAAAAAAAAAAAATCCAGGGTTTATGTTTATCCTTTAGTTCTTCTAGCTTGTCCTTTGAAGAAGTTAGTAAGTTAAAGCATTAAAGAAAATGAAAATACTCTCCAATTAATATTTCACATTGTCATTGGATGTTATTTCCAATTGCTCTCTTGTGATTTTAGATCTATTTTTCTGGGATTTGCAGTTCTGTTAACTTTTTAGCTAATAGTCTGCTAGATATTTAAATAGAAAAATTTGTCAAAATAGACCCTTATAAATCTGGCTTTGGAGCCATAGAGAAGAAAGGGAAGCAAATAATGTATAACAAGTTCTCAATCTTGCTATGACATAATGGACTAATACTCAATAATATAAAGAGCTCCTAAAATCAACTAGACAAAAAGAGTTTGAAAAAGAAGAAATACAGATGCCAATAAACTTGAAAAGATGTGCAGCCTCATTAGATAGAAAATAAAAGCAATGAGACATATTTTGGGGCTCTGACATTCTGGCAAAAAATTTTTTTAACGTTATAGCCATATATTATTGTACTATTAGTGATAGTAATAATGTTTGTAATTACTATGCTATGCAATTAGTGATATGTACTATGTGCTGTTGGTAGAATTAAAATTGGTAAAGGCTTTTTGTGAATGCCCTTAGACCTAGAGATTTCATTTTTTTGTACTTAGTCCTACAAAAATATGGGCACAAAGATGTTTGTTGCAACATTATGTTAACAAAAATGTTGGAAAGGCCCTAAGTTATCTCTACTAAAGGAATGCTAAAATTGTATGTTTGTGTTTTGGAGTATTATGTAACCATTAAAAAGAATGAAGTAGAACTTTATATATTGGAAGGTCTCCAAGACTTTTTATGTTATAAAAAAACAAGTTGCAGAACATGTATAGTATGATCTCATAAAACCTACCAAAATGATGGGTATAAATACATATAAAAAGACCTGAAAGTATTCGCACTGGGCTGTTAACTATGGTACCTCTTGGGAAAGGGAGTAGAATTGGGGAGAGAGGAATGGGGAGGTTGGCATTCGTCATTTTACTCTCTGTGCTTCTAGGGATACCACTGATACTAAATATGTAACACCGGTAATGTTGCTGTTTTACAAATATTTGCTACTAAGAGTATTTGGCCTAATCAAGAACCACTTTTGAGAAGTTTATTTCCCAAGGAATCAATCCTGTATATAATAAGCATGCAGTTCCATGGCATAGTCCTAGAAAACACAGTAGTAGAACTACAGTATCTACTCTTCCACCTTTTCCAAAGTTATAAACAGGCAGTTAAGTTTGACTCCCCAAAGATGAAATAAGGTAGGTTAAACCCACCCAGCATGAGCTGGAGAGTTTAAGGTTCTACCGGCAGATAGTAAATTGGTTAACGGCACTGGAAAATTCCTTCAGCACATACAGAAACAGGATGACTCAACTGACTAATTACAGCTGAACTCTACCAGGAAAGGTTTGTTAGTTGTGGTTGAAGGAAGAAATGACCTGGATCTGAGGGATATGGGGAATTAATTGCATTTGCCCTCCCAAGATACAGAGTGGATTATTTTACTGCTTTCCTGTGCTAAGAGTTGTTTAGTAGTGGATGGTTTGAGAGCTTTAGATGTATTTTGTCCTTTATGCTGCATAGAAAGTCATCTATAAACTGTTGCTTAATCTACGCCCAGAGTCAGATTGCTATCACAAATATTCATTATACTGGGAAAATACTGATAAGTTAAATACTTATTATGGAAAATCTTAAAATAGAAAAAAGTAGAAATGTATAAAAGCTCTCCGGTACCTATCACTCAACTTCAATAATTATCAACTCATGGCCAGTTTTATTTCTTCTATGCCGGTATTTACTTCCCTCTCTCCTCTCCAGGATTATTTTGAACTTTTTCAGTGCACTATTATTATTTTTATGACTTAGGCCTTTTGTGACCAATTGGAGTAAAGCTGGTTGTCGTCGAGGGTCAGACCCATGTCTTTGACATTATTTAACATTGTTCTCACATTAGGGATATATATCGAGGAGGTGAATAATTCCTCTGAAACATGAAAAGCAAAAGCATTGTTTTAAGTTACTTTCTATCAAATGCCTCTTCTAGGCTGATTTACCAGAATTCTGACTCAGTAACCCAGTTTTGTCTTACTCAGGATAGAGCAGCTTCTTAATGTCTTTGGACACCAAGGGATTTAAATGTGGGGTGGGATTGGGTGAGTTTTTTGCTCTAGTGCTTAGCTGGTGGTGTGCATTGACACTTGCTCTGAGGTCCTAGCCAAAAGAGGACTGTTTCCATTCTGTTTTTTTAAAAAGTAATTTTAAAGTGGAAACTATTAACTGAAAACTGTATAGTACTTAAAACAGCTCAAGTTTACATGCAGAAAGTTCCGCAGAAGCATAGCACTATTGAGCAATGTCCTGTTTATAAATGCGTTTTCTCATTTTACTGGAGGTTAATTAAGACCAACAGATACTTTAAATTCTAGCTGATATACATGTCCCTGGCATATATAGATACAGAGAAAATAAACATTGTCCAATATTCAAAAATATTTATTCATTGCTATGGCTTAAGCAATGAGGGAAGTGTTTAGAGACAGAGTGATGATTAAAATAGGTTCCTGCCCCCAAGCTGTGTTTTTTTGGGTGGGGGTGGTGGTGGTGGTGGTGGAATCTAATTTTGTAAGTCAAATGGATTAAAAAGAGACTTAAAATAGCTGTTTTACAATTTTTATGGGTGATAAAAACAAGTCTCCCTTTATAAAAGTCGGTTTGCTAGTACTTTGTATTTCTGTGTTCAGGGGCTATAGAACTGGATAGACATTGGGCATTCTGGTACTTGAATTTTATTTTAAAAAAACTTAGGACTGTATCTTTTAATTTCAACCAACATTTTATTGGACTGGCAAGGCACTGAGAGGGAGGAAGGACCAGTATTTGTAAGTGGACACTTGCATATGTCCACACCCAGCACAGTCTGAGCCCTTGTTTCCTTATGGACAGTTTGAAAAAACAATTGAGAAAGACTTTCAGGGGTGAACTTTATCTACATATAAGGGTAGATTATATATTTTTTCAGGGTTTTCTGTGTTGGATATGTACAGTCAGTTGTCTAAGATGAAGGCTAATCAATTTAAAAAAAAAGTGTGGACACAGAGTGGCCTCAGACAAAACTGTGAAGTAGTCAGAGTTTGTGTTTGGTATTTCCTATCTTCTGGAGAGTAAAACTCTCCAGCTTAGGTTACCTGCAACTCCACTTCCTTCCCCTTCCAATCCCACCTGCCCTTAAGTCAGGCAAGAAGATATTAGATGGGAAGTAGGATTTCCCTGACTATTCTGCAACTAGATTTCACCTCAGTGTATCTTGGCTGTTTCCCCAAATCATCACATAGAAATTTGACTCATTCTTTTCAACAGCTGTATAGGATTTCAGGTACTCATACTATTATTTATTTAATTAGAGCTACATAAATAAACACTTAGAATTACCATTTTTTGCTCTTATAAAAAGTGTTGCAGTGACCATTCTTATACAGAAATTTTGCATGCTTATTTTGATATGGATATCTAAGTTTTCTACATAAATTTTCCAATTTTCTGATAAAAGTGATGTTTAGATTTGCACTTCTTCCATTTTGTATTTGCTTATTGGCTCTGTTTTCCTGTGAACATGCTCTTTGCTCCTTTTTTTCTGTTAGATTGCCATTCTCATATTGATTTTTCAGTTATCTGTAAGTTAATGAAATTAACGCTGATATGTGTTGAAGTTTTTTTTTTTTTAAGTTCTTTGTCTTTTTATTTTACAGTATATTTTTGGCTTGTAGAAACTGGATATCATTTTTGGCTGTCAAAATTATTGATCCTTTATAGGTTCTTGGATTTATGTTCTTCTACATGTATCCCAGTGGCCTTCTTGTAGTTATACATTTGTGACTTTTTTAGTTAAACTTTTTCCATATTTTAAAAGTTTTAATATATAAGTATATAGTCGTTATAAAAAATGTTTAAAAATTGACAAAATGAATGGCTGTCCCGCAAATTATATTCTCTCCCCCAGAGCTAACCACTCATTAAGTTTGATGTATTTTCTTCCAGTCCTTTTGTATGCATCATACTTTAATATAAAAAAACAGACAACTATTCCACCATTTCTGAATAGTTCATGGTTTAAGATGGTACCTTTATCATATTCTAAATTCTAAATAGTCCATGGTTTAAAATAGCACCATTTTAGAAACACAGCTGAAGATTTTGGCTCTGATTTTTACTAAGAAATTTCAGACAGTAAACTAGGAAATTTTTCAGAGTGACAATATGTATAAAATCAAACCTTTGGATATGTAATCTCTCACAGCAAACTATATTTCAGATTATTACACCTGTGCCACATGTACAACACAGTAGTCCTTTGAAGTTCATGTTTTCTGGAATAAATGACTTTAATTTTCTTGTCCATAAATAACAAATAAGTAATTCTTGCTTAAAAGATTCAAATAACAAAGGAACATATATTGTATGATTCCATTTATATGAATTGTTTGTAATAGGCAAATTCATGGAGACAGAAAGCAGGTTAGTGGTTAACCAGGGCTGGGAGGAAGAGAGGGAAGTGAGGAGTGATTGCTAATGGGTATAGGTCTTGTTTTGGAGTGATGAAATGTTCTAAAATTGTGGTGATGGTTGCACAGTTCTGTGAATATACTAAATATTGAATAGTACACTTTCAGTGTCTGAACTGTATAGTATGTGATTTATCTCAAAGAAGTTGTTATAAAAAATAAATCTAAGTAAGACATACGTATATAGATATAACAATAGTAAATATTTGAAGAATAACTTTTGTAAATATTCTAAAAATAAATAACTAAAATAAAACAGCACCTTTACACATTCTACATTCTGGTAAAATCATGGGGTCAGTTTGTCAGCATTCTTTTCTGATCCATTGCTCTAGTTGACTATTTCTGTGTGTGGCCTCATTTAAAAAAATCACTCATACATCTAGAATTTGTTTTGGTATAAGGAATGAGAGTAAGGAGTCAGCTTTCCCCAGTACCATTTATGGAATAACTTGTCTTCCCCCCCAGTGATTTGATGTGCTGTCCTCAACCTATAAATTTCTATAATGGACGTCATCATCACTGACCTATTGAAGGAGCATTTTGACTAGGCTCCCTACGTTGACTTTAGCTTCTTTACTGTCAGTTTTCCATAGTGCAACTAAGGTGATCTTTTAAAAACACACAGGCATTAAACCCTTATGGACTTCACATTGATCTTTGGATGAAGCCCTAATCTTGAACATCGCCTGGAAAGCTCTGTGTGGCCTGGCCCATTGACCTCTCTGGTCTCATTTCAGACCACTCTTGTTGTCTGGATTGCTGTCTGAATTCCAGCACGTCGGGGCTTTCTTTCAGTTCCTTCATCAGGTTATACTCTTACTCACTACAGGGTCTTGCACTGCTCTTTACTTTGTGTCTAGAATGCCTCCAGCCCTAGATCCCCATACCTTCCACTTCCACCTTACCCTATTGTATTCCAGTGCATCCTTCCACTTTCAACTCAGCATTAACTTCTTTAGTAAAATCTTCCTAACTCCCTAGATAAGTTTAGAACCTGTATATACTCTACAGGCACCTTTTATCTTTTTTTTTTAAAGTAACAGCTTTATTGAGATATTCACATACCACACAGTGCACCGTTTAAAGTGTACAGTGGTTTTTAGTACATTCATGGCGTTGTGTGACCATCACCATAATCAATTTTAGAACACTTTCTTCACTAGAGAAGAAAGCCTGTACCAATTAGCAGTCACTCCCCATTTCTCCTCAAGCCCCTCAGTCCTGGGCAACCACAATGATTTTTTTTTTATTGTGATAAAACATACATAAATTTCACCATTTTAACCATTTTTTAAAGTCTGTAATTTAGTGGCATTACATTCACAGCATTGTACAACTATCTCCACTATCTGTTTCTAAAACTTTATCACACCGAACTCTTAAGTTATTACTTACTAAGCAATAGCTCCCCATTCTGCTCTCCTCCAGGTCCTGGCAACCACAGTTCTACTTTGTATATATGAATTTGCCTATTCTAGATATTTCATATAAGTGGGATCATATGAGTCCTTTTGTGTCTGCTTATTTCACTTAGCATAATGTTTTCAAGGCTCATCTGTGTATCAGAACTTCATTGATTTTTATGACTGAATAATATTCCATCGTATGTATATACTGCATTTTGTTTATCCATTCATCAGTTAATGGACATGTGAGTTGTTTCTACTTTTTGGCTATTGTGAATAATGCTGTTATGAACACTTAGCATACAAGTATCTGTTTGAGTCCCTCTTTTCAAATCTTTGGAGATAAATACCTAGAAGTGGAATTGTTGGGTCATTGATAATTCTTACGCTTAACTTCAGGACCCATCAAACTGTTCTCCAGAAAGGCCATTTAGGAGGTGTCTAATTTCTCCACATTATTTATTTCCTTTTTTAAAATTAAAGTCACCCTAATAGGTGTGAAGCGGTATCTCATTGTGTTTTGTTTTGTTTTGTTTTGTTTTAAATTATGGCTGCGTTGGGTCTTCGTAGGCTGCGCGCGGGCTTTCTCTAGTTGCGGCGAGTGGGGGCTACTGCTGTTCGTTGCAGTGCGTGGGCTTCTCATTGCGGTGGCTTCTCCTGTTGCAGAGCACGGGCTCTAGGTGTGTGGGCTTCAGTAGTTGTGGTGCATGAGCTCAGTAGTTGTGGCTCACGGGCTGTAAAGTGCAGGCTCAGTAGTTGTGGCGCAAGGGCTTAGTTGCTCCACGGCATGTGGGATCTTCCTGAAACAGGGCTTGAACCCGTGTCCCCTGCATTGGCAGGCGGATTCTTAACCACTGTGCTACCAGGGAAGCCCTGCATTGTGTCTTCGTTGCTGCGCGTGGGCTTTCTTTAGTTTTGGCGAGCAGGGGCTACTCTTCGATGCAGTGCGCAGGCTTCTTATTGTGGTGGCTTCTTGTTGTGCATCACGGGCTCTAGGTACGCGGGTTTCAGTAGTTGTGTTACACGGGCTCAGTAGTTGTGGCTCACAGGCTTACTGTGAGCTCACAGGCTCAGTAGTTGTAGCACACGGGCTTACTTGCTCCGTGGCATGTGGGATCTTCCTGGACCGGGGCTCAAACCCGTGTCCCCTGCATTGGCAGGCAGATTCTCAACCACTGCACCATGAGGGAAGCCCCCTTTGTCCATTTTTAAATTGAGTTGCTTTTGTTATTGAGTTAGGGGGTTCTTTATGTAGTCTGGACATTAAGTCATTGTCAGATACATGATTTGCAAATATTTTCTCTCATTCTGTGTGTTGTTTTTTCCAGTCTTTTGGTCCATTTATCTTTTATAACATTTACAAGTTTGCATTTATAATTTTTAAAATATTTAGATTAATATCTGTCTCCACTATTAGAATGTGAACACCCTTAGGGTAAGGACTGTATCAGTTTTTGCTCACTTTTATATTGCTAATGCCTAGCACAGGTGCTAAATATTTTTTGAATGAATGAAGGTCTTTTAAGTTAAATTGCGAGTTCCATTGATTGCCTATTCCATCTTAAATATCTATAGTACTCCATCTTGTTACTCTTATTTTTCAAAATCTTCCCAGCTATTTCCTGGCTTTTATCATGTTCATTCATGTTAATTCATGCCCCTCCTGCCCCGCACATTGGTATCATTTTAGATAACTCATTTTTTTCTTTTAGAGGGCTTTCTTGGTAGGATAAAGGCTGCAAAGTTGCCATAGTCAGCTTAGGCTGTTACAGTAAAATAGCACAGACTGTGTGGCCTAAACCAGCGATCCCCAACCTTTTTGCACCAGGGACCAATTTCACAGAAGATAATTTTTCCACGGGGGGTGGGGAGGGATGGTTCAGGCGGTGATGTGAGCCATGGGGAGCGGCAGATGAAGCTTAGCTCACTCACCGGCCACTCACCTCCTGCCAGGCGGCCTGGTTCCTAACAGGCCGTGGACCAATAGCCGTCTGCAGCCCGGGGGTTTGGGGACCTCTGGCTTAAACAACAAATATTTATTTCTCACAGTTCTGGATTCTGGGAGGCCCGTGATCAAGGTGTTGGCAGATTCAGTGTCTGGTGAGGAATCTCTTCCTACTTTGTAGATGGATGCCTTCTTGCTGTATCTTCACATGTTGAAGAGAGAGAGATATCAGTCTCTTCTTTAAGGGCACTAATCACATTTATCAGGGCTCCACTCTCATGACCTCATTACCTCCCAAAGGTCCTACCTCCAAATACCATCCCCCTTGGGGATTAAGGCTTCAACATATGAATTTTAGCAGGGACATATTCAGTCCATAGCAGTACTGGGGCTAACAAAGTTAAAGGATTTGGTAATTAAGCAGAGTAGGGCTCTAGTATCATCAGCTTCACAGATGGGGCCAGTATAGAGTATCTGAATACATTTTCATTTACAGGAAATCAGTCTGATGGTAAAGTGGTAGCCAATCATTTGTATAGATTCATAATTCGTATAAGATTAGTAATAAATTCATAGATTTAAGTCAATAAATATGAACTATACTTAGTTTAAGAAAACTATTATGAATCTATACATACATGAATTCTTCATAGTTCAAGAGAAAGAGTAACTCTGATAGTAGTCTTATGATATTTTTTCCTTCCTCCTAGATTTAAACAGTCAAGATAAATCAAGCTGGGTAATCATGGCAGAAGGTGGATTCGATCCCTGTGAATGTGTTTGCTCTCATGAACATGCGATGAGAAGGCTGATCAATCTGGTGAGATGAACAGGACAGTCCTATTCAGAACTGAACTGTACCGCTCTGTCTTGTTTTGGGGAGCATGTTGTTTATTGGAAGATTTTCATCTGATGGGCACTAAAAATTATTTCATAATTGAAATTCCACAGTGGTTTAAGTCATAATGGTTAAAATGCTTGCCAGCAGTTCTTTTATTAGATATAAAAACAGATTGCTGTCTTTATTTATGGTAGATTTTTGTTGGCGAAATTCACCATCATGGGTGGGAGACACACATTTGTGTAGACTTTTCTGTTCTGTATTTCTTTTTTTGGCCACACCATGTGGCATGTGGGATCTTAGTTCCCTGACCAGGGATCGAACCGACGCTCCCTGCATTGAAGCGCGGAGTCTTAACCACTGGACCGCCAGGGAAGTCCTCTGTTCTGTATTAATGCATATAATTTTTGGCTATACGGAGCTTGTTTACCTGATAAACTGCTATGAAGTCACACTTCCTCTTATGATATAGTTCAAATCCTACTCCAACAAATGGCATGACAATAAAAATCTCTATATAGTTTATTTCCAGATCCAAATCAATTACTTGACAGAGGCAGATTTCTGAACAACAGGCTTTGAGTGTAGTGAGATTTCAACTGTAGGTTTTTAGAGACTTTTAAAGCTTAAATACAGGGCTGTTTATGTACTATACTTTATACTTTTTATATACAAAGGAAAAATTTGACCATTATTAACAATAAAGTACAATTGACCCTTGAACAGCATAGGTTTGAACTCTGAGGGTCCACTTACATGTGGATTTTTTTTCAATAGTAAATACTGCAGTACTACACCATCCACAGTTGGTTGAATCCAAGGATGTAGAACTGCATATTTGGAGGAATTGCGTATACTGAGGGCTGACTATAAGTTACATGTGGATTTTCAACTGTATGGCGGGTTAGCGTCCCTAACCCCTTCGTTGTTCAAGGGTCAACTGTATATTATTATTATGTTATACATTATAACAACATTTTGCTGTTTTAAAATACTCTTGTACCGGGGTATATTATTATAGGCCAGTTAATAAAGGCAGGTACAAACATTTGCTGGAATACTTGAATAAGCAAGTTTTCTGCTCACTCATTGTCTATGTACAGTGATCAGAAGTGCATTGATTATGAATGATGTTCCTTTGAGAATTAGCATATACTAGGACTTATGATCCTTAAGAGTGCCTTAGAGGGATAGAAATAAACTAAGAACTTATAAATTAAATCAGACTCTTGTGAGTATAGAAATAAAATGACAATGTCATATCTCTGATAATTGATGTAAAAATAGATTAATCTGAGAAGAGTTTAAAAAATATTTTCTCCTGTTTATTTATGAAGTTTGAGCTGATAGTTTTTAATGTCTTAATTCAATCAAACATAAGGCAAATTTTTTTCAAATTACTCTGATATTAGGAATAAAAAATAGACTTGTAATTTAATTGTGGTAAAATTTCCCAGGAGATTAGTTTTTAATCAGGGCTACTACCTCTTTTTATTTCCTAGTATAGTATTTTTTATTTTTAACATGCTTTGTTCTATTAGCTCTGCTGCTTTTTTTTTTTTTTAATTATTATTTATTTATTTATTTATTTATTTGGCTGTGTTGGGTCTTCGTTTCTGTGTGAGGGCTTCCTCTAACGGCGGCAAGCGGAGGCCACTCTTCATCGCAGTGCGCGGGCCTCTCACTATCGTGGCCTCTCTTGTTGCGGAGCACAGGCTCCAGACGCGCAGGCTCAGTAGTTGTGGCTCATGGGCCTAGCTGCTCCGCAGCATGTGGGATCTTCCCAGACCAGGGCTCGAACCCGTGTCCCCTGCATTAGCAGGCAGATTCTCAACCACTGCGCCACCAGGGAAGCCCAGCTCTGCTGCTTTTTAAGAGATGACTAAAACTAAGCCCTACTTTTTTAGGGTTCCCTGTACACTTAACTTTAGTAGATTGTCAAGGAAGCCATGTTTAGCTTTTTTTTTCTTTTTTAATGGGCACATTAATTCATGCTTGATGGCGTTACTTATAGCAGTCTTGGTTTGAAATACTTCCTAATTATGTGAAAATAGATTTTAGATTTTTACAGATCTTTTAAAAGTCCACATTTTTTAGTGTATGATGGATATTTTCACACAATGTAAATTACTGATGGATGACCCTCTTATGTATAACACGCTGATAGCAGTATTGAAGATTCCAGAGGGAGGAGAAACTCATTTGATTCATTAAGGAAACTTGCTGGCAAGGTTTGATAGATGTTTGTTTGAATTGAACTGTGCTTTTTAATTTTTATTTCATGTGTATTTCTTTTTCTTTTATTTAAATTCAGAATCAAGCAGCATTTTTGGATCATATCTACATTGTTGATATTTAAGTGCTTTCTAAACATTTTTCCTAAGAAGTATTGTTAGAAATATGGTCTCTAAATTCAGAAATTCAAAGATTTATGAATAATACTATTTATTGTAACATTATTTATAGTAATAAAAAGTTATAAGCAACCTTAATGTTGACTAGTAGGACAGTGGTTATATCATGGAAATTCATATGGTAAAATCTTGTTTAAAATAGTTGTCTTTGAAAAATATTTAAAAACAAGGGAGATGTGTGTGTTATATGAAATGAAAAAAAAAAAGATGTACAAATGGCGTTTAGTAGATCTTGCTTTTGTGTACACATACACATACACCCACACACCCACTCATTTCATATACATGTGTGCATAGGAAGAAAGACTAGAAGAGAATACACCGGAATGTTAAAAGTGGTTATCTCTGGATTCTGTAATATGGGCTGAGACTTCTCTTTTATACTTTCTTGTATTTTCTGTGATAATAAATCTTATAATCAGAAAAAAGTTATCTAGCAAAAACTATCAATATTTTCATTTAAACGTCATTGTATTCTTTTGTAATTTATCAATACTAGACTTTTCTACCTCTCATGCATCCATTATCTTCTACTCATACTTTATAGGACCTTTTTTCCCCAGTATCTGTTATCTTATTACCCTGTGGAACTCTAACTCTACAGCCTATATTTAATTTAATTTAATTTTATTTTATTTATTTATTTATTTATTTATTTATATAAATTATTTATTTTATTTATTTATTTTTGGCTGCATTGGGTCTTTGTTGCTGCGCGCGGGCTTTCTCTAGTCGCGGTGAGCGGGGGCTACTCTTCGTTGCGGTGCGCGGGCTTCTCATTATGGTGGCTTCTCTAGTTGTGGAGCACGGGCTCTAGGTGCACAGGCTTCAGTAGTTGTAGCACGCAGGCTCAGTAGTTGTGGCTCACGGGCTCTAGAGCACAGGCTCAGTAGTTGTGGCACACGGGCTTAGTTGCTCCGCGGCATGTGGGATCTTCCTGGACCAGGGCTCGAACCCGTGTCCCCTGCATTGGCAGGCGGATTCTTAACCACTGCACCAGCAGGGAAGCCCCAGCCTATGTTTTAAAAGCAATTTATCTGAGGGTATATTTTTTCTATATTAGTTATAACTACTAGAATTTAGATGTCTGCATGCTTAGGAAGCTCATAGATACAATAATACTGTGTTATAGTATGATAACAGTGCAGAGATTTAGTCTCATTTTTTAAAAAATGGACATCTAATTCATCTTTGTAATAGCGTACCATCTCATTAATTTCACGTTCTAATTTGGGATTTTTATTATTTTTGACCTTATGTAATAAAATTGGATTTTCTTGTGTATGATGGATATTTTCACACAATATCAGTTACTGATGGATGATCCCCTTATGTATAACATGCTGATAGCAGTATTGAAGATTCCAGAGGGAAGAGAAACTCATTTGGGGAAACTTGAGGATTTTAATGATTTTTTTATGGTTAGCTCATTAGTTGTATGTTGGGTTGCAGTTTTTGTTTTGCCTATTCTGTGAAAATAGATGGGCTTTGCCAAGGGATATATTCAGCTTAGAAGCAGTTAAGATTTTACCGTTAGTTCCTTTCCATTTTAATAAAGTTCTATTCATTCACAATTTAAAACTAATTTATTTTCCTGATTTAGTAATGATTTCAGTTAAGGTTCTTCATTGTAAGTAATAGAAGTTTTAGATGATTTAAGCAGAAAAGGACATATTAAAAAAATATTATGTGGCTCACATTGGATAACCTGGCATGGAAAATGAATAGGATCAAAGGGAATGTAAATGCCAAAATGAGCCCATGCTCCAAAATAGCCCAGCCAAAAAGCTGCTGCTTCTGAATTCCAGACTTTTGTGTATCCAACTGTTGATGCAACATCTCCATTTGGACAAATAGTAGACATTTTGTACTTGATGTGTGCATAACTGAACTTTTCTTGCCCCCAACCTTATACTTCTGTCTTCTCTATTTTTTTTTTTTCTTTTTTTTTTTTTGACCACACCATGAGGCTTAGTTCCCTGACCAGGGATTGAACCCAGGCCACGGCAGTGAAAGCACCGAGTCCTAATCACTGGACCGCCAGGGAATTCTCTGTCTTCTCTATTCACTCCATTATTCTGGTTGCTCAGGCAACAGCTTTTGTGTCATCTTTTACTCTGTTCTTTCAACCCCATGGCTAATGCAGAACCAAATCCCTTTGGCTCAACCTTAAAAATATATATCCAGAATCCAGCCATTTCTCACACCTCCAGTGAAACACCCTGGTCTAACCTGCCATCATCTCTTGCCTAGATTATTGAAATTAGCCTCCTTGTTGGTCTCTTTGCTTCTACCCTCTTGCCATCTCCATTTTCTTCAACTTTAGTCTCACTACAGGAGTTGAAATGATCTATTTCCGATAAGTCAGGTAATGTTCCTCCTTTCCTCAAAATTCTGCAGTAGTTCCCCATGACACTCATAGTGAAAAGAAACAAAATTTATGTGGCACTGTGTAATCTGTCCCCCTGCACTCCATTGGTTCCCGTTTGCTCACTTTGTTCTACCGTTTCTGGCTGCCTTGCCATTCCTGAAAATACAGGTCACATACAAAGGATCAAGTGTCTAAATGACTTTTAGACTTTTCAACAGCAAAATTGGAAGGCATTAGCACAGTGACTTTAAATTCTGAAGGGAAATTATTACCAATCCATCATTCTATATCCAACCAAACTATCAAATAGGAGGAGAGTCTTCAAAAATTTTACCTCATGTACCTTTTCTTAGCTGGTTACTAGAGGATGAACTGTTTTTCACCAAGATGTAGGCATAAATCAAGAATGAAGAGATTTCGAGTGTAGAAATCAGGAGATCCAACATATGAGAGAGGCAAAAGTAATTTCCAGAGTGATGGTGAATGGAGATCCCAGGATAATGGTGAAGGGACATTCCAGGGTTATAGCTACCTGCATGCTTTCTTGATAAGGGAAGCTGTTTGTATACCCTAACTGCTCACCCAGCCTAGTCCTTCATTAATAAATATGAACAGAAAAACAAGCAAAGAGTTGAAGAAAACAAAAGGACTACAATGTGGTCGCAGGTACAGCTACATTAGAAGACAAGATGAAATAGTTAGATCCTTCTAATATGAAAAGTCATTATGAATGTATAGCTATAAATGCAGACCCATACAAGTATGTTATGCTGGCCTTAAGCACCACCAGCAACATGATTTTTTGAAATGGTAAAGTTTCAAAGTCACCAGATTCTTGGTAGAGTCATAAACAAAACTAAGTATAGTCTTCCCTTGATTTAAATGTGAAAGTCCAGTTAAATTCCTCGATAATTCTGTGTCGAGTATAACCATCCAAAAAATACTTTGTGTTTTTCTTTGAAATGGACTTAGATTATATTATAGGCTCAAGTTTTTCACTTAGTGAATGTGTGGCAGGACCTTTGAAAGTTAGGGGGGATGCAAGCCAGTCACAACAACCAAAGAACTGCCTCTCAGATATCCGGATGCCCTAGTACTGACACATTTGAGAACTTTGAATAGGGGGGAGAATTAGGGTTTATTTAAAAAAAAAAAAAAAAGGAAAAAGGAAACCCAAGTAAGCTGAAGGCAGGCAGGAAGAAACAAGAGAAGCATAGTTAATAGAAAGCATAAAGTAAAATGTTATGTGTGAGTGGATTATACTTATTAATAGAGACAGTTTGGAGTTTTTAAATGCTGTTGTTTATCAAGGGAGACAGACACTGAAAACAAAATCTCATAGATAAGTGATGAAAGGAGCAGGGGTGTAGGGGAAGCTGTCCCAAAAGAATGTGATACTCTTAATCTCAGACAAAATTAATTCAAAGCCAAAACAGTTGAACACAGGAATAATACTGACAAAAGAGAGAATCCATCACGTCTGGGACAAGCTGTTTATGTCCCAAACAACAGATAATGCAAAAACAATTAGAAATAAAAGAAGAAACATATTTTAGAAGTATCTGAGAAATGTTAGTGAAAGCCATAGAGATGCCTTTGCAGGTTAAGGTTAGAGTATGAGAGTATGTGTAGGTCAGGTTAATGTTTGTAAATGCATAGAAGAGGTTCCAAGGAATATATCTCAGATTCATAATGATGGTTATATTGGGGAGAGTTTGAAGGGAATGTAGGCACTATTTTAAACCCACAGAAATCCTCTGAAGTTGATCCTCCTTTTTCAAATGAGGACCCTGAGGTTTTCCCAAGTATTGGAGCCGACCAGAGAGTGGCAGAGGCACATTCGAGCTTGGCATTAGCTCCAGGCCCTGTGCTGTTTCTTCGGTACGATGATCTGCTCTGCTTCCTGTCGGTTTCCTTCAGGTACCTTAAAAAAACGCACTATATTTGCAGTCAAGGAGGCGGTAGAGGAATAGGAGAAAACTGTGGAAGAGAGACTCTTCACTGTATTTTTACCTTTTAAAACTATGAGAGTACATTACCTATTCAAATATTAACTTAAAAATAAAACTTTGTAAGCATCTTCAGAGGTATTATAAGCAGGACAGTTCTATAGAAAAACTAGTAATCACAGACTTTTTCCACTGAAGAATAAAATTTTTGAATGCACTGTTAATGTGATTTGCAAAGAAAATATATTCTACCATGTTTAGCTTTTTAATAATTTTAATAAGACTGTATTCTCATCTTACCTTTGTTGATTTCTGAATTGGTACAATTTTTTCTCATGTTAAAAATATATATAAAAATAGAAAAATTTTGTATGTCTTCTAAGGCTAAATGGACATAAACAGCAATTCAAACACTTTACTATTGCCTCACCAGTTCCATGTACGTTTTGATTATTTAACTGCTAAGCTGTACCAGTACAAAGAATATAAATCTGATTTTCATGCATTTTATTATATTGGGTTGACCAAAAAGTGCCTTTGGTTTTTAAGTAAAAATAAGAGACACGTTTTTCATTTTCACCAAGAACTTTATTGAACAATGTATTCACCCTTTTGTTCCACTACCTTCTGTCATTTTTCAGGCAACTTCATACTTCCATCTTCCAAAAACTTTTTTAAAAAAATAGATTTATTTAATTAATTAATTATTTATTTATTTTTGGCTGTGTTGGGTCTTCATTGCTGTGCGCAGGCTTTCTCTAGTTACAGCGAGTGGGGGTTACTCTTCATTGCAGTGCACAGGCTTCTCATTGCGGTGGCTTCTCCTGTTGCGGAGCACGGGCTCTAGGCGTGTGGGTTTCAGTCTCTGTGGCGCTTGGGCTCAGTAGTTGTGGCTCACAGGCTTAGTTGCTCTGTGGCACGTGGAATCTTCCTGGACCAGGGCTCGAACCCACGTCCCCTGCATTGGCAGGCGGATTCTTAACTACTGCGCCACCAGGGAAGTCCTTCCCAAAACTTGTTATCTTTTTGAGCAAAGAACTGTTCCAGGTGCCTTTTACGGTCTTCCAGGGAATGGAAATTTTTTTCTATTAAGAGAATTTTGTAAAGACTGAAATAAATGGAAATTCGAAAGTTCAATGTCTGGTGAATACGGCAGATTAATCAGAACTTCCCAGCCAAGCTGTAACAATTTTTGCCTGGTCATCAAAGAAACATGTGGTCTTGTGTTATCCTGATAGAATATTATGCATTTTCTGTTGACTAATTCTGGATGCTTTTCATCAAGTGCTGCTTTCAGTTGGTCTAATTTGGAGCAGTAGTTGTTGGAATTAATTGTTTGGTTTTCCGGAAGGAGCTTATAATAGAGGACTCCCTTGCAATCCCACCATATACACAATCCAACCTTCTTTGGATGATAACCGGCCTTTGGTGTGGTTGGTGGTGGTTCATTTCACTTGCCCCACCATCTCTTCCGTTTCACATTATTGTACATTATCCACTTTTCCTCACCCGTCACAATTTGTTTTAAAAACAGAACGTTTTCATTACGTTCCAAATGCAAAAATATGGTCAAGAAGGTTTTTTTCTGCTTGATTTATGTGGAACCCAAACATCAAAGCGATTAACATAACCAAGCTGGTGCAGATGATTTTCAGTGCTTGATTTGGATATTTTGAGTATGTTGGCTATCTCCCGCGTGGTATAACGTTGATTGTTCTCAATTAATGTCTCGATTTGATCGCTATCAACTTCAACTGGTCTACCCGACCGTGGAGCATCGTCCAGTGAGAAATCTCCAGCACGAAAAACTTAACAAACCACTTTTGACATGTTTGATCAGTCACAGCACCTTCTCCATACACTGCACAAAATCTTTTTTTGCATTTCAGTCGTTTTTACCTTTCTTGAAATAATACATGATATGCCGAAAATGTTGCTTTTTTCTTCCATCTTCAATATTAAAATGGCTACACAGAAGTTCACCAGTTTTGATAAGTCTTTTTTTAAATGCACGCTGATATGAGAGCTGTCACATACAATCTAAAAAAATTGTTTCGAATGAAGTTAAAGACAATTAAGTGCTACTAGAGCCACCTTAACGGAAAAGAACGAACGAACTTTTTGGCCAACCCAATATAGCTGCAATATGGACTTTTAAAGTAAATGACTGTATCACTGTATTCTTACAGGAGTGTTTTAAATGATACATTATAAACAGTGTTTCAGTTAAGGTTGGTAAGACTGCAGTACAAAGAATGCCCATTTTGGGGTGCTCGTGACAAGTAAAGCTTTACTTATTCTATTGGCATGTTTCCTTCCTATGATTTAATTACACCCTTGGGTTACACAGGTATTAGACTGTTTTTAATGTAGTTGTATTTTGCCAGGTAAGTGTTTTGCCAGGATTTGTTTGCCAGGTTCTGTTTGTCTCAGGAATGTTCAGAAACATTAAAAAATGGAGGCATTATCTGACATTACAGGCATTTTTCTATCCTAATCTAATACTCTAATTAGAACTTTAATGTTTTACTCATTAAATACTGGCTAAGTAGACTTAAAGAGGTGGATAAGAATATAGAGTGAGTCCCTTTCAATTAAAATCAGATATCTTTATCATGTTACATACAGTTCTGTGTTTCATTACTTGTTAACATGGGAATATGCCTATTGATAAATATGGGTTTTTATTGATGTAGTAGTAGAATACTACTGGATATGTAGAAAGATGCCAACACAAAATCATAGTCTAATTATAAATCATTCTTTTAAGTTGTAGGTTTTTTGGTGTGTGTCTCCTCTGAGGTTAGTTTTGTTTTTAAGGAGGTATTTCCTTATAACTGATATATCTAGTTGTTTGGGTTTTTTAAAAATCACTTATATTTCCTTACAATCATAAAGATGGCCTGGCGAGAGACTTTTTCAGTTCCCCATTTGCAGAATTATTCTGTTTCTATCCTCTTCTGCTCTCTTGCCACCTCCTTCTCCTGTTCTCCTTGACTGGCTGTCTCTTGGTATACAGTTTCTTCTATTAATGATAGGCGTTCCAGAAAGAGAACAGATGGATTTAGAAATGTGAATTTAGGTTATGCTTTGTGTTTTTCCTCCTTTCTGTTGTAACCTAAGGTTTGGAATGCAGATAATCCCCCTTTTGTTTGTTTGTTGAGCTCTGTATTTCAGCTCTAATCTAAACCGTGTAACTGAAACTTCTGCATCTCTTAATTTACTTACATTTGTTTCCATATTAAAGTACTGTAAGCATGTGATCTGGGAGATCATTGGTCAGATTCCCTTTACAAGCCTGAAGGCCTTGTAAATTGTGACTCATGTCCACTGTACTTAAATAAGTCACGTTGAGTAAGACCTATCATTGGCCTTTTCCTGGAAGATGTATGCCTGAAAAGTTTCTTGAGAAACTTCTCTACCCAGCAAATATATCTACTGCTAGTATCTTTTCCTATTAATTTATATTTTTGTAAAATGTTTTTTAATATGAATAATATACTAATGTTCTTTCACAAAATCAATACATTAAAAGTAAGACCAAACTTCTCACTCACTTCTCTATATCTGGCATGTTCCTACTTCCCTAGATGAATTTGATATGCACCTTCCCGGATCTTTCTCACAAATAAACATTTAGATACTATGGTATATATATTTTATCCCCAATTTAATATTATTTAGCAAGTCCAAGGAACAAAGGAGAGGGACATTATTTTATAGAGAAAAAGGAGTAAGTTGGGAGGGGTTGTTTTGAACAAAAGCCCATTGGAGAAAAGTGAGAGCTCAGGGTGATGATGGCTTCTCATTGGCTGAGTTGCTGGGGTAGTCAGTTTCTTGTAGGAGATGCAGTGTACATCTTTTCCTGTTGGGGCCTGTGATTGATGATCTTCTGTTGAGGTCTGTAATTGGCAGTTCTTCTTGTAATTGACATCAGGTTGTACTGTGTGAGGGGACCCCCTTCTGGCCTCCTTCACAGAAGTGAGGTTATGTTTTATTTAAAAGATAAAATAGCTAGTGCATGTCCTCATGGCACAAAATTCAAGCAGTACTAAGTGTAGAAATGGACAAGTAAAAATCTCCCTATGTTCCCCAGCCTCTCATTGCCACTTTACTGATTTTAAGCTATTTACAGTTTCTCTTATATTCCCGTTATTATGGCTGTATAACAAATTACCCTAAAACTCTGGCATAAGAAAAACCTTTTAATTAACAAACTGTGTGTCTGGAGTTCATACAGAGCACAGTGGAGACGGCTTGTCTGCTGCATAATGTCTGGGTTCTTAGCTGGACGACTGAGAGGCTGGGAGCAGGAAGAGCATCTGGAGGCTTGCTCACTCACTGTCTGGCAGTTGATGCTGGCTGGTGGCTGAAACCCTACCTAGTACTGTCAGCCAGAACACCTACATACGGCCTTTTCATGTGGCTGCTTGGCTTCCTCTCAGCACAGTGGCTTGGTTCCAAGGGCAAGCATCCATCCCACGAGAGGATGGGGGAGGGAAAGAACCATGCAGCCTGGATACTTTTTATAACCTAGCCTAAGAAGTCACATACAACACTTCTACTATACTTCTGGTTGTAGCAGTCCTGAGCCTGCCCAGCTTCAAGAGGAGGGGGAATAGACTTTACCTCTTTTTTAATTGAGGTATAACTGACAAATAACATTAGTTTCAGGTGTGCGACTTGTATATATTAGGAAATGATTGTCGCAGTAAGTCTAGTTAACACTTGTTACCATACAGGGTTACAATTTTTTTTCTTGTGATGAGAACTATTAAGATCTACTCTCTTAGCAACTTTCAAATATGCAATATGGTATTACCAACTATAGTCACTATGCTGTACATTACATCCCCATAACTTAAATTATTTTGTAACTGGAAGTTTGTACGTTTTGACCCCCTTCACCTATTTCACTCACTTCCCAACCCCCCCCCCCACCTCTGGCAACCGCCAATCTGTTCTCTATATCTTTGAGCTTGATCTTTTGTTGTTGTTTTAAATTCCTCATATAAGTGAGATTATATGGTATTTGTCTTTCTCTGACTTATTTCACTTAGCATAATTCCCTCAAGGTCCATCCATGTCGTCGCAAAAGGCAAGATTTTGTTCCTTTTTAAGGCTGAATAATAATTCCATTATATTGATATACATACATGATGGATATATGTGAGGTGATACCTCGTGGTTTTGATTTGCATTTCCCTGATGATTAGTGATATTGAGCATCTCTTCATGTACCTGTTGGCCAACTTTATGTCTTTTTTTGGGAAAATGTCTATTGAGATCCTCTGCCTATTTTTTAATCAGATTGTTTGTTTATTTGGCTATTGAATTATATGAGTTCTTTATATATTTTGGATATTTAACCCCTTATCTGATATATGATGTGCAAATATCTCCTCCCATTCAATAAGTTGCCTTTTCATTTTGATGATGGTTTCCTTTGCTATGCAACAGCTTTTTAGTTTGATGTAGTCTCACTTATTTGTTTTAGCATTTGTTTCCTTTGCTTTTGGAGTCAGATCCAAAAACTTATCACCAAGACTGATGTCAGGGAGCTTACCACCTGTGTTTTCTTCTGGGATTTTTATGGTTTCAGGTGTTACATTCAGGTCTTTAATGTATTTTGAGTTAATTTTAAGCCAGTTTTGAGGTAGGAGACTCCACCTCTTGATGGGGAGTGGCAAGATTCTAGAAGAGCATGTGTGGTTAGAAATACTACTATGACCGTTTTTAGAAAATACAGTCTGCTATATATCTCTTTTTAGAAATTTGTTTTCACATAGAAGGAATCATAGTATATTTACGTTTCTGCAACTTGTTTTTTTTTTCACTTCATTTATCTTTTCATATTAGCAAATTTCTTAGTTTGGGTTTCTGTTACAGAATACTGTAGACTGGGTGGCTTATAAACAACAGAAATTTATTTCTCACAGTTCTGGAAGCTGGACGTCCAAGATTAGGGTGCTAGCATGGTTGGGTTCTGGTGAGAGCCCGTCATCCAGGTTGCAGATCTTGTATCCTTATATGGTGAAGAGAGGGCAAGAAAGCATTCTGGGGTCTCTTTTATCAGAACACTAATCCCACTCATGTGGGCTCCACCCTCGTAACCTAATCACCTCTGAAAGGCCCCACCTCCTAATACCATCACATTGGGGATTAGGATTTCAAAATATGAATTTTGAGGAGACTCAAACATTCAGTCCATAACAGCAAATCAGAGTCGGCCTCATTTTCAAGTATCATGGTATTGGAATTTTGTCTTTCCTTTTAATATACTTGTAATATGTGAATATCTAAATTACGGACACTTGAAATAATGTAGAAATACAGAGCAAAATGTCAGAGTCCCTCTTCCTCTTGCCTCCCACTCACGTATCCCATTTCATGACATTTATTGCTCTCTTGGCCAGAGGTTGCATTGAGTTTGTGGACAGTCATGTATCTATATCTATATCTTTATATATAATCAAAATAGACTGTACCATAAAGGTATAGCATATAAGTTATGTTGTTGTCTCATCAGTGGCCATAAATTACGTGATGACTTTTGGTTCAATAAATTAATTAAACTAAAATTTAGAAGGTATTTTTGTAGGATTTGGGAAAGTATATGCATATCATTTGGGCAACCTATTAGTGTTAGACATTCAAAAACTATTTTCAAAATACTCAGACTTGCCTTTAACCTGATTATTTGAAGTCTTCAGGCTTAAATGTACATGGATTATTGTGGTCCTTCCAACTTATTGAATATTTTTGTTAATATTGTAGGAAAATATGTAGAGATGCTACTTAGTCATTAAGAACTAAATGTGATCAAACAACCCAATCGAAAAATGGGCAGAAGACCTAAATAGACATTTCTCCAAAGAAGACACACAGATGGCCAAAAGGCACATGAAAAGATGCTCAGCATTGCTAATTATTAGAGAAATGCAAATCAAAACTACAATGAGGTACCACCTCACACCGGTCAGAATGGCCATCATTAAAAAGCCTTCAGGGAATTCCCTGGTGGTTCAGTGTTTGAGACTCCGAGCTTTCACAGAGGGCCTGGGTTCGATCCCAGGTTGGGGAACTAAGATCCCACAAGCCACGTGGCATGGCCAAATAAATAAATAAATAAGAAGAAAAAATAAAAAGCTTCAAATAACAAATGCTGGGGGAGGGGTTGGAGAAAAGGGAACCCTCCTACACTGTTGGTAGGAATGTAAATTGGTGTAGCCACTATGGAAAACACACAGTATGGAGGTTCCTCAAAAAAACTAAAAATAGAGTTGCCATATGATCCTACAATCCCACTCCTGGGCATATATCCAGACAAAACTATAATTGGAAAAGATACATGCACCCCAGTGTTCATTGCAGCACTGTTTACAATAGCCAAGACATGGAAACAACCTAAATGTCCATCAACAGATGAATGGATGAAGAAGATGTGGTACATATATACAATGGAATACTATCCAACCATAAAAAGAATGAAATATTGCCATTTGCAGCAACATGGATGGATCTAGAGATTATCATACTAAGTGAAGTAAGTCAGAAAGAGAAGGATACCATATGATACCACTTATATGTGGAATCTAAAATATGACACAAATGAACTTACCTACGAAACAGAAACAGGCTCACAGGCATAGAGAACAGACCTGTGGTTGCCAAGGGGGAGGAAGGGATAAGGGAAGAAAGGATTGGGAGTTTGGGATTAGCAGATGCAAACTATTGTGTATTGAATGGATAAACAACAAGGTCCTACTGTATAGCACAGGGAACTATATTCAATATCCTGTGATAAACCATAATGGAAAAGAATGTGGAAAAGAATGTATATATATATGTATAACTGAATCACTTTGCTGTACAGTAGAAATTAACACAACATTGTAAATCAGCTATACTTCAGTAACATAAATTTTAAAAAAAAGAACTAAATGTGATCAGATATAGTTAGGTTTTAGCTGTCTCCCAGTTGAAACACTGGGCTTCCTCAGTGGTGTGATTATGCAGGAATAATTGAATTGAATGTACTTTGTATTTTGTCATTTCTTTAAAATTCCCCTCCTGTAATTTGGCAATGTATATCAAAACTTAAAGTGTACATACCTTCATTATATCAACTCTACTCCATATTCTAAAGAGATTTACCAAGTGTGTAAGAAGGTATTTATACGAACATTCACCACAACATTGTTTTTCATATACAAATTTGGAAATGATGCAATTTAATGGAATGCTGTGCAGTATTAAAAATTAGGGGGAGCTGGGTTTGGCAGTCTAAGGTTATTTCAGGCTGACCTGTTACTGTGAGCTGTGTGAGGTCTGGTCAGAGGACATTGACCAACTGTTTAACCCCTAATTTGAAAGTACTTTTTTGTTGTTGGTTTTGGAATTTCACTTTTTGAAAAAATAGTAGTGATAAATATGAGTAGGCTTATTTGTACAAACAGGCAGCCCTTTCCTGCATATTGTTATAATCCAAAAGCATTCTGTGGGCCATGACCTGAGTTTTTATATACATTTTATATTTAATTTTATATAATATTTAATTATGTCATTTAATCCTCACAATGACATTAAGGTTGATAACAGATTGTATTTATCTCTTCTATAGTTTGAAACTCTGCCTAAGAAAGTAACAGACACAAAATTTGAAACCAGATACCACTGACTTTAAAGCTTCCCTTTTGAACCACTGTTCTGTACCACACTGTTTACCAGTCCACAGGTAGACCCGGTGCATGGGAAAGAAGAGCACCTCCAATATACATGAGGTTCTTGAGCAGACAGAGAAAAACAGCAGATAAGTTCTTGTTTAGGTACTGTCTTAGTTTGCTTGGGCTGCTCTGGAAAAATTCCACAGACTGGGCAGCTTAGACAACAAATAATTATTTCGCACAGTTCTGGAGGCACTGGGAAGTCCAAGATCAAGATGCTGCCAGATTTGCCACGGTGATTTGGCTCTTTTCTTGGTTTTCAGACAGCCACCTTGCTGTACCCTCACATGGCACGGAGAGAATGACAGCTCTGGTCTCACCCTCTTCCTATGTGGGCACTAATTCCATCATGGTGGCTCCACTCTCATGACCTCATCTAAACCTAATCACCTCCCAAAGGCCCCCACCCCCAAATTCCATCACTTTGGGGATTAGGGCTTCAACATATGAATTTGGAGCGGTGGGGGAAATGTGAACATCCATAGCAGGTACCTTTTGATAACTCCAAAGAGAGACTTTCTGTTTTTTGTAATTTTCTTCAAAGAATTTCTCCAAGGTAAGATTCCTCATAGAAGTTCCATTTATCTGCTTTTTGTCATTAGAATCTTCTTTTTGATCTATGTTTTTTCCATCAGCCTCTGACAGCCACAGTTCTATATGAGGCTTCCTGGATATCCTAAGAGACTATTTTAGGTTCTACATTTTCCCTAACAGGAAATCTCTGTGCCAAGACTCTTGTATTCTTTAAATCTCTGTTTTCTGCCTTTTTCCCCAAGGAAGAAAAACATTTCTTCTAATCATAACTATGTTGTCTCTTAGATTTTGAAGCTAGCTCATCTAAGGAACTTTACATGGCCTTCCTGGCTAGGTGTGGAAGTTCCCAGATCTCCCCTGGGATCCTGGGATCAGTGTTAGCATGAAGGTTTACCTAGGCAGCAACCATTGGCTGTAGATAGTCCACATGTGGTTCCCGCCACTCCACTGTAATACGGAAAATACTTGAAGTTTATGGCTCCATCCTGTAGATACTGCCATGCCTGTTTCCTTCATTTATTATCCTTGGTTTTCTTTTTTTTTAATTGAAGTATAGTTAATTTACAGTGTAGTGTTAATTTCTGCTGTATAGCCGAGTGATTCAGTTCTATATATATATATATATATATATGTGTATATACACATATATATACATATATATATATATACACACACACATTCTTTTTCATGTTCTTTTCCATTATGGTTGATTACAGGATTTTGAATATAGTTTTGAAAATAGTAGGACCTTGTTTATTGGTTTTCTTTTGGTTATGTTTGCTTTCATAAATGGTTTCCTTTTGGAGTAGCCAAAATCAGCATCAATAGTCCCACTGTCTTCTTCAAATAAGTCAAGAGAAAACTGAGATGCATTGTAAGTTAGGTCTCTGTGTTTAAAGAGTTCCATCAAGATTCTCTCGTTTTACTAAATGTGTTTTTTTAATTCTTTAAAGACTATAGTTTACCCATCATAAGGGTTTGAATCTGACATACTGAATATATATTCCAACATGCTGGTTTGGGAAAAACACTAAGTCCTGGACTAGAAATGTGGTCATGATACTTTGGCACCTCATTATTCAGAGCCTGCAGCATCATCTGCTTGTGAACATGTGGAGTGTAGCCAGGAACCCGTAGGAGATCAGCCAGAAGAGCAGGATCCAACTCCAGCTCTTGGTGGAATGTCCCAAAGATTCACTGCAGCTTGGGCTAGAGCTGGAGTGCTTCAGTCAGCCAGGGTCCCAGTGAATAATTTCTTCTCATTCTTGGTCTTGTGTGTGTGTGCGTATGCATGTGTGTGTATGCATGTGTGAAGGCACTTTTTAAAAAATTTTAAAGCTGAAAGGGCTTCTGCCTGCATGGCATGAGTTATAATTTGACCTGCTCAAAGTCATAATTTGACCTCCCACTCTGTGGTTCCCCTTACCTAGAAAAAATCATTTATGAACCAACACAGCTACCACATAAAGCTGACATCATTTCTATATTTACCAATTGTATGTGAGTGAATTAGTTTTCTAGAAACTTGTATAGCAGGACAAATTGTACATTACCGTTTTTTATCATAGTCCCAAAGGGAAGCCTACTCCTTCTGGTGACACCTAAAGGAAAAGAGATCTCTTTTAGTGCTGAAAGAAAACATTGGCTGTGTTAATCTTAGAGGCTATTAGGTAATTACATCTATGGTCATTTTCACTTTACTCTGAATTTGCTTCAGTTCAGTTTTATATCAGTTGTATATCAACTCACTGGAGTATTCTGTAACCATTCAAAATTGTGGTTGGTTACACAATGTTTCATGCTAATGATATGTTAACTAAAATTATGATACAAAATTTTGTATGTTGTAAAGTCGAAGGGAATTGAGATTAAAAATTTAGACTCTGGGGCTTCCCTGGTGGTGCAGTGGTTGAGAATCTGCCTGCCAATGCAGGGGACACGGGTTCGAGCCCTGGTCTGGGACGATCCCACATGCCACGGAGCAACTAGGCCCGTGAGCCACAACTACTGAGCCTGCGCGTCTGGAGCCTGTGCTCCGCAACAAGAAAGGCCGCAATAGTGAGAGGCCCGCGCACCGTGATGAAGAGTGGCCCCCACTTGCCGCAACTAGAGAAAGCCCTCGCACAGAAACAAAGACCCAACACAGCCAAAAATAAATAAATAAATTAATTAATTAATTTAAAAAAAAATTTAGACTCTGGAGTTAGTACTGGATATGTTAGCCAACCTCTCCCAAACACGTTTCTTCATCCATAAAATAGGAGTTATAGCACCTGCCTCCTGCCATTGAATGTGAGGATTAAATAAATTAAAGTTCTTAGTATAGTCCCTACCACATAAAAGTTCCCAGTAAATATTTGTTATTATAATGATTGTAATTATATGAAAGTGTGCATATTTTAATGCTAGAAAACATAATAATGATAATTGTACTAAGTCAGTGAATTAATCCACATTAATTTCTAAGTATTCTGTAATGTTATTTTTATTACAATGTAATATAAATAATAAATTATTTAAATTATAATTTAAAGTAATATAATTTATAAATTTATCATTAAAATATATTTGTATTTAGATGTATTTCTAACGTGATAATAAGAAGGTACCCCTATTCCACATTGATAAAACATATAGGTATCTGTTATATGTCTTAGAATTGGAGGCAGTCAGACTAATGCCATTAACAGAAAAGTGTGCTGATTTGTGCATATCTAGAGAGCATTTGGTTCTGAGGTTGACTAAATACAGCAGCTAAGTAATACTGCTTACATGCCCCAGCCACAGTGGCCTTGTGGTTCCTCAGCACCAGCTCGCCGGCACCTTTTCATCTAGGGGCCTTTCCTAGTTGTCTACTCTGCCTGGAATGCCTGAATGCTCATCTCCTTGATCTTTTACTGCTATTATTGTGTAGATAGTCCCTTAAGTGTTACTGCCTCTGTCTGCCTAATTTAAAGTGGCTACTGGACTGCCACTGTATGCCACCCTACTTTCATTCTCTGTGTGGCTCTCTAACATTTTTATAATATACTTGTTAATTGTCTGATTTCCCCCACAAGACTGTATGATCCATAAGACTAGAAACTTTGTCCTTTTCACACCATATCCTCAGTACCTGGAACTGTACTTGGCATGTAGTAGGCATTCAGTAAACATATATATATATATATATATTTTTATGGAAACATTTTGAATGAATAAGTAAATAAATGATTGTTGCATTGTAACTAGACACAATTAATGAGCACCTCACATTTCTAAATGAACATTTTTATATAGCTACACAAAAATACTTGTTTTTTCTTGTATTTCATGGGTATTTCCTAGGTGTCTTTAGCTGGTTGTCATTATCCGTAGTGTTGAGTAATTTAAGGGCCAGATAGTAAATATTTTAGGCTTGGAGTCTCTATGGCAACTGCTAAACTCAGCTGTTGTAGTGAAAGCAGCCATAGACAATATGTAAACAAATGGGTGTGGCTATGTTTCAGTAAAACTATTTATAAAAATAGGCCTCCAGCCTACAGGTTTTAGTTTGGTGACCCTGGCTATAGACTACAAACCCACTGCAAGGGTGTGGGGTGAAACCCAGACCTGCCAGCGTCGCAGGGAGGTCAAAGACGAACACAGTGAGCATCTTATCTGGTAGACCCACATTGAAAAAGGAGGATGAGACTGATGGAAGCATGAAGAAGAAGCCTAGAGCTGGTGGTGTGCCCCTCCGTGGAAGTAGATTTGTGAGGAAATGGATATATAAAGACTTGGGGGCTTTTCACATGGAAATCATGTCATTTGTAGATATCATTGAGCTACAGACAGCCAGCAAGTCAGACCTGAAAACAAGGGCATCAGTTCAAGTAGAGCTATAACCAAAAGCCAGGGCTGGCACTTGAGTTACATAATGTACAATGAACTGATAAGTCATTGGTCATTTCGATCACAGCTGTAGATTTTGGGATATGCTATGTGATTGCTAAATACTAAACCCACGAAAGTTATTTTTACTCCTTATTTGATATCTTAAGTAATTAGATAGTACTTGTTCAATCCAAGGACCTAATAGATCTCTTTTTGTTTTACATTCGCTACAATGCTACTTAGAGGTGGAGGAGTAATGGGAAAAGATATATATGCTTATAAAAATGTAAGGACATCTCTGGAGAGATTCACAAAAAAACCTGAGTGCTGTGGAGGCTGAAAGACAGAAGAGAGCAAGAGATTTACCTTGCATAGAGTATCCTTTTGTACTTTTGAGTTTTGTACTGTGTATACGTATTACTTATTGGGAAAAAATTAGTAAAACTTAAAGTATATGTAAAGTAGGAAGTTCATTAGGTCTGATTTGTGACCCAAGGGTCTAGTAATCTTTTTTTCAATTTCTTTAGAATGTGTAATTTTTTACAATATTATTAGCTGTAGTCACCATGCCGTACATTACATTCTTATAACTTATTCATTTTTTAACTGGAAATTTGTACCTTTTGACCCCCCTTCACCCATTTTGCCCACCCTCCTCCCCCTGCCTCAGGCTACCACCAATCTCTTCTCTATATCCATGAGATCTTTGTTTTTAGATTCCACATATAAGTGGATCATACAGTATTTATCTTTTTCTGTCTGACTTGTTTCACTTAGCATAATGCCCTTGGGGTCCATCCATGTTGTCGCAGATGGCAAGATTTCATTCTTTTTTATGGCTGAATAATGCTCCTCTGTGTGTGTGTGTGTGTTTGTGTGTGTGTTTATCCATTCATCCATCAGTGGACACTTAGGTTATTTCCATGTCTTGGCTATTGTAAATAATGCTACAGAAAACATGGGGCTGCATTTATCTTTTCGAATTAGTGTTTTTGTTTTCTTCGGGTAAATACCCAGAAGTGGAATTGCTGGATCATATGGTAACGCTATTTTTAATCTTTTGAGGAAGCTCCATACTGTTTTCCATAGTGGCTGCGACCAATTTATATTCCCACCAACAGTGCACAAAGGTTCCCTTTTTCCCACGTCCTTACCAACACTTGTTATTTATTGTCTTTTTGATAATAGCCGTAGAATGCATACGTAGAATGCAAACTCTTTTTAAAGAGGTTTTGGATTGATTCTTCTCGTATTTAGGAAGGTTTAAGGTACCCAGCATATTTTTACATTAATTAAGATCTGTTTTCCCATTCTAATTCAAATAGAACTACTTTGGGGACTTCCCTGGTAGTCCAGTGGCCAAGATTCCACGCTTCCAATGCAGGGGGCCCGGGTTCGATCCCTGGTCAGGGAACTAGATCCCACGTGCCGCAACTAAGAGTTTGCATGCCGCAACTAAAGACCCCGCATGCCACAACTAAGACCTGGCACAGCCAAATAAATAAATAAATATTTAAAAAACAAAAACCAAAAAACAAATAGAACACTTTTAGTGGTATACACCAAAGCAAGCCTGATCATCTTAGCGAACAACTTACAAGATGATTTGTTCTGTTAATTCCAATAATTGTTTTAGATGAGGTCATAATTTGTTTGGCACAGTAATAATAATAGCTAACATTTCTTCTTTCTTGGGTTGTTACAACATTTCATATGCACTGTGTATTTTAATTCTCACTTGTACTCAGATATAGGTAATATCATCCCCATTTTACCAGATGAGGAAACTAGAGCTTAGAGGTGTTAAAGAATTCACCCAAGGTCTTGAAACTCTAGAAAGTTGCGGAGGCTGACTTTAAATCAAGATCTGCCTTTTTGCAGAGCCCATGCTTAACCAGCTGAGCACGACTGCTCTGTAGTTGCTTCCCCAAACAATTGCAGGCTATGCGTTAACTGCTTCAATGGAGAGGGGGTGTCATTATAAAGTAGTGAGGCTGAACTGAAAAGTTGCATGTTCATTCAGTTTACTGTGTATCATCTCTTTTAAGATTTATGAGATTATCATTTCTAAACATCCTAAAAGCCCTCAGCATAGGGTGAACATTCATAAAAGGATGATACATGTTTATTGATAGATGGGTTTTTACTTTTCACTTATCTTTTTATTTTTATTTTTTTCACTTATCTTTTTAAAATTCATAATCATATGGTTCCAAAATTAAATTATATGTAAAGATAGACATTGAAAACTTCAGATCCCATCTCATCGGAGCCTACTCCATTCCTCCATCCCACCCCCAACTCCTGTGGTATCATTTTTATTAGTTTCTTCCTTGTCTAACCACTGTTTATGCAGATGTAAGCAAAAAGGAAAAAAAAAAAATTCCTTCCTTTCAAAGGTGCATTTTCTACAAAGAGAACCTATTTTTTCTATTAGAAGCAGAGGCTTCTAATTTTCAGGAAGAAAAAAACCTTATTAACGAAGTTTACTCTTTTTCTAGTAGCTCTCCTCTACAGTTAAGTGCTTTTCCTTTGGGAAGTCTAATAACATACAGCAGCAGGAGTTTCTGTCACAGGTGACTTTTTATTTTTTTTCCTGAATTTTAAATTTTATTTATTTATTTTTTATACAGCAGGTTCTTATTAGTTATCTGTTTTATACATATTAGTGTATATATGTCAATCCCAATCTCCCAATTCATCCCACCACCACCCCCATCCACAGGTGACTTTTAAAAATTCCTAATTTAAATAGGTGAATTGCACTAGATCACAGTATATTTGAATATTATGTTGAGGAGAAAAAAATCCCCCCGAACTGAACAGCCCCTCAATATATTCTGTGTTTTTAATCTGATTTTGAAGGTATGATATATACTGTAGTAGCATTCATTAAAAAACAAAACATGATCTTTCTAATAAATAGTATCCATTTTTGGTTAAGTCCAGTGGCTAACTTTCCTTTCTTCTTATTCATTGTAGTTGAGGCAGTCCCAGTCCTACTGCACAGACACAGAATGTCTTCAGGAATGTAAGTAATGATGGGACAGGAGGAGGCTTGGCATTGGGATCAGAATTAGAGACCAGAATAAGACTGAATTTTTGCCAGAAATTATTCTTACAGTTTACCCTTTAAGGAAATGGTTCTTAGTAATGTATTTCCTACTTAAATATTTAATATTTTAACTTAAAAAATTGCGTTTTTTGGTCTTGCCACAAAAACAAAACCTGTTCATTGAATAAAATTATAAAATCACAGATAAGAAAAAAAAGAAAAGGAAAAACTTCCAGAATAATAAAAGATGACCACTGTTAACAAGTTGGTGTAAACCCTTCCAAGACCCTTTTTTGGGCAAATACAGGTGAAACAGGGCACTTCTGGCTCGTTGAACTGAACACCGAGGCTGCTAGCACAAACCCCTCACTTTGAGGATTTGTGAGTGAAGGAAGGGGAGACCATTTTTTCCCAAGGTTTGGAAGCTTTGGGAGACATTGGAGTCATTCCTTTGGCTCTGACATTAGCATTCTCAAGATGGTAAGGGCAGTAGGGAGGTGTTTTCATGGCTTTATGGGCAGTGGTGATGGTAGCGTGAGAATCAGTGCAGGAAGATGGATCCCGCATGGTGAATGTAGCTGACAGACTTATAATATGAGGCATCTTTTTTTCAGGACAGAAGTAATTTGAGGGATACTTTGAGGGGAAATAATAGCCAATCCAGTCTTATACCATAATAATTTGACTGTAAGAATGGAAGTATGATGTTTACAGGATGGTGAAGCCTGGCACAATTCGATTTCATATATACTTAGAAATATGGGATCAATTTGTATGTGTTGTTTTTCACTACTGTATTGCGAGTATATCAGCATGTATTTACCTTAAAAATATTTACTGACTAAATAATAATTCATTATGGGGATGCACCAGTGTTCAAATAATTCCCTTTTGTTGGAATCTTAGGTTG
Organism: Balaenoptera acutorostrata; assembly: GCF_949987535.1. Taxonomy (NCBI): domain Eukaryota; kingdom Metazoa; phylum Chordata; class Mammalia; order Artiodactyla; family Balaenopteridae; genus Balaenoptera; species Balaenoptera acutorostrata. The sequence continues at coordinate 79,008,778 of NC_080068.1, forward strand.
CTAATATATTTTTGTTGTTATAAATAATGCTTGAACAAACATCCTTTTGCACATTTTAAGGCTTCTGACATATTGCCAGATTGCATTTACTAATAGGCGAGTTGCTTATACTTCACATCTCTGAAGCTGAGCCCCACTTTATTATGTATGTGAAACTAAAACAAAACACAGTAAGGTATCATTATAAAGGAACTTGTTAGTACATTATTAATTACTGGTATTACTGTGTGAACTGGGTATCCCATCAAATTCTGTAAATGTAACAACTTAGAGAAACAGGAGCTAGTGCAGTGCCTGGCCCAAAGTAGAAACTTTGTCAGAATGTAGTCCTTTGGTGCATCAGGGTAATAATTATATGCCTCTGGGCAAGAAAGTAATGGGCAGACTTGCGTTAGGTTTTGGGGATGATGGGTGGTGGTTCCCCAACTCCAGATTTCTTTATGTTGTCTCTTCAGTAGCGTTCATTAATCTGCAGTGTGCCCTCTGATAAGCATCATAAATTTTTGCCTCAGCAGTAAAGCTAAAACGTGTTCTTCTAGTTGAAAATAATCTTATTGAACTCCTTATGGGAAAACAAGTGTTTATTATATTTGTGGTATTTGTGACCCTTGAGCCAGTCCCACCTGCAAACCAAGTATACTCTTATTTCTGTGGGTGAAATTTCACTTCTTTAATCCAAGTATAAAGGCACAACTCTAGAGCTTGAGTATTAATTCAGTTATCTTTGCCAGTTCTTCCACCCCGCCCCAGTTCTTTTAGCATTTGGTGGAAATCCTTTCTAACAGCCATGTCTTTAAATGGTTTAAGCAGTTGCTTCCTCTGAGCGATATATTTACTTTTCTGTGTATTCTAAATTTTCACGAATGAGCTTATGCTGTTTTCATAAAATATATATTAATCGGATATATAAGGGGTCCCTGCAATATATTAAGGGGTCCCCACAACCCCTTCTTCTGTTTCAATAATTTGTGAGAATGGCATACAGAAGGCAGGAAAACAGTTTAATTACTATTACCAGTTTATTACAAAGGATGCAACTCGGGAACAGCCAAATGGAAGAGATGCCTAGGGCAAGGTATGAGGAGAAGGGGTACAGAGCTTCCCTGTCTTCTCTGGGTGCACCACCCTCCCAGCTCCTCCATGTGTTCACCAGCCGGGAAGCTCTGTGAACCCTGTTGTTTAGGGTTTTTATGGAGGTTCCATTCCATAGGCATGAATGAGTAAATCATTGGCCATTGATGAATAACTTGGAAGCTGGAAGTTCCAACCCTCTAATCACTTGGTCAGACTCCCAGTGAGTCCCCATCCTGAAGCTTTCTGGGGGCCCACTAAGAGTCACCTCATTAACGTCAACTCAGGTATGGTTGAAAGGGGTTTATTATGAATAAGAAAAGACGTTCCTCTCACCCTTATCACTCAGGAAATTCCAAGGATTTTAGCAGCTTTCTGACAGGAACCAGAATGAAGACCAAACGTGTATTTTTTATTATATCATGATAGCACAGTATCCATTGTGCCTGCCATGATGTGCTGCATGTATTTGAGATGATTTAATAGAATATGAAGTTCATTACTTCATGTGGTAGCAGAATCTAGTTGCCATCTGTGAGCATATCTAGTTGCTGCATGATTCTTTATGTTGAGCTACGTTCCACTTCATCGTGATATTTACCCACAGTTTTGTTCTCTAGAGCTGCATAGAATGAGTCTGCCCACTCTTCTGAAAGACTGTCTTTCAGATAAAGAGTTGTATGGAAACCAGCTCTATTGCTAATTTAATTTTGGAGTCAATCAAAAGATGGGTAGATGTTCTGAGGATATTGTAATTACTGTATACAACTTCAAAATCACAGGGTTAAAGCCTGCTGGTGCACTGTCCACTTTCACTGCTGTTCTGTTTCTGCTTTTCCCACTGGAGACCTATATACGTTTATAGAAATAATCCCTCAAGATCTGCCAGCTCTTAGAGCCTCCCTCTCTTTCATCTTCCTGGTGTCCAGTTAAGTTAATAGCTTCATTGTGAATATTCCATTTGACATCTTATTTGTAATACTTTTTCTTGTAACCAAAGACTTAACCCTTGAGCAAAATGGAACCCTGTATTTTGGTGTACAAAGTCCTTTTACATTTTTATGATTTGACATTTTTCTAGACCATAGAGTAAAAAGTATTTACCCTCTTAAGGCAATTAATTCCTAGGCAGTGAGGGGAACAGACCTTATATCCCGCATGTGATTGTGCTTCTTAATATCTAGATTACTTGGCACTATATTAATATTTAGAATATTTAGTGCCAAACAGTTGTCACAATAAAAACCATAGTGGCCAGCTCACTCAAAGGCCCTTTCAGCTCTCTGTGTTGACTTTAAAAGAGCTGCTCCTGATATTTGTTTGTATTAGCTGCATGCTGTGTCGGGGAGTTTGAGTAGCATGCCTGTTCTGAGACTTCACGAAGAAGCAGATCTTGTCATAAGGGACTGCATATAATCACAGAAAGCCTATAGTGACCCCATTCATCTCTATTCCTGGATATTTCAAAAAGTCTAAGTCAGTTCAGATACCCAGTGTCTCCAATCCCAAGACATTTTAGGTTTACTGTTTTTGCTTCATTCAATTTAATGTTTTTATATATGGTTCAAAAATCAAGAAGTTAATTAGTGTATAGTGAAAAGGTGTCTTCCTACTCATATTCTCCCATCTAACCACGTCCTATCTCTAGGTATTATTGGCCTTCTATGTAGCTTTCCAGAATTTCTTTATGCATGTACAGGCAAAATATATATTATTTGCTCTCCTTTCTTAGTACACACTGTTTTTCACCTGCTTTTTTTCCTCTGTCAAAAAATAGCATATCTCATGGAGACTTCCCTCAACATTGTTTTATAGCTTCATAGTATTCCATTTTACAAATATACCATAATTTTTTTTTTTTTGAGAATTACGTTTTATTTGATAGACTTGCTGAGGACTTAAGCCTGGAAGACAGCCTCTCAGATGACTCTGAGGGACTGCTCTGAAGAGGTAAGGGAGGAACCAGGATATATAGGAGTTTTTGTAAGAAACCAGGTAGTAGGAACATCAAAAGATTATTGTTAATTAAAGAAAAACAGGGACTTCCCTGGTGGTCCAGTGGTGAAGACTCCAGGCTTCCACTGCAGGGGGTGTGGGTTCGATCCATGGTTGGGGAACCAAGATCCCGCATGCCGTGTGGCGCAGCAAAAAAAAAAAAAAAAAGAAAGAAAGAAAAAAAAAAGAAAAACAGACATCTCAAGTTAATGAAGTCAGCACTTTTCTTTGTACGGGAAGATGCAAGAGTCTGAGTTCATTTAAATCATTCCTTGAATACATACGTACCTTATGAATGAAAAAAAATGTTGCCTGCCAATTCAGTAAACAAAGGATGTTGCAGCCATCAAGCCATCACATTACAGCTGCCTGAGGGTGAGCACTGAGGGAACTCAGCATAGAAATAGGATGCCTGCCATCAGACACTGCAGCCACCACCAGCCCCCCCATGGTGCACCCTGAGGAGACTCAGGATGAGAAAACACAGGAGAGAGATATACCATAATTTCTTAAGCAGACACTCTTGGCAGACGTTTAGATCTGTTTCCAGTTTTTTGTTAATAACCTTGCACAGTATGTCCGTGTGAAAGTACATTCTAGAGCCAATCTTAAGTTTGTGCTACTGCTGTAAACAGAAAAACATTGACTGTGATCAAGAGGTTCGACTATAATTGGTTCAGCTATTGTCCTTTATTCTGAGATGGGCCTTAAGTTATTAGAGAATAAGAGAAATGCTCTCATCAAACCTGGGAGGTCAGGTCAAACCTGGGAGGTCAGGTCAAACCTGCATCCATTTGGCCTTTTCTTTTTTTTTTTTTTTTTAATTTATTTATCTATTTATTTTTAAGCTTTGGGTTTATTTATTTATTTATTTATGGCTGTGTTGGGTCTTCGTTTCTGTGCGAGGGCTTTCTCTAGTTGCGGCAAGTGGGGGCCACTCTTCATTGCGGTGCGCAGGCCTCTCGTTATCGCGGCCTCTCCTGTTGCGGAGCACAGGCTCCAGACGCGCAGGCTCAGTAATTGTGGCTCACGGGCCTAGTTGCTCCGCGGCATGTGGGATCTTCCCAGACCAGGGTTCGAACCCGTGTCCCCTGCATTGGCAGGCAGATTCTCAACCACTGCGCCACCAGGGAAGCCCCCATTTGGCCTTTTAAGTGGAGAGTTCTTCTGCATGCTACCGCCCTGCAGAAATTTTAGAGGCACCCTTACTTTTTCTTCCTCCTCCTACCGTAACCAGTCCAGGCAGTCGCCAAGTGTTGTGCTTCTTTCATCCTGTTACCATTTGTGTCTGACCCTTTTTCATTCTCACTTCACCATCTTATCCAGCCTAGCTATTCACACAAGGAATTTTCTGCACTCCATCTTTTCTGTGCTCTAGTTGATCCTAATACTGATTTTAACTAGAGCACAGATCGATAATGGCTGATGTTTATTGAATACCTACTGTGTACCAGGCACTGTGCTGCTTTCCATGTACTGACCATTTCTCTTCTATCTTTCTAACTACCCTATGAGGTGATTGTAATATTTCCATTTCACAGATAAGGAAATCGAGGCACAGAGATTATGTATCTAAGAGGTGGTGGAGTCAAACAGCTATGAGATGGTCTCAGTTCTTAAAAAGTTAATGACCTAATTAGGAGAAGTAGGAAACCATTCCTTCAAACTGGAAGTGCTACACTAGTCTAGAGAAGAAAGGAAAGAGTGGGCAGAGAAAATGGAGATTTTTTTACAGACGAGAGAGGGTTGTAGTTAAAGATTAGTTGAGATTAGTTGTAATATCATGCCAGATGAGGAAAAATAATCAGTCCCCAGAAGGACTGAGTTTGCAAAGTTGGCAAGTGCTGTTAGCCAAACTAGCATTGAACTATTGCATCAGATTCGTTTGGAAAACTTTAAAAATATTGTTGATTCCTGACCCCACCCCTGAGCTGCTCCTGAATTAGATGATGTGAGGCAGGGCCTTGGAAACTGTGGCATTGGTATCATCACAGGCTATTCTGATGGGCAGGCAGGCCAGGGAACCACTGGCTAAAGAAGGAAGAAGGAATGGGGTTGACTAGAGCAGGGGATGCTTTTTCTGAGAAATGGTAAGAGGTAATATTGATGAGTAGGGCCACATCTGATGAGGAAAGGCCAGGCTGAAGAGTTCAGAGTTGAAGCAGTAGCAGTGGGAAGTGAGTCACTGGATTAGCCGGCAGAGATGTGTTAAGAGCAGTGTTTTTTAAGCAGACTTTTTTCGCAGCAGTATGCAGGAAGGAAAGGCTGCAATAGGAACCAAGCTAGGAGACAGTTATGGGGAACTAGGAGTCGTATTATCACTATGAGAGTCTTAAAATGGAGTGGGCATTTTGTCAGGGTTGCTTTGTCTAGAAATAGGCATTAGTAAATTTGTGATCTGAGGTTTAACTCTCTGAAGTTTCACAATCTTTTACCTCTGAAGAGTATCAAAAAGTAAGGGACCCATTTTCCAAATTGAATAACATAAGAATTGGCGTTGGGCTTACACTTCTGGTCTGTACAATTAATCTAGCATTTTACTTCTGAGAGGACACTATAAGAAGTGATCATGTATAGAAGGCACAGTTATCTTTCTCTGACTACCTTTAAATAATCTAGTTTTACCTAACAGCTAGTTACAAGTTTATTTATCAAAATCCTTTTAAAATCTGTATTTTCCAATTTTTATTTTTTTAATTTAATTTTATTTTTTGGCTGCGTTAGGTTTTCGTTGCTGCTCGTGGGCTTTCTCTAGTTGTGGTGCGTGGGCTTCTCATTGCAGTGGCTTCTCTTGTTGCGGAGCACGGGCTCTAGGTGCATGGGCTCAGTAGTTGTGGCACGTGAGCCCTAGAGCATGTGGGCTTCAGTAGTTGTGGCACTTGGGCTCTAGAGCGCAAGCTCAGCAGTTGTGGTGCATGGGCTTAGTTGCTCCGTGGCATGTGGGATCTTCCCGGACCAGGGCTCGAACCCTTGTCCCCTGCATTGGCAGGTGGATTCTTAACCACTGTGCCACCAGGGAAGTCCCTGTATTTTCCATTTTTACTACCCATAGGAGTAGTAATTTTCAGGAATCTGTCTTCTAATGTGATACTGTCAGAGATTATGACATAGCAAAGAGGTTAAGAGCACAGTCTATGGAATGAGACCACTGTATTTAAATCCCAGCTTTGCGACATGCCAACTGTATGACATTGGGATTTAACTCCCACTATTCCTCACTTTCCTCATTTATAAAATGAAGATATGATAGTACCAACCATAAAATAAGATTGTTGAGGAACTCCCTGGAGGTCCAGTGGTTAGGACTCGGCGCTTTCACTGCGTGTCTGGGGTTCAATCCCTGGTTAGGGAACTAAAATCCCGCAAGCCTCCAAGCGTGGCAAAAAAATAAAAATTGTTAAAAGGGATTAAGAGAGAATGCCTGGTTCAAAGTAACCACTCAACTTTTAGCTATTATTTAGTAATAAAAATAATAGTATTTGATTTTTTTTTTTTTTTTTTTAAGATTTCTTTATTGACTGATTGATTGCTATGTTGGGTCTTCGTTTTTGTGCTATGGCTTTCTCCAGTTGTGGCAAGTGGGGGCCACTCCTCACTGCGGTGCGCGGGCCTCTCACTACCGTGGCCTCTCCCGTTGCGGAGCACAGGCTCCAGACGCGCAGGCTCAGTAGTTGTGGCTCACGGGCCCAGCTGCTCCGCGGCACGCGGGATCCCCCCAGACCAGGGCCCGAACCCGCGTCCCCTGCATCAGCAGGCAGACTCTCAACCACTGCGCCACCAGGGAAGCCCTTGATTTTTTATGATACCAAGAATGGTATCATTCTTGGAGCAGCTTAAAGGACAGAATTAGAGGAGGCAAGAGTAGGTATGGGGAGGTCAGTTAAGAGACCAGACAAGAAGTGATGGTAGGGCTTCCCTGGTGGCGCAGTGGTTGAGAATCTGCCTGCTAATGCAGGGGACACGGGTTCGAGCCCTGGTCTGGGAAGATCCCACATGCCACGGAGCAGCTGGGCCCGTGAGCCACAATTGCTGAGCCTGCGCGTCTGGAGCCTGTGCCCCGCGACGGGAGGGGCCGCGATAGAGAAAGGCCCGCGCACCGCGATGAAGAGCGGTCCCCGCACCGCGATGAAGAGTGGCCCCCGCTTGCCGCAACTGGAGAAAGCCCTCGCACGAACCGAAGACCCAACACAGCCAAAAATAAATAAATAAATAAATAAAATCAAGTAAAACTTAAAAAAAAAAAAAAAAAAAAAGCAGATTCTTTAAAAAAAAAAAAAAAAAAAAAAAAGAAGTGATGGTAGCTTGAGGAAGTGTGGGCACGGAGCTAAAAGTGGACAGACTTGAGTGATATTTAGGAAGTAAATATTTACTTCCTAAATATCACTCGACAGAAGCTTCATGATGGGTTAAATAGAGGGTCATTGAGGGAATGAAAGGTGTTTTCATAGGTTTCTGGCCTAGGCAGTTGGATGGATAGAAATCCAATTTGGTAGGGCATGGAGGATGAGGCAGGGGAGATGCTTGTGATTTTAGTTTGGGATATTGAGTATGTTAAGTGCGAGGTGGGATTCAGGTACATTTTTAAGAAGCATTGGCTCTACAGTACACCACAGTTTAGGAACTGTTGATATGAAGATTTAAAAAAAAAATAGAGAACTACTGATGTAGATAGATAATTGGATACTGGGTTTGAAGTTCAGGGAAGTTGGGGCTGAATATAAATTTAAGTGTGGTCTGCATACAGAAGGTAAGTGAAGCCACAGGTGAGGATGATAGTATGCAGAGAAAGAAGAGAAGGGAACCTAAAACTGACCATGAGGAATTCCAAAATGTAAAAGCCAGGAAGAGGAAAATGAGCATGTAAAGGAGTGGCTAAGTGTTAGAAAGAAAATCTGGCAGTGGTAATGGCACAGAATACAAAGGAAGAAAGTGTTTTAAGGAGAACATGGTCATGGAAAATGAGGACTGAAATTACCCATTAGGCTTAGCAGCCTGCAGGTGTCATAGGTGACCTTTCAAAGAGTTGTTTGCATGTTGATGGAGGTAGATGCCAACCTAAGGGTGAGTGGGAGGTAGTGAAGTGTAGATGTAAATATAGACCACTCTCGAGAGGTTAGCTTTGATAGCTGGACAGAGGAGGTTGAGGGAGATATATATATATATTTTTTAAATATGGGAGAAACTTTATCATGTTTAAGTGATTATGGGATGGCTGCAATGGAGAAGAGGGTGTTGAATTCACAAGAGAGAGGATAATGGGTAAATTTCTGCAAGAGTGATGGGATCCAAAACTTAAGTGGAGAAATTGGTTTTTAGTTATGAAGGGAGGCACATATAATAGGAGGGAACAAGGAAAGGAATGAATATGGATATAGAGGGGGGACATGCTGATTCATTGTGTGATAAGCATTGCAAATTGATGACCCCTGAGTACTGTGTTACTTGTTTCTGGAGAAGTGATTGGGTTGGAACAGAGACTAGGTTCCTCTCCAGTCTGCTCTTGGGATAGCTCAGCTCTTTGCTTGACTTTGTCCCCTTTGGCCTCAGCAGTGCCACCTCGGCCCTGGGCCCATGCACCTCAGTGTAATGCATAATGCATCTGCTTAGTTTCAGAATCTTATCTGGATTTCTTTTACTTTTTCCTGAGGCAGTGAGACCAAAACCAAACATTTATACATAGTCTTGACAGGCTATTTAAATCTAATCTTCTAGAATTTTCATTTTTGATACTTTGAGTTCTCTAATATACATTTCACTTATTAGAAATTTGTTAAGTTCATACCATGAACTAGGCACTGTGCTAGGTACTTGTTATTCAGAAATAAATATTTAAGATATGGCTGCTTTAAGGAGCTGGAAAGACTGATACCTACACAGAAACCTGACTTTTTTCTCTTGATAAAGGCATAAACTATAATATCTAGATCTGAATCCAAATTCTTTTTGCAAAAAAGAATGCCAAATTAATATCTATTTGTTTGAGAATGTCATAAAGGGATATTAATTCATATATTATACAACGTGGATGTCCCCTTTTCCTTAAGCTCTGTTATTTTTTCATGCTACTTCTGTAATTAAAATGCATAATCCCCTCACCCCTAGAGTGTCTTAACTGTGTATCATGTGGTCTTAACCTGAGTTCTGTAGATCTCAGTGTATCTATGGATTGGTGGCTTTGTGGGTCCATGAATCTTCTGCAATTATATGCAAAATTGTTGAATGTGTATACATGGATTCTTATAGTGGAAAGAGAGTCCTTTTCTATCAAATTCTCAAAGGATTCTATTGCCCCAAAATACTAAGAACTACTATACTATTAAAAATCTTTATTTAATAGGCTCTGGCTTATGAGTATTTTACACCATTTACCATTTAGATTTTCTCACAGGAGGAAAGGGAAATTGAAGCTGTAATATTTAATAATTCTTAAAATTACTAATGCCTTTTTTTAATAATATAATTTTTGAAGTCGCTATTTAAACATTAGGATTTGTTTTTACATTTATCTAACAATATTATAATTTTTCTACAGTTTTTGTTGCAAATACATTTTCTGTTTGTCTTTAGTACCAGGACCCCCTAGTGATAATGGCATCAGTATTACCATGATCTTGATGGCCTGGATGGTTATTGCAGTGATCTTGTTTCTACTGAGACCTCCTAATCTAAGAGGATCCAACCTAACTGGAAAACCAACCAGTCCTCATAATGTAAGTGTTGTGGATTAGAAATGTTTTGGGGTGGGGTATGGGTGTGGCCTGGGAAAGGGGAGGAGTTTGTTTTGACGGAAATATCTGAATTAGCAAAAGGAAGATTTAGCTCACGGAGTAAGTTCTTCCTATGTAGTCCTAGTAAATCTTGAAACCCCAAATGGCTTAGTCTTCGTGGAGTTACATTTAGAGAGAAGTACAGACCAGTAGCCCCCAAATCATTTTAAGATGAATTCCAATCTTTCCTCACGTGAGAAACATAAAAAATGATCCAGTTCGTAATAATCCACAGCAGTGTTTCTCAAATCTCAGTCTTCCACTACCCAGTTCTATCCACCTCACAGTTGATCCCTTGCCTCGTATGCTTCCAGCTCCCCAGATTCTCTTACTAGCTACAGTTCAAATGTTTCTACACACACATTCTTCATTTTCTCCCCTTCTGTCCTCACTATTAAATACAACAGAGACACTGAGCCTCTCTGGCTAAACCTGTTTTCCCATCCTATTTCTCTCAACTTCATTCTTCCAGTTCTGCATCACAATAGGTCAACTGAGCTGGGAAAAGGAGAGGTAGGAATCATTCATGTTGATAAATCTCGATAGTCATGATTACAGCCATTTTTAGAACCTAACTGAAAGTGTGATAAAGTGACCCAACAAGGAGTTTTTGATAGAGCCTCCATTAAAGGATTCCCTTAATCATTTTCAGAACCAGTGTTTATATTTTTTTTTCCCATTTGATTTGGATATTACCTCTAAAAATATTTCCGTGATGGATTTACTTGTTGAACACCAAATTATCCCACTAATTCCCTTCTCCAACCTAAAATAATTGCTTCTTTCCCCCAATCCTTTGTTGTTACTATTAAAAAGAAGTTTGGTTAGACCAGTTGCTTATACAGGAGAAAGCAAATGTGCAGTGTTAACTGGTCAGTGCTTTGGGTTTTTTTAGGATTAAAACATTTATATATGTAGCATGGTGACTTTAGTTAAGAAAGAAGGCATCATTAACACTATATAAAATGCCTTAAATTTATTTTAGGGTTTTCTTGAGAGGAGGGTATCCATAAAACAGCTTGTATATTGTCTTGATAAAGTGCTTTCTCCTAAGCCGTTTTTCTTACTTTCTGTGCGCAGTTTTAATACTTTCATATCAAAGAGCAACATCCTCAATGTTTGGAACTAAAGAAACCCAACTCAATTAGAAGCCATTCAAAAGTGACAGTCCCCTGAACCTTAGTTCATTGTAGACCAGCAGTTCTAAAAATAATAGTCCCACAGCTCTAGGACTAAGCAAGAGAACATATTGACTAATTCCAAGTAGAAAAATTCATTATCCTCAACTAGGGCCTCATATAGCATGTCAGAGTAAATAAATAGGATCTTCCTGAAGATTCCTAAAAGGTCTGCTCTTTCCTTTACAGTTCAGAAGCTTTCTATTACAAGTAACAAAAATCTGTTCAGCCTGGTTTAAGTAATTGGCTTCATTGGTTTACACATTAAAAAATCCAGAGGTAGGATTACTGTTTAGAAAGTTTAACAGCGTCATCAAAGACCTGGGTTCTTCCCTCAGACCATTAGCTTTATTCCAAGGTGGGCTCCCTTTCTGGTCCCTGTAGGGCTGCTGCCAGTTGCAACTGGTGCCACATACTTCCTCACTGACTGACATTCTGTAGTGAGAAATACAAGTCTTAGCTTCACTTTGGTTGTACTGTACTCAGTCACCTTAGCAAGAGGGATGAGACTACCTTGACTGGTTTACATATCACCTCTGGAGCTGTCAGGGAGAGCACTTTTACCTAAGTCAATATCACTGTTACAAAATTTTCCTTTCTTCCATGCTACAAGGAAGAAAGAGACAAACATCGGTGAATCACAGTGTTAATCTAGTGCTCCCTTGTGCAAAAACGTACAAGAGGTCCAAATAAGTATATGATTTGGGATGGGAAGGTGAGGGGCGTTGCTGCTCAATTCTTACTGTATATGTTAGACTGGTTGCACTGGGAGATTTAAGAAGTCAATTTCATAATTTCTCTCTTTTTAATGCCAGGGACAGGATCCCCCAGCCCCTCCCGTGGACTAACTTTGTGGATGTGGGAAGTAAAAATAGTTAACACCTTGCACGACCAAATGAACGAAGATGACCAGAGTACTCTTAACCCCATTAGAACTGTTTTTTCTTTTGCATCTGCCATATGGGATGGTATTGTTTTCATGAGCTTCTAGAAATTTCACTTGCAAGCTTATTTTTGCTTCCTGTGTTATCACCTTTCCTGTATTTGAGTAAATGATACATTAAAAAGTTACATGGGGCTTTTTTGGTTATCCTAAACTTAAACATTCCATTCATTCTGTTTGTAACTGTGATCATAATTTTTGTGATAATTTCTGGCCTGATTGAAGGAAATTTGAGATCTCTACATTTAAATATTTTAAATAGTTTTGATGGGTTTAAAGATTTTTTTTAATAAGGTATTTATAAAGTTATTTGGGGTTATCTGAGATTGTATGAAAGAAAATTAGAACCACATTGTATTTACACTTAACCTTGGTAGTTTATTTGTGGATGGCAGTTTTCTCTAGTTCTTGGGACTGTGACAGCCTTTGGAATATTTTACAAGTTACAGCTGAAATCTATATCATCCACTACAACTGGCTTACGTGGCAAAGAAAAGGAGGAAAGAAGAAATGAAGTAATTGTTTACTAAGTTTTTATTCCCATAAAAATGTCTAATATAAGAAAACTTAAACATGATTTAAATATGGTGGATGATTTACAGTCCATTATATGAAATTTGTAAGCCACTGTATACTAGCCTTACACAGTTCATGAAAGGAGGAAAAAATTTAATTCTTTCTGCATTTGCCAGGTGTAATCTATACAGTAATAATTTAAGCTATAATTTATTTTTGAAGTGGGTGCCTCTCAGGAAGCTGCTTTTCTGTTGTAAAACTTCCCTGTTAAATGAAACTATCTTAAAGCTGTATTGGGGGCCTGTTTGGTTACTGATATTTGAATGCTGTTTACTTATTTACTCTATTGTTTTCTTTGAAGAAAAAAATTTTGAATCTTGTTATCTTTCTGACTTTAAACAATATTTAATGAATTCTTGGTTTACTCCAAGGGAAAAGGAGGAAAATGAGAAACAATCAAGGATCTTTTTTTTTCTCAACCTCTGTCGCATTCTTGTTTGGTAATAGGATGGATTGGGGTGGGGAGGAGCATTAATATAAGTAAAAATTTGAAATGTGTAAAAATGTAAAAGGTTGCATTGTTTTTTTTTCAGTTTGATAGAAAATGAATACAAAGGGCATAAAAAAATTCTGCATGACCTGTGTGGTTATGGAATTTTTTCCTAGCAAGTGATTGCAGATGATTTATGGGGGCTAGAAGATATTTTGCTATCAATGTAAGGATTTTCCCCCACTAGGTCAGTTTAGCTTTTCACTGTATAGATCTGAGAAATTACTTGTATGAATTGAATAAACTTCTCTATATCATTGTACTGTTTAATAGAGTCTCTGATACAATTATGTGATGCTCATAGGGTATTTTTTCCCCTTTATTATGATTATATTCTAGGCTATAAACACTGTAAGGGCTTCATTTCATTATATAATCCATTACTGACTGCTTGCATTCCTCCTGTGCATCTTGGCTTTGTCCTCAACTTCTTGAAATGATATAACCTACTCTTAATTACTTGTGTTAATTGAGGGGTATTGTAACACAGGTAAGTCAAATCCTGGATAAATGAACACCATAGACTTAAGGTTTTTTCTCTCAATATGGCCTATTGGAAGCCTTCCCAGCTCTACAGCTCTTAAAGCATTTAAAGCAGAGAGGCAGGAATGGCTTAAGATGGAGCTAAATCCCTATAAACATTCCTTTTTCTGTCCTTGCCCCTGAACTTTGAAGGCTAGCACATATCTCCTAACAATCTGCTCTCTAAGCTGCTAGAAGGCTAGTCTCTGGATGAGATACTGATGTGTTCACTGAATCTGTGGCTCACAAATAATTAAGAATTGACTTTGGTTGAAGAAGTGGCTATGACATGGAAACAGAATGTCTAGTGTTAGCTAGAGACCTGGAAATCTGGGTTCTTGTTCCTAGTTCTTCATTTCTGTCACATATACTTAATTGACATTACATTAGAATATTAACCTTTTCCTATATGGACCATCTATTTAATTAGTAACGAAAGTTTTTAGTGAAGTATTTAGTCTTGGTTTTTTTGCTTGTAAAATTTCTCTGCACTCCTGACAAAGACAGTGTGCAATAGCACATAAAGTATTTCTATTAACCTAACTAGTAATTCATATTATTCTCTTTAATTCCTAAAGCTTCTACATGTGGCCTTTTTATTGAGCACTCTTATTCATTACTTGGCTTGTAAACATTCACCTGCACTGTGGCTACAGTCATTTTTAAATAATCTGGAAAAAAGAAAGATAAAGCTTCACATTTTAATCACTTTTGGCTCTTAAACATTCCACAAATGCCATTAAGAGTTTATTTTGTTTTAGGTTATTTAATGTTCTTTTATGCAAAATAATGTTTTTTTGCTTTCCACGTGGAAAAAGTTAACATTGGAACTGTGTATAGTAAAAGATTTTCTCATGTATTTATCCAAACACTATCCCATGGTCAGCAAGTCATACTTTAAACTACTTGGAGAAAGTTTCAGAAGTAACTATTAAATACAGCTCTTCCATGGTTACTTTTAGTGTCTTTGTGGTATGCGATATTACAGTGTTTATAGAATTATCTATATCTTACATCTTCAAAGGAACCTCAGAAGTCTCTCACCCTGAATCAGAGTCTGTCACTCTAAATGAATACGTGCTAAAATTTGACCAGCTCAGCTTAAGACACAGAACAGCAACTTGAAGGAGAAATGGAGAGAGTTTAAGTTAATGGGTTAAATTTTTGTTGTTGCAATAGTAGGTTTAGTCTTAACATTATAATATTTCTAAATGAAAAGTCATATGTATTTGTTACCATGTCTGATGATTACTTTGTTAAAAGCAAAGGTGGTCATGTGATGTACCAAATGTTAATTGCTGTTTTTAAATGTTTAAATCATGCCAAACAAATCATGTCTGTGCCATCCAGGGTTTATTGTAATCTTTTACTGAGTACTTGGATTGGGATAAAGGGCTTGTACTATGCACTTTTTATTAATGAATAAATAGAAAACATTAGTAACACCCACTGTTTTCTGTTTGGCTTTTGTGGGAAGAGAAGTGAGCATCTCTTGCTTAGTAACATGTTAACATCCATTATTAAACAGTTCCTTTGTAAGATTTTTTACCCCTAACTAAAAATTCCTAAGATGAACTTTGAGTTACAAGAAGAATATTTATGTAATAACAGTATGGGGCCAGTATTCAGAAGTAAGGATTCTAAGAATCTCTAGGAAATTAGGTTGCAATTACATTTCTTTTGTTATTTTTTATTTCTTCCTAGAATACAGGTTCAATAGACATTTGCTTTGAGGGTATAATATCCAATCGTGTTAATTATTTGAGCGGACATATGTTACTCAAAAGGAGCTAGACATGTAACTGTACTGAAAACACACAAAACTGAAAGTTTGCATTTGCTCTATGACCTGGAATGCATCTAGATACTAAAGATCAGGGACTTACCTGGTGGTCCAGTGGGTGAGACTCTGCACTCCCAGTGCAGGGGGCCTGGGTTCTATCCCTGGTCGGGGAACTAGATCCCACACTCATGCCGCAACCAAAGAACCCACATGCCACAACTAAACATGCCGCAACGAAGATCCCACATGCCGCAACTAAGACCCAGCGCAGCCAAAATAAATAAAGAAATAAATATTTTTTAAAAAAAGATCATTAATACCCATACACATAAAAATAGTATAGTTTTTCAGGTATGATACTTAAGTGTTAAAATAGCAAAATTTGTGAAATATATAACTTCCTGGAGATAGTGACAAAGTTTCAATCTAAACTTTGTCACTGTATGTCAGTGCATATCTGAATCCCCAATGGCTCTGCAATACTAGTTTTCCACCCAGAAAATGGAATTCTAATAAAATAAGTTTTTGATCCCTGCCATTTCATCTGATAGTTTTCTCGACTCAGAATCTCAATTTATAAAATTGGTTCTCCCCCACCCCCCAAAATGTTCTGTAAACACCAACCATGATTATCTCCCATGTTTAGGTTCTTTAAAAACTGGAGTTATCGGGGCTTCCCTGGTGGTGCAGTGGTTGAGAATCTGCCTGCCAATGCAGGGGACACAGGTTCGGGCCCTGGTCTGGGAAGATCCCACATGCCGCGGAGCAACTAAGCCCGTGCGCCACAACTGCTGAGCCTGCGCGTCTGGAGCCTGTGCTTCGCAATGGGAGAGGCCGCGACAGTGAGAGGCCCGCGCACCGCGATGAAGAGTGGCCCCCACTCGCCGCAAATGGAGAAAGCCCTCGCGCAGAAACGAAAACCCAACACAGCCATAAATAAATAAATTAATTATTAAAAAAAAAAAAAAAACTGGAGTTATCAATGTGATTTTTCCTCACAAGGAACTTAACCCTGCATATCTTTTCTCAAACAAATTGATTACGTTTGTTCAATAAACATTTCAACAAGTGTTTATTGCTTAACTGTTTATGCTTTAAAATGGGTGTTATTCAGGCCTAGATTATAGAAACCATTTTAAGCCATCAGACGCTAAATTGAGATGTCTGTTGATAGGGAGGAGGGAGATGTCTGGAGGCAGGGAAAATGTGGGGTGCAGAACAATACGTGTAGTTTTAAGAATCAAGCAACTTTCATATCAAGTAAGACTTATTATTCCCTTATACAAAACTCTGCTTATTTCTAGAAAATTTAGGAATGAGAAAAAAGTTATTTACAATCCTTGTGATGCCAGAGGTCTGACCTCTTAAATATATGGTCCTACACCCTACACTGCTCATAAGCTAAACTCAGGCTATGTCTTGATAATGAAAGGATTTAAATTGCATTGTTTCTATTCACTTTGAAAAACTGAGCAGAATTAACATAAGTACCACATAGCAGATTCAGCATTGTGGAAAAATCTGTGTTGTGTTTAAAGAAATGTATCTGTTATATAGTCACTCATCAATTCAGTGCCAAAGGAAGAGATGCTTTTATAATACATACAAAAGGCATTACCCTAGACTGAATGCAGCTTTCCCTGACAACTAATTAGTATGTAAACATTAAACTTTGGAAGTCTGGATGTCATAAAGGGGATTCCTTACAATCCAGCAAGTACAATTTTGTGGTTAAAACATACAGGACGGGGACTTCTCTGGCGGTCCAGTGGTTAAGACTTCGCCTTCCAATGCAGGGGGTGCGGGTTCGATCCCTGGTTGGGGAGCTAGGGTCCCACATGCCTTGGGGGCCAAAAAACCAAAACATAAAACAGAAGCAATGTAACAAATTCAATAAAGACTTTTAAAAAATGGTCCACATCAAAAAATCTTAAAAAAAAGAAAACCGAAAAAACCATACAGAACAGATGTGAATCTTGACACCAGGACACCAGAGCCACCCTAACAAATGGATTAAGATTTCTATCCTTCCAAATGTTCTTAGCCTTCATGTTCATCCAACAACCTTTTTCAAAGACTAGATTTCACCCTGTTTTATCTCACACTGCTGCTTTGACAACATCCTCTTACCTTCCCAGAATTTCACTAACAAATGCCTGTTGAAAGTTGGCAGTGTCAGGCTTCAAACATGATTCTGCTAACCAGAACTAAATCAGAAAATAGAAGGCTTAAGGAAATCTTGGGCTAAATAAAGTAATACTGAAAATTATAGTTTCTCCAGTAAAGGATGAGTGGGGCTTATAATTTTCTCCCACGACAACATCTAAGGAATTTTTTCATTGTGTCACGATAGTTTCAGAACTCAGAGTCACATAGATGGACGTAAATTGGCAACAATTAAGTTTGAATAACTTGTGCCCTCTTGTATTAATAGTTCCTGATGCCAATCTCTGAAAGCATCAAAGATATTCAAAGGGTATTTCTGTTGAAGAAAGATACCTGACTTTGATCTTCTTTCTTTCTTTTTGTTTTTGAAGAATCAATTTTATTTATTTATTTATCGTTGGTTGCGTTGGGTCTTCATTGCTAAGCTCAGGCTTTCTCTAGTTGCGGCGAGCGGGGGCTAAGATACTCTTCGTTGCAGTGCGCGGGCTTCTCATTGCGGTGGCTTCTCTTGTTGCGGAGAACGGGGTCTAGAGCACAGGCTCAGTAGTTGTGGCGCACGGGCTTAGTTGCTCCGCGGCATGTGGGATCTTCCCGGACCAGGGATTGAACCCGCGTCCTCTGCATTGGCAGGCGGATTCTTAACCACTGTGCCACCAGGGAAGTCCTACATTGATCTTCTTTATCACATGTTTGCATCCAGTTCTCAAATTTCTATTTTCATTGTAGCAATCTTCTCATGTACAATAAAAATAGTATTGTTGATAGTGTTTAGACTTGGGGGAAAATGCTAAATAAGCTAGCTTTGTGTGAACCGGGCATGGTAAACAATTTATTCAGACTTTTAGTTTTTCTCACAACTAAAAAAAAATATTCCAGAAGCCAAAGTATATAGTGATAGCTTGTAGAGATTCTCAAACTTTCTGGTTTGGGGACCCCAAGGAGGTTTTGTTTATATGGGTTATATCTATCAATACATACTATGTCTAAAATTAAAACTGAGAACACTTAAAAGTATTAAGTATTTTAAAGCAACAATACACCCAATACATGTTAAAATATTGTCAATGAAAATAACCATTTTCTACAATGAAAATTTAATGAAAAGAGTGGCACTGTTTTACAATTTTGCAAATCTCTTTAATGGCTGGCTTAATAGAAGAAAGCCAGGTTATCATTTCTACTTCTGCATTCAATCTGTTGCAATAAGTTCCCTTCTTATGAAACTATGTATGTTAGCTTTCAGTAACTAAAAGACTAATGGCATTTTAAGCAGCCTACGCCTTGACTAAGGAATACAAGCTATGTGACCCTTGGGCAGCCTACTTAATTTGGAGCATCACTTTCCTCGTTTATTTATCAGATATAATATTACTTTACACCAAACTGAAGTGAGAAATGAAATGTGTGTAAAAATGCTTTGTAAAGCCTTGAATATTGTTATGTAAGAGCCTTCACCATCCCAACACACACACATACACACAACTCTTCCTTTTCAAAACCTTTGTATGGAAACTATGGAT
This sequence comes from Balaenoptera acutorostrata, assembly GCF_949987535.1. Classification (NCBI taxonomy): domain Eukaryota; kingdom Metazoa; phylum Chordata; class Mammalia; order Artiodactyla; family Balaenopteridae; genus Balaenoptera; species Balaenoptera acutorostrata. The sequence goes on from NC_080068.1 coordinate 79,027,789, forward strand.
TTCAGACACTTCCACTGAATTTCCATTGGAAGGAATTCACCCTACTAGGACTAAGCAATGGCACCTTTAGGAATATGGAATGTGAAAAACAGTAAATATTAAATATAATATCACAGTTTCCAATCAATAGTTTTAAATCCTTGGAAGGTAAACTGGAAAGCAAATTTTGACTAATAAGTGAACAAATCCATTGCAAGAAAAGCTAAAGAGCAAACTATTAGAGCAGTGGTTCTCAACTTTGGCTGCACACTGCATTCACCTAGAGAGCGTTAAAAACCACTGACGCCTTGACCTCAGAGATTCTAGAATGGGGTTAATTGGTATGAAGTTTGGCCTAAGCATCTACAGGTGATTCCAATGGCAGCTAAGGGTGAGAACCACTGACCATAAAGAATGTTAAACCTTGTGCTTAGTTCTAGAGATGAAAAACAAAATAGAAACAAAAGTGAAAATTAATCATTTCCTTCATTCTAATTGATTTCTATGTATGGGCAGGGAATTCACTGAAACCTTGAATTCCACTGCAGTAGAATTGTATTTTATAGTGATATTTAACAGTTTTTCCTGATGCCTAAAAATAACGCTTTTTTATTTTGCCAATATTTTTTTTCATGGGTGTGAGGAAGGGAGATGTCATCCTTCAGGGATGGCTGTAACAGAGGCCTGTTCAGTTAATGTGAAGATTCTGTGTTTTTTTGTTTTAAAAAAGCCATGAAACAAAAACACCACTGTCATAAAAAGGAATAAAGGTAAGATTATTACTTTGTAAGGAGTTGGGTCAAAATTATGTTAATAGGGTAAATAATTCATTCTTCACATAACTAGAATTTATGATCTTCAGAAAAAACGAATTCTCATGGTGGTAAGATCATTTGTTTTTAGTCCCTGTCATCAAGAAGTTTATACTCTATTTACAGGGGGCAGACAAATACAAAAGCTAACAATATTATTTCAAGGACTGCTAATTGCTAAAGAGAAGTTAAAATACAATCAAGGTAAAAGAGCTTTCTGAAGAGATGATATTTGAGTTGAGAATTGAATGATGCAGCTATGCAAAGATCTGGGCAGTCTTCCAAGCGAAACAACAAATACAAAGGCCCTGAGACTGAAACAGACGTGACATTTTCAAGGGACCAGATTAAGGCCAAATGACTGGTGCAGCATGAGATCAGAAGTAAGGTCTACATCTTGTAGGATCTTGGAATCCAAAACTTCGGGGAATTCCCTGGCAGTCCAGTGGTTAGGACTCCATGCTTTCACTACCCGGGGCTGGGTACAGTCCCTGAGTGAGGAACTGGGATTGCACAAGCCGTGTGATGCGGCCAAAAAAAAAGAAACCCAAAACAAACTGAAGACTTTGGATTTTATTATGAGTATAAAAGCCATTAGGGCAGGGGGTGGGGGATAAATTATATGATTTATGACTTATAATCTCACTCTGGCTGCTGTGTGGAAGATGAACTGTGCATCAAGAATGAGGCAGGAAGCCACTGGAGTCCAGATAAGAGATGCTAGTGGCTTTGAGTAAGGGTGTGGCAGTGCGATTATAAGAAAAGATCAGATCTGGGATAGATTTTGGAGGTAGAGCCCGTAGGTCACAGTGATGGCCAGCAAGGAATGGGAGGGAAGAGAGAAAACAAGAATGGCATCTAGTTTGGGGGCTTGAGCAACTAGGTGATTGATGTTAACAGATTGAGATGAGAAAGGTTTATGGTAAGGGAAATGAAGGGTGAGAAGGAACAGATTGGAAGCAAATATTAGTTTGGATACAGGTTAACTTGCTGGAATAAAGAGACTCCAGTGGCTTAAACCAGATAGACTTAAGTTGCCTTTCATGTAACAGCTCAAAGATATAAGCAGTCTAGGGCTGATGTATTTGCTTCAGGTATTCAGAACTCAGACTCTATCTTGTTGCTCCACTGACCTCTAGAGAAGTGGAGCTTCTCAAACTCCTGGTCTGTAGTCCACCCAATGTTGTCCTTCTCTGCATGGTCGAAGATAGTTCCACAACAACACCCATTGGGTCAGTGCTCCAGCCAGAGGGAAGGAAGGGAAGGAAACATGGAGGGCCTGCCTATTTAAGGGTTTGTCCTGAAAGTTGAACATATCCCTTCTGCTCATATCCCCTTAGCCAGAACTTCATCATATGACCATACCCAAAGCAGGCTAGACAACGTAGTCTTCATTATGGGAAATATCTGCCTAGCTAAAATTTGGGAATTCTATTACTAAATAAGAAAAGTGTGGCTATTGGGGTCAGATGGCAGTCACTGCCACAGAAAAAAACAATGCTTCAATGTTGGCTATGACGATTTTGAGTGCTAGACATTCAAGTGGAGATCTTGAGTAGGTAGTTGGATAGAGATGTGTGGAGCTAAGTTTCCATGATAAAGGGAGATACAGGGACTTCCCTGGTGGTCCAGTGGTTAAGATTCCGTGCTCCCAATGTAGGGGGCCAGGGTTTGATCCCTGGTCAGGGAACTAGATCCCGCATGCTGCGACTAAGACCTGGTGCAGCCAAGTAAATAAATAAATAAATAATAATTTTTTAAAAAAAAGGGAGATACATTAAAAGCCAACGAAATACAGATAGTATTTGAGTCTTTGGGACTGGATAAAATCACGTAAAGAGACAATAAAGACAAGAGACGAGAAAAATGGATCAATGGAACAGGGTAGAAAGGCCAGAAATAAACCCATGCTTATATGGTCAATTAATCTACAGCAAAGGAGGCAAGAATACGCAATGGTGAAAAACCTCTTCAAAAAATGGTGTTGGGAAAACTGGATAGCTAAATGCAAAAGAATCAAACTGAATTTCTTTCTCACACCATATACAAAAATTAACTCAAAATGGATTAAAGACTTAAATGTAAGATCTGAAACTATAAAACTCCTAGGAGAAAACACAGGCAGTATGATCTTTGACATTGGTCTTAGCAAAATTTTTTTGGATCTGTTTCCTCAGACAAGGGAAACAAAAGCAAGAATAAATTGGACTACATCAAATTTTCCAAGCTTTTGGAAAATTAGGAAACTACCAAAAGGGCAGCCTGATGAATGGGAGAAGGTATTTGCAAAATATATATATGATAAGGGATTAATATCCAAATTATACAAAGAATTCATACAAGTCAATATCAAAAAAACAAACAACCCGATTAAAAAATGGACAGAGGACCCGAATAGATATTTTTCCAAAGACATACAGATGGCCAACAGGCACATGAAGATGCTCAGTATTACTAGACATCAGGGATATGCAATTCAAAACCACAATGAGATACCACCTCACACCCGTCAGAATTACTATCACCAAAAGGCAAGAAATAACAAGTGTTGGCAAGGATGTGGAGAAAAGGGAACCCTCATGCACTGTTGGTGGGATTGTAGATTGGTGCAGCCACTATGGAAAACAGTATGGAGTTTCCTCAAAAAAATTAGAACTGCCATATGATCTAGCAATTTCACTTCTAGGTATTTACCCGAAGAAAACAAAACACTAATTTGAAAAGATATACGCACACCAATGTTCACTGCAGCATTATTTTCAGTAGTCAAGATATGCAAGCAACCTAAGTGTCCATTGATAGATGAATGGATAAAGAAGATGTAGTATACGTACAACAGAATTTTACTCAGTCATTAAAAGAAACAAAAGGGAATCTTGCCATTTGTGACATGGATGAATCTAGAGGATATTATGCTAAGTGAAATGAATGAGTCAGAGAGACAAATACATATGACCTCACTGATATGTGAAATATAAATAACAAAACAAAACAAAATGAAAATAGACTTACAGATACACAGAACAAATGGGTGGTTGCCAGAAAGGAGGGAGCGGGGTGGGGGCAGGGAGGGGAAGCAGGGGGAGCAAAATAAGTGAAGGAGATTAAGAGGCACAGATCTCCAGTTATAAATAAGCCACAGGGACGTAATATATAGCATAAGGACTATGGTCAATAGTATTGTAGTAACTTTGTATGGGAACAGATGGTTACTAGACTTGTGATCATTTCATAATGTATGTAAATGTCAAATCATTACATAGTACACCTGAAACTAACATGTTTTATGTCAACTATATTTCAATTAAAAAAGAAAAAAGGAAAGAGAAGAGAAGAAATCCCAGGACTGGGACTTGTGGTACTGCAATATTTAGAGCTCTGGTCGAGAAAGAGGATCTGGCAAAGTAGACTGAGAAGGAGCACCCAGTGAAAGAAGAAGAAAACCCTGTGAGTGTAATTTCTTGGAAGCCTGAAAAGAAAGTAAATCTCTAGAGGGTAGAGGGCTCAATGGTGTCAAATTCTACTGAGAAAAAGCATGGGACGGAGAATTGAACATTTTGACAGAAAGGATTCATGGTGAACTTGATAAAAGATGTTTTGTTGGAGTGATGATGATGGAAACCCAGCTGGAGTAGTTGAGGAAAGAAATGGGAGTAAAGAAGGAGAGACAAAGTATAAGCAACTCTTTGGAGGGGGTTTACAATGAATGGGAACAGAGAAATGCGGTAGTGACTTGAGTGGGATAAGGGTCTAGGGAGAGAGGGAGAGGTTTTTATTGTTGTTTTAAGATGGAAGATAAGAGTGTGAGCAGAGTTGTCAGGGGATACCCACAGAGCCCCCTCCACAGTGATATCACCCCATTATTGGCCTCAGCCCCTATATCATCATGTCTGACAGGAAGACCCACTGAGATCTACATGTTATTGCCAAGGCTCCCTCAAGCCTACCTTCCTACTCTCTCCCTGTACTCATGGCCTGGCTGTGATAATTGGCCTTAGAGACCATCTTGATTAATCCTATCATGTCCTATACCCCTGTTTGTATTGGCATCCATAAGTCCAAGACTCCCAGGCCGTCACTCAGCCATTCCCCCTCAGCTGATTCAATCTCATACCCTTCCTCATGCCCCAAAACTCCTAAACTCAAGGGTCATCATCAGCAAAAGCTCCATATCTTCAACCTTTTCTCTGAACATTCCCTTCACCAAAACATGGCATCTCCTAAGGGCATTGACTCTCCCATTGCCCTCTCAAATGGGAACTATTTTCTTTTCCAGACTATATAACCAAAGAATGTAGATGTAGAGTGCACTTCTTCCCAGTTCCTCGTTTTGGCTGACAGGTTATCGCTCTCTCCTCCCTAAAACTCACCAACTCTTTTTTTTTTTTTTTTTTAAAGGTTTTTATTTATTTATTTATTTATGGCTGTGTTGGGTCTTCGTTTCTGTGTGAGGGCTTTCTCTAGTTGTGGCAAGCGGGGCCACTCTTCATCGCGGTGCGCGGGCCTCTCATTATCGCAGCCTCTCTTGTTGCGGAGCACAGGCTCCAGACGCGCAGGCTCAGTAATTGTGGCTCACGGGCCTAGTTGCTCCGTGGCATGTGGGATCTTCCCAGACCAGGGCTCGAACCTGTGTCCCCTGCATTGGCAGGCAGATTCTCAACCACTGCGCCACCAGGGAAGCCCTCACCAACTCTTTTGAAGCTCATGTTGTCAGAGTATTCCACTTGATAACCTATCTTTCATAGTCATTTATAGACCTCTGGATTACTCCTCATTCCTTGAAGATTTTAGCACTGGACTTTCTGCTTGTCTTTTTGACACTCTTCCTATGGTGATTCCGATATCAATATCCAAGTAAACAACCCTTCCAATACTCAGTCCCATAACGTCTCCCTTAGTAATCTTGTTTTCCACACAACTAGAGCCATCCACTCCCATTGGCAAATCCTAGACCTATAATTTCTAACTTTATTGCTTTTATATTCCTAAGAGAATTTTGAAAAATGGCATACTATCTTAAACTTTTTTTCCTTTTAGAAGTGCAATGAAAAGCAATCTTGATGCTCTCCCTTAACATAGGTTCATATGTGTCCCTCCCACTTCAATAACCATACTGTTGATGGCATTTAATTCTTTTTTCTCTATTTGGCCAAAATACACACAGAGGCAGAAGGGGGTCTAAGCCTTGATTTGTACCTTTTCACCTAAACTTACTTGGTTCCATCTGTGAGCAAACCAAACAGAATCTCTACTCCAGATTCAAAACTATCTTCATTTATTTTAATACACTTGTTGGGTAAAGCCACTAGTAACAGCAAGATTATAATGCAAAAACTACAAGAGATTTTTTAAGACTTGCAGACAAAAATGGATAGCTTCAAAGGGTTAAGAAAACTACAATTCCAGCTGCTGTCCTTAGTGCCAGAACCAGTGTGATTAAACACCTTCGAAATTATGGAGAATGGCTCTGATTTTGGTCAATGCTTAGCATATTTTAAGTTGACATTTAATATGTTTTTATATATAAGTGGGTATAATTTTGTTAATAAAAATATTAAACATTATATACGATGAAACCTACAAGTGGAAAAAGTATTTTAAGATTTGATATAGCTAAGTTGAACTACTTTACTGAATAAATCCTGTAAATTTTATCCATGTCAATTTTATCCAGTATCTCTTGAAAATTTTCGTAGTCCTGCAAAATACTTAAATTGTTTTTAAAATAATCAAGGTCACAAATTTATATGGCACCTGCTGTTGGGAATTCAGAAAATGCCCAAAGTGTCCTGTTTCTAACTCTGAACTTCAGCCTTAACAAAAATAAATATAAAATGAGGAAAGAGATTTGAAGTGTCTTGATTAATCACTATGAGACTTCCCCCAAATCAGAATTCACTTCATCCCTTTGTTTGGCACCCAGAATTTTACCCCGGATAATGAATCATAGTAAGGTTTTGTTTGAGTAGAATGTAAAAGTCTTTCTTTTGTAAAATGGACTGTTCTTGGGCAGATCAATTTTGGGAAAGAATACCTGTGGAAGTTGAGCTAGAAATTGATTCCCTTAAATATATCTGTGCAAGGCAAAACTAACCTTTACTGTCAAGCCAAGATAGTGTCACCCTTGGTGTGAGATGGGGGGGATGGGTGAGGGGTATAACTTTTATTCCCTGATCATCTCTTGAGTCTGTTCTTTGCTCTAAATCTCCATGACTACTACCCTGGACATGCTGCTTCTAACTCTTGACGACTATAATTAGCTCTGAATTGCTCTCCCTACATTCATCCTTTTTATTCCTCTAACCACCCTCTTTGTTTCCTCTAGTTAATACCTATGTTTCCTTTAGGAGCTTAATTATCAAAACTTGAAGAAGCATCCCTGACCTACTATGTTGGATACTTCTATTGTGTATTCCCACAAGACTATGTGTCTCTCCTTAATAAAGTTATAATTTTACATGTATCTGTGTGATTGATGTTCCCCCTAGAGAGTAAAATTTACGAAGGCAGGGAATGTATCATTCTTTTCTATTTTTTTAAAGCTTTTCCCTTTTTTAAAAAATATTTATTTATTTATTTATTTATTTATGGCTGTGTTGGGTCTTCATTGCTGCTCACGGGCTTTCTCTAGTTGTGGTGAGTGGGGGCTACTCTTTGTTGCGGTGCAGAGGCTTCTCATTGCGGTGGCATCTCTTGTTGCGAAGCACGGGCTCTAGGCGTGCGGGCTTCAGTAGTTGTGGCTCGTGGGCTCTAGAGCTCAGGCTCAGTAGTTGTGGTGCAAGGGCTTAGGTGCTCCACGGCATGTGGGATCTTCCCGGACCAGGGCTCAAACCCGTGTCCCCTGGATTGGCAGGCGGATTCTTAACCATTGCATCACCAGGCAAATCCCAGAATGTATCATTATTTTATTTTTTAAAATTTATTTATTTAATTAATTTATTTTTGTCTGCATTGGGTCTTCGTTGCTGCTCACGGGCTTTCTCTAGTTGTGGCGAGTGGGGGCTACTCTTCGTTGTGGTGCGCGGGCTTCTCATTGTGGTGGCCTCTCTTGGTGCGAAGCGCCGGCTCTATTCAGTAGTTGTGGCATGCGGGCTCAGTAGTTGTGGCTCGCGGGCCCTAGAGGGCAGGCTCAGTAGTTGTGGTACACAGGCTTAGTTGCTCCGCGGCATGTGGCATCTTCCCGGACCAGGGCTGGAACCTGTGTCCCCTGCATTGGCAGGCGGATTCTTAACCATTGCGCCACCAGGGAAGTCCCTGTAATTCTTTTTAAAAAAAAAATTTTATTAAAGTATAGTTGATTTACAATGTTGTGTTAGTTTCAGGTGTATAGCAAAGTGATTCAGTTATTCATATATATATATATATATATATAATTTTTCAGATTCTTTTCCATTATAGGTTATTACAAGATCTTGAGTATAGTTCCCTGTGCTATACAGTAGGTCCTTGTTGGTTATTTACGTTATATACAGTTGTGTGTATATGTTAATCCCAAACTCCTAATTTATCCCTCCCTCCCCTTTCCCCTTTGTTAACCATAAGTTTGTTTTCTATGTCTGTGAGTCTACTTCTGTTTTGTAAATAAGTTCATTTGTATCATTTTTGTTTTAGATTCCACATATAAGCAATATCATATATTTGTCTGATTTACTTGGCATGATAATCTGTAAGTCCATCTAGATGATGTAATTCTTAATCTAAGGAGAGGAAATAAAAAGTCATAACTATGCTTTCTTTAAATGTGACGTTTAAGATGACCTTGGAGTGGGGAAACAGGAACAGAACTGCTCTCACTAAAAGTGGGAGACTCCATACGTTAATTTCACTTCCTCTTAGGCGGCACTTACATCTTGCATGCTCTCTGCTATATATCATGCACAGACATCTCAGATCCCGAATTTGGCAGGAGTATTTGGAAAATGTGCCTGGAGGGCTGTCCCACTTCTCTACCCAGGGATCAGGACGGGGATCACTAAGTGGTCCAGTCATGACGGGACTCAGCATCCTTTTGACGTAAGGCGCCTCCTTCCCAGAGGCGGCGAGTCGGAGGTAATCTGACTAAACCCTGGGCCGCGGGCCCGGAGGGTGCGGCGGACCCATGGGCCCGGAAGGCGTGGGAGTGGAGTAAGCCGCTGGCCACGTCTGATCCACAGGGTCTAGGGGGCCGAAAGACGAGGCAGGCCCTCTAAGCTGCTGGGGAGACCGGAAAGGGGGCCTGGACCTTCCGGTCCCCCTGGGCCGCAGCCCCAGAGTATGGCTGACCTGGCGCGCACGCGGCACCACCTCAGCGCTGTGAGGCAGGATGGGGACACAGAGAGGGAAGCGGGGGCCAGACGGCAAGAGCGGGCTTTGGACTACCGGGAAACTACAACCTGACCTAGGCGTAAGCAGGCGCCCAGCCCTCAATCCTTAGCCGACCCGCGGCGCACGCAGCTCTGCCCAGCGCCGCTCGCGGCAGGGGCGGGGCCGCTGAGCTGGCCTGAGCGGATTCGCCCAGGCTCGGCCGGGGGGGTGGGGCCCGCCCCTCCCAGCGACGACTAGTCACGCCCCCGCATCCACCGCCCCTGGGCCCGGCAGGAAATAGGGGCGGGCCCCGGCCTACAGTGGCGGGAGGGGGAGTGGGGATGCAGCGGAGGGCAAAGGCCGGGAGGGCTTGGCTGCGGGGGAATGAAGCCTCCGCCTTCTCGGGTGGAAACCTTTAAATACGGGCTCGGGCCCGGGACTCGCGGTGAGGTGCTTGGCAGCCCGAGAGGGGTGTGCGCTGAGGGGAGAGCACACGGAGCAGGGCGCGAGTGCTGAAGCTGCGGCTGCGCGGCCCAGAGCGAGGAGCTGTCCGAGCGGTCGGGATTGGAGCGGTTACCGCTGCTGTGCCTGGAAGTGGGTAAGCGCCTTTCCCGGGCTGGCTCCGCCACCCCGTGGGGATGCTCCCGGGTCCCGGCGGGATGTGGAAGGAGCCGGGCGGGGTGTGCGCGCTGCTTCCAGTCGCTCCCTGCGCTCGGTCCCAGGCTCCCAGTGTCACGACCCCCCGTCTCCTCTTTTGGGCTCTGGGCGGGAATAGTCTTTTGGATCTGCTGCCCTGGAAGAGGGAGAGCTTGGGCTTTTAATTCAAGACTCGCGAGTCTTCCAACCGCTTCTCTTTCTGCTTCCGCTTTTCCTCACTTTCCGACTTAAATGAGATTTCCCTGGCGCCTCTGAAAGCCGAACGTCCACCAGAGGAAGTGGTCCTCTGGTCAGGGACCCCATTTTGGTCTCAAAATCATAGTCTTTTGTTTGTGTTTAGAATCTGCTCACATGGAGGGCTGCTGCTTTCCTCACGTCGCTGGTCTCCCTTCTTAAGAAACTAAAGAGCACAGGAACCAGAGAGCCCTTCTGAAGGCGAAATCCTAAGACATTCATTCTGTCGTGACATCTGTATGGGCTGTCCTGGAATCCATTGTTGGCCGTCACACTATATAATGGCTTTATTTCATGTTAGGGAAGGCCTTTCTTGGGTGCTTCAGGAGATTGCGTTTGTGTGAGACCTTGAAAAATTATGCCTCTTTATATATAGGAAAATAATTGAGTAAGGTCGAGAATTCTGGTATATAGAAAAGAGGGATTCACTGGTAGGGAACTTTTCAGGGATATACAGAGGAATAGCTGTTCATTGACTGCCTGCCCTCAAAGACACAGTGAGTCTTTGAGTTTCTTCAAATCCCCTGTGAAATGGACAACAGTAGTCTGGTCTGTTTCTTGGGAGATGCGGGGAGCGGGGGGTGATTCTGGAAATGAAAGAGGTTACTGTCTGCTCTGATATGTGCTTGTTAGTGCCGAGCATCTGGTTTAAGGTAAGGGATAGACAACCCTGATTGGAAGGATCTCATTTCTTCTATTGCTGTACTACTCCTTTCTCCAACATAAAACCTGTAATCAATAAGCATAATCCATCTTCTCTCTTGCTATTTCCACAGCTTTACATGATACCCTTTAGATATGTGGTTAACAGTCTTTCTCACTGATTAAGTATTTTTCCCGGGTCACGCATCTGTTAGTATTTAATTTTTGGAAATGTCTAAGATGATGTGTGAAGTTGATGTATCCAGCTATAACGTCCATTGCCTTAGATACTGGGTAATTATACAGAGTATACTGAAGAAGGGTGGAGGTGGAGGGATTATATTCAGTTTAGATTGTAATAGGAGCTTCGCTCTTTGTTAGCCGCATCTTTTAGGTTGAAATATTGATCTGAATTTGTAAAATTTTAGATGAAAAGTAGTTTTGGAATGGCCTGGTTTGCTGTGACTTTCCCAAAATACAGAGGTAAAAACTCATTTCAAACTGACTCATTCAGTAAGCAAACATTCCCATTTCCCTGACAGCACAGTAGAGGGTCAGAAGGTAAATAAAGTAGAAATAGAAAATAGAATCAGAAGATATCTGTGTCAGGCAAAGTATATCACTAACACTGTACCAAGCTCCATATTAAAGCTTATTGAAGATCTTGTTGAAACTTCCAAGTGGTAATTTATTTGGACTTGCACAGATTGTACATCTAGCTTCTTCAGTAATTTTCCCATTGTCATTTGCAAGCCATACTTCATACCTCATATGAAAGAGCAACGCAGGGGTACCCTAAAACACATGCAGTTCTATACTACAGACCCACCTGCCATCAATAGTTTACCCCAGCTGCCGTCTGAAAGGCAAGCTGAATATGGCGTGGCAACCAAGGTAGATAAGAAGTAACTCTGAGAAGACGTGCTGAAGTTCTACCTAAAGAAGAAAGATTGATAGGATTGTGGACAGTCTGCAAAAATACTCTGATTGAGCATCTGAGATAAAGATATTCAAATACCAGTCTTCATCTCAAAAAGATAGGCCCTTACTGAGTTACTCATTCAATTAATATTTATTGAGAGCCTACCGTTCTAGGTGCTGAGGTGAACAGCAGCAGAGAAGTGTTAGCCTGTGAGTACCTTATAAAACTCTTGAGCCCAAGAGTTCATCATGGGCTCAACCCATGTTCTGGTTCACCCATGTTCTGGTTGAGACTGAGGGCGTAGGCTGCCCTTATAACCTCTTGGCTATGGATTAAGTGGTAACACCACAAGATCCTCTGGTCCAAAAATCCTTTGAGATTTCACTTTTTAGGTATTCCAGGTATACTGGTTTTGATTAGAGAGGCCACCTGTCCAGTAAGGGGTTACTGTGAGTGGTAGTCCAGGTTCATCAGTTCAGGACTTGATCTTCAGCCTTGCAGATCTGGAAGGTTGATTTTTGTTTTTTCCTCCCGCAAACCTAAGGGTTAATGAGGCTTTAGGTAACTTATGATGACTAAGCTCATAAGAGACTGATGGATACTCTAGAATGGAAACTTGCTATTACAGTAGGGAAACTTTATTCCAGTGTCTGGAATACTTATGTCTCAAATCCAGGCCATCCCTTTCTAGTGTTATGATTCCTGGCAATCTGAACTCATAAGGCATAGTGGAATCAGAACAAAGAATTTGGGAGGAATATGCCATCCAAGCATTGCGAAAGCTTTTTTCTTGCCCCACCTCTCTGAAACCAGAAAACTTCTGACTTCCAGATTCTGTGTCACTCTTTAGAAGCGCTGAAATAAACACTGTGTCATTCTTATTCATATTATTATTTTTTTAATTAATTATTTTGGCTGCGTTGGGTCTTTGTTGCTGTGCATGGGCTTTCTCTAGTTGCGGCGAGCAGGGGCTCCTCTTTCATTGCGGTGTGCAGGCTTCTCATTGCGGTGTCTTCTCTTGTTGCGGATCATGGGCTCTAGGCTCGTGGGCTTCAGTAGTTGTGGCATGGGGGCTCAGTAGTTGTGGCTCACGGGATCTAGAGCACAGGCAGGCTCAGCAGTTGTGGCGCACGGGCTTAGTTGCTCCGCGGCATGTGGGATCTTCCCGGACCAGGGCTCAAACCTGTGTCTCCTGCATTGGCTGGTGGATTCTTAACCACTGCGCCACCAGGGAAGCCCATCATTCTTATTCTTTTTTTTTTTTTTTTTTAAGACTTTTTCCATCATTCTTATTCTTAATGCCCCTTTTCCAGGCTCCAATCTGATCATTCCCTTTGCCCCCTCCCCCTGTTTTTTCTTCAGTGGAGTTTATTAGATTTTAGCTAATACATTAATGCCTTGATTGTTATGGTTACTTTCAGCTGTGTTACCTTAAGTTATTAAATTATAGCCTCATGGATTTTTATGGTCATGCTTTCCTGAAAGGGGCATTCAAGATCCACTTCCAATTCATTTCCACCCTGAGACAATTATTACCTCTCACTACTTCTTAACACCCACATTTTTGTGCAACTAGGCAGATCTCACTTCTTTGGACTCATTTCTTTTTTTTTTTTTTTAATTTATTTATTTTATTTTTGGCTGTGTTGGGTCTTCGTTGCTGTATGCGGGCTTTTCTCTAGTTGTGGCGTGCAGGCTTCTCATTGCAGGGGCTTCTCTTGTTGTGAAGCACGGGCTCTAGGCGTGCGGGCGTCAGTAGTTGTGGCACGTGGGCTCAATAGTTGTGGCTCACGGGCTCTAGAGCGCAGGCTCAGTAGTTGTGGCGCACGGGCTTAGTTGCTCTGCAGCATGTGGGATTTTCCCGGACCAGGGCTTGAACCCATGTCCCCTGCATTGGCAGGCGGATTCTTAACCACTGCGCCACCAGGGAAGCCCTGGACTCATTTCTGTATATAAGTCCTTATTTATTTCCTTCCTGTCAACTGGAATGCCCTCCCCACTTACCTTTCCTTTTAAATCCTACTCATTCTTTAGGCCAAGCTTAGATTTTACATTTGCCTTGATATAGATACTTTCTTATTTTGATTTTTCCCCCCTCTGGACTTTAACCCTCATTTTGTCATTTAATTGATTATACTGCCTTGTGTAATTTAACCATATTACCTGGATGCAACTAACTCCATTTTATCTTTTAAGTCAGTTTAAAAGTCACCTTCTCAGAGAGTCCTTCTTTAACTACCCTAACTAAAATAATCCTTTCCCCACATAAAATCTTTCTCTTTTAGCTACATGTTTATTTCCTTTATGTGGAATTTACCACAACTGCCATTATTTTGTTTGTGTGCTTTCCTACTAGAATATAACTATGTAAAGGTAGGAGCTGCATCTGTCATGTTCACTATTGTATCTATAGTACATAGAACAATAGTGGCTGTTACATAGTGGGGTCTTTAATAAACATTTTTCAATTGAATTATTCTCTGAATAAATTTTTAAGTACTTGAGTGTCAGGACCTATATTATTCTATGGCCAAATTCTCTGCTGTGCCCACACAGTAAATCCTTAAATTGGGAATATTAATTTTTCATGAGTGAGAAGAAGGGAATAAGCCTGAAGCAAGTTGAAGCAGTTTTTCTGAAACCAGATGCCAAGACTTGTCTGCTGTAGAGGTGGGGACAGCAGCAGTGAACGCTGGAGACACATCTTTGGTAAGCCTGCTCCAGGCCAGCTGTCCCTCCCACAGGTGGGAGCTTTTCAGAACATCCGGCTCAGTCTTAGCCACTTAGCAATCCCAGTGCTGTCTATCTCCCCATGCAATCTCCTCATGTATAGGGCATTTGAGGCCTGGAGAGTGTGAAGGGCAGAATTGAAAAGCAGAAGAAGGGTGAAGAAAGATACATGGTTGCTAAACGTAAATTTTTCTAGGCTCAGTGTTTTTGCTAAGGTGAATCTTGGAATACTAATAAAGAGGTTGCTTGTAGAAGCAAAGTAGAGGGTAGCGAAGTAGATGTGGATGGAGTAGGTGTGTGGCTTCTGAGTGTTTACCTTGTTATAGAGATTTAATGAATCTTTTTTTTTTTTTTTTTTTGGCCTCACTGCCTGGCTTGTGGGATCTTAGTTCCTTGACCAGGTATCGAACCCGGGCCCATGGCAGTGAAAGCACCGAGTCTTAACCACTGGACCGCCAAGGAGTTCCCCAGATTTAATGTTTGAGTCATATGAATTATTACCTATGCAAAATAAAAATACATTTAAAATATTTCTTTGTATGTATATTGCTAAGAATATTTCTTTCTTTTGGGGAATCATTAGATTCCAAATTCTGTTCATATTTACTGGTTTACTAAAATTCCATTTCTTTTAGGTTATTAAAAAGTCATTAGAGGGAATTCCCTGGCGGTCCAGTGATTAAGACTCCGCTATTGCGCTGCCGGTGGGGGTGGGGTGGGGAGGAGGGGCTGGTTTTCGACTCCTGATCTCGGTCCCTGGTCGGGGACCTAGGATCCCACAAGCCATGCGGCCAAAAAAAAAAAAAAAAGTCATTAGAGATCAGACTCTATGAGTTGATATCTGCTAATCGTAACTACTAAAGATCAATTTATAAGCCAGATTACTTGCTTATTAACACAGACCAGGATACTTGTATGGGTTGTCAGCTCATTCTCTTCCAGTTGGGAAGTCTACCCAGAGAGCCAATGAAGATTAGAGCATTGTTTGATTAATACAGATTCAGACCAAAGGGAATTGGATCATCTTAATTATGTGCTTTGTGTATCTTTTTTCATAATAGGGATGTACTTGCCAGGCATTGTAATTAGATCAGCCTTCCAGAGTGCCTTCTCTGATCCATGCAGGAATATACTAACAAATTCTTAAACTCTCTAGGACAAAAATTCTAAGAATCTTATCAGTTTGACAGTTCCCGTTATCATTACTGAATAAACTGAGATTCTTACATATAACTCAGTCCCTTGTCATTTTGATTCGAGTGAATCAATTCACTGGTTTTTGAAAAACCCATCAAAATCTGTACAGCTTTGCTAACTACAGAAATTACTTTCTTTTAACCATCTCCTGGTTTCTGATTAAAGTTGAAATAGTTTAAGTTTAAGATCATTGTCCAGTACCTAAAAATGAATTGCTGAAACCAAATTGTGCGGGGAATATAATCTCAGAGGCCAATTCTGGACTTAGGAACTAATCTTTTTTTAAAAAATTAATTAATTAATTAATGTTTTTTGTTTGTGTTGGGTCTTCGTTTCTGTGCGAGGGCTTTCTCTAGTTGCGGCAAGCGGGGGCCACTCTTCATCGCGGTGCGCGGGCCTCTCACTGTCGCGGCCTCTCTTGTTGCGGAGCACAGGCTCCAGACGCGCAGGCTCAGTAGTTGTGGCTTACAGGACCAGTTGCTCCACAGCATGTGGGATCTTCCCAGACCAGGGCTCGAACCCTGAATTGGCAGGCAGATTCTCAACCACTGCGCCACCAGGGAAGCCCCAGGAACTAATCTTAATATCTGTCATTTTAGTCTAAACCTGTTGTAAAGCTGACCTTTGTACACCAGCATTTAGTTAAGCAAGAATTGCACTGGTGTGTTCACCCTTGAATTTTCCCTCAGCAATCAAAGTTACCCTAGGGTGTTAGAAGATTAAGTAAGGTTTTATTTTGCTTCTTGACTTTCTATATTAGGTCATTATAATCTTTGTGACACTTCTTTAGTAATATCAGTTACTATAATTTTTTCCATGTTTCATGCTGGTACAGCTGAGAACAGGCTAGGTCATCCAGTTGGAACGTTATTTTTTTATTATCGTTGTTTTCATAATTCTTAATGCGTGTGCATGTAGGAAATCTTTCCAGTATCTGTCACCTTGACAGTTTTTATAAAGGGTGAGGAATTTGCAGTGTGATTTCTTTAAATTTTCTGTTCTCAATAGTTGGACGGTCTTACTGTTTCCCTTCTAGTACAATCATGTTTGAAATTAAGAAGATCTGCTGCATCGGTGCAGGCTATGTTGGAGGACCCACATGTAGTGTCATTGCTCATATGTGCCCTGAAATCAGGGTAACGGTTGTTGATGTCAATGAATCAAGAATCAATGCATGGAACTCTCCTACACTTCCTATTTATGAGGTAAACCATATTAAACAATGCTTTGTTCTTATGCTCTTTGTTTTCTTACTCTTTTTGCTAAGTAATTTACTTTTAATATAAAATTCTATGACTTCAACTGAAAAGAAATTAAATGAAAAAACATAAATACACAATGTTATGAACATTACAATTATAATTATGTCAAATATGCCCAGGGAAAATGCCTAGAAAAAAGTATATTGAATATTAATAATGGTTATATTAGTGGAGTGAGATTATGGGTAATTTTCTTATCTTCTCTACTTTCTAATTTTGTTTGTTAGTATGGTTACCATATGGTAATAGTACAATTAAAAAGTGACATCTGTAAAAAGTTTTAAACTGTAGATGTTTATAATATTAATTCATGTAAGTATTATATTTTTGGGTGATTGTATTTATATCAGGTAAACCTTGGATGAATAAATGGTGTCTTTCATATTGGGTGTTTAGTATCACAAATTTGTTTAAATTGGAATTTCAAAATTTCTGTGAATTTAGAGAACTCATAGTTAGGAAAATATGCCTCTATTTTATTAAGCAGAGTTCCATTTTTAAAAATTTTCACTGTAAAATGAGTTCATGATATTATGCTTTTGACATACAGAGAAGCACTTGAAAATTTGAGGGTAACATTTTCTCTCCAACATTAATATATTCTTTTCTTTTTTTTCTGAAAAGTTTTATTATTTATAAGACTCTTAGTCTTAAGAGTCTTATAACCATAGTCTTTAAGTTATCTTTAGAAGGGGAAGTCTCTGTAAGATAAATCTGCCTGCTATTTATAGGCCTATGAATAGAAATCCATGAAAAGGTACCCTAGATTAGTAGCCACTTAACATCACAGATTTACCAATATCTGAATTGGACTTAGAATTAAAAAAAAAAAAAAAGCCCTCTGTGTGTGTGGTAGCTTCTGTTTGTGCTTTACCCTTTCTTCCTCTACCAGATTAACTTCCCATAATAGTTATTTAAATACCTCAGTGTTATAGCATTTCTTTTCCTGTTATATAAATATAACACTACTATATTAGGTCTTGGGGAATTTTTAAAAACATTTTGGAAAGATAACTTGATTAAGAGTTTTATAATTCTGATATCCATAAAAGGGCTGCAAGTCATCTGAAACCTTGTGAGCCATATTTATATCCAGTCATTCAGTAATTAATTATGCCAGCAGTGTACTCTACTTTTCAAACACAAAATGTACCAGAATGGCTAAAATTATCACTACTGATAATACCAAGTGCTGACAAGGGTTTAGGGCAACTGGAATTTTATACACTGCTGGTCAGAACGTAAACTGGTACAGCCATTTTGCAAAACTGTGCAGCAGTATTTACTAAAGCTGAAAATATGCATATCTGACCCAGAAATTCCACCTGTAGGTGTATATCCAACAGAGAGGCATACATTTATGCGCCAAAAGACAGGTAGTAACAGTGCAATTCATAATGACCCCAGATGGGAAACAACCTAGATGTTAATTAGCAATAGAATGGATACATAAATTGTAGTATAATCCTGCAGTAAAATACTATACTGTATTTAAAATCCATGAAACTACTCCTGCATGCAAGCATATGTTTAAATTCTCACAAAAGTAATGTGTTGTCAGACACAAAGTAGTCCATGCTGTATAATCCCATTTGTATAAAGTTCAAACATAGGCAAACTAATTTCTGGTGATAGTATTCCGCATGATGGTAGTTTTTGAGGGGTTTTAGAGACTAGGAGAGGGCATACTGCAGGCTCTGATTTACTGTTTATGTTTTTTTGGGGGTTTTTTTGGCCATGCTGCACAGCTTGTGGGATCTCAGTTCCCCAACCAGGGATTGAATCCAGGCCTTGGCAGTGAAAGCCCAGAATTTTAACCACTAGCCAGCAGGGAACTCCCTGTTAATGTTCTTTTAATTCTTGTATGGATAATGGTTACACAAGTGTATTCACATGTGAAAATTGAGCTATACACTTTTCTGTACTAAAATATATACACTTTTCTGTATTTTTGTTTTACTTCAATAAAAATTTTACATAAAAACAAAATAAAAAGGTTATCTTGAGCTAGAAAAAAGTATAAACTATCTATAATATATTGGATTTAGACGTTTTTCTTGGAGAAAACAAAAAAATTAGTTGGCCAGGCACATTCTCTGGCCAGATTCTTATTATTAGTACTATTTCTATTATTTGAAATCTGAAACTCTTTTTCCTAAGACTTCAGTGCTTTAAATTAAAAATAGTGTGTTTGGACTTCCCTGGTGGCACAGTGGTTAAGGATCTGCCTGCCACTGCAGGGGACATGGGTTCGAGCCCTAATCCGGGAAGATCCCACATGCTGCGGAGCAACTAAGACCATGTGCCACAACTACTGAGCCTGCACTCTAGAGCGTGCGAGCCACAACTACTGAAGCTCGCATGCCACAACTACTGAGCCCATGTGCCACAACTACTGAAGCCCGTGAGCCTAGAGCCCGTGCTCCGCACCAAGAGAAGCCACCACAATAAGAAGCCTGTGCACTGCAGCGAAGAGTAGCCCCCGCTCAAGGAAATTAGAGAAAGCCTGCACGCAGCAACAAAGACCCAACGCAGCCATAAATAAATAAATAAATGGAAAAAAAAATAGTGTGTTCTACAGATATAGAAAACAAACCTGTGGCTACTAAAGGGGAGAGGGAAGGGAGGAGGGACAAATTAGGGGTAAGGGGTTAACAGGTACAAACTACTGTATATAAAATAGACAAGCAACAAGGATATACTGTATAGCACAGGGAATTTTACCCATCATCTTGTAATAACGTATAATGGAGTACAGTCTGCAAAAATACTGAGTCACTATGCTATAGACCTGAAACTAACACAATGTTGTAAATCAACTATACTTCAATAAAAATAAATAAATAACAACCAAAAAACCCCAAATAAAAACAACAGTAAGCCACAAAAGAAGTGAGAGGATCTGAATTTGCCATGTTATACTCTTGTTACTTTTTTTTTTTTTTTTTTTCTTGTTACTTTTTTAAAAAATAAAAATTAAATTCCTCCAGGGCTTCCCTGGTGGCGCAGTGGTTGAGAATCTGCCTGCCAATGCAGGGGACACGGGTTTGAGCCCTGGTCTGGGAAGATCCCATATGCCGCGGAACACCTGGGCCCGTGAGCCACAATTACTGAGCCTGCGCGTCTGGAGCCTGTGCTCCGCAACAAGAGAGGCCGCGATAGTGAGAGGCCTGCGCACCGCGATGAAGAGTGGCCCCCGCTTGCCACAACTAGAGAAAGCCCTTGCACAGAAACGAAGACCCAACACAGCCATAAATTAATTAATTAATTAATTAATTAAAAAAAAAAAACTAGCTGTTTATCCTCAAGCAACTGCTCTCTTTAAAAAAAAAAAAAAAAGTTCCTCCAAAAAAAAAAATAGTGTGTTCTACATTGATATTGAATCCAATTGGGATATATAGTTAGATTAAAAGAGTTAAGATCTAAGATGATATTTTTCCACATCTTACTTGTTTTTTCTCAATAACCTAGCTTTTATAAACAAAGAAAAGTATTTCTTGTTCTTTCACAGTTTTATTTCATGAATAAGTTTTTTCTTCTTTAAATCTCTTTAAATAGAATATAAAAGATTTGAAAGTCTAGCTAGCACTGTGCTCATTAGAAGCAACGTCTGAGTTCTCAGAACTCTAATGTCCCATAATTGTATTGGCTTTATTTAATGGTTGTAATTATTTGGTCTTTAAAGTCTTATTTTTATCTCATTTTTAATCTGTCTACTCCACAAAATTAGATGATGACAACCGAAGCAGCTATTTTAGTTCTGCACTATTTAGTTGTAGCCTGCAAAGGAAATGGAATCTTTAAAAAAAAAAACAACCCAGCTGACTTTGGAGGTTAAAAACATGGCACTGCTACTTTAAAATTCTAGAAGGAATCTTCTTAACAAGTAGAATGATTTTCCTCTTAGCAAGTAAATGACTTTAGGCTTATAATTTTCATATGTCTTTCTTACACATCAGTTGTTAAAAGACACCTGCTTAAGAAATTTATAAATCAGAAGAAAATAAATGATTTCTGTAGCGTGTATTTAAAAAGACAAAACAAAACAAAACAAAACTTGTGGAAATGAACTGTGTGTCCCTATTATCCATTTTCAAAGATATGTTAGGCCTTTGTTCCATTTTTTGTTTATTTTATGTTGTAAAACTAACTATTACTGCACATTTCCTTGGCCATATAGGAGATGTAAAATGTTATGTGAAGTGTCAAAACAGGAAGAACTATAAAAGAAGAAAAACAAATGGCAGGTTTAACCAGAATTCATGCTGCTTTCTGAATTCCTTTATTGAGTAGCTTATAGATATTGTTACTACTTGTGATTTTATACTGATCTACCTTGGACAAGGCAAAGAAATATTTTTATTTCCAGAGAAATCTTAGATACCTTTGCAGTCAACCTCCTCCTTAAATTTGTATTCTATTATGAATTAAAAAACACACAAACAAGGAACTTCCCTGGTGGCGCAGTGGTTAAGAATCCGCCTGCCAATGCAGGGGACACGGGTTCGAGTCCTGGTCTGGGAAGATCCCACATGCCGGGGAGCAGCTAAGCCCATGCGCTACAACTACTGAGCCTGTGGAGCCCATGAGCCACAGCTACTGAAGGCCGCGCGCCACAACTACTAAAGCCCATGCGCCTAGAGCCCGTGCTCCACAACAAGAGAAGCCACTGCAGTGAGAAGCCTGAGCACCGCAACAAAGAGTAGCCCCCGCTCGCTGCAACTAGAGGAAGCCAGCAAGCAGCAATGAAGACCCAATGCAGCCAAATAAATACATACATACATACATAAATAAAATTAAAAAAAATACACAACCAAGCAGATATTTGTTTTCAATGATATTATAAAAATCTATGGCATTGATTTTTCATTGTAAATACCAATTTTTCATATCAGAGAGTCTCTTTTGGTGACTAATGTTTAACTCCTGGTCACTGATAAAGAAAAGATAACTAATATGTAATTATAATATTTAATGAACTCTTTTGAGTACACAGCCTCCTTGATAGTTGTTCCACCCTCACTCCATTCACTCCAAAACTCACTAGACTAATTGGAGAAATTTTTTTTTGGCCTTACCCCGCGGCTTCTGGTATATGACCAAGGAATTCCCAAGAGAAATATTTAGAAGGAAAAATGATCAGACTTGATTGTTGATTCAAGAAGGATGAAGTAGAGGAAGGAATCTAGAATGATATTCAAGAATTCAGGGCTGGGGAATTCCCTGGCGATCCAGTGGTTAGGACTTAGCACCTTCACTGCCATGGCCTGGGTTCAGACCCTGGTCAGGGAACTAAGATCCCACAAGCCATGCAGCATGGCCAAAAAAAAAGAAATTCAGGGCTGAAGATGTAAACTTAAGATTACGCAGGAAGTTAAAAAAATAAATTATGCAGGCAGTAGTTAAAATCAGAGTAGTTGAGCTCTCCCAAGAAGAGCCTGTAGAGAGAACAGAGCATGGGGTCAAAATGCTGATGTTTGATGAGGGGTGGAGGAAGAAATGCCTTAGAGAAGCACTGAAGAGTAGTTTAGAGAAGGTGAACCAAAAACCAGAAGAGTTTTAGTAGCGCAAGCTCCATAAAGATGTATATGTCTTGATTATGAGTGACGAACACAGTGACCAGTACTTAGTAAGTGCTCAACAAATATCAATATTTGCTGAATGAATGAGTAAGCTGTCAATTCTGCCAAACACAGGAGAAATAAGAACAGAGACATACTCATGAAATTCGGTATTATGGGGGCCATTGTAACTTTTACAAGAACAATTAACAGAAGGTAGGAGATTGAAGAAGTGAGAGAGTGTAGAAAAGGAGTAAGACTCTTCTTTTAAAAGGTTTAATTAGAAGGAAATAAAGGGGGTGGTCACCGGAGAGGGACACAGGGTAAAAGCAGTGACTTTTTTTTTTAATTTATTTTTGGTTGCGTTGGGTCTTCGTTGCGGTGTGCCGGCTTCTCATTGCGGTGGCTTCTCTTGTTGCGGAGCACAGGCTCTAGGCGCACGGTCTCAGTAGTTGTGGCTCGTGGCTCTAGAGCACAGGCTCAGTAGTTGTGGCACATGGGCATAGTGGCTCCACGGCATGTGGGATCTTCCCGGACCAGGGCTCGAACCCGTGTCCCCTGCATTGGCAGGCGGATTCTTAACCACTGCGCCACCAGAGAAGCGCAAAAGCAGTGATTTTTAAAAATTACACTTTTTCCTATGGTTGATAAAGAATCAAGCATGTTAATAAACGAAGGTAGACAAATCACATAGAGAAGGAAAGGTCAAAAGTATAAGAAGAAAGGGGCTAATTGATGGAATAAAGTCTAGAAAAATAGCAAAGATGATGGGATCAAAAACACAAGAAGAGGAATTGGCCTTGAAAGCCTCTTTCTCAGAGACTGGAGGGAAGTAAACAAGGGTGGATGAAGATACTGTTTTGTGGGTGGGAACAGGAAATAAAAGTGACTGAAACGTTGGTCATCTCAATTGTCTGAAAGTGGGAGGCCAGCTACTCTGAAGAAGATGTAGTGGAGGTTGGAGCAGTAATCTCAGAATGAGAGGACAAGTAGAAAGATGACCAGGCTACATTGAAAAAACCCAGATAAATGTACTTAGGGTCCATGAATTTATGTGTTCATTGTGGTTCTTTCTATTCTTATAGGCTTATATTTTATGGGTAAAAACTTTGTTAATAAAAAAGTAGTCATTTTTACCACCTAAGAAGTAAATAGTAATGACTATCAGATGAAATATGGTAATAAGATATTCAAGTTTTTACTCAGGGAACAGCATAATAGAAACTCTTAATATTTAACAATGAAGGGAATTCCCTGGTGGTCCAGTGGTTAGGACTCCGCACTTTCACTGCCAAGGGCATGGGTTCAATCCCTGGTTGGGGAACTAAGGTCCCACAAGCTGCACAGTGTGGCCAAAAATACCCAAACAAACAAAAAAACCAATGAAAACATTCTGTTTTGTGTTGCCATATTTATTGAATAGTCATTGCTTTTTTGTTAATTTTGTTCAAAAAACAATGTAATAACTACTTCTAAAAAGCCAAAATGGATAATTTGCTTTGCTTTTTCTGAGTAAAATGAAAGCTAATTTTATCCTATGAAAGGATTTTTCTTCCATAAAAAGTGCCATATAAATTCTAAATACTAGTTATGAAAATTACATAATGAATCTAATAAGAGGTAGAACCTATATTATCAACTGCTTCTGCATCCATTTTGGATATCTACAAATATCCCA
Organism: Balaenoptera acutorostrata; assembly: GCF_949987535.1. Taxonomy (NCBI): domain Eukaryota; kingdom Metazoa; phylum Chordata; class Mammalia; order Artiodactyla; family Balaenopteridae; genus Balaenoptera; species Balaenoptera acutorostrata. Next base: position 79,051,746 of record NC_080068.1, read on the forward strand.
TTGATTTTAACAGAATAATGTAGTTGTTCATTTTGAGGTCTTATTAAGTAAGACTTAGTATAAATTCTGCGTTGCTCTGATTTTAGGTTACTTTAATTTAAATGTTAGGAGATTATATAGGATTGAATTAAATCTTCTCTGTAAAATTCCAACTCCATAACCTTTTACTCTTATTTTCTAGAACCTAGTCAAAATAACTAAGGAACCAGTTGCCATAATTAGTGACACTATATTCATGGTGCAGTTGTTCATATATTTTGCTGGTCCTGTTATACATTTTAGCCAAACTAATAGAAATTTCGAATTTACATTTTACACTTTCTCTGATTGCTTATGTTAAAAGTCCACAGAACCATGAAGAAAAGTGAATTACCTCTGGATATAATTCTAGACCTATGCCCCTGAATTGACTTTTTACTTTGCTATATAGTTTTCTATACATCCATAATATTTTGGATATTATTTGAACCTTCTCTCCCAGGAGAGAAGAAGGTCTGTTTTGCTTTGGTTTTTAAGAATTCTTAAACATGTCCTTTCCCTCCATGGTTTATTTGAATCAGAATCCAAGTAAGAGCCATATATTGCAATAGATTTGTATCACTTAAGTGTCTTTTAAGATCACTATATACATATATATAATATATATATTATATATATTTTATATATATAATATATATATATATTTTTTTTTTTTTGGCCTCACTGCACAACATGTGGGATCTTAGGTCCCCGACCAGGGGTCAAACCCGTGCCCCCTGCAGTGGAAGCACAGAGTCCTAACCACTGGACCGCCAGGGAATTCCCTAAGACCACAATTTTTTTTTTTTTAATGTATTTATTTGGTTGTGCGGGGTCTTAGTTGCGGCACATGGGCTCCATAGTTGTGGCTCCAGGGCTCCTTAGTTGTGTCTCGCTGGTGCCTTAGTTGTGGCATGCAAACTTTTAGTTGCAGCATGCATGTGGGATCTAGTTCCCTGACCAGGGATTGAACCCAGGCCCCCTGCATTGAGAGCGTGGAGTCTTATCCACTGTGCCACCAGGGAAGTCCCAAGACCACAATATTTTAATCTCTCTTTGTTTTTCTCTTCAGTTTGTTTATTGAAGAAACCAGGTTGTTTATCCTGTAGATAAACAGATTTTGCTGATTGGACTGGTCTGATCAGATTTAGACCTGATTTTTTTGGGGGGTGGAGGCAAGAATACTTGTTAGGTGGTGTTGTACAGCTCAAAATTCTTAATTATATCTCCTGTTAAATTGTATGGGAAAAGTAACAATTTTTTTAATAGAAATGTTTCTTATAATGGAACTTAGAAAAAATATATGTTTATGTATGTGTAAAGACTGTTTCACAACCACTCTGAATGGCCTGTATTCTATGGCCTGAATTCTTGGGAGTAAAAACCTGTATTCTAGTGACAATGCAAAATCAAATGTTTGCTTGAAACCACAAAGACTTTTGACTTTTCTGATGATTGTGTTGATACTTGGAGTTAATTGTTAACGCTTATGAAGTAGTCCGGAACATGGTAAAGAATGACATACATTAAATTAATCTGCTGCTTTAATTGTGGCAAGTTCAGGTTTGCTTTATTTGTTACGTAATGTACACCTGATGGCCTTCGGTACCAGTATAATCTTTGATTTTTCTACAGAAGTGTTATTTGAGAGCAAATCTAGACCTTTAAATTACACATGACCTTCCCCTTAATGAATGTAATTCTATACTATTGGGTTATCTCATATGACTGGTAAAATGTATGTACAACTTCTTTGCTTTTTTTCTTTTTAGCCAGGACTAAAAGAAGTGGTAGAATCCTGTCGAGGAAAAAATCTATTTTTTTCTACCAATATTGATGATGCCATTAAAGAAGCTGATCTTGTATTTATTTCTGTAAGTATTTTCCTTTGCTGTGTGAGTTTTAATGTATTCTTGTCTATATAGAAGTTTCATTGTATTTTAATAGTAAAGCCATTGGTATTAAGCCACAGCATTACTTAGTATAGAGTTGTCCAATTGAATTTTGATTATCACTAACTTTATCCAACGCTTCACCAAACTCTGTAATCATCTGATCATTTCAGATCATTGAACAAATAAGTTCAGAGAAAGTTTCTAATATGAGATCTAGAATTAGGAAGTGCTGGTAACATGTGAGCATGTGTGAGCACATATGGTGATAGTATATGTATTTCATCATTTCTTGTTTCCACTGCGTGGTGGAAGTGAGATAAAAAGAATCAGGTAAAGTTTGCTGCAAACTTACAGGCATCTCCTATTTAGATGAGTTTATGTTCCAAAAGTCATTTTAAATTAATTGTTTAGAACTTGGCATATGTTTGTTAGGATATTAGGCTAGTCCACAGACACCTTCAACTCATAATATGGCTTAACTGTTGTACCTTTGTAATGAAAAAAGTAGAGTGAATGCTTGGGAATACACTCTGATAATTCAATATTTGAACCAAGGTAACTTTTTTCTTGCTGTCCTGGTAAACATCTACTCAAATGTTCTGTGTGTGATGGTGTAGTTATCACCAATTGGTGGCTGAGCTAAGGTGTTATATGACTCAAGACCTGTACAGCCTTAAGGAATAAAGGGAAAGCCAGTGGTGTGAGCTTTGACTGGGTTCCATGAGGTAAACACCATGGGGTCCACAGAGCAGAGATGATGTTGAATTGATCGTGTACTGAGACGAAATCGGTACTGTGAAGAAATGGGAACTCCAGAAGAAAGTAGTAATGAAACCCTTGGTAAAACTGTGTTATGAATTCAGTCTCTCTTTTTTAAAATTACTTCAGAGAAATTGGTGCCACTTCTATGACTCACCTACCCAGTCTTCTACTTAAGCTTGCAGGAGGTTAGGGTAGAGGCATAGAAAAGGAGAAATTATTTTGGAGTAGCTAGATGCTTGGAGAAAATCAAGAAGTTACCTTAGTCCAACATTTGGATAACCATAGCCTGGAATAGGAATAGGGGACTTTTCTATACGAAAAAAAATTTTTTTAAGTATCTATTCTTAAGGCAATAGAGTTCACCTTAGTGTGGTCTGGCACAGATAGCTGATTTTACGCTTGCTTCTCTGCCGATCTAGCCTGAGCTGCCTTAAATCTTTCCAAGCTATTACTTTGTGTGCCTGTTAGGGTAATTTATTGTAGTATAACTCCTACCTAGTTCCCATTATTCTCTGCATCAGTTTTTTGTTTTTTGTTAAATGTGCTTGTGGTATACTTTTCATTGGGGAAAACACCAAACTTATACAAAAAATGAAACCAACAATATAGTGAACCCCATTGTCAACAGTTTTCATGGCTGATCTTGATTTATTTACTACTTCTGTCCCTTTCCTCCCACCCCAGATTACCCAAATTATTTTTAGGCAAATTCCAGGTAGAAATAGTTTTATACTATTGAATCAGTTTTCAGTTGTTATCCTCAGAGCTCCTTTCCCAGGGAAGCCATCTGATCATCCCCATCTCTGGCATGTTTCACATCCCATTAACCATCTTTGCCCTTCTGTGTTCCACTGCACCCTTACTTCCACGTCTAAGTCTTTTCCTAAGTTGTTCCATGCATATAAACAACTTTTTCCTCCTGCTTTTTACACCTCAACCCAATCTTCACGTTTTGATTTATTTTGGCTTGATTCCTTTATTTAGTCTCCCATTAAGTTATAAGCTTGTCAAGAGAAGACAGTTGGTGCTACTTACTGGTTCAAAAATTATTCCTACATAGAATTTTAGACTTTTCAGAGTACTTTCATTTTTACGAGAGTGTTATAAAACTTGTGTGTTAGATTTTAGAGAGTGGTTATTCTCATTTTCCAATGAGGTCATTGAGACAAAGGCAGCCACACTTCTCCAAGTTTACATGATACAGCTAAGCCAAAACTAAATGCCTAGACTCTGGACTCATGATTTATTTTTCTTTCTATATGATAGTCTTTGTCTACATAGTATTCTGTATCCTGAAGATGCTAGATAATTTCTAGCTCTAATGAGCCGAGAAAGCATTTGTGAATGATACTGCAGACATTTAAAAAAACCTATTGATATAGGTCTATAAAAAAGGAGAATAAAAAGGAGTTTAAAGTTTAGTTTTAAAGACCAGGATAATATATTACATACCATCAAGAGAGGAAGAAAGAGAAAACTTACATTTCATTTCAGACTGTGAACTCCTTTTGGAGTCTCTTTCATCTTTATATCTGCAGGCTTAGCTTGGAACCTGCCTGCCCTGATTCTGACACATATATAGTAGCTTCTCAACAGAAATGTACTGAATGAGTTCTTATAAAATATTATTTCCATGGAACTAATAGAGGGTGAAACCAGGGCTCCTAATGATGTTAACTTCCCAGTTGACTAGTCAGTTGATGGTCCAGGGCATATCTTGAAATCAGTGAATATCTCATACTCTGTTCTTAATCCCGTATACTTTCGTCAGGTGAACACTCCAACCAAAACCTACGGAATGGGGAAAGGCCGCGCAGCAGATCTGAAGTACATTGAAGCTTGTGCTAGACGCATTGTGCAAAACTCATACGGGTACAAAATTGTGACTGAGAAAAGCACAGTCCCAGTGCGGGCAGCAGAGAGTATTCGTCGAATATTTGATGCAAACACAAAACCCAACTTGAATTTACAGGTATAAAAAAAGGAAGCATTAGAATCTGGCTCTTCTTATGTAAATATCGATGCTTTAAAGTTGTCCGTAATTAATTCTAGCTTAAAACTTTCCTTTGCGTTGGGAGTCTAGGTGCTGTCCAACCCTGAGTTCTTGGCAGAAGGAACGGCCATCAAGGACCTGAAGAACCCAGACAGAGTACTGATTGGAGGGGATGAAACCCCAGAGGGTCAGAGAGCTGTGCAGGCACTGTGTGCTGTGTATGAGCACTGGGTTCCCAGAGAAAAGATCCTCACCACTAATACTTGGTCTTCAGAACTTTCCAAACTGGTTGGTACACAGCACTCAACTCTCTATTAAATTTAAAGCCAAGGACTTATTTCTCTTAACCCTGATAAGCTACGCAGGTACTTTCTTAATATTAATAAAAAGATATGCTTTTGAAGATAATATTCTTGTATATTATGAAATAATATTCACAAGGGGATCAAATATTTGGGTATAAAATATTCTGGAATATGTAAAAGAAAATAGTAATTACATTACTATTAATGTAATTAATTAAAATAGTAATTTTAAAAATCACTCTTTCCCTTCTTTTACCCTTTCTTCATCATCTTTCCTCTCTAATTTAAAACATTTTCCCTTCCCAACCCACCCATTGCCTCCGCAAATTGAACCCATCAGTAACTTTTATATCTCCCTCAGTAATTTGGATCAACTCAATGAAATATAATACGGATATATAACATTTTTATTTGAGCTCATCGTATTCTTCCTTTTTTTCTCTTTTAAGGCAGCAAATGCTTTTCTAGCCCAGAGAATCAGCAGCATTAACTCTATAAGTGCCCTCTGTGAAGCAACAGGAGCTGATATAGAAGAGGTGGCAACAGCCATTGGAATGGACCAGAGAATTGGAAATAAGTTTCTGAAAGCCAGTGTTGGTAAGTTGAAAATTTTCTGTACATAAAGTAGGTTCATTTAGCTAGGTCTTTAACTTTAAGGAAGGCTTTGCTTAACTTAAATGCCCTTAAAATAATGATTCCATTATACATGTAGGCTTCAGCCTATCAGGGACTTTCTAAGTGAGGCAACTGTTACTTATATTGTTTAATAATTACTGCCTGATTGGTAGATAAACATAGTTCAGTGTTTTAGGAGGAATATATTAGTATTTTGTTAGAACATTTAGGTAGAATGAGTTTGGGAGACCACATAGGAAATCATGTAACACCTTATTGAAGCAAATAGGAAAAAATTCCTTATCATTTGCTTTTCCTACTAATACAATTATGGAAATGTGACCTTGGTGAACTACAGTCAATCCTCATTATTTGTGGATTCCATATTTGTGAATTAGCCTACTTGATAAAATGTATTTGTAACCCAACATCAATACTCATGTGGTCATTTGCAGACATGAACAGAGCAGCAAAAAAATTTGAGTCACCCAACACATATATTCCCAGCCGAAGTTGAATAAGGCAATACTCATACCTTCTTGTTTTAGCTCTCGTACTGCAAATATGTGCTCTTTTTTGTGGTCTATTTAGTGCTGCATTTCTGTGCTTTTTCCCCTGTGATTTCACTGTTTAAAATGGCCCCCAAGCATATTGCTGAAGTTTTGTCTAGTGTTCCAAAGCATCAGCATGCTGTGATGTGCCTTACAGAGAAAATACATGTGGTTTGATAAGCTTCATTCAGTCAGGCGTGAGTTATAGTGCTATTGTTGGCTGTGAGTTCAATGTTAATGAATCAACAGTATTTTTAAATAAGGTGTCTTTAAACAGAAATACACATAAAACAAGATTATGTTGATCAGTTGGCAAAAATGTGACCAGAAGCTCACAGGAGCCTAATGCTGTATTTCGCCTAGGAGCAGTGCTTCAGTATTTGCTAATTCAGCGTTTGTGGCAAATCTGTAGAACATAATTACTGAGTTTAACAAGAACTGACAATATTTTTTTTGCATAGAAGTTAATAAGATTGATGTAAAGGTAAATAAGAGTCTTTTACAGATTGGGCCATAGACAGCCTTTCCTGTATTTCTGGGGCTTTATGCCATTTCTCAGTACTGATTTCCCTGGCCTTTTCTATCTTTTTGATATTTTCTCCTAGTGGCCATTTAATAAAAATAGCTCCTATTTACTGAAGGCGTGTTATGCACCAAGTTCTGAACTTGATATATCTTAATTATTAATCCTTATAACCGGGACTTCCCTGGTGGTGCAGTGGTTAAGAATCCACCTGCCTTTGTTATACAGCAGAAACTAACACAACATTGTAAAGCAATTATACTCCAATAAAGATGTTTAAAAAAAAAAAAAAAAACAATCCACCTGCCAGTGCAGGGGACATGAGTTCAATCCCTGGTCCGGGAAGATCCCACACACCATGGAGCAGCTAAGCCTGTGAGCCACAACTACTGAAGCCTACACACGCTAGTGCCTGCATGGCAGGACTACTGAGCCTGCGCCCTCTAGGGCCTGCATGCCACAACTACTGAACCCGCATGCTGCAACTACTGAAGCCCGCGTGCCTGAGCGCTGTGCTCAGCAACAAGAGAAACCACTGCAATAAGAAGCCCGCGCACCGCAACGAAGAGTAGCCCCTGCTTGCCGCAACTAGGGAAAGCCTGCGCGCAGCAACGAAGACCCAACACAGCCAAAAATAATTAAAAAAAAAAAAATCCTGATAACCTTTTACAAAGGTGTTGGTATTTCTAGAGATGATTAAGGATCGGGGGAATTTTTGTAACTTGCTCAAAGTCATAAAACTAATGAGTAGCTAGGTGTTCTGACTCCAAAGCCCACGCCAACCCTCATTGTATACTGCATTGCACTAGAACAGGGGTGGGCAAACTACAGCCCCCAGGCCAAAATGCGGCCCACAGCTTGTTTTTGTAAATAAGTTTTATTGGAAAATAACTATGCCCATTTGATTACATATTGTCTATGAGTGCTTTTGAGCTACAAAGGCAGAGTTGAATAGTTGTGCCAGAGACTGTATGGCCCACAAATGCTAAAATATTTTTTACCTGGCCTGTAAAAGTTTGCCAGCTCTATGTTAGAGTTAGAGATGCAGGGCAGTGATACCAGCTGAATGAGGGGAAAAAATAGAAAATATAGCCACAATAAAACTTAAGCTAGAAAGTGATTTATAATTATTTGTAATTATTTAAGATTATTTATAATTATTAGGAAATTATTTATAGAGTTGATTAGTTGCTTGCAAATTTCACACAAGTTATAAACCCATTAATTTTCCAACATTCAAATTTTATTATTAAAAATCCAAGCATAAGCCCTCTGATTAGTATGACAAAGAAAGTTGTAATATGATTTAGTTGTTTGGTTCCTAAATGAAAATATTATCTTTTTTTTTTCTTTCTTCAGGTTTTGGTGGGAGTTGCTTTCAAAAGGATGTTCTGAATTTGGTTTATCTCTGTGAGGCTCTAAATTTGCCCGAAGTAGCTCGTTATTGGCAGCAGGTATTAATCTTTATAGTCAACAGGTTATGATTAACTTCTAATTAAAACATGTCACCCTTTTCTGTCAAATGTTTTTGATAGGATTAATTTTTCCCAGGAACTCAGTTATTATTATATTCAATTTGTTCATTTTAGGTTTATTTGTTGGGCTTCTGTGTTTATAATTTGTCTTTTTTGGTAATCATCTATGATGGAAGTTTATGATAAACCAGTATTCCTTCTAATTTTAATAACTAAATTTGCTCCCTGAGTAAAGCAAGAAATATTACTTTTAATTATAATTCTTCTCTATCTTGAAAGGCGTAAGATAAAAGTAAAGGCAAAAGAACCTCTATTGTCATGCTTCCAAGTGGTTTGCATATGTTGATATTTGTTTTGTCCCTTTGAGATTCACAGAGCTAAAATTAAAGACCCTTCTCAAACTGGAAATAGAGTTAACATTTACTGCATGCTTACTCTGTGCCAGGCACTCTTTTAAGCACTTTACATGTAGTATCTTAGTCCTCATCGTTAATATTATCCCCCCATATATAGATGAGGAAGCTGAGGCTTAGCAATGTTAAGTAATTTGTTCAAGATACCAGCCAGTGTATGTACCTTTCCCAAGTATTTTTTCCCCAAGTTTACAGCTTTTCAGATTTCAGCAGCCAGTAGGAATGGAAGGAAATTAACATTTTTAGGGAAATGTACACTTTTAGGTTCATTTCACTCAATCCAGTATGATGGCTTTATCTTACTGTCCATTGTGGGGAAAATGCAGATAAAGGCTTGATTTTCCAAAACTTTCAGCTCATTTCCCAAGCTCTCAGGCTCTGAGACGGCTTCTAGAAGCTTAGAGCCTTAAAAAAAAGTCTTTCCTTATATCCATATGGTCACAAGTATGATGTCTTGTTTGTAAATTCTTAGGAGAGTAACAGATTAGGTGATCAGAGACTTTTACTCGTAACATTTAGTTAAAAATTTTGCCAGATGTTCGTGCTGTTATGGTTCATCCAGAGGCAGCTATAACTCTGTACGTAGTTTGACTGTTCTCTGTCCGCTTTCTACTCACACTCAGTTTTGGTGAGGGGTCAGGGGTAAGCATATGAAGGAGTACTTTGGGGTTTAATTGCTTCCACAGGGTTTGGAGAAGTTGGCTATGTGCCTTTTTTAGGTTGGCCTCATGGCTGGACCTCAAATGGGGTTGAAATTTAGCTGTGCTCCCCACCTTAACATCCATCCCAGCCCGATGCATGGAAAGTTAAGCCAAATGAAAATGAAAATTTTCAGGCTGGCTATAAGGAGTGGGGGGTGGGTAATTCTTTATTTTTTTCAGTCTGTAGATACTAAAGAGGTTGTTAATCTTTGCCTCCTGTTAATTTATAAGGCTTGTATTCATACAAGAGTACTCACCATAAAGCTGTGAGCAGTGTATGGTACAGGCTGCACCTCTTCTAACTGATCCTTGCATAATTGTCCTTGTCATTTCAGGTCATAGACATGAATGACTACCAGAGAAGGAGGTTTGCTTCCCGGATTATAGACAGTCTGTTTAATACAGTGACTGATAAGAAGATAGCTATTTTGGGGTTTGCATTCAAAAAGGACACCGGTGATACGAGGTACCAGTTCTTTGAAATATTTCAACCTTTTTGAGAATGTTAACTCCTCATCTTATCCAGATTTTTTTTTTTTAGGTAAGAAGTGGATTTATTTAGAGAGAAAAGCACTCCACAGACAGAGTGTGGGCCATCTCAGAAAGCGAGAAAGGCCTTATCCTGATTTTTTGATAGTGGTTGTGTATGTGAAATACATGTATGTATATAGTATAAAGAATAAAAATAAAGTGGACATCAATATCCTCACAAGAAATAGAATCTCACCTGTATATTAAACCCCTTAGGTATTAGAATATATGCCATTTATGGGACTTCCCTGGCAGTCCAGTGGTTAAGATTCTGTGCTGCCAATGCAGGGGTTGTGGGTTTGATCCCTGGTCGGGGAACTAGGATCCCACCTGCCATGCGGCATGGCCAAAAAAAAAATAATTAAAAAAAAAAATTAGAATATATGCCATTTAAAAGTGCAGCAATACTGATTTTTTTCCTTCAGAGAGTCGTCTAGTATATATATTAGCAAATATTTGATGGATGAAGGCGCACACCTCCATATATATGATCCAAAAGTACCAAGGGAACAAATAGTTGTGGATCTTTCTCATCCAGGAGTTTCAGAGGATGACAAAGGTAAGTAGGCTTTGAGTCTCATGTGTCACTTTGAGTTTGGGCCCCCAGATTTGTTCTCTAGAAACCTTTGGTTGTTCAGCATTTATCATTTATATCATTGGTAGGCCCCTCTTTTCAACCTTATTTCTCTAAAATTAAACTCTCAGACATTGCTTCATCAACTTTGATTTGAAGTAATCAGCTGTGGGTTAGTCTAGTGATTTTTCCAGCATATTCTAAAAAGTCCCGGAGATTCCAAGGAGTGCTTCTGGGGCAAAATTGGGAGTACTCCAGGCCCCCCACCATTACCCCTACTCACACTTTAACCAGACCATTCCACTTCTGTCAGACCCTCAACTCCTCCAGCAATCTTAGTGTTAAAATGCATAATTTCAAATCACTCCTTTCTTATTCCAACTTTCTGTTGGGTTGTTATAGTGGCCCGGCTCGTGACCATTTCCAAGGACCCCTATGAAGCATGTGATGGTGCCCATGCTGTTGTGATTTGCACTGAATGGGACATGTTTAAGGTGAGGTGACAGTAGTGAGATTAAGGAAAATTTTAGAGGTGTTCTAGTACCATTTGGGGTTGAGTATGTGTTCCCCATATATGCTCTACTTGTTTCTTTGGTTCTGTCTTTACAGGAACTGGACTATGAACGCATTCATAAAAAAATGCTGAAGCCAGCCTTTATCTTTGATGGACGACGTGTCCTGGATGGGCTCCACAATGAACTACAAACCATTGGCTTCCAGGTAAGCATGATCCTGGATTGGTTTTGTTTCATTTGTTTGGTCATTTCCTTTTTAAAGGCTTTGAGTTTTAGAATTTTAATATTTTTTCATTTAGCAATAGCATAACTCTGGGGCAACATGTCAGTCAGTTCTCTGGGAAGTTCTGTGGTATTTGTGAAGTACTCCACTCCCTCCTTAAAACTGTGATCTAAAGGTCATTCAGTGTTGGTCTTTCTTACATAATATCAGTTGCCTATCATATGGGGCCAGGATATGCCTTGCCTTACCTCATATAAACATCAAGTAAGAAAATATACACATAAACAATTTTTTTTTTTTCCTGGAGCCTCCAAAGCTACTCTGCTGCACTGTCTGCGTCACACTGACCCGCTCTGAGGCCAGGTCACTTATTCCTATATGAATGTTTTGAAAACTGCAATATGCAATATAGTTGTCACGTGTTGGTATAGGATCCTGTGCCTCTGGGTGCTCAGCACTGTGCTGGTGCTCTGAGAGGTCTGAATGAAAAGTATGGGAGCTGCAGTGGTGCTGGCCCTCTTTTAGTTCAGAGTTTTGTCAGTTAATTATGGAACGTTTAGAGAGCTGACACAAACCTGCACAGTACATTTTATGTTGCATCCATTTCAATTCTACCAGGGGCCCCAAAAGTATTAAAAGAGGGAGCTACTTTCCATTTCCTCAGAGCAGAAATGGAGTGGGAGGCTTGGGGGGAGGTTGGGAGGATAAAGAAATCTGCCGGGAGATTGCTGTCAGCATAGTCCCGAAGCAGGGCAGAGTGCAGCAGTGCTTAGAGCTGGCTGTGTGCGTCTGCTCAGCACCAGCTGTCTTGGAGAGGTACTGATGAGGCTTCATCCACTGTTCAAAATATCTCATCTGGTTCTCTTAACCTGTCACTGACTTGTTGAAGATCCTTCTTATTTAGAATTCAGTGCCCATTTCTCATTCATGAGAGATTAACTTGCAAGAAAAATCAGATGACATCCTTGTCTGTTCACACTCCATCAGAGACCCTGGGGACCCTTTTTTTTTTTTTTAAATAAATTTATTTATTTATGGCTGCATTGGGTCTTTGCTGTTGCACGTGGGCTTTCTCTAGTTGCGGCGAGTGGGGGCTACTCTTCGTTGCGGTGTGCAGGCTTCTCATTGCGGTGGCTTCTCTTGTTGCAGAGCACGGGCTCTAGGCATGCGGGCTTCAGTAGTTGTGGCACGCGGGCTCAGTAGCTGTGGTGCATGGGCTTAGTTGCTCCACGGCATGTGGGATCTTCCTGGACCAGGGATTGAACCTGTGTCGCCTACATTGGCAGGCGGATTCTTAACCACTCTGCCACCAGGGAAGTCTCCCTGGGGACCCTTTTATCCTACCCCTCCTTAGTGAGTAATGTGACTGTTTTTCGCAGTCATGACTTAAACTCAGCAATGTTATTTTTTAAAGATTATTTGCAGGCACAGACACATTTTCTGTCATTCCTGTTTTACTCATCTAAAGGAGAAGATATGTAGAGGTGTATATATTTAAAATGAGTTTGAGTTCTTATAAAATTAACTTTTCCAAGTAAGGATTAAAAAAACAATTAGACTGGAATTACTAAATAAAGGGAATTTATAAGCCACTAAATAAGACAATTGATGAATATAAAGCAGAAGCCCTTTGTGGTATGAGTCAGCAATAATTATTAATTTTTAATTAAAAAGACATTTATGAAGATTGTTTAGTATATTTATCTGTGCTGTGTAGAGAGGAGATAAACTTATGACTATTAAAGAAGCAGTGTCTTTAAAGATAAGATTGATTATTTTGGATAGAGGGGATTCCAGCTGGAGCCTTTCAGGCTCTGAAACCTGAACTTCTAAAAAGCTATGCTGTTATAGCTTATGCAAGTTTTTTAGAATGAGGGAAACAGACAGAGTTTGAAAGAATGTGAATTAACTGGAATCCGGTCTGTTTATTGCTTTCACATGTGCTACTGAAACAATCGTGGCAGGTGGTTCCCTATTCTGTTTGAGGGGGTCTGGTGTCGAGAATGACAAGAGTCAGTGTGCCCTGTTATGAATATGAAAAGGGGAGTGCAGACTGACTCTAGAAACATAAACAGTGTGGAAGGAACCAAAGATCTTTCATAGCAGCCCAGATGACTTGAGAAACTTTTTCTGCCTTTAAAAAGAAAAAAAAGCATCTAGGTTTTAGCCCTTATTATACTACATTACAGAGTTTTTACATTTAGGTATTGTAATTGTTAATAATTTTCTTTCTAAAATCTTTTTTTCCCCTCTAGATTGAAACAATTGGCAAAAAGGTGTCTTCAAAGAGAATTCCATATGCTCCTTCTGGTGAAATTCCAAAGTTTAGTCTTCAGGATCTACCCAACAAGAAACCCAGAGTATAGACATTGCCATTTTTATTTGTAATTTTTTTGGTACTTCAGGATAGCAAATATCTATCTGATATTAAATGGTAAATGAATCTAGTGCTTTTAAGGAAACAAAACTATTTTTTTAATAATCAAATTTATACTAGCTGTATGGGAATTAGCATATCTGGTAATTATGAAACTAGAATATTTTTTACATATTTTTATAATATTGTTACCTCAGTGATTGGATGCATAGCAAATAACTGTGTTGGTTTTAATGGTGTCAATTTTTGTAAAATTAAACTTCAAACACTTTTTACTTTATAAAATGTCTTTAGGCAGCACTTTAACATCACATTGTAATGGGAATGGCACGCTTCCGTTTTTCTGATCATTGGTTTATCTTCTTGTCATTAAGTATGTATTTTAAACCATGAAATGGCTATGCTAAATACTGGGCTAAACCTGTTAACCTTTCCAAAAGTGTCATGGAAGTTTAGAGGTTTCTGGATTAATTGGGTAAGATGTTTTCCATGCCATTTCTTGTCTCTCTGAACTGAGGAGGATGCAATGGACACAATGTGGCCTTTGAGCTTTTTTTTTCCTACGCTTCCATGTTAGAAGTAACCCTACAAGTATGGTTAGGTTATTGTTCTTTTGCTCCTTTTGTTTTAATGAGCTGTGTTGTTGGTTTTCTAGTCCAAAAAGATCATCACTGCCCATTTCCAATCAATCCAAATAAGACTAAAAGGCAATATTTTTTTTAGCATGAAGAGAAAATCAGTGTAGTGAAATGAAAATCTATTTCACTCCACTTCTTGTTTTTCCTCACTGATCACTATGTTTTTTTAGTCCAATATTTGTTATTTTTACTTTGCATTTTCTTCCTGTAACTCATTGCAACTTCTCCCTTTTTAAGTAATAAAACCAATATAATCTCATATATAAACTTATAGAAGTAGATTTTACAAGTTATGTATAGCATAATCCTAAAATAAGGAATTTTGTGTCTTCAACTATGTTTTTTCTTATGTCTCTTTGACTTATATTTGATTTTCTCCTGTGTTTATCAGTATTGAAATATGTCGATGTCCATTTGATGCTTGTGCTCTGCTGAGAGTGTACAAATTGAGTTAAACAGATACAAGTCTCATCCTTTAGGAATTTTGCAGTTCAATAAGAATACAGAGACAAAGATGAGGACAGAGACACCTATACAGATATCAAATACATAAATAAAATATTCTGCATAAGCCACTGTGTGGGTTATTTTTTGTCTAGTGCAAGTAACTAATAAGTCATGACAGTATGACATTAGACAGGAAAACAACACTCCTTACATTTTTGAGAAAGGGGAATTATATTGTTCTTTCAAATGATGCAAGAAAGCGAGGGAATTTAGCAAATAGACCAGGTATCGGCAAACTAAATCCCATTGGCCAAATCTGGCCAGCCACCTGTGAGCTAAGAATGTCGTTTACATTTTTACATGATTACATTTTAAATGGTTATATAAATTGCGATCTGGTCCTTTAAGAAAAAGTTTGCAGACCAGAGTGAAAGAAACAAAACACCAAAAAGAGATAAATGCCAGAGTATTTGAACATAAGATGATCCCTTGCTCATAAGACTTTGAAGTGAAGATGGGCTTATTAATTAGAATTTGCTTTACATTTCTGCTTGAAAATATTCTTGTATTGTGCTTAATAATCTTATATTCTAGTAAAGGGATTATAACCCGAAGATGTCTTGCTAAAACAGATAGAATTAGGCACTGGTTTTAAGTTGCAGGATGCTTCAATGCCTAGGATTGATAGGTAAATTGATAAGTAAACATGTAAAATATAGGTACTGATTAGAAGGTAGGAGAACTGGTAAGTGGAAGAAAATGCAAAAGACAGTTCATAGAGCCATGTAAACTGGCTCTTTGTAATGGGGAAAAATCCCCCAGTGACTGGGCAGGTAACTTACAGCTATTTGAGGCCTTTGTGTGAAAAGTTGGAAGAAAAGGGTTAGCCTTATTCTCCCCTATTAAGAAAATTAAAGACCATGTGTATTTTAAAAACTGATACAAGATTTCTATTTTTAGGTGAGTTCCCTGGTGGCCTAGTGGTTAGGATTCCAGGATTTTGCTGCCGTGGCCCAGGTTCAATCCCTGGTTGGGGAACTGAGAGCCCACAAGCTGCACAGGTGTGGTTAAAAAAAAAAAAAAAAGGATTTCTATTTTTATTAGCTAGTACTTTATGTGAGATTATTAACTAGTAATTAAAATTGAAAATAATACATGGACATGATTTTTAAAAATTCAAATAGATACAAAAGAATATATAAAAAAGTAAAATCTCTCTCCCACAATATGTTCTCCAGAAATCATGTGTTATTCCACTTAAGACCTCCAGCTTTAAGTCCTGACTGCATTACTTTCTGCATTATTTTCCTCATCCGTAAAGTAGAGATAATTCATCTCTAACTCAGAGCTGTTATGCGGATTACGTGAAATCACTGTCTACACAGAGATCTTACTGGCAGTGGCCAGCAGGTGATGGGCACTCCTGTTAGGCCCACTGACCCAGAACCACGTGTAGGCTCTGGAATCACTAGGAGTACAGTAATTAACACAGCCTTACAGGGCAGGCACTACACTGAGCCCTTTAGATGCATTTTCTCATCTATTCCTCATGTAAGGCCTTTGAGATAAGTTCCATCCCATTTTCAGATGGAGGGCAGAAGGCTAGAAAGATTAAGTAACTTGCTCACAGTCACAACCGTTTGAATAGGAGCTTTTCTTACTTGAAGTTGAAAGCATCCTAATTTCAGAGGTATTATTATTAAGAGTGGACACCTGTGACCTTAAGCAGAATGATGGGATAGCATCCCAAGGGAAGAAACAGATGATGGATAAGGCAAAACAGCATGAGCGGCAGCAGAGAAGGATGTAAATACTTGCCTTTCCCCCTCCCAGGGACTCCCAACTACTAGAAAAGGGTCTGAGGTTCTGCGGGGGGTAGGGATGGGGAAGAGCAGGGAGGTTCAGTAAGACAAACTATTGAAGTTAAGGTCTCGTTTTCTATGTAAGTTCATTTGTACTCACATTTGAGTAATCCTATTTAAACTACTTCAAATTGGGTGTCTGTGTACCCACTATAAGGCAGATGCTGTGAGGTGCTAAGAAATGGAGGGCACAGATGAATGAGAGCAATTTTGTGGAGAAGCTAAGACACATGCAGAGATAACTGACCAAATATGAAAATAGCCATAAATGATAAAAACAAAATGCTATTTGGGCACTTGAAGTGGGCCTTAACAGACAAACATGATCTTGATAGGGAAAGTGGGTCAAATGAGCACGTCAGTGGCAAAAGCAATGGGAGCAAAAAGATGCCTGCAGGAAAATTCAGACTGGTTCTAGGGAAAGCAAGTTGCTTTTTGTTTGGGGTTGAAGGGAGCATGAAGAGGAATAGCTGGAGAAGACTGGAAGTTTAGACTAAGGACAGATTGTAGAAAGCCTTGAACTTCAGGCTGAGTTTGGGCTTCACTTAATCATCAAAATGGAGACACCAATGGTTATACAACATTGTGAATGTACTTAATGCCACTGAAGTGTAAACTTTAGAATTGTTAAAATGATAAATGGGGACTTCCCTGGTGGTCCAGTGGTTAAGAATCCGCCTTCCTAATGCAGGACACGTGGGTTTGATCCCTGGTCAGGGAACTAAGATCCCACATGCCGTGGCGCAACTAAGTCCGCGCCGCAGCTACTGAGCCTGCACCACAACTAGAGAGCCCGTGTGCCGCAACTACTGAGCCCGCGTGCTCTAGAGCCTGTGCGCCACAACTAGAGAGAAGCCTGCACACCACAACGAAGATCCTGTGTGCCGCAACTAAGACCCAACGCAGCCAAATAAATAAATATTTTTTTAAAATGATAAATGGAATCACCGAAGGTTTTTTTAAAATGCAGTCATTTTCTTAAAAAAAAAAAAAAAGATATTTGTTGGTCACACTAAAGGACAGACTCAAACTAGCTTTCCAGAGTTGCAGCCCCAAACTAGATGTTACCATCTAGTTTATTCATACATTGACACTGTATTCAAGTTTTAGACCAAAACCCAGGCATGAATATATCATTAGTGCCAGACTTGCAAAATAATACTTACAAGGGACCTTTAAACTTCAGAGGATAAGCTGGATACAGTGACCTCTTGCTGTCTTCCTCCCTTCCTTTTCCTGAATATAGTCCAAAAGACCACTCATTGTAGATCTGCATTTTACAATACACCACTAGTAACAAGGCAGATTATTTGAGGTGAACATACATTTTTCTTAATTTTAATAGGCATTTATTTTAAAGGCATTAGAATAAACATGACTTACAAATTATATTAGTTAGTATATAAACTTGACTGCTCTAACAGAGACCAAAAATGATAGTGTCTTAAACAGAAGGGAAACATATTTCTCTCAGACATGGAAGTCCAGGTCAGCGGTCCAGGGCTGGCAGAGCACTTCCATAGTCATCAGAGGCTCAGACTTCTTTACCTGGGCTCTGCCACCCTTTACACAGTCTCCTATCTCATGGCTCAAGATGGCTGCTCCAGCTACAACATCACGTTCTCATTCCAGCCAGCAGGGAAGGGGAAAGAGAAGGGAAAAGTAGGACCCACCCTTTAACAGCACATTCAGAAGTAGCACAAATCATTTATGCTCACATACCATCGGTCCCAACTTAGTCACATATCCACAACTGGCTGCAAAGGACTCTGGGAAATACAATTTTTTGCAGGATAATCAACCATGCGCCAGCTAAATATTCTACATGAAGTTTCGTTTTAAAGGAATTTAAGTTTAGAAATTCAGTCAATTGTAAAAAAAAATTAATATATAATACTGTAGTTCCCATCCAGATAGGGCAAAAATTTGTGACGGTTTTACATGAATGACTGGAATTTAGGAAACAGTGGTAGGTGATGTATTTTAATTAGTAACACTAAACATAGTGTTAGTTTTTCTAACACTAATGAGCAAGCATACATAATGGCAAACATACAGATGTAAAGTGAATATTAAATGTTACTTGTTCTCTACCAATGATTTTCAAACCATGACCAACCCAAGCATCTCTATAGAGATGCTTCAGGGATTCAGCAAATGATTGATTTAAATATAAACACAAATACATATATACACACATAGATAATTATATATGTAAAATTATCTACAAAGCTACTATTAAAAAGACAGCAAGCAGAGTTCTTGGTCAACATGGCAAACTGAGCACACATTTATATCCTCTCCCTTCTAAGGACACCATTAAAATTACAGTGAGAGGGGGAAAAGGCAAAATCCAATAAAGCAAAGAGAATAGGAGGGGGCCATCAGTGGTCAAGAGATTTAAAGAAATTTCTGGAAAGCCTTGAGTGGATAGATGTATACTGACTAAAGAGAAGAGTTGCTTCCTGGAATATTGATGTGAGGGCCAGAGGAGGAGGCCCTGCCCAGCAAAACAGCAGAGGCTCTAACCAAAAAGGAAGTGGGAGAGAGAGGGGCACCCCCCAGGGCCTTAACTGTAGGTCTTTAACTTGAACAGTCAACCTTCTCATCTCATCCACCTCTAGAGGCACAATGACAGGCAGCCTGGCAATTACACCCATGTGATTACATCTTCCAGCCCCCAGGGTCAAGGGGAAAATAAAAAAGAAGGTGTGGGCAGGGGGAAGTTTCTTCTCTAAAGAAATTGATTCGACTGCCTGGGGAGAACTATAACAATGAGTACTGTTCTCCACCAGAACAAACCCTAAGTCCAATACCAGCTGTCTGCAAGTTTGCCCTAAAGCAAAGCCAGCAAGTCAAAGCACTGCCTGGACTCTTGGGTTACGTGCGTTGAATTAACCACATGCACTATTTTCATTCTCTCCTGAAATCTCACTAAAACGGCCGTAAAGAAATAAGAAAGCTGTAAATAGATAAGGACAAAGAATGAGGAAGGAGGCACCAGTAGATGAGAGATGTCAAACAATTTTTAGAAGGTGGACCACGGGAGGCTAAGTAACTTACTATAAAGAGCAAGCAGAAACTTCCATGCCCACATAAGGGACTGCCTTCTAGATGTAGGTAACTGGCCGCTTAGAAGATCACAAGAATTAGAGGCACCACGTACCACAAAAGGTGGAGTTTAGGTGTGGGGCTAAGAACAGGGGACTTTGATGGAAGGCTGTATAAGGAAGAGTTGACTGCACCCCAGTCTCTACCCTACCCACACCAAGAAACTACCTTTCCCACCCCTTACTCTCATGGGATATTAGAGGTTTATTTTCAGGAGGAATAGAATTAGAAAGTTTCAGCCTTGGGGTGGGTGTTAGTGAGTTGCCAGACTGGAAACGAGGAAACTAAATAAAAGCCTGCACATGGAACAGAGACCCACGCTCCCTTAACCAGCTTGCTTTTACTCATCTGGCTCTGAGTAAGCAGGCAGCCAAGTTTATAACCCTCAAGGCAGGAGACTTGAGGATTATAATTATTATTTTCAATCCTGACATTTGGGAGTCACTCCTTGAGAAATCTAGCTCATGCCCCAGACACGCTCCAGTGGAGCTCTATCAATTAGATAGCTCCCCCCACGCCAGCCTCCAAATAGCTTTAGAGTGGCTTATCACTTAGTATGTCTGTACAGCCAAGGAGATGAAGGAGAGCCTTTAACACAAAAGGCAGAGACCAAAACAAAGGAAACAGAGACAATGCTCAATGCAGAGAACCACACTATCCTCAGAGAGAAAAATGCAAGAACCTGTAGCTAGGAAACAAGAACAGAATGCTATTTAAAGGGGAAAAAAAAAATCAGAGAAGTGCTCTTGAAAATTAAAATGTGGTGGCCAAAATTTTAGCAAGAGAATCATCATCAAATGAAAATTTCATGGAAATCCAATACAAAATAGATTAAATGGTATTTTATTAGCACAAATGTATGTTAAAATATATGTGTGGCTTCTGAGTAGCTGGGAGTCCCCACAAGGATGAAGGGCGTGTATTCAAATCCCTCTCAGCGGCTGCTCCTGCTGTTTTGCTCTACTCATACTCTGAATCTTTCTTTGGGGTGTTATTCCCATTTTTCTGCCTAAGTCCACTGGAGGTCATGCTTCTTAATGCAGTAATACAAATAATATCTCTAAAGTGAAAATGTTTGCAGGGAATTCCCTGGTGGTCTCTTTCTTAGGACTCGGCACTTTCACTGCTGGGGCCTGGGTTCTATCCCTGGTCAGGGAACAAAGATCCCCCAAGCTGCATGGTACGGTCAAAAAAAAAAAAAAAAAAAAAAATAATAATAATAATAATAAAGATATCTCACCAAACAGGAATTGGGTTTCAGGGTTGGCTGATTCAATGGCTGGAAAGGGGACAGTGACCCCTGTACTAATTGATTTCTTAAAAACCATGTGCATTTGTCACTTTCACTTTCTTAAAAATACTATTGGTGCTACAGAAAGAAAAAGATCAGACATACTGAAATGGGCACATACCAGATTTTAACACATTGGAGACCACTGATGCATTAACTTGTGCTGCACGATCAAGAAATTTTGTATAGGCCACATGCCATGTGTGTGCATTTAAATACGCTTCTTTTTAATGCATCATTGTTTAGGAAGGTCAAAGCTCTGCCCTGCCTTTTAAAATTCAAGCCTGTCCATTCTTGTACATTTATGCAAGGGACTACACCTCTACAGCACCCACTCTCTACACTCAAATGTCCAGCAAGATCCAGGCATTTGGTCACATATTCTAATGAGTGAATGAATAACAAATTCATAAGATACTATTTGTGATTCCACTTTGAAACAAACATTTCCTGCTAATCATCTTTCAGGTTTTTGGATTAAATTTAAATGGAGAGTATGCTGAGATTGCAAGATGTTTTAAATTTTTAAAGTAATTTATCATTATTTAGCTGTATCAGTCAGGATTTTCCTCAATACTATGTAACCAAAATAAAACAAAGGAGTAAGTAGACTGTTGAGGTCTGACAAAGACTGCAAATGTCATCCATGACTCCCAATTTCACACATGTATCAAAACAGCTTCATCTTATCATTCACTATTTTTATGTGTAGTTGTTACAAATCTAAAACCTTAAAATACATTTGTGCTAATAAAATGCCATTTTAATTATTTTACATTGGGATACCAAAAATTTCATTTGACAAAATGACTCTTCTGCTAAAATGTTTCATTACCAACTGCCTATACTGTGCAAAATTAGGAAACATCAGATTATGTTACAAAATCAGAGTCTGAAAAGTAATCCATTTTTCCGGTGAAGTAATAGATTTTTAAGGAGGGTAGTTGCCAGAGATGTTAAAATGGAAAGTTGATGGGGTTAATTTTACACAGCAAAATTTGTTAGGATCTATAAGGAAAGTGAGTCAAAGTATATATGGCTCCCTGAGTTAAATTAAAATGTAACTAATTTTCAAAGTTATGCATTTTATAAAAAAAAATTAGTTCACATATTTAAAACTTCAAAACAGAATTGGCTATCCAAATGACATATTTTACAATATTGCCATCTAAGTACTTCCTTTGTGAGATGTAGTAGAAAAACAGGATTCAGAGTCAAAAGATGAATTTGAGTTCTAGTACTTAGGAAAGAAATTCCCCTTCAGGTCATTACTATGACAGAACACAACCACCTCACCAGAGTGGTGTGAGGAATGAAAGGAACAAATGGATAGTGCATGTGATGTAGCAAACTATTATAAAATGAGAGTTAATATTTTATTTTTAGGTTATATTTCCCCATCTTGGACAACATCATGGTCTTGGTTTAATAGAGGTCCTAAACAAGCAATCAGCATAAAACTCTTCTGTAGGTCTAAAGTAGTCATATCAACGTGAAGAGTCAACACTGAAACTCTTAAGCCTTTCTACATTATTCCAACGATGTTATGCAAAGGACATATGCTACTTATAAGTAAACAGATACAATCTCAATCTATTTTGACTATTTCATCACAGTATGTCATTTTTCAGAAATGAAACGTGACAATGATGTATAGAGGCTTAAAAGATTTTCTAGAAGTTTTTAATGTATTGTTTAAACTACACTATTAACAGTAAACTCTTACAAAGATGTTTTATGATTACATCATAACAAGCAATTGTTTACTGGGACAAAGAAGATATGCTAAAAGACAAATGAATTATTATAATTAAATATGCACAGCTTACTGATATTTTTCATAAAACAAAAAGACTGGGATATATCCACTGAAGTCTAGGCATTCTGCCACCACTTCTGTTACCAACTGGAGTCAAAGTTTTAAAATTCCTGTGATCTTGAATGTCTTGTTAAGTGTTAGAGGGCTTTTGTTTTTCTTTTAGCCACTAGATTTTTCAGGAAAAATTCACCTATTTAGGAAAAATGAAAATACATTAATAGCAATTTAAAGTAAATTTCAGAATAATTATACTTCAGTGTTTCCCTTTAAAGAAGACTTTTGTATTTATTGGTGTTTTTCTCTTCTCAAATCTCAATGGCAATAATTTTCTAACCTCACATATCCCCCGTATCTTTGGTCCTTTCCTCAACCATAATGCTTAGTCATTATTCTTTTTCTTTTTTTTTTTTTTTTTAATGCTATTCTTGTCTGCTTACATTCTTTTTTTTATGTATGTATGTATGTATGTATGTATGTATGGCTTTGTTGGGTCTTCGTTTCTGTGCGAGGGCTTTCTCTAGTTGTGGCAAGCGGGGGCCACTCTTCATCGCGGTGCGCGGGCCTCTCACTATCGCGGCCCCTCTCGTTGCCGAGCACAGGCTCCAGACGCGCAGGCTCAGTAATTGTGGCTCACGGGCCGAGTCGCTCCGCGGCATGTGGGATCTTCCCAGGCCAGGGCTCGAACCCGCGTCCCCTGCATTGGCAGGCAGATTCTCAACCACTGCGCCACCAGGGAAGCCCTCTTTTTCTTTTAAAAGAGCTTTTTTTTCATAAATTTATTTATTGTTCGTTTTTGGCTGCATTGGGTCTTTGTTGCTGCGCGCGGGCTTTCTCTAGTTGTGGCAAGCGGGGGCTACTCTTCATTGTGGTGCTCAGGCTTCTCATTGCGGTGGCTTCTCTTGTTGTGAAGCACGGGCTCTAAGTGCATGGGCTTCAGTAGTTGCAGCATGTGGGCTCAGTAGTTGTGGCGCACGGGCTTAGTTGCTCCGCGGCATGTGGGATGTTCCCAGACCAGGGCTCAAACCTGCGTCCCCTGCATTGGCAGGTGGATTCTTAACCACTGCGCCACCAGGGAAGTCCCTAGTCGTTATTCTTAAAAAACTTTTTCTATCACTACAATTTTTACCATTACTCTTTCTAGTAAAGAAATATTATAAAGGGTGACCCTATTGTATCTGTGGGCTGCTTCTGTGCATTTATTCCACTTCATGTGCACCATCTATTCCTCATCACCGACAAAGTACTGCTGTTGGCACAATTCATTTCAGAGAGCAATTCTGCTACATTATTAGCCTGGATCTGATGTTTATAAAACAGACCTTGCTGCAGTTGAGCAGAATGATTTGATGGCATCTCTTTAGCTTATTCCCCTCTAGGGAAGCAAGAGCTCTTCATCTATAATGGGCTTGCTTTCTCTCCACCTGCTAAGATGTGCCTGTGCACTAAGTTAGCTGCTTAGAGGGGGCACTTTCACTTTTCAGGTCATTAGGGTTCCATTTAGTCTATCACTGTTATAGCACGGCTCAAAGCTTATTGGCAGAGTTCAGCACTGCAGGCCTGACTTTATGAGGAGTCTGATGAACTTCTCTGTCATCTTAATACATAAGTAGAATTGTGATGATTGTATCTGTACACAATCACCAAGAATCCTAAGACTCATAACCTTGCCAAGTAATGGAGAGAATAATCCGTGCTGCCCCATGCCTCATCTAAATCTGGTAAGAGTAGAACCATATTATCAGATCCTAATCCATCATCTGAATCTAAGACTTTGACCTTTTACTGGTAATTTTAAAGGAATTAAAAAGTTTGTAATTCACTTCCTCATAATTGTTAGAAATTTTCCTTACCAAAAACAAAAACAAACAAAACAAAACAAAAAACAAACAAAAAAACCCAAACCAACAAAATAAAAAGTCCTTTAAAATGACATTATTCTACTTTGACCACCCTGAAAGCTGATGTTGGTCCTTTATATATATTTTTAGCTTGCCAGTAGTGCTCCTTGAAGAATAAATCACTTATCATTATTGGTTTCCAAAATTCCCACATCCTGTCAGTCAGTGTTGAATCAAATTCTTGGGTTTTATAACTAAGATAAGCTGTTGTTAGTTCATTAAAATGTCTTCAGTTTCTTTACAGGAACACACTGAATATTACTAACACCTGAACATTAATTTTTACAAATAGAATTTATGCCTAATTTTAACATATCTAGAATTTAGACTCCACTAGGTAACAGTCATTTAAAAGATCATTAATAGTATAACATGGTTTGGACATACCCAAAAAATAACTAGCTGTTTATTCTTGTAATGGCCATTACCACATGACTTTATCTCTTGAAAAAGGCTTTTAGGACTTCCCTGGTGGTGCGGCGGTTAAGAATCCTCCTGCCAATGCAGGGGACACGGGTTTGATCCCTGGTCCAGGAAGATCCCACATGCTGCGGAGCAACTAAGCCCATGCTCCACAGCTACTGAGTCTGCGCTCTAGAGCCCATGAGCCACAACTGCTGAGCCTGTGCTCTAGAGCCCGTGAGCCACAACTGCTGAGCCCACGTGCCACAACTACTGAAGCCTGTGTGCCTAGAGCCTGTGCTCTGCTACAAGAGAAGCCACAGTAATGAGAAGGCCGTGCACCGCAATGAAGAGTAGCCCCCGGTCGCCGCAACTAGAGAAAGCCTGTGTGCAGCAATGAAGACCCAATGCAGCCAAAAATAAATAAATTAATTAATAAGTTAAAATAAAAAATTGCACTGTAGATAGTAAAATTATACTAAACATTTCCATAGGGGAAATAACCTTATGGATTTTTTTTCCTGTTGCTTCTGGGAGGAAAAACACAAAGATATTAATGCAAGCAGCAATGTTGTCAAATAGATACTTACCCTTATAGAGCAAAGTTCCTAAAGATATTTCAGAAAAAAAAAATTTTTTTTTCTTCCCCACAAAAGACAACCACAGCTATTATCCTTTTAATGTGGAAAATTACGTACTAAATAGAACCATGCTCTGCAGTCTAACTTACCTGCTTTATATGAAGAACGCACCAGAGGGCCACTTGCAGTATAATGAAATCCAAGTTCATTTCCTACTTTTTCCCAGTATTTGAACTTTTCGGGAGTAATGTATTCTTCAACCTAGATTTAAAGAATTAATTCTAGATTCTAGAATTTTCCTAAATCATTTCGGTTCTATACAAAAATCTACTTGTTGGCTACTCGGTCAGAACGTAATTATAGTGAAATTAGAGAGAAGGGGAAACATTATCAATTTGGAATTATGTTAGCTATTCCAAAAGGGAAAGAAAATGAGATTATTTGTAGAGATTATATACCTGTATCATTCCTTTACTGACCAACAAGTACAATCAAAAATTAATCACACCTATTTCTATAAGATTCCTGACAGAAAAAAAAAAAAAGATTCCTGAGGACAAGACTGTGTTACTCATCCTGTATCTTCTGCTCGGCACGGTGTCTGGCACGTGGTCACTACTCAAGACATGTTTTTTGAATGAATGAATAAATGTCCAATATAGAAATAGGGAGACCTACTTTTTTTTCTTACTTCACCTCTGGCTCTCATATAATTCTAAAACAAATCACAAGATCACCAAGTGTGAATGAACACAACTTCCCAACTTAAAAATTTTTTTCCTGTAGGTCACTTAAGTTATACAATTTTGGGGGCAGCAAATGAGTGCCAGTGTAGCTGCTTTATGCAGATAATAAAATGGAAACTGGAACTTAGAAATATACATGGAACACTACACTAAAAAGCCAGTAGCTTCTTAATTTTACCTAAAGAAAATAAAGATTTAATTCAAATTACCATTAAACATTTGGCAATTTATGGTAGTTGTACCTTAAGGTGGCGCTTTGTTGGCTGCATATATTGTCCTAAAGTCAAACAGTCCACATCTGCTTCACGAAGTACTACAGGAAAAAAAGCACACGTTACATTAGCAGATGTTTTTACAATGCTAACTGTATGCATTGTTGTAAAGAGCAGCTTTTAATTATTATTTGAACTTATTACTCTTTGAACCAATAAATAACTGTAAGTTGGCCAAGGATCATCAGGTAAAATAAAAGCTTTTATATTTTAAAATTTAAGAAGCGCAAGAATCACAAAGCAAATGGATTTAATGGACTAAGGTTCAGTGAAGTCCAAAGTACACCATGTTATGTAACAATTCTATAAGTAAGCACTTCCTCAAAGGCCTGAATTCATCCTAGTCATCTTTGGATTGTCAGTGCTTGACAGAGCTCCTGGTACCTGGCTGGACTCAAAAACTGTCTAATGAGTGAATAAGAAAAGTGGACAAAATCATGTTTTTAGTTGATGAAAGGGTAAGAAATAAAATGGGATGCAAATTTCATATCCTGAGCATCCTGTACATCATTCCATAAAGTTTTAAGAAAACATACTTCCTTTCCTTTCTATGCTGCTGTTTACAACATATACTATATGTTTGTTTCTCACTGGCACTTTCACTGAGACTATGGAGAAAGCATAACAGGTCCTTCAAAGTGGGATTCCTGCTATTACTCAAATTAAACGGAGAAGAGTTTTCATTTTCAATTTCTTTACCTTTCATCATTGCATATATTTGCTCGTCATTCTCACCTAAACCCAACATTACAGATGTTTTAGAAATAACATCAGGTCGAACTTCCTTGGCATGTTTCAGTATGCGTAGAGACTGGTCAAAATTGGCCCGGGGATCACGAACTTTCCTTGAAAACAGCAAAGCTGTTGTCAGCAAGAATAACCACAAGCTCAACTAAGTACATAATTATGCAAGCAACCTGAAAGACCAGAAAAGTACATTCTGGACATCATGCTACATCATATGGTTCAATGGTAGCATTTTTGGACAAATGTCTAAGTGCTACTTTAGGAAAGAAAATCAAGCTTCACTAGGCCCCCAACTCTGTTGACTTTTCAGGCCTTTCAAGCCTGGGGCAGAGAAAATGAGAATGGAAGTAATGAATGAAGTAATTCATTTTATGAATTACTCATTGAGAAACCAGGATTCTGAAGCTGAGAATAAGTGATTAGAAGAGTAGTCAAGAGAGAAGGGGAAAAAAGTGGAAGAAAATCTCGATACTGAACAAAGAAAAAACTATTTAACCTGAACCATTTCAGAGGAATGAACTTTTATGTTCATTTCTAAAGACTAAGCTGCCCTCTGCTGGTAAGTATATAGCTTGACATCTCTTAGGTAAAAAAATACATGATTCTGGAATTTTCACTGCAAAGGATAATGTTTTTTATTTATTTATTATTTTTTAAAATTAATTAATTAATTTAATTTTTGGCTGTGTTGGGTCTTCGTTGCTGTGCATGGGCTTTCTCTAGTTGTGGTGAGCGGGGGCTACTCTTTGTTGTGGTGCACGGGCTTCTCATTGCAGTGGCTTCTCTTGTTGCGGAGCACGGGCTCTAGAGCACAGGCTCAGTAGTTGTGGGGCACGGGCTTAGTTGCTCCGCAGCCATGTCATATCTTCTGGGACCAGGGCTTGAACATGTGTCCCCTGCATTGGTAGCTGGATTCTTAACCACTGTACCACCAGTAAGTCCCGGATAATGTTTTTTAAATGAAAACAGAGAAACTGGCACCCACTGGTGGTGGTATCATGAGATATGACAGGGTTGGAACAGGCTGTGTGCTAGACTTCAACAGGGGCCAAACCACCATGGCTTAAATGGATAAGGCCCAAAGGACACGAAGCTGGTGATGTTAAATCAGCCTTCACTTGAATTCTAATGTACCTTTATTTTGTGTAACTGATTTGTTGTTATGGTTGTTATTTTTAATCAGAGACCAGTTCACAGGGAAGAGAGGAAACAAATTAATGAATTTAAAAATAATCACAGTGACTTCTCCGGTGGTCCAGTGGGTAGGACTCCATGCTCCCAATGCAGGGGGCCCAAGTTTGATCCCCGGTCGGGGAACTAGATCCCACACGCATGCCGCAATGAAGATCCCTCATGCAACAACTAAGACCAGGCACAGCCAAGATAAATAAATAAATAAATATTAAAACTCACACACACACACACACACACACACACAACTGATAATAAGGAAATTACTTTTTGGAAGTTATTTCTCCACTGAATTCAAGTCATGCTCCCTAATATATTTATGATTTAGTGGAAATCCTGGTTATTGTTTATCCTACTTCTTTCTTTAACACAGAATAATGTGTAGAACCTAATAAAATCACTATCAAATGCTTTACTAAAATAATGAAAATGAATTATTAATCTTGCCCAAAATTTTTCATTTTTCTGAAATATGAATGTACTTATTGATGTAGAATAACAATCTGTAATTATTTCTAACTACTAAAATTATTAGGAAGAGTAAGACAGCATAGTATCTACTTTTTAAAAGAGATCTGAAATACATGAGTGTACTAGGTTTTTCTTCAGCATCATTTACTGCATATATTATTGCCAAGTGGATGGTTAAAAGTCTTTTTTTAGAACTACAATCAAAGCAATTGCTCTTGAGTAAGTTTTTCTTTTTGAAAACTGTTCTTTGAAAAAAACAGCTCGATGGCACCTGCAATGATACTTTACAAAAAAGAAAAAGAAAAAAAAGATGCTCATTATGTGTGTGTGTACCAAAACATATATACACATGTATAAATATATAAGTATATATTACACTTAGATGTTTGTAATTGATACTACTAGGTGGAAATATTATGAGTGATGTTTACACTCTTTTTGTTGGCTACATTTTAAAATTTTTCTGCAATAGACATATGTTGTTTTTGTTTAAAAACAGAGTTCACTTTATAAAAGCGAATTACAAAGTTCTCCCCTGAAACAAGTGAGAAAATATAGCAGATTCTGACCCTCCAAACTTCCCAACATTACTCTGTATATGAAATCACCTCTGTAATTCTGGAACTGTTTCTACATT
Organism: Balaenoptera acutorostrata; assembly: GCF_949987535.1. Lineage (NCBI taxonomy): Eukaryota > Metazoa > Chordata > Mammalia > Artiodactyla > Balaenopteridae > Balaenoptera > Balaenoptera acutorostrata. The sequence continues at coordinate 79,081,330 of NC_080068.1, forward strand.
ATGTGCATACACATCTAATCCTGACAGAGCAACTTTTTCTATTGCTTTAAGATCTCCTCGGAAATCAGGGGTGAGACATTCCACAAGGATTTTCGGATTCCTAGGGTGAAAAAGAGATAAGTATCAAACTGAGGAAAAGAGTTGACATAACTGTTGCTCAAAACAGAAGTCACCAGTACTCATTCAGTATCAGTTTCAATACGGTAAGCTTTAGAACATTGCCAAGAATAGCATGAACACACAAATGTTTATATATGAACTGTTAAATGAAAAACAAACAAAAAACCCCCCCAATAAACCAAACAAACCTATAACATCAAATAATATGCACACTGTGGTTAAAACACATCTGCATGTAAATAATGATCAGAATAAATTTTGGGATTATATAGAATTTTAAACTTTATTAAGTAGGTATTAAAAAATTGTTTAAAGGAATTAACATACAAATATGAAACATTAAATATAAAATAACCTTTGTATTTTTTTAGAAAATAAATTGGGATATCTCTTACGTGAATGCAAATATTAATTCCTTTAATTTTGCATTCTTTTAAAATTCATGAATAGTGCCCTCCTCCCTTCCTCTAGACAAATATTTCACAAGTGCTCTGAGCTTTAAAAACTATCTTCTGGGGCTTCCCTGGGCGCAGTGGTTGAGAATCTGCCTGCCAATGCAGGAGACACGGGTTTGAGCCCTGGTCTGGGAGGATCCCACATGCCGCGGAGCAACTAGGCCCATGAGCCACAGTTGCTGAGCCTGCGCGTCTGGAGCCTGTGCTCTGCAACAAGAGAGGCTGCAATAGTGAGAGGCCCGCGCACCGCGATGAAGAGTGGCCCCCACTTGCCACAACTAGAGAAAGCCCTCGCACAGAAACGAAGACCAAACACAGCCATAAATAAATAAATAAATAAATAAATAAATAAATAAATAAATAAATAAAATATATCATAAAAAAAGAGTAAAATAATATTTTAAAAAAAAACTATCTTCTGAGTTGCTGAGTCATGATCTTTGCTTAAATGAAATACAAGCTAAACATTAATCTTCCTATTTATATTCTGGCTATATTTATGCATTCAAGCATTAAAATATGAACTAGGTCATAAAGCTGTTCCCTTTGACAAGTAGTAGAAATGACTGGGAAACTAAAACTTTTTCACAAACCCAACTGCAAAGTTTTTTTTGGAGCTGTTTCCTGCGAGAACAGATGTAGAAAGGACCACATACACACCCTCCCATGGATACAAGAGATGTTGAAAGAACACGTAACTCACTGTTTTTTTAACTGCAAGTTGAGACTCATTAGTAGTTTGTGAGATCAATTTTGTGGGTGGCAAACAAAACTTTTTTTAAATGAACTATAAAAAAATAAAATAGAAAATATTGGGGGAATCGCTGAAAAAACATTTACTGAGGGTGTTAGACTAGTACTGAGCTGTAGAAAATAAGCATAGGGCTTCCCTGGTGGCGCAGTGGTTAAGAATCCGCCTGCCAATGCAGGGGACATGGGTTCGAGCCCTGGTCCAGGAAGATTCCACATGCTGTGGAGCAACTAAGCCCGTGCACCACAACTACTGAGCCTGCGCTCTAGAGCCCGCAAGCCACAACTACTGAAGCCCGCGCACCTAGAGCCCGCGCACCTAGAGCCCGTGCTCCGCAACAAGAGGAGCCACCGCAATGAGAAGTCTGCACACCGCAATGAAGAGTAGCCCCCGCTCGCCGCAACTAGAGAAAGCCCGCGCAGCAATGAAGACCCAATGCAGCCAAAAATAAATTAATTAAATAAATAAATTTAAAAAAAAAAACCTCCTTTTTAAATGCTTTTTAAATACATAGAATTTACATGTTAATAAATTGTTAGTTATGGGTAAAATTCCCAGGGCATATCAATAGTGATAAAATTTATATCAAGATTACATATTTTAACAATGTGGGAGTTTATCTCATCCTAACTTCTTCTAGATGATGGTTTATTTAAATCAGTGCTAGGAAGACTAGTTTTATACTTCTCATAAAATTACTCAAAGTTTAGACTGATACTCAAATATGAAGGAGGGGTTCTACCGACTAAAGGTCCATGAATAAGTTTGTGTCCCTACATCCCTAAAATTTCTGCGAATATGTATCTGTATGTTTGAATACGACTTTTCTGGAGAAAAGACCACATAATTTCCAGCAGATTATGAGACAGGTTTATAATCCCCACAAAAGGTTAATAACCACTACTTTAAGGTAAAGACCTAAAATAAACTGAATTTACATGGATCAACAAAAGTCCTTAAATTATACAAGCAAATGCAAAAACAAGTAAGTACCTTTCCTTTAAGAAAGACACAGTCTTTGCAAAGTGCTCAGCTCCTCCATCAGGCATATCTAGAAACAAAAGAGTCCACTGCTTAAGATGATGTCATAACTTAATAAGAGCCAATTTCTGGAAGAGGTAATGATGATGCACTAACCATCTCGATCCACAGACGTCAGGACTACATAATCCAGACCCCACTCTGCAATTGCCTTTGCAGTATTGTAGGGCTCATTGGCATCCAGTGGAGGTGGATTTCTTGCAGTCTTAACAGAACAAAATCTACAACCTCTTGTACATGTGTCACCCAACAACTAGAATAGAAACGTTACAATTTAAATCAAATAAACAGATGACTTAGAGAATGTAATGTTAAGGGAATAAAACTGCAATGAATGTATAAACTTTGATTCTGTTTTTAAGAAATTTAAAACATTCAAAGCTAAACAATACAGTTAAGGAATACAAACATATATGGTAAAACTAAAGAAAAGGAAAGGCAAGGGATAAAACCAGAGATTTCCATCATGGAGTATTCAGAATCACTCCTTCCTTCAAGAATTGACATTGCATAACTTAGATAAGCTCTCTGGTTGGCTCTGTATTATTCCAGAAGGAGCTCTATCTCATAAGAATCCCCAGTTCCTCATCTAAATAGTCTCTTGCTGATATAACTCAACAGTTTATCAGACATTCCCCAGACAAGTATGAACTTTCAGTTGCACATAATTTATATTTAACCCAATACTTCAATCTGCAAACTCCTCTGTATAAATAATATGGTAGATTGCATTGTTAATCCCATTTCTTACTCCATCATATTAAGATTATACATGCCACCCACTGCCATGCAACTTACAGGGCCCACCTACTTGGGGAGGAAATTATGTCTCTACTCCCACTCATGCTTGGCTTGGCCATGTGGCTTATTTTGGCCAATAGAATGATAGCAGCCATGACGAAGCAGAAGCCTCAAATGTGCGTGGATGGTTGGCTTGCCCTCTTGTGCTCCTTCCAACCTCCATGAAAAGAATATGCCTTGGAGAGCCACCGGTCCATGAATAAAGCTCTCTAGAGCAGACCTGAACCCAACCTACTTCCTGGAGTCCAGCTTAGCCCAGTTAAGAACAGATGAACATGGGCCAACTGAAAGTCCCATGAGGGAGAAAAATAAATGCTTATTATTTAAGGGGCAAAGTGAATAACAAGTTAAGTGAACATGAAGAACATTTCCAAAAATTAATAGAAGAGATATCTCAAGGCAGTGCATGATTAACCATCAGGTAGATGGAAGAATCAATAATAGACTTATTCAGAGAAGGGTGAGATCATAACAGGCTGGATTATTCTGTTGGGTTTTTTCCCACATTTCTCATAAACTCATATGTAACAAGAAATCTGATCAGAGATTCATAATGTACATTTGTAGGAGAAAGACACAAAACATTTCCTTTCAGTCTCTAGACTTTAGAATTTGAGGCTGGCCTTACCATGATTGTGGCAGTGGCAGTGGCATGTTCTCCGCCTCCCCAACACTCTCCAATATTGGGACATCGAGCTTCCTCACACACCTGTGGGTAAAAGGGAACTGAATACAGTCAGGTTGAAAACACTTACCAATTGAGCAAATTAGTCATCAGGCATGTTTACACTATCCATTCTTCACAGCATATTTATGAAGAAATTCACTATTCAAAAATGCTGTTAAAACTGTCGAAGTATATAGATATTAGGATTCCATTTTTAAATTAAAAACTATATGAAGGGACTTCCCTGGTGGCGCAGTGGTTAAGAATCCGCCTGCCAATGCGGGGGACACGGGTTTGAGCCCTGGTCCGGGAAGATCCCACATGCCGCGGAGCAACTAAGCCCATGCGCCACAACTACTGAGCCCAGGTGCCTAGAGCCCCGAACCCCGCCACTGCAATGAGAAGCCCGTGCACTGCAACGAAGAGTAGCCCCTGCTCGCCACAAGTAGAGAAAGCCCACACGTAGAAATGGAGACCCAATGCAGTCAAAAATAAATAAATAAATAAATAAATTTAAAACAAAACAAAACAAAACCCTATATGAATGTATATATTTTACATGTGCAAATAAAAAGGTCTGCAAGGGTATATGTTGAACAGTTAAAGTGGTGTATCAGTTAAACATTTGAGATTGCATATAGGATGCTTCACATTTAATATACCCTTTACAACAAGCATGTACTTAATTTGTAATATAAAACACACAAAAACCCGTATTCCCAAAATTGCAGAAAAAAAATTTTTTTGTTTGTACTATTAAATGAGAGGTTAAAGAATATAATTACTTTTTGTTTCTTTTGCAGGGAAAATAATCTTTAAATGTATTTCCATTACTGAGAGTAATGTATCACTAAACATCTTTATTTACTTTCCTTGCTATTTTTTTTTCCTTGCTATTTTTGATACGTATTTTATTAATTTTTAAGTTACAGATATATGGAAAAATTACGGCTTCTGGTAAAGAGGGATATTTAACCCTCTGATAACTTACTGTATGAAGATTTAAATTCCGCAATGTATTTTTCAGTTTATTGTAATTTTTCCCCATGGGAATCTCTGTCTTTAGCCATGGAGGTAGTCTTAACCTGAGGAAAGCCAAATATAACTATACATTAACAAGTATGTTCCCAATTAATCACACAGCTTTGAAGTTACTCTGCACTATTACAATTCCTAGTTAGGAATTTTCCCCCCATAATCCTGGATTAACTCTTTTAATTTCTGCCATAGGAGTAATAACAGAGAATGAAATTTAGATTTGCTCAAACCACTTTAGAAAACACCTATAACTGTGTCTAGCAGGGCACTGTGCTCATGTCTACTTTTGCAAAGGCACAGAGTAACACCATCCCAATAAAAAAATGAAGAAGCTTTTGAACATCTCATTCCCTAAAAAATAATACTGACAAAAAGTTCTATATTTGTTCAGATTAAGGAGAGATCCCACAAGTGAACTTTCTGCTCTACATTCTAGATTTTGATAGTTATTAAGTGGAAAAAAATCTAAAATTTGGAGTGAAGACTACATTTCCTCAGGTTCCCTTTGACTTCCACCCACTTGTGATCTAGAAGTTGCTAGGTAAAGTATCTCCCAATACAATTTGCTCTCTGCACTAAATTCCCTTACAATTCTTTTAAACTAAGATCATATGTACATTGACTAGGCAAAGCAACAAGTTAGATCACCAACACCCAGTAATAATGAAAAACTTATTAAAGTGTAATAGACTAGTAACAAGGTGATAATCTTTGCTCTCTGAAGAAATTTGTTGCTGGATGGAAAATGGGAGATGGTGGTGTAAGATGGCTAAGTCCTAGGAAGGGTGAAGAAAAACTGTCAGAGGGCAGAGAGAAAAGAAATAGATTCCAACAATCTCACCTAGTCACCTATTCTATCTATGTTTGTTATCACTTCTTTCTAATGATTTTTAGCTAAATTTAACAAGCTGATTAAAAATATACCCTAGGGCTTGGTTATATCTGAAAATGATGCACTATGAAGAAATGGGACATTAAAATTACCTCAAAATTTCAATTACCTTTCTCCTTTCTGGCGTTTTAAGTCTCCTTTATATTCGTCCCAGGTGCTCTTGTCTGCTAGATCACCAGATACAAAATCTTGAAGGTCTGGTCCATTCTGTAAAAATTTCTTTTTTTTATCTGGCAAGGAACTTACTTCTCTGACTGGACTGCATAAATATCTTCCAAATACCTAAACAAAGGGTTCATTATGACATTTATTTAGTGGGGTTTGGAATAACTAAGTTTTAACCTATTTTAATACCTAAAAGGAAGGGTAAAGCCCAGAGAACTGATTCAGAAATTATGTCAAACTATTTACAAGCTCTGTGTAGGAGCTGAGAATCTAAGATTAAGGAGGACCCAAGGGGAACAAACGAAACCTAAAGGAGAACGGGAGCTGACCATTTCCTGCTGGATTTAGAATAGATTTGGAAACCACTGGAACTGGCTAACATGCCACACTTTTCATGTAACCCATTTAGGTACTAAAAGTCTGTTTTTCAAGTTTAAATTGCAATAAGGGAGAAGACACCACAGCTTTGAATTTTCTATTCCTGACTTGAGTCAAGGACGTTTAAATGAAATTTGAAGTAAATTTGCTTTGGACTTTGGATAAGCATACGTGTTAAAACGTAGAGGTAGTGCTCAACTAGTTTCACAGAACTTGAAGAAGGGAAACCAAACCTAATGTTTTAATTTTCTAGGTTACATTCTGTGTTTAAAGAAGGAAGTCACTCAATATGTATTTGTTGACCATAAGAAGCCATTGGCTTCTAGATCTGAACACACACGGACAAGACAGCCAAAACACTATAAAATTCAAGAGTCAGTACTTATAAAGCAAAAGAACCTTCAAGAATTAAAAAAAAAAATACAGTGCCTATTAATGCTGCACGATTGCTATTGTACTTGCCCAGGTCTCCCGCTCGAGTCTAGAGCATAGATTTGGGTTCTAATTGCCCAAACCGGTGTCTAGTACACAAGAAGAGCTCAACACACAGTAGGAATCTGGAGTGCTCACCGCAGTGCTCCTATAACGCTTCAATAAATACAGAGTACAAATCACTGATACGCAGAAAAAAAGCTCTCAGCGCCAGCCAGAGAGACCTACAAACAAACCAGTACCAGAGACTTAACCTCGTGGGGGTGTCGGAAGAATTAAATGAGATACCACAAGAAAAATGTTTAGAACAGTACCTGGCTCGAAGTAAACACTCAGTAAGTGCTGGCATTATTGGGCGCTCTAAAGGGATGGGAGCCCCCCCCACCCCACGCCCGCACCCTGCTCGCCCCGCAGCTCACCCGGGGGCCCACGGTGCGGACCGCGCCCCCGCAGCGTAGAGACATCCCTCTCTTTTTTTTTCCAAAAGGGCCGAGCGATCACTAATTCCCGGGAAAACAAAGATGGAAATACCGTCACTCGAATTATGACCAACAACCTGAGCCACACCTGACCCTGTGGAACCTGCCCTGCTCCGCGATTGGCTGCCTTAGCCTAGTCGCGTCGCGCGCTTATGACGCCATACGCAGGACTCCTACGGACTATAAGAACGTGATGACGAAAGACGCCCTCTCTTTGCCGCATCTACTGCGAGGTGAGGTTGGTTACTGTAGTTGGTGGGCCTTGGGAATCTGAAGCCATCGGGTCAGGGAAAGCCAGCGGCGCGAGTCTGGCCCTCAGAAACCCTATCTTGGTTGTCTCCCCACGCAGCGAACGCCGTATGAATTTGGTGGCGATGGGATTCGAGCCCTGTGCTGGGCTTTTAGGCCTACCCCCACTCCTCAGCCTTGCCGGGATGGCGCCGGCTTGATGGGAGTCCCAGGGTTGCGCTGAGCGGGATTTGGCCCGTTGGGCTTATAACACCCGCCGAGGAGCTGCTCCTTCCAGGCCAGGGCGTAGTGGGGGCCGCCCTCCGTGCTGGTCCTCCCGTATCCTTCCCGGGATTTTTGCCTGCGGTCTCCGGTAGGAGTGGAGCTCCGTGCATCGTAGTTTGGTCGAAAACAGGTCCTCTGCGGCCTTCTTACTCCAAGCGTTTGTGTTTCAGAATGAAGACCATTCTCAGCAATCAGACTGTCGACATTCCAGAAAATGGTACGAGACCTGGTGTTTGCATTTTTCTTACATCTTTACTACATGCCCTATACCTTGTTGCGAGGCCTCACGAATACGTTCTCTCCTAGTCGACATTACTCTGAAGGGACGCACAGTTATTGTGAAGGGCCCCAGAGGCACCCTGCGGAGGGACTTCAATCATATCAATGTAGAACTCAGCCTCCTTGGGAAGAAAAAGAAGAGGGTGAGTTTTTGTTTCTGTTTTTTTTGACACTTCAGTTGCTTGTTTGGAAGGTTGTGATTTAAGAGCATCAGATTGGGTTGTTTTTAAAATTATGGAATTGAGGTTCAGTGTTTTAAGTTGAAGTTTGGTGTCCAGAAGCGTAACTAGTTTTGGTGGTGTTGCTTCAGTGAAATTGGAAAACCAGATTCTGAACAGAGTGGATTATAAAAGATCAGTACTAGTAGTTGTCATTCGTATCAGGTCTTAATGCTGTTACAAGCTAAGTTTATTTTTCTTCTGATTGTTTTGTAAGAATCTTAGGAACGCAGCAGTAGGTCTTTTAAACCTGGTATTTTAGTTTTCAGGGAGGGAAGTTTGATGCAGCTTGTACAAAACTTGTGTTCTGGGTTGTCATTCCTTTGTGAAGTAGTAGTGTACCTGTAATGTACAGTAACAAAAATGTTAACTGAGGGCTTTGCGGTTTAATTTTTCCTTGAAAAACGTGTGTTTTAATTTGGGCAAATACTAGAATCTAGAGTACTTACTGTGAATAAATGGACTTTTTTCCAAGCCTACTTACCACTGGAAAGAATTTTCTAAAGTTTTTGTTCTGTTACAGCTCCGGGTTGACAAATGGTGGGGGAATAGGAAGGAACTGGCCACTGTTCGCACTATCTGTAGTCATGTACAGAACATGATCAAGGGCGTTACACTGGTAAGCAGGTTAACCAGACTACTTTGTTTTGGAAGGGGAGGTTTCTCACCTGTGATTTATGTATGCAACATAAATGTCTGCTGCAGAGAATAGATTATGCATGTAATTTAGTGAGTTATGTGTACTTATTAAGTACTTGGGAAGAAGTGATCTTGGCAAATGTGTTTAATAGACATTCCTAGGTCTTAGGATTCAGTGATGTGAGTAAAGATTGAGTGATAAATAAGAGTAAAGACCAGATGGTCTTAATAGTATGCTGATGGTGTTTTTTCCACACAAAATAGGACTCACCTTCAGCGTGCTTTTTTTTTTTTATATTAAAAAATGTAACATACAGGGTAGGCTTTGGTTTCTTGTTTTATGCCTGTCACCACCAGGACCTCTTGTAGGGATAGAAAAAGGTGGACCTAATTTCTGAGCTCCCTGTCCATTTCCTTAAAAACATACCAGGTTAGGTTCCTTGAGGGCGGGGGGCCTGTCTTGGTGTCATCAGTTCTTGTGACCTGGCGTACCTTAGTAACTCAGTATGTTAGCTTGATGTCCAAGATGAAGGGCTTTGGGGTTCTTCTTTTTTTTTTTTTTTTTTTTTTTTTTAAAGGATTTTCTTATTTATTTATTTATTTATTTATTTATTTTTGGCTGTGTTGGGTCTTCGGTTCGCGCGAGGGCTTTCTCCAGCTGCGGCAAGCGGGGGCCACTCTTCATCGCGGTGCGCGGGCCTCTCTCCATCGCGGCCCCTCCCGTCGCGGGGCACAGGCTCCAGACGCGCAGGCTCAGCAATTGCGGCTCACGGGCCCAGCCGCTCCGCGGCATGTGGGATCTTCCCAGACCAGGGCTCGAACCCGTGTCCCCTGCATTAGCAGGCAGACCCCCAACCACTGCGCCACCAGGGAAGCCCTGGGGTTCTTCTTTAATGGGAAACTAGCATTGTTTACCGTGGGCATAGCAGGTGGTAAAATACATGCTTCCTTAAGGAGCTTCACAGTCCAGTGAGGAGATACAGAAACACATGTTTGTGTAAGATTGTTGTAAGGCTTGGTATAGGTGATAACATTTTACAAAACCTTGACAATGAGTGGTGTGTGAGAACTGTTTCAGTTTCCTTTGTCAGGAAGGAGGAAATTTTCCTCTAAAGTTTCCATTGGTAATTTCTAGAGATTTGGTCATCCTTTTCTAGGTGCAGGGAGGGAGACAGCCCTGACAAATATGTAAATGTTCCTTATAAAAGGGCAACTCATACTTGGTTTTCAGAGAAAAACTGGAAATCCTTTCAAATTTCTCAGCATTGCTAATTGTTTGTTTATTTAACCTAGGGCTTCCGTTACAAGATGAGGTCTGTGTATGCTCACTTCCCCATCAACGTTGTTATTCAGGAGACTGGTTCTCTTGTTGAAATCCGAAATTTTTTGGGTGAAAAGTACATCCGCAGGGTTCGGATGAGGCCAGGTATGGTTAAGAAATTTTCTTTCTACTTGTGAAGGCTGGTATTTTGGGGTAGCTATAAATGAGACCAGATTTATTTCAGAATTATCCAGTTTGGTTATGGTTTTGTACCATATTTATACCAGTTGTGGTTCCTGAAGGCTTACATTTGGGGTAGTTTGCAGGCCATGGGAGCTGTGATTGGTTTTGCAAACTGAAATCCAAAAAAAGACCATTTGAATAGAGGTTAATACCTAGATTTCCTAGTTTCAAGTCTCAGCTCTCACTGTCAACCTTGGGCAGATTACCTCTATTAGCTCATTTTACTCATCTGTAAAATTGGGAACATCTCATGATTAAATGACTTGAATTTGAAATGCATTTTAAAAATAGTTCTTGTCTGATGCATAGTTAACACTGAAACATTAGAAAGTTTTAAAACTTAGTGCTCTCGATGCTGTTTGATTCTGTTGAATTGGGTGGGTGTGGGAAGAAGGGATTGTACCTATTAATGGCTCTACAAAAATATATGATAGTTGCTATGGTCAGCAATACTTAATGAGAACCCTTAGGTGAAAAATGAGCTTTGAGGAATACCAAATATACAGTAAAAGTAAGACTGGATACAAATCTTTGTACAGCTAAATCCTACTAGCTGAATACCTTTTTCTTATACTCCTTAATTGAATCATAGTCTGTAATCAGTCTGGGACAGATGCATTCAAGCAGGAATACAAGATTGGCCCAGATAATACAGATTCTGTTACAAAACAATTTCTTTTGGTGTGTGGAATTTTAAATGGAATAAATTGCTACTTAATTTAAATATTTTAAATATGCTACAAATTTTATGTTGACACTATGCACATGCTCTCTTACCTTTTTAGGTGTTGCTTGTTCAGTATCTCAAGCCCAGAAAGATGAGTTGATTCTTGAAGGAAATGACATTGAACTTGTGTCAAATTCAGGTTTGTATGTTTACTGTGCTTGATTGTGCCCATAAAATCTTACCTAGATCTTGTAGTTGAATATCTGGTATATGTTCTTTTAGTGAGCTTTTTTCTTTTTTTTTTCATCCGTTTATTTTACTTACAGTGTTCTATGGGGAGTTTGTAAAGACACTGGTCAGTCAATTAAAAACACACCTAGGAACTCTGTGTACAGAAAAACAATTAGACATGTGAAGGCACAAAAGAAACAAGACTCAAGTACATTGGATATTAATAGGGACAAAAGGACTCAAGTGTAATTTGTTATACCTCTAATAGAGCAATCAAACATAAGTAACTGTAAATAAATTACGGGGAAGGAGAGAGAAAGCAGAACAATGAGATAGACAAAAAGATTGGTGAGTTTTTTTAAATGGTGGGACTCTAATAAACTATCCCAAAGATACTTGGGTTTTAAGTATATAGCACGTAATAAAATACTTGCTTATGATGGGTTTGGCTGATAAAATAATTGCCTTATCTTTTTCACTCTTACAGCTGCTTTGATTCAGCAAGCCACAACAGTTAAAAACAAGGATATCAGAAAATTTTTGGATGGTATCTATGTTTCTGAAAAAGGAACAGTTCAGCAGGCTGATGAATAAGATCTGAGGTAGGTTCTTGTAATGTCCATATAAATTTTATTAACTGCTTTAGTTGGGGGTCTTAATTGATTAAGAGACTTAAACTGGAGGTGTAGCAAAGGTAGAAAATGGAGAGCTGCATTCTGGAACACAGTAAATTTGGCAGAATAAGAGAGTTGACACGTTTTTACTATGAACTAGTAAGTCATAGTCTTAAAGTATGTTTTAGATGATTCAGAGTAGAACTTTTCTGGGCAAGGATATTGATGGAGATTTACTGACATTTTCATTTCTTTTTACAGTGATCCAGTTACAGAAACTGCAAGAGGCCAGACTCATATGTGATATTTTAAAAACGAATAAAAGCTCTTTTGACTTGGGACTTTTTCTTAAATTGATTATTCTTTCCAACTATTTGGCCAGTAAGCAGCTAAGTAAATTCTAGTGTGCTAAGAACAATAACAGAAGGAATAGGAGGGTTTTTTAAAGTAAGACTTAATGGGAGAAGTGGTTTGAAGGAATAGCAAGGGTATTTCAGGCAAGAGGAATATGGGTACCAGTGACAGGCGACACTGTGGTTGTTCATTATTGGATGAAGAACTTTGGGAGATGTCCTGAAGGTATGTGTAATTTCGCAGAGGCACGAATTTGAATATTTGTGAGGGCAAGTGCCTGAGTCACAGTAACTTTGTGTGAAAAAGCAGCTGAGAAGTGATATTAGAAGATGGAGTTAATTTATATTCATGATAAACATGGTTGCTGTGGCCCAAGGTTCTTTGTTTTAGCGTAATTTCAGCCATTTACTCCTGTGTCCTAGTCCTTGATATCTAAAAAAAACTTATAACCCTTCCATAGTCTCTTCATTCCATGTGTCATGCTTTAGATACACTACCATACTAGACTATCTTAACTCAATAGGATTGCCTCTAAATCTCTTCCTTGATAGAAACTCCAACTTTATGATTTCTCAGGCAAAACTTAACATTCAAGTTTGATTTCTCTTACATCCTGTGTGTCTAGTCTGTTAGAAAAATCTGTGGGCTGTGCCTTCAAAGTAAGGTATGTTCAGGAACTAAGCAAGAAAAAATAAAACCCATTTGGAACATAAGGATTTTAAAAGATCTTCATTTAGATAAATGAAATTAATTTTTATATTGAGTTAATAATCTTTGGTTTGATAATGGTTAAGTATTTAAGAAATGGATGAAATTGTAAATGTAAGTTTTGCTTTGAAATATTTTAGATGAGGTTTGAGGTAGGCATTGGATGGGGTTCTAGGTCTAGGGTTTCAATACATTGATATTTGTTGAAGCTGAATGATGGGGATTCACTATACTTATTCCTATTTGCATAAAGTTTTGAAATTTTTCACAATTAGAAGATGAAGCCAAAACCCTTTAAACTGATCCACCCTTGCTCCTCCCTCCCCCATCTGTTCTCAGCAGTAGCCAGAATGCATTTTTCAAACTCCCTTGTAACCTTTCTGACTACACTGACTGAGTTGACCTTCCTGCTCCTCAATACCACTGCCTTAAAGCCTTCAAGTTGTCTTTCCCTTTGGAGTGACAGGTTATCTTCAAGTCTATAGTCCAGTGTTTTCAGTGAAGCTTACGTTGACCATCCTATTAATTGTGCTCATTCCTCATGCCCATCCTAGCATACCCTTACCCTGCTTCACTTGTTTTTGTCCATAGTATTTATAATGTAATATTAATAGTTTACTTTGTTGTGTATTGATTGTATGCTTTTTTCCTGCTAGAGTCTAACCTTCATGAGGATGTGGTCTTTTCTACACTGGGATATTCCAAGTAAAGAACCTGGAAAAATGTCTGGCACTTAGCTGTTTGCTGAGTGAATGGTTCCCAGATTGCCAGGGAGATTCAAGTTATGCAGATTCAGTAATAGTAATGGGACTAGAAAGATGTTTTGGAAGGTGTTGACAGAATTTGAGGGTTGAGGAAGTAATTTCCAAGTGGCAATATTGCAGAGGGATAGAGGTGTTACTGTTGAAGAGTGTCAGCATATAGGCGGTAGTAGCAGCTGTGGGAGTAAGTGTGATGCTCTCCAAGAGTGAAGTGGGTGGTATGAGACCTTCACAGCGTAACTATTGCAGTCTGGTTGAAGCTAAGGAGTTATTTCCATTCAGTAACTTGGATGTGGTAAATGAAAGTCTAGTTCTCCCCAGGGAAGACCTCCACGTTTTTCTGTGTTTACTATGGATAAGCACGTGTGTGTGTTTTCAGTTTTGAGGTGTAGGAGTCCACGTTGTATAATCAGAAAACATACTCAGGAGTAAGTTACCCAGTTGGCACACAGTTTGGGAGGATGGGGGAGGCAGTGTTGGGGCAGAACACCAAACCCATTCACATTCCACAGTTCTTAAAACTGACCAGATTGTTAGTTGAATATAAATAATCAGCATAAACCGGTTTATTTGGAATAAATTACATCGAGAATTAAACACCTAGTCACAATGTACTGACCTCATTTTCCAGAGGCTCTTTAAACACCATAGTTGTGATATTTCCATATATATTAGACTTTTTAGTGAAAGGTTTGTTACATTGAATACAACAGTAATGTTACAATATACAAAGTAACACAAGCCACATTTTAAGATGATTTTCTTCCAAGTCTCAGAAAAGCTTAAATTTAAAGATCTTACCCTGTCAAAAGCTATCAACAGTTCCTAATCGACCCTTTATGATTTTAAAATGAGTTTAAGAAAAACTTGAATAGTAAATATAATTGATCATGAGCCAGATTTAAATGTTTACCTAGGGACTCTTGTATGATGATGGCTTAAACCAGTGGTTAAGACTGTGCTTCCACTTCAGGGGGCGGTGGGTTTGATCCCTGGTTGGGGAACTAAGATTCCCATATGGTGTGGCCAAAAAATAAGTTTAAAAAGAAAAAAAAAAAAAAAAAGTTCCCAAGTGGCAAAAAAAAAAAGGTAAGCATTGGGTTAGGGACTTTACTATTTGCAAGAATTTATGGCAAGGCAACAAGTTTAAAAAAGGGGGTCATAAGTCTTAAGCACTAAATGTAAAGACATAAAATAATGCTGTTTAGTGGACTAAACAAACCATGAGTACAAGATACTTTAATCAAAACACAAAGTAGAGACCATAAAAGCAAAATCTTAATTCTAAAGCTTTGTTATTCCTATGACTGAATATGCATTTCTTTTTCAAAACCTTGGACGTTAGAGGTTAAAGAGTTGATGAGTTGCTCAACTGATAATCCGTAAAATTAAAATAATTGACTAGTTATTGTAATTGTGTATAGCCTCAAGCCCAATAACTAAGTGGTTCTCAAAAAAAATACAAAAAATTCCTTGGAAAACATAACCTAAAATCTGCTAAGTTTGAAGGAGGGGTGCAGTTGGAACAAGGAGAATAGAAGAACACATTTGCCAAATTTTACTATTTGAATTTGGCCAGCCAGATAGCAAATTGATGTCTCATCACTTTTGCATTTGTTTGAATTGACCAATTGTGTAATCTGTATCTTTGAAACTTAATGCTATTATCAATTAGTATCTCAGTTGTGTAGGAAATAAGAGCTTTCCTTTATCTTTTTTTTAGATTTATTATATTTACTTATTTTGGGCTGCGTTTGGTCTTCGTTTTTTTTTTTTTTAATTTTTATTTATTTATTTTTGGCTGTGTTGGGTCTTCGTTTCTGTGTGAGGGCTTTCTCTAGTTGCGGCAAGCAGGGGCCACTCTTCATCGCGGTGCGTGGGCCTCCCACTGTCGCGGCCTCTCGTGTTGCGGAGCACAAGCTCCAGATGCGCAGGCTCAGTAGTTGTGGCTCACGGGCCTAGTTGTTCCGCGGCATGTGGGATCTTCCCAGACCAGGGCTCAAACCCGTGTCCCCTGCATTGGCAGGCAGATTCTCAACCGCTGCGCCACCAGGGAAGCCCGGTTGTTTTTTGTTTTGTTTTAATGAGTGCTCCTTTTTTTAAAATTATTTATTTTTTTGGCTGCGTTGGGTCTTTGTTGTGCGTGAACTTTCTCTAGTTGGCGGCGAGCGGGGGCTACTCTTCGTTGTGGTGCTCGGGCTTCTCATTGCAGTGGCTTCTCATTGCGGAGCACAGACTCTAGGCGCGTGGGCTTTAGAAGGCAGGCTCAGTAGTTGTGGCACACGGGCTTAGTTGCTCTGCAGCATGTGGGATCTTCCCAGACCAGGGCTTGAGCCTGTGTCCCCTGCATTGGCAGGTGGATTCTTCACCACTGCACCACCAGGGAGGTCCCTCCTTTGACTCTTAAAGTCAAAATTCCAGGAGAGTAGACAATGGTTAGTTATTTAAATACTGACTCGCCTAAAGAAAGAATGGGTATAAATGGGTTTAGATTCAGTTTATCTTCCAACATTGAGAATACAGTGAATGAATATTAAGCATAGAGTTCAAGAAAGTCAAACTGCAAATTCAGGTTTAAGAATTTACTTAATCCTAGTTTCAAAAGTTGCAATGTAAGAATAGTTTCAACTCATGCAGACCACCAACGTTCTGAATTGTGTCCAAAGAGACACAGTTGAGAGGTCCAGATATGGCTGCAGTCTACACCTTGAGAGGTCTATATGCATGTGTCATAACAGTGAAGCACTTCAGGGGAGAGAGCAAGTCTTATGGGATAAATGGTCCTTCGGTAACTTGATAATTAAAAACTTTTCGTCTTTTTAATTTTCCTAAGTATGCTACATCTTGTCACCTTAGAAAATTCAAGTGAGGAATAATGTCAATTTGTCTAAAGAAGTTGCTGTGCGTGTACGGTGAGGTTGAGTGACTTCCCTGTCATCACAGGCAGTTGGGTCTAGCTCTCTTTAATCTTAGTCATCTGATCTTGAACATGAGAGAGTTTTGGAAATTAAATGTTATTTTTAAAAAATCATCTGGAAAAAGAGACCTCATAAAATTAGATGTTTTGTGAGTGCTTAATAATTTTAATTTTTATTGAGAAAAACTAAGGGATTGATGTGCTACAGTCTATACTGTAACTGGCTATAGACAAGCACTACTTACCCTATTTTTTCTTTCCATTTGAGAAACATCCTGACCAAAGGGGAAAGCACCTTGTTAGAAGTGACAGAATTTATCACTGACTATCCCATGTTACGAGTTAAATCTCTGCTATGGAGTCTTAACAAAGTTGCACTATTTTCAAAACAATTTCTTTTATCATAAGTAGCTATTGGTATTAATAGAAAAAAACTGCAGAATAATGATAGGAAACAGCTCATCAAACTCCATGAAACAATGTATCAGGTAATCCTCATACCTTACCGTCTAGGGAAGCCTTTACCTTAGATCCAAGAACTGAATTCACTGATGTTAACACCTAAGGGAAAATTTGAACCACACAGTGGAGACATCTATTGTCATTACCTTGGCTATCACTAATATCTCAAAACTGTCGTTTTTCTACAATATAGGTGTATCTTCTGTAAGTTACCAGTATATGGAACTGGAGTGAATTTTTAAACTTTTCCATCATGCAGATAAATATTGTAGGATCAGCTTAGCTAAGAACTCTTGTGGCCTTTTTTTAATGGTATGTGTTGTAAGTTCTTTGCTTTCCAAAATTTTCTTCTCTTTAGCTTATGAAAAACGGTAATTGATAAAAGTAGAACCAGGGTAGAGAAGAAACAACATCCAAAGAATATCAGCGGTTTCTTCTGCACAAGAAGTAAGCAGACAATACACTCTGTGTTTCTTTGAGTCTGACTGCATCTAGGACTACTGTTCTCAGAAAGGAAGCCATTGTTGCTGATGAGTTCGTTGTAAAACTGGATTGAGGATTTAGCTTTGAAATCAGATGTGAAGAATCCAAATCTGGGTCTAGATTTTTCTTCAGTCAGTTTGAATACATAATAGCCTTTGATTTTGATTTTATCAATCAAGTATGCTGAAAAATATCAGAAATGAACGTTATTAATCACAAGTGGACTATAAAATATCTTTGAATAAGAATTTAGTTTTCATTGAAACAATCTGAAACTCGTGCCCATAAAATGTGATTTTCATTAAAGGTTTTTTTGACATTCTTTTGATTGATCTTAAGATGAAAATATGTGTAATGCTATAACTTTAAAAAGAAATTTGAAGTAAAACTTTGATCTATAATAATACAAAAACACCTGGAGGAAAAGCAGATTTAAGAATTGGAGCCATGAAGCTCAAAGGACTTACTGTCACTTTTGTTCTAGGGTCAAAAGCAGAAAAACCATGCCTATTTGGCCTGATTTTAAATCTCAGATGTGCCCTTTGTGCTGCCCAATAACTACACTTGGTTTCCCCAGCCACTCACTCTAGCTCTCCTCAACTTTTTTTTTTTTAAATAAATTTATTTATTTGTTTTTATTTTTGGCTGTATTGGGTCTTCTTTGCTGCGCGTGGGCTTTCTCTAGTTGCGGCGAGTGGGGGCTACTCTTCGTTGTGGTGCCTGTGCTCATCGCAGAGGCTTCTCTTGTTGCGGAGCACGGGCTCTAGGCACGCGGGCTTCAGTAGCTGTGGCTCGCGGGCTCTAGAACACAGGCTCAGTAGTTGCGGCACACGGGCTTTGTTGGTCCGCGGCATGTGGGATCTTCCCGGACCAGGGCTTGTACCCGTCTCTCCTGCATTGGAAGTCGGCTTCTTAACCACTGCGCCACTAGGGAAGCCCTTTCCTCAACTTTTTCACACCTTCTTCCTGTCCTCAAACTGATAGCCCCTACTCTGTCATCCTTGCTTTGAAGTGATGACCTTCCTCCCTACTTCCGCTGAACTAAAGCTCTCAGAGGAGAACTTCAGTCTCCTATAATCACATCTACCCACCTACTGGCGTTTGCACTGGTATTCTGCTTTCTCTCCTGTTACTGTGGATGACCTATTCATGCTCCTGCAGGAAGCTGACTTCTCCACTTATACATTCACTAAGTTTATTCTCTCTTGTCTACTCAAGGACATCGCTCCATTGTTCTTTCTCTTTTCTCATGTGTTTTCCCTCACTACTGGACCATTTCCATATAAATATGCTATAACTTCTGGTATCTTAATGAGCAAAAACAACAACCTCCCTTGATTGCACATCCTCCTCTAGTTATCTTTTACAGCATTGGCTCCTGTTCAGTCTTTTTTTTTTTTTTTTTTTTTTTTTACTGGTTTCTCAGGGCTCAGCCCTCTTCTCTATGCTTGCTTTCTTAGTGATCTCCTTCAGCTTTATTGTTTTAAATACATCAATTTGCTCTTGATTCCCAAATTTGTGTCTCAGCCCCAGACCTCTCCTCTGAACCTGAGGTTCATATCTGTTAGCCTACTTGACATCTCTACTTGGACGTCTAAAGACATCTCAAACTTAACCTGTGCACAACAAACAACTCATCTCCAAAAACCTGTTCCCCAACCTGATAAATGGCCACTCATCCTTTTAGTTACTCAGGCCAAAATGTTGGAATCATCTTTCTTCTCTCATACCCACATCCAATCCTGTTTGACTACCTTCAAAATACATCCAGAACCCGGCCACTTCTCACCATGTCCACTCTTAATAGCCTGATCCAATCCACTGTTACCCTTACACAGACCAGTGCAATTCTCCCTGTTTCAATTTTTGCTCCTTTACAGTGTATTCACAAAGAGTAACCAGAGTAATTCTTTTAAAGTGTGAGTTGGAGCATGTCACCCTTCTGTTTAAAACCTCCTAGAACCTTCCTATCTCACTCAAAGAGCCACAGTTCTTACAATGGTCTACTAAGCCCTACCTGATTTGCCTCTTCCCTTACCTCCTTGACCTCATCTTCAATTACTTTCCCCCTTGCTCATTCTTTCTAACTATTCTGACCTCTTTCCTGATCCTCAAATAGGCCAGGCATGCTCCAACATCAGGGCTTTTGCATTTGCTCTTCTCTTACCTGGAACACCTCTTTAAGTAACTATCGGTTTGCTGCCTCACTTCTCTGAGGATCTTTGAGGTTCCCTAGCCACTCTATTTAGAATTGTAACCACTCCTGCCTCCCACCCTGAGGCACCCTCTTCTCTGCTGTTTTTTCTCCACAGACCTTTTCACCCCTGACATGCTATATCTTATACTTGTTTGTTGACTCTTATTCCAGAAAAATACAGGCTCCATAAAGGACAGTAATCTTTATTTTTGTTCAGTGGTGGCATAGTGCCCAGAACAGTTTTTGCCCATACTAGGTGCTCAATAAATATTTGTCAAATAAATGAATAAATTTCTAGGAAATTTTTGCAGCTTCAACAAATTGATCATGAACATTTAAAAATAATATTTTAAAAAAATGTGATATTAACCAATGCTGGGAAGAGTATGTGAGATAAGCACTCTCAAACACTGCTGTTTATAATATATGACCCAATAATTCCATGTTGGAGAATCCATCCCAAGGAGATCATTAGAAATGAAGACAAAAATTTATATACAAAGATGCCTATTTTTTAGTAGTTAAAAAAACACCTAAGTATCAAACATTAGAGGGGTGGCTAAGTACACTGAGATATGTCCCTATAATGAGATATTAAGCAACCATTAAAATAATGTTAACAAGGAACTTTTAATGACAGAGAACACATTTATAATATGATATTAAGAAAAAAGTTGGCTACAAGACTATATTATAGTATGAGCTCAATTGTATTAATGATATCTAGTCAGCACGAGTCTAGGCACTTTTTTCGGGGGAGTAAGATTTCAGGTTTTTAAAAGTATTTTTCTATACTTGCCAAATTTCCCATAGTGAGCTGACACTGTCATTAATGAACCTGTTCCCCTCATTCTTCTGTGCATATTATCTGGGAATGTCATACTTCACTGAATCTGAAATAGCCCCCGAACCTCACCTTTCAAAGCCTCCTGAATGTATTTCTCTAAGTAGTGTTTCCGGAGTTCATCATTTTCCAGAGACTGGTCGTCGATGCCACTGGCCGTGATGTAAACATCCACATCTCCATAGTTCCTCCGGATCCACTTCAGCACCTTGCGCTCTCCCCAGGGTATCACGGCCAGGCGGGTGGGGGAGCTCAGACAGGTGATGTCCTGCAGAAACTGGATGTCCCTGTCCGCGTCGTAGTTGCTGCCGTTCTGCCGCTCGTGCATCACGAACCTGGTGGTGAAGTGGTTCAGGGCGTAGAAGTCTGCAGTGCCCTTGACCAGCCTCCTTTCCTCCTCGGTGAACTGAGGCAGTGCGGAGCGCGTGAGCCCTTGCCTATTCTTGGAGGTGATGTACTCCCTCATGGCCAACGGGTAGTCCCCGGTCTTGAAGAGGGGCTCTGCGAACCAGGCGATTTCGAACTGGAGGAAGCGCTCGGCTGCCTTCCAGTGCGAGTCCGCATAGGGATTGGCGGGTTCGGCCCAGTCCGAGTGCAGAGACAGTGACACAACCCCGCGCTGCGCAGGCCTGTACTGCTGGTCGTAGAGGTGCCAGGCCAGGGCGTGGGCGATCATCAGGTGGTGGGCTGCCCAGTAGGTGTCGTTACTAGAGCGGTCGTAGATGTCACTCAGCCGGTTAGGCTCGTTGATGGTGATCCAGAGCTTCACGAGGTCCCCCAGCTCCTGGAAGCACAGGTCGGCATAGTCCTGGAAGGCCTTGGTCGTCGACCGGTTCAGCCACCCTCCACTGTGCAGCAGAGGTGTGGGGAGGCCTAGGTGGGCGTGGGTTGGATAGTACAACGTGACCATTGAGGAGATGTTGAGCTTCAGTCCCTCACTGACCACACACCTGTAGTACCTCAGAGCCTGTCGGTTAACCGTGGACAGGTTGCCAGTGGGAAGGATTGAGGGCCAGTCCAGAGCAAACCTGTAGTGGGTGACTTTCATTCTTGCCAACATCTCAAGCTGTCTTTTGACACTGACAAAATCCGTGCATTGAGCTGGTCGTGTTTTCAGCCTCACTCCTTCCACTCGGTGCAACAGTCTGTTGCCCGTCACATTCCACACATACAGGTGAGGATCGCTGAACTGTGGGGAGGAAGCCACCGACTCTGGCTGTGAAAAGCAAGCACATTCAAGTAAAGCACACCCTGGCAGACAGACTCAGCATACATCCTCTGAGAAGAAGAGCCTGACCTTACTTTGCCTCTCACTGACAATAGAGAAAATAAATGATGCACATGTCCTTCATAACAACATATGTCTTCCTGCTATTCTGGCGATGTCAGAAAAAAGGCCTGATGGGTTATCCTCCCTCTCAGCCCTTGAAATTTACTGGGGAGACCAGAAAATGTAGAGAAGGAACTACACCCAGGGCTTGCCTTGGAAAACAAGTTGTCTTTCAGAAAACACTGAGCATGGACTTCGCTGGTGGGACAGAAGTTAAGAATCTGCCTGCCAAGGCGGGGGACATGGGTTCGAGCCCTGGTCCGGGAAGATCCCACATGCCACGGAGCAACTAAGCCCGTGCGCCACAACTACTGAGCCTGCACTCTAGAGCCTGCGTGCCACAACTACTGAGCCTGCTCACCTACAGCCCGTGCTCTGCAACAAGAGAAGCCACCGCAGTGAGAAGCCCGTGCACCGCAACAAAGAGTAGCCCCCGCTCACTGCAACTAGAGAAAGCCCGTGCGCAGCAACAAAGACCCAACACAGCCAAAAATAAATAATAAATAAATTAATTAATTAAAAAAATAAAGAAAGAAAACACTGAGAAGCTGTTTTCCAGTACGTCGGTCCTAAAACCCCAGTAATGTAGTGAGGGTCTCATGTGATTCTGTTCAAATGCATCAGGAAATTGGCTTAGTCCTCTCAGTTAAAAGGAATCACAAAAGATGGACCTTCCACACCCTGCCATAAATTGAAGGCAAAGGTAACATTCCAGTTGTTGAGGATTTCACTGAGATCAGCACTTGGGGTTAGAGGGGGCTGGTTGACCCCAGCCACAGTTGCTAAAAGAGGACAGTGGGACAGGTTGGGGAATGACCCCTTGCATTTGCTGAAGGCATCTCTCTAACGCCTCTTATTTGAAAAGTCCAAGTGGTATCACATGTGCATCATTCTGTTTCTCCCCCACCCATGTGCCTGTGAGAACAAAGCATTTATTCATCTAAAGGAGAATACTCAACACCCTCCTTACATAAGGGACTTGAACTATGAAAAGAGAGGACCCTGAAATAACCGCCAGAAACTCCCAAGTTGACTCTTGGATCTGATGACGTCCCATTCCCTGCCCCTCTACCAGAGAGAGAGCCCTGGACTCCTGTTCTAATTCTGTCCCTTTAAAACTCAAGGCTTGGCAGCTCTGTATAGTGACAGAGCAATCTCACGCACCTCACAGGTGTGCTGTGAGAAGTCTGTGATCTGGGCAACTGCTCTGTCAACTCTAAAGCACTCTACAAACATAAGGTACTTATAACTTGGGTTTAGTTTTCCTTGCAATAATTGCCTGCTAGGCCCTTGAGTCTAAATTAAAACAGAAAAGGGCTTAAGAAAAACATATCCAAATTCAAGCTTAATTAAAAAAAAGTAAAAGTTCTGAACTTGTTTTAAAGTGCCTTTTCTTCCCATGACTGAATTTAAATACACCTGGAATAAATGGGTAATTAACCTTTGGTAAATATTTTCCCTCTAATTGTTTTCTCGTGTGTCATCCTTCATAGTCTAATTACAAAATCATATCATTCCCACTTGCCATCTGCCAGCCAGTTATTTAGAACATTAAACTGAGAGAACATTGATCATGTGAGCATGAAGGTAAATCTGTATATAATTATTAGAGTAAAACCCTCCTAGCCTAGATGGTCAGTTTCAGTGTTTTGAAATCTCAGAGCATCATGATATTGAAAGTGTATTTACAAAGGGAAATCTTACCATAAGGTAAGGCAAGATCAAATGAAAAATCTCTTACTTTTTTTTTTTTTTTTGGCCAAGGCGCGGTTTGCAGGATCTTAGTTCCCTGACGTGGGATTGAACCGGGCCACGGCAGTGAAAGCGCCGACTCCTAACCACTGGACTGCCAGGGAATTCCCCAAATCTGTCTTACTTTAAAAAATCTCCAGAAAACATTAGTCTTAGCCAGTGTGTGATTAAGCTGCCGATAGAAATAGTTAAAGTATTGCACCCTGATCTCAACTCTGGCTCCCAGAGCTTGGTTCTAAAGTTCTATTTTCCACTAAAAGGATCCTGGGGTTTTTGGAGTAATGGTTTTTTCCAGGTCTGGGGCAGGAAAAGAATGAAGTGATGCTGGTACATCTTGTGCCAGAAAAATAAGGAAGTGCTTAAAAACTGAAAGGGAAATGTCAAAAAGACACAGGAGCAGCTTGAAAGAGTTCCATTGGCCAAATTTGAGAAAATTTGAGTATCAAAAGGCCCAATGAAACAATGACAACAATGAATTATAACACATTGAATTTAAAAGAATTCACCAAATAAATATAGAAGGAATAATCTAATTAGAAATTCACCATTTTGCAATCTACAAAGTAATCATTAATTCAGGCAAGGTTATTGTATCAATGTTAAGACCATTGGTTAAATGTTGTTGGGGAACAGGATATTTATACAGTCTCAAATTATCACCATCAGATTAATTCTTAATTACAAATGGAAAAGGTACTTTTCAGTTAAGAGATCTGGCAAATGCCACCTTAACCAAGAAATCTGGTGACTATTCCTTCAACTAATGTCTTCAGTAATGAAACAAACTGATTTTATGTGCCTCCTAATTTGATGTATGGGAAATACACAACATCATCTATGTAGTATTATTTCCAGAAATGGTTAACTAATCTAATAAAGAAACAGAGAAATCCATGAAACACTCTACAAGCATCTGGCCTGAACTCTTCAAAAATGTCAATACCAAGAGATTAGGGGGATCGCTCTGAATTAAAAGGCTAAAGATACACAACAACAAATATGTGTTCCTTGTTCATGATAAAAAAAAAGTTTTTTTTGATCTATAAAGGACATTTTTGGGACATTTAGGAAAATTTGAATATGGATTGTATGTTGGATGATATTGAATAAATATTAAATATCCTGAGTATGATAATAGTATGAGATAGGAGAATGTCACTGTTCATAGAAGACACATGCTGAAATATTTTGGGGTAAAGTATAATGATGTCTGCAACTTTTTAATGGTTCTAAAAGAGAGAGAGATAAACCAAACATGGCAACATGTTAACAATCAGCCAATCTTGATGAAGGGAATATGGGTGTTTATTGTACTAGTTTGAAATTTTTCAAAACAAAATGTTGGAGAAGAATATTGAAGGAAAAAAAGGTTGGAGGAAAATAAGATGTGTGTGGGTAGGCATAGCAATATTTTTAAAATGTTACTTTCACTTTATTAGTCTTCCTATAGAAAACATCTACTCTTTTGCCTACCCATCATCTATTCATACATCATCTGGCTGAGTTTTCAAAACGCACCCTAATTTTTCTTGGCAAACAACTCATCCTCAC
This sequence comes from Balaenoptera acutorostrata, assembly GCF_949987535.1. Lineage (NCBI taxonomy): Eukaryota > Metazoa > Chordata > Mammalia > Artiodactyla > Balaenopteridae > Balaenoptera > Balaenoptera acutorostrata. Next base: position 79,106,573 of record NC_080068.1, read on the forward strand.
TCCTGGTTTAAGTTCAAGGGACACTGACTCCTTGATGGGCTCCAGGTGTGAGCAAGAAACCCAGGCCTGGTTGATCACAGAATTACTTTCCCCTGACCCAAGTGATCATCTCTTGCTCTGAGTAATAGGAGTAGGGTCCACAGAGGGGGCAGACATTCACACTGTCAAACACTGGGGAACAGATGGGTCTTCAGAGGAAGCAGGAACTTACAGGTTGGGTCATGTACAGGCTGGAACTCTTGTCTCCCCTGGGGCCTCTCTTTGCTGGGTCTGGAATTTTGGAAAATATAAACCTACTTGAAGTGGTATGGAAAAGCTGGCCTGCCTGTGTCATGTGGAGGAGGAGATAGACACTGGGTAAGTAGGTGGCTCTCCAGGGGACACAAACTGAAGGTGAGTCACTGTGTTTATATTACTCTCTATATCTTTCCCCCTTTTATCACCTCTGAGCCTTTACTAAAGTCTTATTTAAATATCGGTAGGGGTTGAGATTCATAACTTTGCCCACTCATGGTTTGGGCCATTTTGTCTGGCCCTATCCCTTGCACATCTTGTTTTTCCATATGCTTCTAGAATACAAGTAATAGTGTGGTATTGTGGGGTCTTATAGCATAATGGTCGGGAGACAGACAAATCTGGGTAACCCGGACAAGTTATGTAACCTCCCTAAACTTCAGGTTCTTTGCCTATAAAATGAGGTGTGTTTTTTTTTTTTTTTAATTATTTATTTATTTATTTATTTATGGCTGAGTTGGGTCTTCGTTTCTGTGCGAGGGCTTTCTCCAGTTGCGGCGAGCGGGGGCCACTCTTCATCACGGTGCGCGGGCCTCTCACTATCGCGGCCTCTCTTGTTGCGGAGCACAGGCTCCAGATGCGCAGGCTCAGTAATTGTGGCTCACGGGCCTAGTTGCTCCGCGGCATGTGGGATCTTCCCAGACCAGGGCTTGAACCCGTGTCCCCTGCATTGGCAGGCAGATTCTCAAGCACTGCGCCACCAGGGAAGCCCAGAGGTGTGTTTTTTTTTTTTAATTTAATTTTATTTATTTTTTATACAGCAGGTTCTTATTAGTTATCTATTTTATACATATTAGTGTATACATGTCAATCTCAATCTCCCAATTCATCCCATCACCACCAACCCCCCTGCCACTTTCCTCCATTGGTGTCCATACGTTTGTTCTCTACATCTGTGTCTCTTAAAATGAGGGTTTTAAGATTAAGTAGACAGGGACTTCCCTGGTGGTGCAGTGGTTAAGAATCTGCCTGCCAATGCAAGGGACATGGGTTCGAGCCCTGGTACAGGAAGATCCCACATGCTGCGGAGCAAATAAGCCCCTGCGCCACAACTACTGAGCCTGTGCTCTAGAACCCGAGAGCCACAACTACTGAGCCTGCATGCCTAGAGCCTGTGTTTTGCAACAAAGAGAAGCCACCGCAGTGAGAAGCCTGCACACCACAACGAAGAGTACCCCCTGCTTGCCACAACTAGAGAAAGCCTGCCCACAGCAACGAAGACACAACACAGCCAAAAATAAATAAATAAAATTAAAATAAAAGATTAAGTAGACAGAATGCACATACATATAGCAGTTAAGTGCTTGGTACATAGTAGGAGCTTCAAAAAATAGTTATTATTATTTTAGAAAGAGCATTGTGCATCTGGGGGCTTGAAGTTTGCCTGCTACAGTTCTGCCACTATTTGTGTTACCTTGGGCAAGTCACTTAGGTCTCAATTATTAATTGATGGGTCTTACTTTCCTCAGCTATAAAATGAAGAATTTGGAGTAAGAGGTTTCGAAGGGCTCACCTGGCTCTAAAAGTTGACCTTATTCATGCACTATGCATTGAGCACCTGCCATGTGCCTGACATTGCTCTAGTAAGGCATACAGCAGGCAGCAAAGCCTCAAACGTCTCCACCTCTTGCGGAGAAAGTTTGCATTCTAGTAGGGGAAGACAGGTGATCAGTAAGAAAAATGTGTAAAGTGGTTATCAGGGGCTGGGGGTGGGGGAAATGGGGAGATGCCGGTTGAAGGGCACAAACTTCCAGTTATAATATTAACATGTTCTGGGGGTCTGTTGTACAGCATGGTGACTATAGTTAATAATATTGTATTATATACTTGAAAGTTGCTAAGAGAGTAGATCTTAAATTTTCTCACCACAAAAAAAGAAATGGGAATTGCGTGTGATGGTATGGAAGTGATAGCTAATGCCATAGTGGTAATGATTTTGTAATATATAACTGTATCAAATCAACACATTGTACTCCTCAAATTTACACAATATTGTATGTCAATTGTATCTCAGTAAAGCTGGAGAAAAAAGGGAAATGTGTAATGTACATAGTATGCTAGAGGATGGTGAATGCTATGTAGGAAAATAGAGCAGGAAGGGGGAATGTGCACTGATAGTGTTGGAGTTATGCTTTTTGGAGTGGAGGGAAGCCTTATTGAGAAGGTGACATCTGAGTAAACATCTGAAGAAGGTGAGGAATGAGACAAGTCAGGAGGCCCCACTGGGGTATAAAGACCTCATAAGGCAAATAACCCAAATTTATCAAATAAGAGGAATCACTTAAATAAAAGGTCACTAACAATTTGCTTTTGACGAAACAAAAATCTAGGGAATTCCTGGCATTCCAGTGGTTAGGACTCGGTGCTTTCACTGCTGAGGGCGTGGTTTCAATCCCTCGACTAAAATCCTGCAAGCCGTGCAGCCCAGCCAAAAAATTTTAAAAAAAAATCTATAAAATTATTTTCCCTTAATTTTGACACTACTAACAAATGCCTCTCACAAAAATGACTGTAAGTTCCCTCTAGACTGCACACAACTTGAGGGCAGTATGAAAAGCTCTCAGTAAGCATGAATTCTTCTCTTCCTCTTCCTTCCTCTTTCCCCACCTACCCCTCATAACCTCCAAGTGATCATGGTATTTGATATTGTCTGACAGCTATCTCCTAGATGTCACTGAGTAAAGTGAAAGAAAATATTGTGTACTACTTGCACCACTTTATAGTTAATTTGTAAGTAGCCACTTACCTTAAGGACAGATTCAGTGACGCCCCAGGAGAAATCACAGGGAAACTGACCCTGCACATCTGGTGTGGACTCTTTCAAAGTGAAACCATTTTCTTGTATGATCTGTTTATAGTAACGTGCTGAAGACTTAGGCTTTCTTTCTTTTTGTTTACTATTAAAATCCACATAAAATAATCCTCGGCGAGTGGTGTAAGCATCCTGCCATTCAAAGCCATCCAGGAGGGACCAGGCAGTGTAACCAAACACTCGTATTTCATCAAACTTGATTGCTGCACAGAAGGAAAAAAGCAGAGATGTTCAGAGGACTACACACTCTGGTTCATGTTTACGACCTCACTAATGACATGCCAGGGGCGGCATATTGTGAAAGCAAACTTTTTCCTAATTTGCAGGCCCAATATATCAAATAGAAAATTTATTTTTATATTTGAAAAGGGGCAGTTATTTTCATCTAGAGTGGTCTTCCCAAGTGAATGACACAGTTAAAGGATAAAATTTAAAATATTCCTGAGACTTAGTGTGCAAATCTGTGTCAGAGGACTTCCCTGGTGGCACAGTGGTTAAGAATTCGCCTGCCAATGCAGGGGACGTGGGTTCGATCCCTGGTCTGGGAAGATCCCACATGTTGCGGAGCAACTAAGCCTGTGTGCCACAACTACTGAGCCTGCGTTCTAGAGCCCGCATGCCACAACTACTGAAGCCCGTGTGCCTAGAGCCCGTGCTCCACAACAAGAGAGGCCACCGCAGTGAGAAGCCCGTGCACCACAAAGAAGAGTAGCCCCCGCTCGTAGCAACTAGAGAAAGCCTGCACACAGCAACGAAGACCCAACGCAGCCAAAAATAAATAAATAAATAAATAAACAAATAAATAAATAGCAGTTGAGGATTTATAAGAAGAAAAAAAAAAACAAGTAAAATACTGAATTGAAATAGTTAAAAAAAAAGATCTGTGTCAGAGGGCATGGTAATTTCCAGAACCCTTTGGGACCAATGTAGATGTCTGCTCATGACCAAGAGTTTCTCATTTCAACCTTGGGTTGGTTCCCATTTGTGGACAAACTATCTTCTGTGAAACAATCTTCAGGGACTGAAATATCAGCTTTGAGAATGAGCATATGTGAATGTAGATTTAAGGAGGAGAAGGAAGCACAGTGATGTAAGAGAACAAGAACTGACTGGGCCGAGGGGCAGGAGGGGAGAGGACTTGCTCTACTGTGCTCCTGGGACGGGGCTATTGGGCAAGTTTCTCGATCTCTGTTTCCTCATTTGTAAATAGAGAAGTTTGGAAAAGATGATCTCTCAGGAACTTTCTAGCTTTAAATTCAATAACTTTTAGGAACTAGATAAAAATGAAATATGCAATAAAAACAACAAATACCCCAATCAATCATGAACCATTTTTCTTTTCTTAAAAGCTTTCATTTTCTCATGGTAATGTCTCATTTCTGCACTTTGGGGGTTTTATCACTGATATACTTTTCCTAAAAGGTGGAGTCAATGTCAAGGGAATTGATGTCAAGAGATTCTGATGTGGGACTTCCCTAGTGGTCCAGTGGTTGGGACTCTGTGCTTCCACTGCAGCGGGCGTGGGTTCCATCCCTGGTCGGGGAATTGGGGTCCTGTATGCCGCATGGCACGGCCAAAAAAAAGGGGTTCCGATGAAATAAATATGTTTCAGCAGGCCCTGGTTCTAGTCTCTCTGGTGTCATAGGGTCCTGAGGAGAGGTGGAATGGTAACGCCTGGGGAATGACACCACTTTTGCCAAAGTGCTTGGCATTTGGCCCGGGCCCTGTGGGCAGAGTCCTCTGCTCTGGAGGCCCCCATGTGCATGCGCCCCGTGGCTGGGCAAGGCTCTGTTCCATATGCTCCTCCTGCAAGTTGGGACAGCACGTCTTGCTCTCCCTGAGGACCCTCCCTGAACATTCTCTTCTGCAGAACCAGGGATTTTTCTCCAAGCTTGTGACATTTTTTTTTCTCTTGGCCATGCTGTGCCACCTTCGGGACCTTAGTTCCCTGACCAGGGATCGAACCCGGACCCTCAGCAGTGAAAGCCACGAGTCCTAACCACTGGACCTCCAGGGAATTCCCTCCAAGCTTGTGACTTCTAAAGAGAGCTACAGAGTTGTAGAAAGATCCACTGAGAATTCCTTTATATAGGAGAGAAATGGGGCCCAACTCTGTAGGGGACAGAACATCATAATTCGAGCTTGTCCTCTGCTCCATTATTTCAGTCAGCCACCTGCAGATGTCACTACCTGAGTAAAGGAAAAGGAATGAGGGGATGGGTAGGGATTAGAGAAATATCTAAGAACAATAGAAGTTGCTCAGTTTAGCCATTCATGGCTCATTCTTTGTCTTCAGACTTTTCGTCACTGAGTCATGTAGTAGAGTAAAAGGAGCACAATCAAAAAAAGCTTTCAGCATTTTAGACTAAAGTACTACTGTTAGAAAACTTTTGACATGTCTCCTTTAGCATTATGTCCTTTTAAAAGGAATGAAACAGCATCCTGTTGCCAATTAAGGATGTATCTACAGTGTAAAACTATTGTTTTCAGACCTTTATTTAAAAGGACACGAGAGTGGGACTTCTCTGGGGGCTCAGTGGTTAAGAATCCACCTGCCAATGCAGGGGACGTGGGTTGAATCCCTGGTCTGGGAGGATCCCACATGTCACGGAGCAACTAAGCCCGGGCACCACAACTACTGAGCCTGCGCTCTAGAGCCCACGAGCCACAACTACTGAGCCCACGTGCCACAACTACTGAAGCCCACGCGCCTAGAGCCTGTGCTCTGCAACAAGAGAAACCATGGCAATGAGAAGCCCGCACGCCGCAACGAAGAGTAGCCCCCGCTCACCGCAGCTAGGGAAAAGCCCATGCGCAGCAATGAAGACCCAACGCAGCCAAAAATAAATAAATAAATACATTTATAAAAAAAAAAGGATGAGAGTAACGTTAAAAAATTCTGTCAACATTGGAAAATAGGAAAGTCCAACAATGACCATAACAACAATAATCATATATTCAAAGGTGACTTTAAATACCCTATAGCATAAGTATTCAAGACAGTTGTTTTGAGCTAATGTGCAACCAACCTTGGAGAACCTGGTTGAGGAAGTTCTTCATCATGTAGATGGCTGTGGTATCCTCTGTTTTCACATGACTGTCCGTGAACCAGCCATTCTCAGTGATCAGGATTCGGGGATTGCCATATTCCAGTTTAATCCAGTTCAGCACGTCTCTTAAATTGAGGGACACATTTTGTCCCATTTTAGCCATGGTGTTGTAGGGCTTGAAATTGTTGGGTCCAAAGGAAAAGGCAAAGAAGTCAGCTGTGCCCCTCACCTCATTCTTCTCCGCTTCAGAGAAGAGGGGTAGAATGGAGAACAACTTCTTTTTCATCACCTCTGGATAGTTACCATCCCCGTGGATAGGGTTGGCAAACCACCCGAGCACAGAAACCATGGATTGTTGGCACTTGAGTATATCCATTGTGTTTTCTGATCTATTTGGTTCAATCCAGTGGGATCCCAACGTGATGGATAACCGACCCTTCTGATGTGGGCGGAAATTTCTATTGTAGTTATGCCAGACTTTCGAATGAGCCTAAGAACAAGAAAATATTGTTAATCTTTACTGTCCTTACTCACAGGGTTGTGACTTGGCTGATAGAAGGTCTTCTCATGTACAAATTAGTGAAGCATTGGGTGCTGCAGGGGAAAGCTGCCAGGGAACCCTGATGACCGCAAAGTCTGCTCTCTGTTCACTTCCCCTGTGCTTCCAACCTAAAGCCTCCCCTATAGGATTACTGAGAGGCAGGCAGAGAGCTCTTGTCCTAGCTCCATCTTACTTCTCCTCTCCCTGGCTCCCTTCCGGGATCTCTCAGGGCTGGGTACAGGTAAGACACTATGTGGATTATAGGGTTTCTTCCTCTACATAGAAAGACTCAGAGCAGTGCTCTCTCATTGTTCTACAGAGTCTTCTTTTGGCCCTAACTTAGAAGTCCAGGATAATACAATTTCTAAGTTCTGTAAATGGATAGTAATAGAGCTCACCTCCTAGGCTTGTTGTAAGGATTGAATGAATTAATGCACTCTAGAACAGTGGCTGGCACACAGTATAGCTCTATATAAGCCTTAGCTATTATTACTATTATTATAGAAGGGTGGCAGGCATGTCACAGTGCAGAAAACCAGTGGAAATAGTGTAGGATTTGGGATCAGCACACTTGGGTTTGAAGTTCAGGTACTAACTATAGTAGCCTTAGATAAGGCACTTAACCTGTCTGAAATCTCTTCGTATCCTCAGCTGTAAAATGAAGTTAAAATAATAATACTCTTTGTAAAGTTGTTGTTAGATGTAGAGCTAATGTGTATATTAAATATGTAGCATAGAATAGAGCACCTAGGAGCTACTGCCTAAAGATGGATGTTATTATTATTGGTCCCCCTGGAATTTATATTTCCTGTTGCGTTCACTTAAAACAGAGCCTCACGATCAGTTTCCAGTCTATTTAATAGGTACTTACTGAGCACTGACTCAATGCCTGTCTTGCCCTGCCCTGAGAGGCTGAAATAAATGGTGCAGGGATTTGCTCTCAGGAGCCAGTAATGGGAAAATGGGAAAATAATGGGAAAATAAGACTAAAATGTATGAAAGAGAAACATATAAAACTGAATAAAATAAGACACTAAAGTAAGGCAGAGGCATGGTTCAATAAAGAACCATGCGCTGTATGGTTCTTAACTTGAGGACTCCAGTTAAGGACTCAAGGCCAGTTAAATGCGCAAGGTCTCCTTCCTGCCTGGCCAGCCAGAGCTTGCTCCTTTATGTATCCGCTTCTCCTCCTCTCAGCACCTGACTTGCTTGTCTCTTGATGGCTCTTCCCAGGTCTGCCAATTTCTCCTCTAATTGGATGTTTCTAAAACAAGGGCACAAACCCTTACTATTTGTAACCCACAAAGTCTGCTTTCAGTCTTGTTCTTTAGCTTTCCTTTTGCTCATTGGAGATATTTTATATTGGGCTGAATTATCCAAAAGTGCCTTTTTGTAGGTCAAAAACAAAAAAATACGAGCAATGGCTCAAACCTAATAGATCCTGTGGACATTAAAAATGTTCCATAAACTCTGTTAGGTGGGGAAAGATAGACATTAATGTAAGGGCTGAGGGTTCCAAAACTGGTGTCTCCATGCTTTATGCAAGAATAGCTAATTTAAATAATTCCATGAAAGATTTTCTGAAGAAGTAGATGCCTCAAGGTATTACCTCTATCTACCTGTTCTTACTCCGTTTTCATTGGAAGATCCTGGAACCACTTAGCACCCAAATATTCCTAAAGATCCTTAAGAATGTCCTTCTCAGAAAAGTGTTCAGGCTGTAGACTCCTCCCCTGCCTCCACCCCTAGGTTCCAGCTTCTGAAAGGAATCTCAGGGCAGCCCAGGTCAGATTCCACCTTAAGTGATCTCAGCAGTTCTTTCTGGACTTTTCTGGGGCTGAAATCACAGCAGAAAGTCTTTTTTTTTTTTTTTTTAACACATTTATTAGAGTATAATTGCTTTAAAATGGTGTGTTAGTTTCTGCTTTGTAACAAAGTGAATCAGCTATACATATACATATATCCCCATATCCCCTCCCTCTTGTGTCTCCCTCCCACCCTTCCTATCCCATCCCTCTAGGTGGTCACAAAGCACTGAGCTGATCTCCCTGTGCTATGTGGCTGCTTCCCACTAGCTATCTATTTTACATTTGGTAGTGTATACACAGCAGAAAGTCTTAGCTGCATTTTTCCTGATTTGAAACAAAAGCAATCATGCATTACTAGAATTCACAGGGAGGCATTCTTTGCTTTATTCTAAGCAGTCACTTAATCCCTTGGTAGCCTCAGCGCTTTCATCCATAAAAGCCGCAGTGAGTGATCAGTACGCCTCTTTAGGGTAGGTGTGCACCTCTGATGTGTAAACTGTGAAGCACTAAACACACGTAAGGTTCTGAGCCATAAACTAGCTGCCTTGCGAATATGATGCCATCAGACACTAAAGGGAGGGTGAGATGAAATTAGCATAAATTTATTAAACCAGTCTTAATAGCAATTAACCGGTTCTAATAGCGAAAAAAAGGAGGGGGGCTTTTCTTTGAAATAGATATTCTATTGCATATTTCTGTAACTATATGAAAGATGGCCTAAGCTGTGATAACAGACATGCAATAGCTTGTATACCTTAATACCTTAAGGTATTATAAGGTACCTTATATAGCTTAATACCTTTGCAATAGCTTTCCAAGCGAGTTTTCTGGAGATATATATCTCTCCATATATCTATATATACATGTGTTGTTATGCCCCAAGTTGACCTTGGTGTTTCACAGTGTCTCTTTCACCTTTGCTGCTATTTGCATAGGCTATCAAGGTATCTAGGGTTATCTTTGCTCTGGGCTGAAGACAGTCTCTCCATCCTCATGTGGAGAATGTGGGGGAGGTTCTTTGTGCAGCACTTGTAGTTATAATCTGATCCTGTTCGCCAGGTAACAAGGTAAAAACTATTGCTCTGAGGCAGTGGGTTTGACATAACTCCTGATGAAACTGGGGTATCTATGCGTGTGCTTTGGTCCATCGCTCATAAAGGAGGTCTGTTAGGGAAACTGAACTGGGGTTGGCGGGGGAGTGCAACCTGGGCCCTGCAACCTTGCACAACAGTCATTCTGTGATTTTCCAAGGTTACCCTCTATCTTGTACAAGGCCGTCTACCTTTGGAATGATTGATTTAAGGGAGCTTCAACCTTTGTTCTTTAGATTCAGTAGCTTAAAGGGGAAGTCAGCTTTTTCTTTTTGAGGCAGATAGCAAGGCCTAATGTCATTGAGAGACAGCCAGGGGCCTAATATCTCATTCTGTTCCCTCCTCTAATCTAACGTAGCAGCTCTTTGATGCCCCTGGAAGTCCAGACTCAGATAAGTTCTGTGGATGATAGGAGGCAAATAAGATAGCTGGACAACTTTAGAAACAAAGATGAAGAAAGGGTCAGAGGTCAGGGAGACGTGGTGGAAGGGACACGGGTGGAAGGCAGTGCTTTGAAAGGTGTGCATTGAAGAAACCTAGCGCATCACACGTGTCTGTATTTAAGGAACACCCAATCATTTGTCAAAAATTAAATTTTTGTTAAATTTTCAAATCTGTGCATGAATTTAGTCACATTTTGGCTGAAATATTTTCATGTGAACTATAAACTTGTTTATTGTTAAAGCTATTTAATAAAGTATTAAATGGAAATCATTAAAGAAAATTTACTTTAAAACTCCACAGAGCAAACTGTTTTCATATTTCTGTGTTCCCCCCAACTTTTCCAAATATATTTCCCAGCTAAAGTCACTCTAACATTTTCCATGTTATTTTTAGTTTTCATAATAATCTTAGTATAACAATTCATCAATCTAATGAAATATGATTTACTTAGTCATCTCCCTCTTTTGATAAAAATTAGCTTGTTTTTCTTTTCCTGCCTTCTTTCCTTCCTTCTTCCCTCCCTTTACTTACCCTCCCTCCCTCCCTCCTTCCTCTCTCTCTCTTTCTCTCTCTTCATGCCTTCCTTCCTTCCTGTCATAAATAATGTAGTAACTAACTTTGGTCATATAACTTTTAATTTGTTTGAATTCTTTCCTTTTTTTAATCCCAGGAATGAGCTACCTATTTTTTGAATTGTTTTGCATGTTTCCAAATTGATTTCCATACATTTTGTCCTTCACTGTGAGTGTTTTCTGACCACCTGCTTGGAATCATTGATTGCTCTTTTGGGGGATAACTGGCCATCAGGAATGATATAAAAGTGCTACTCACCTACTTGGTACCACAGGGGACAGGACCCGGGTCTTGAAAGCAGGACACCCAGGCTCTAGCACTGGCCCTGCTACTAATTAGCTTTACGGTCTTGGATCAGTCAATTCCCTCTTAGCAGCCTCAGTTCCCTCCTTCATTATACTGAGCTAAAAATAAACACTCTAGAGAATCATTGTGAAGATGGAATGAGGTAATACATGTAAAGACCCTATGAAAACCACACGAACTTAAATTTGAAGGACTTTGAAAGAGCGAGCTGAAAATTATTTAACCTGCTGTGCAGAACTGTGGGAAGTTGTGTAGGCGTGAGGGTTGTTCGCAGATGGCTCTCCCTGACCTCTCAAGGCTCGCAGCTGACCGTTTTGTCCTCATTTATTTTTTTGCTGCTGATCAAAATTATTCATTGTTCATTTGGGCTAGAATTAATTTCAGTTTGATTTATTATTTAATTTACTCAGCACTTCTTTATATTAAGTATCAAGTTTTCTACTAGTTACAATTGCTGCTCTTCCAGATTATTTAACATTCATTCATTCCACAAATATTTATTGGGTGCTTAAGATATGTGAACTTTATTGTTCATTGCTAAAAAAAAATTATGTGATTGTTATTTTCTTATTAATTTTTTGGCCATCTTGAAACTCTCTTGGAAACAATATCTTACCCTCATTATTCTTAGGAGAGAATTTAAATATTAACAAAAGTTACCACCTTTCATAAAGAAAATATTTACCCATTCTATTTTTAATGGTTCGAATTCGTATTTTCTATAGTTGGACTAACTCAGTAATGATCATTTTAAAATTCATTTTCCTCCTATTTTCTTTTCAATCATTGTATTTTCAACTTATTCTAACAAATCATTGATTGTTATCAATTTGCCTAGTGTCAGGATTTCCGCATAGAAATCACGTAAAAACTAAACTCTAATATACTTGTTCCTTAAAAAAAGTCCTATTATTGTTATAGAATTCTAATTTCAATTATAATATTACTAAACTAAACCAGTGCCTGAGCCAGAATCTAAACCTGGCAACACAAAGGGAAAAAGGTCTAGAATAAAGTTCATAATTTATTAAATGAAGCATCTGTGGGTTTCCCCAGATATTAGAAGGGCACTTAGAAGAAATCAATATCAGTAAATTGGTACCTTACTGAAGTTCAGTTTCCTTGCCCAAGGAGAACATTTGCATGCCAACTTTGCAGAAGGTGAAATGACATTTTAAGCTTTCTGTTAGTACTAAATTAACAATAGTGATCCTATTAGTAATTTTTTTAATGCAAAAAGACTATATCTCCAAGTATAATTGAAGCTAAAATGGCCTGGATTGGAGACTTAAAGCCTTTCCTCAGGATTTAGGAATAAAAAGTTAAAGATAGTCAACATAGAAACCACTCTGAGAATTACAAATAATATAATTTGTACAAAAACAAAAATAAGACCTACCATTTTGGGGCCTGCAACAAAGGCAGACTGACCATGAACCTAAGGAAGCTGAAACTTCAGTACTCCTCACTCACCTGAGTCCCCATGAAATGTGCTGGGAGGGTGGGGAGCCAAGTAGTGATTGGAAACATTTCTAAGTATCGATATTTCTGATAAATTCCTTGAAGAGACCTCAGAAAATAAGGAATCTGAATCTCCAAGACCACAGTAATTTGTTGTAATATTTTTCTCATTCTAAATAGATGTTTACCTTTGCACCAACTTTTGTGTCCATAATTTTGAATTTTTTCCTTATGTAAGTCTCAGGCCCATGCAACATAGGTCCACTCCTGGCCTACGAGCTTCTTGAGTGCAGGGACTGTGTCTCTTTTGTTCACAGTTATACATACAGATGTCCAGGGAAGAGCCTGGCATAGAATACTTGTTGAATAAATGCCCACTATGGATCAGCTAGTTTGTTGGTGACCTGACATACATTGCTGATAATACAGCCTCTGCAAAGCAGGTTTTCTTTTTCCCATTTTAGAGAAGAAACTGAAGTTCACAGAGGCTAGGTAGTCGTGGAGACAGGATGTGAATCCAGGCCTCTCTGATCACTATACTAAACCATCATGCTTTCTGTATGTCCCACCAGTTCTAAATTTTGAATGTTGGGGAAAGGCCATTTGACATGAACCACAGCATACTGTTCTAAAATTATATTTTCTTTCAGCTGTACTTGGTTATTAAAAGAACTAAACAGTCCTAGAATGAGGGTCCCACTCTCACCTGTTGAGAATAAAATATCTATACGTGTCTGGAATTTAGGATCACCTAGAAAGTTCATGGAGGACCTGCCAGCAAATTTGGGGTATTCAGAAAACCATGTAGTTTTCCAAGTGTCTAGTACATCATGTAACATTTATGTGTAATTCCCTGTACCTCTTTCCTAGAACCAGCGATGTTGACACTGGATATTGTCCTTACTGGTGTCAGAGGCTAAATGAGTCCCTTAGGAACCATTTCTACACTTGACTGTCTTGACCAAGGATGGTGATCATTACACCATTGTCGATGTTCGACCGAAAGGGCAGGGACGCTGTGGTTGCATAGCAGTTAGCCCAGCATCACCTTTGAACAAATCATAATTAAATGGCCCTTAAAGATGAGTGACTTTCATGATCAAATATAATAGAATAGTGGTTAAATTACAGAACCATAGAAAATTTACAATATAAACAGTAGTAAGAATGAATATATATTTAGTGCTAAATGTGCTGAGCACTATTCTAAGCACTTTCCATGTACTATCTCATTTAATCCTCATTTAAATCTTGAGAAGTAGGTACTATTATTATTCCCGTTTTATAGGAGAGGGAAGAGAGATTAGGTAGCTTGTTCATAAGCTAAGTCAAGCCCAGGCTGTATTGCTCCAAATTCTGTGTTTTTGCCTGCTAATTAGAGGTAGAAGATGGACTTTAGAGATCATTTGGTCCAATTCTTAAAAACTCTCTGTTATAGACAAGATGCTGAAGCAAAAGAAATAAGTGACTTGGGAATTCCCTGGTGGTCCAGTGGTTGGGACTCTGCGCTTCCACTGCAGGGGCCCGGGGTTCGATCCCTGGTCAGGGAACTAAGATCCCACAAGCTGCATGGCGCGGCCAAAAAAAAAGAAAAAAAGAAAAAAGTGACTTGCCCAAGGTCTCAGTTAGTGCAAAGCCAGAATTAGAACTAAATCCTTCAGCCTCTAGATCACTGTGATTTCTGGTCATGATGCACATTAAATTATGAGCTTTTGAAACACACTTTTACATCTTAGACTCAAAGGTGATTGAACAGGCTGTGCAAATGCAAGTGTATGTAACAGACATGGCACAAAAACAAGGGCCAGTACATTGAGAAAGCCATCTGACAGTGTTTGGGTGCCAGGAACACTCTAAGAGACAATCTGAGAGTCATGGTTTTGATTACGCCTTCATCCAACCCCCTCAGTCCCCAGTCAAACCGAGAGTTCATCAGCATTACCTTCTGTTCTGCTTAATTATTTTTTCCCCTTCAAGAAATTATACACATCAGCAAAATCAAGTTTAGAGAAATCATTTTTACTTATCTCTTTTCTTCAACCCATGGCTATTTTTAAAAAAAATAAATTTATTTATTTTTTTTGTCTGCGTTGGGTCTTCTTTGCTGCACACAGGCTTTCTCTAGTTGCAGTGCGCGGGCTTCTCATCGCGGTGACTTCTCTTGCTGCAGAGGACAGGCTCTAGGTGCGCAGGCTTCAGTAGTTGTGGCACGCGGGCTCAGTAGTTGGGGCTCACGGGATCTAGAGCTCAGGCTCAGTAGCTGTGGCGCACGGGCTTAGTTGTTTTGCCGTATGTGGGATCTTCCCGGACCAGGGCTCGAACCCATGTCCCTTGCATTGGCAGGCGGATTCTTAACCACTGTGCCACCAAGGAAGGCCTCAACCCATAGCTATTATTTTATCCTTTTCTTCACTCTTCATTCATGTTGATTGATTGCTTAAATTCAAGTCTATAAACACTTATTTAACAAATACAAGGCAGCTTTGCGCAGTGGCAGTATCATAGCCAATGAGGTTTATCCGAGGCATGATTATTGCTAGTTGAAAACTTTCCCAATACCCTGCCATGAAGACTTGAAATATAGTTGACATTGGCAATTTTTGAGAGTCTCTATGGAGACTGCTTAAAAAAAAAAAAGCAAGTCACCTTAGTAGGCATTTAGAAAAAATATTAACAAGATAGCTCCTGCCTTCAGATGACCTCTGACCTCTAGTAGGAGAGAGAAGTATAGAAATAAGTAGAAGAAAAACAGTATACTTCTACATTTCAATTAATTAGAAATGATAACAAAAGCTTAATGTAGTAATATGATTCAAATTTGTAAAAAAATGACTATATGTATATGCTTATATATACATAGAAAAATATTTGGACATTGAACAAGCCGCTAGCAGTTGTTACTTCTAGGGTATGGGATTAGGGAGTAAGAAAAGAGGAGAGCTTTCCTTTTTTAACTTTATGTCTTTCTGTATTGTTTGAATGTTTGGCAGTAAAAATGCATTATTTTTGAAATTTAAAAAAGTCACGAGAATTGGTTGAAACAGATGGTTTCTGTCAGTGAATTTAATTGCTCTATGCTATCACTCTTTACTTTCTCTGAAGTTCCAAAAATCTCAAAGGAAAAAAAAGAAACAAATTAAAAGTTCTTTTATTCTGGATGTCATTATATATTTTTACTCTGGAATAATACGTTGATATTCAAAGGTAAAAGGAGGAGGCGTACAATACACACGTGATTAACATGGAAGAAGAACTGATAACAGTAAACCCAGCTCTTTATTTAAGATTCAGTCACATAATCTCTGGTCAAGATATGATGCCATAAAGAACCAATGAATGGAATCCTCCAAATACTAAAAATCCTGGTTTTCACCAGCCTCAAGGCTCCCCCAAACAAGTAGCACTGTTAGATCACCCAGGAAATCATTTGAATTTCTTCTGTGATTCACTGTTTATTGGTTAGTAAGTTAGAAGGTTCTGATCTATTTTCAGCATCCCTCTACTTTTCAGCAAGAGAATTGCTGTTAATGTTCAATAATTTTAATTACTCCTTTTTTTTTTCACTTTAAAGAAAAATTTATTTATTTATTTATTGGCTGTGTTGGGTCTTCGTTTCTGTGCGAGGGCTTTCTCTAGTTGCGGCGAGCGGGGGCCACTCTTCATCGCGGTGCGTGGGCCTCTCACTATCGTGGCCTCTCTTGTTGCGGAGCACAGGCTCCAGACGCGCAGGCTCAGTAGTTGTGGCTCACGGACTTAGTTGCTCCGCGGCATGTGGGATCCTCCCAGACCAGGGCTCGAACCCGTGTCCCCTGCATTGGCAGGCAGATTCTCAACCACTGCGCCACCAGGGAAGCCCAATTACTCCTTTTTAACATAGACTATTTTCTAATATTGAGTTTTCTCAGTAAGATTTTTTACATGCAAATAAATGACACATGTATTATATTATAAACTAGTGTGAAGTTTCCCTCAGTTCATAATTTCATCATATCTAGCACTGTTTCCACTACTTACAATATTTTCTGTTCTCCAGTTGGGCCTAATTTTCCACGTATGAGAGTGTTCATGTCAAATTAAGCTGTTTAAATATGATCACAATGTTATTCTCTGAACATTTATAATTACATTTATTTAAACCTGTTAATCATTCACTGAAGTATAACTTTTTCTACTTAATGATTAGAAAAGGTAAATACTGCTCTCTTGAAGGTTATAAAATACCAATTGTCGTCTACAAATTGTTTTTTTTAACATGACTCTTCTCTCTAACAATGGTATTCTGGTTA
This sequence comes from Balaenoptera acutorostrata, assembly GCF_949987535.1. Lineage (NCBI taxonomy): Eukaryota > Metazoa > Chordata > Mammalia > Artiodactyla > Balaenopteridae > Balaenoptera > Balaenoptera acutorostrata. The sequence goes on from NC_080068.1 coordinate 79,123,239, forward strand.
TTGAAACTTTTTAGCAATTCTTATCCAAGAGCTGTTTTTACCTTTTATTCAAATTTGATTGGGAACATCTATAAGAATACTAGTTTTAACTTGTTTGATCATTATTTCCTATATTTTGTTAGCGGTGTCTTAGGTCCTAATGAAGATGAGTTGGGATAATAATATAGGTACTATGGAGAGTTCCCTGGTCGCCTGGTGGTTAGGATTCTGGGCTTTCACTGCTGTGGCCCGGGTTCAATCCCTGGTCAGGGAACTGAGATCCCATGAGCCGCGTGGCATTTTGAAAAAAAAAAAAAAAAAAAAAAAATATATATATATATATATACATATATACATATATGTATTTTTATATAAAATGTACTATGCATTAGCTAATTAAATGAATGATTGTGTTAACATTTTTAAACTTTAGATGGTATTGCCGAGGGCACACGTATGTGATTTAACAGCACTTTAATGGGACACTAAAGTTTTGAGCAAATAAAAAGTAAAATCATGGGGACAAAGGAAAAAACTCATGGTTAATGTATGGATCAGTGATAAACTGTTCATAGATTTTGTGGACAAATAAAACATGTAGATAGATTTTTAAAAATAGATCTTTATTGGAGTATAATTGCTTCACAGTACTGTGTTAGTTTCTGCTGTATAACAGAGCAAATCAGCTATGTGCATACGTATGTCTCCATATCCCCTCCCTCTTGCGTCTCCCTCCCACCCACCTTATCCCACCCCTCTAGGTCATCGCAAGGCACTGAGATGATCTCCCTGTGCTATGCAGCTGCTTCCCACTAGCTATCTATTTGACATTTGGTAGTGTATATATGTCGATGCTACTTTTGCTTCGCCCCAGCTTCCCCCTCCCTCCCCGTGTCCTCAAGTCCATTCTCTATGTCTATGTCTTTATTCCTGCCCTGCCACTAGGTTCATCAGTACCATTTTTTTTTTTTAGATCCCATATATATGCATTAGCATACGGTATTTGTTTTTCTCTTTCTGACTTACCTCACTCTGTATGACAGACTCCAGGTCCATCCACCTCACTACAAATAACTCAATTTTGTTTCTTTTTATGGCTGAGTAATAGTCCATCATATATATGTGCCACAACTACCATATGACGCAGCAATCCCACTACTGGGCATATACCCTGAGAAAACCATAATTCAAAAAGAGACATGTACCACAATGTTCATTTCAGCACTATTTACAATAGCCAGGACATGGAAGCAACCTAAATGTCCATTGACAGATGAATGGATATACGTAGATTGTTTTGGTCTTTAAATAGGTAATATGAGTCAAATATCTATTGAGTCGGGGCTTCCCTGGTGGCGCAGTGGTTGAGAATCTGCCTGCCAATGCAGGGGACACGGGTTCGAGCCCTGGTCTGGGAGGATCCCACATGCCGCGGAGCAACTGGGCCCGTGAGCCACAATTACTGAGCCTGCGCGTCTGGAGCCTGTGCTCCCCAACGAGAGAGGCCGTGACAGTGAGAGGCCCACGCACCGCGATGAAGAGTGGCCCCCGCTCGCCGCAACTAGAGAAAGCCCTCGCACAGAAACGAAGACCCAACACAGCCAAATAAATAAATAAATAAATAAATAAAATTAAAAAAAAAAATATCTATTGAGTCTACATCAACACAAGTGGCTGCAATGGAGTTGTAGGCTGTAAATTGTTTTTCACTGAGGCTAGGTAGCTGATTCATGTCATTAAAACTTGCTAGCTTGGATTCGGACAGATGAAATTTAAATTTTGGATCTGACACTTATTATGAGTAAAAAAACCACACTTGTACAGCTTTGTAACCTCAGGCAAATTTCTGTGGGCTTCAGTTTCATCAACTATAAAATGCCTATAAGAATATCTACCTGGCAGGGTTGATGTGAGAATTGAATGAGCTAACATGTGAAAAGTACCTAGTACAGTTTCTGACAGTACATTAGGTGTGTGAAAAAATATTCTGCTTATAATAATAGTTATTAAGAATAGTATGGGGGCTTCCCTGGTGGCGCAGTGGTTGAGAATCTGCCTGCCAATGCAGGGAACACGGGTTCAAGCCCTGGTCTGGGAAGATCCCACATGCCGCGGAGCAACGAAGCCCGTGCACCACAACTACTGAGCCTGCGCTTCTGGAGCCTGTGCTCCGCATCAAGAGAGGCCGCGATAGCGAGAGGCCCGTGCACCGCGATGAAGAGTGGCCCCCGCTCGCCGCAACTAGACAAAGCCCTCGCACAGAAATGAAGACCCAACACAGCCATAAATAAATAAATAAATAAATATTAAAATAAAAAAAGAATAGTATGACAAAATGTCAAAAAGTTATCTGTAATAATTGTCTCATGTCTCCATTTTAAGACTTAAGACCAATCTCTGTCCTTTATTCTCCCCATTTCTGTGTTCTTTTTTGTTTGTTTGCTTGTTTTTGGTGTTGGCGGGGACATGGTGGAAGGTAGCAAGTAAGTTTTTTTTTAACCTTCTCACTGACAGAAAAGCTTGGGCTAGTTTTTTAGCTACAAGATTTAGCAAAAATTAATTTTAATATGTTATTGTCTTGCAACCCAACTTTAACAAGGGAGTTTTTAAAAATTCCTTTCTTTTTTTTATGGAAAAAAATCGTTTCAGACGATCCTTGAAGATTTTGCTTCTGTCTAACCAAGGCAAGCTAAAAATGCTCCAGCTAGAAACTGCATTTCAAAATATTACACTTAGTCTTCAAGATATTGGTGGGGGTGTTGGGCCAAAGAGGTTTAAAAATGACATTTAATCTATTTAAATGTGCCTGTGAAACACTGCAGCCTTCTTGTTCAAGAAAGCAGGGACTTTCCTGGTGGTGCAGTGGCTAAGAATCCGCCTGCCAATGCAGGGGACACGGGTTCGATCCCTGGTCCAGGAAGATCCCACATGCCGCGGAGCAACTAAGCCCGCGAGCCACAACTACTGAGCCCACGTGCCACAACTACTGAAGTCCGCGTGCCTAGAGCCCCTGCTCCGCAACAAGAGAAGCCACCGCAATGAGAAGCCCCTGCACCTCAATGAAGAGTAACCCTCCCTGGCCGCAGCTAGAGAAAGCCCACGTGCAGCAATGAAGACCCAACACGGCCAAAAGATAAGTAAGTAGAAAATAAATAAATTTATAAAAAAGAAAGCAGTTGCAGCTGTCTGTTGCCAAAGAAGGCTTAGCTATAAATCATGTGAATGGTGGCTTTTTCACAGCTGTTTTTGCTGTTTTAGCACTAAATTTTGGTTAAGAATTTCGACAAGTCCTTAAGAAGTGTACTATATAAAGATGATTGTTTTCTTTCCTTTTCTTTTAAAAATACAAAATATTCTCTTTACTTTCTCATCTTATGTATTTTTTGCTTTTGTCACAACACATAAAAATAGAAAGAATAGTATAACGACCCCTCAAAACACATCTCTCAGTTTTAAGGATCATCAACATTCTGCACCTTGTTTCGAGATGGGCTTTCAATGTAAACTTTTTAATAGAAGCTAGTATACACAGAAATTGATTTGCATGTTCTGAAAAGACTATATGTTTATGCCAGTATCTGGGTTGGTGTGCGTGTGTGTGGGTGTGCATGTGTGTTTGTGTCTGTGTGTGTGTCTGAAGTCCACTTTTATTCAATAACAATTTTAAATACTTCCTGGGGCCAGGCAGATCTCCCTTAAATAGAAAATAATTAATATTATTTATTGAATGCCTAATACATACGCAGCCTCGTGTGACCTTCTCTGAGGGAATGACGCCAATAAATGCTAAGACAGAGTTCCTCAAAGAGGTGGAAAAATAGGGAATAAATCAAGTCTTATTCTAGGCTCAGGAACAAATGGGTGAGGCCTTGACCTAGAGTAGAGTTTCCCAACATTTCTTGTCCTGAAACCCTCTTTCACAGTATTAAGCAATCTCTTGAGCCCCTGAGGAATTTTAAAAATCATTTCATTATTTGTGTGTGGTATACAAACAAGTGTTGACATATATTTTATTTTATATAAGTCTATTTCTTTAAAGATTGTACTGAAAAGTTTATTTCAAAGAAGTTTAAAATAGTCAGAAAATAAAATACTCATATATAAAATACTCATATACATAAACATAAGTATTGGCATTTTCCCATCTAATAAATATTTTTACATTTTAAAAATTATTTTAATTACATAAGAAAAAGCATTTTGTGACACATTTTTAAATGACACAATTTGTTTGGTTTTACGACTGAATATATACTAAAATGCAGAATAAAATTTACATATTCAAAGGTCTTTTCCAAGGCTGGTACACCTACCTCTTTTTGTATGGGATATGACATTGGGCATAACAAAGATGAACATTTTTTAATTTTAAATGTTACATATTTATTTTAAGGATATTAGAAAATACTGGTATTTCGTGTATAATAGGATATAAAATTTCCTTTCAAAATAAACATTTTTTTTTTTTGGCCACACGGTTTGTGGGATCTCGGTTCCCTGACCAGGGATTGAACCCCGGACCACAGAAGTAAAAGCACTGAATCCTAACTACTAGACCACCAGGGAACTCCCCTCAAAATAAACATTTTTAAAGAAAAATGTTTTAATACATAATAGTGCATGTGGTACTTGGATATACAAACAAACAAAAAAGCCAGCAAAAAGGCCAGCATGAAGTGATGCACAAAATACCCAAACTTTGTGAAACACAGTGTGATGGCATCAAAAATGGATAAACATTTATATATTTATAATATTGCTTCTATAACATTCTGTTTGAATTCTTGAATTTTACTCTTAAAAAAGTACAAGCTTTCAAAAAGTAAGTTTACTGTTTTGTTCATAAATAACTATATAAAAGAAATAGTTTGGGGCAACTCTTTCAAGTATTTTACAAATAACACAAAGTTAGTAGGAACAGTCTTTATTCCCAAAGTGTGAAAAGCCAAATTAGATACAATCATCAACATTATTTCCTCATTTAACATTTTTTAAAGAATCGTTTGTTCTCTAAAAACATCCTGATACGGCATAAATTAGAGTCTATGTATGCGACTTACAGGTCTGGTGAAAATCTCCTTGAGGCAATTTTGTAAAACTGAGACAATTTTACGTCCCTCATACTGATTCTATTTCAAACTTCTTGTTTTTTATGCTTCATGTCTTTAACCAGTTGCCAATTTATAGGTTTAAGTCAGTGGTTTTCATGGAAGGGAAGGGGGAGAAATTTTGTCCGGCCCCCCCGCCCCCAACTCCAGGGGACATTTGGCAACGTCTGGAGACAATTTTGGTTGTTGTAACTCTGTGGAGGAGGGTGCCACTGTCATCTAGGGGGTAGAGGCCAGGGATGCTGTTAAACGTCCTGAAATGCACAGGACAGCTCACAACAAGAAAGAATTATTTGGCCCAATATGTCAATAGTGCCCAGGTTGAGAAATCCTGGTAGTATGTAAACAGTTCACATCTATGAAAGATAATAATTTAAAGCCATGAAGTGGTCAGAACTATCATGGAAGCTGGCAGTATTTAGTGGAGTAATAAACTGAATGAGTTACCATCTTATGAGCCATCTCATATCCCCCAACCTCCCTGCATGTTTACTCAGAGGCTCTCAGATATTTCATTTTAAGGAGGAGGGGATGGAATCTATAAATTTCAGTTATTATGCATATTTACTGCTTTAAAAATAGAATGAAAACAGACACCATTACTGCCTTTACTAATGTGAAAACTTGCAGCTCTGCTGCTCTGAGGCATGAGTGCATAGGCCAAACAGGCTAGGATCTGTCTCTGGGGTTTTAAAAACTGAACTTGGGAGAGAGAACTCTCCTCTACAAAGGAGAGAATGAGGAGAACCCACAAGAAGAAATAGACATGAGAGACTGAGATAAAGGGCTTCTGAGAGTGTCCTGGTTACTGGGTCCATTCATCCCTGTGATCTGGTTATAGGAAAATGCTCATTTTTGCTTAAGCCAACTTGAATTAGGTTTCTGTAAGAGTCCTAACTTATAAACACAACACTAGATTAATATAAGCAATATTTCAAGAATTAGCAAGAATGCAATGAGATACGAATTTTGAACTTGAGATTGGTTCTTTGATGACAAAGTTTAAGATGGAAATCCTAAACCACTCCTTCCACAAACCTTAATACCTATCATGTACCTAATATTCTGTGCTAGGTGCTGGAAACATAAAACACGTGAAAAATAGTCTCTCCTTGCAAAGAACTCTCAGGCTAGTTGGGGGAGATGGAAAAGTAGCATATGAAAAGACTGCTATGATAAAAGCAAGCACCTTTTATGATGGGAGCCCTCAGGAGGGACACTGACCCTAACGAGTCAAGGAGAACTTAGAGCTGGTGACCGCCTAAATTGAGTATTGAAGTACATTAGATGGATAAAGCAGGGAGTAAGGAGGGTGTTCTAGCTGGATAGAGAGCTAGTAGAGGCTGAGTGGAGAGGAATAGTAAGGTAAAATTAAGGCACTCCTAGTAGTGCATTATTGTGGAGTGTAGGGTACAAGGGGTCGGCATTAGTGATGGGGACGGGAGAGAGATGGGGATGGCCAGGAAGGAGGGAATGGAGGCCGGGGTTGTGTCTTGAAGATCTTGATGAAAACTTGGAACTTTATCCCTAAAACTTTGGGAAGCCACTAATGGATTTTATGCAAGGGAGTGACATGATGCTTGGTAGAAATGTCACTCTGTCAATGGAGATAATAATAGGTACCTGGCAAGGTTGTTGTAAAGATTATAGATAATATATAAAGCTATGATTACAGTGCTTAGAGATGGTTAAGGCCAAAAAAGGCACCCACTTTCTATTCCAAATATTGTAAAAAACTCAGAGCGCAGCATCTATTAGTAGGGGTGATTATGGTAAATTTCTACCTGAGAGACTTGCTCTAGGTGTCACCAAGTCCGCATAAAGTGGAGTCTAGATTCCAGGTCAGTCTCAGGACTGCCTAGACCATTTAGGTTTCCTGCAAGCCAGGACATTTCAGACTGAGATGGCATTTTCAGCATCATCCTGGAACTAGAAACATTGCAATAGCCGCTGTGAAATCTTTTCAATATCTGAGGATTGGGGAATAAAGTGGTCTATAAACCACCCATGAATTTAGTTTTATATTAGTTTTTTTAACTCAATAAACATTCTTGGACAAAAAAACTAGTCCTAAAGAATGCTTCTTCTGGGTCACAAGGTGGCATAATAAGGAAGAAATACTTCATTGCAACATAAAATATCAAATTAATCTTTTCTATGTTAAAAGGAGGACAGAGAGGGAGCAAGTGAGAAAATCTAGTTCACCTCAGGCCGCCAGACTATTGCAAGATTTCTCTCTGGTGCTATAAGCCACTGGGTTATGCGGCAGAGTTCACTTTCTGACTAATTACAAGGGACCCCTCATGCTCCTTATGTAGGTTCGTGATTTAGAAACTTTAAAGGGATGAAAGAAATTATTTGGAAAACATAATAATTTAAAAATGTAATCCATCAATTTAACACTATAAAATTTATGTTACTATCAGAGAGTGTTAATTTTGTGTTAGAGGCAGAGCTTATCTTAAATTAGAGGAAAATGAAAAACATCTGAAAATATAGCTTTGATAGGTTAGGTTTGGAAGCAGCATCTATTTGTTAGTTATAACTTTTTCTTGTGTATTTTTATCAGTCAGTTTTTAAGGCTTTAAATGAACCACTGAAACATATTCTTCATGATAATTCTAATTGTTAACATTTTTCCAGGTAACCAAAAACTTTTTAACAATTTAGAATATTTTTCTTTACACAAAAGTTGAATAAGCATATATGTGCATGTATTTGCATAGACAACTTTAAAAAGACTATATAAAATACTACTAATACTAGTTTTCTTGAGGTTGGGATTATCAGGTGGAGAGGGAGGGAGAAATTTAACCTTTTCATTGTGTACCCTTTGGTACAATCTGATGTTTCTCAGTTTACACAAGCATGTATTGTTTTAATAATTGAAAGAGCTAAATAAAAGGAATATTTTTTCTAAAATATATATGCATAATCTTCATAGTTAATAGCTATAATTTTTCTCCCCTTGAGGCCTATTTGCTAAATCACAGTATACCCACATATTAATAATATGTTCTATATACAACTATATTCAAAGCTATGTAAATGACCTTGAGATTGTAATGCAATCTGTTAACTGCAAGGGCAGATGTGACTGAACCATAGTGCAATGCACACGTATAATCCAGAAAGTTCAAAAAGAAAAGAAGGATTAACAGATATTTTGTATGTGCAAATTTAGACATGGAGTAATTTTATGTTCCTATACATTTTTCTGTTTCTATATATTTTACATTTGATTATTAAAAAATCAAATTACGTCTCGTAGCATATTATGAAACCCTACTAGTAAAGCATTTTTCATTTTCAAAACGTAGCAGGTGTCCAGGGTAATTTATTTTTCCCAAGCAAGCTATTTAGCTCAAAAAGTGAAGTCTGATTCTAGATATTAGCCTCAATGTGAGATGAAGTCTCTTGAAAATTCCTGAAAGATTGCTCTTTTAAAAATATTCTTAATAGAGGCATTCAATGTTTACTAATGTTGTTGTAATTTATAAATTCCATGTGACAACAGCTCATTTTACTCTGTAAACTTGGGCAAGTTATTTAATCTCACTAAGCTTCAGTTTGCTCATCTTTAAAATGGGGATAATAATAGGACCCAGTTCATAAGGTTATCATGAGGATTAAATGTGATAATGCATGTAATATGCTTAATGTCGTCTGTGGTAAATAGTAAGCACTCAATAAATATTAGCTATTATTTTGCTTACATTTTCACTATTGTTTTAATCATTTTAGCATTTCCCAGCATAAACTCTAGCTTTTGAAATATGCTCCTTTAAAACACTTAAAGCATATTCTTCCCAGTTTTTATGCTACTAGTTTAATTTTAGCTCCTAGAACAAATAATGTCATCTTTCCTGCCATGTAATACAAATAAAACCAACTGTGAAATACATTTATTTCAATTCCTGCATTTAATCTGTATCATCAGTTAGCTAACATATATTGAGCTCACTATTTCTAAATATCACTAAGAATAGCAAGACTAACAACAAATACATATTTGAAATGGTCATGCCTTAACATAAAATTATGAAATTGTTGCATGTGGTCAGAAAAGGGTTTCAACAATGAAATTTTTAAAGGACTCGTTTTCCACAGAATGAAAGTAAACCCACATTCTCATGCTCTGATATATAACAGTAGACTTAAAAATAGTTAATTTAAAAAGTGCAATATTTAAGGAAAATAATTGGATTAATACATTAATAATAGCTTAGATAAATAAAACATACACTAAGAATGAAATTTGAGGATAGAACTTGTGAATTAGACTAAAATTAGTTGAGTTGATTTCAATAAAAAGAGTTATTTAAATGGAAGATACATTTCTTAGAGTTTCTTTTAAACTACTGCTCTTTATACTGTGAAGCTATAATAAGAAGTCAGCTGTACAGTACCTTGATCAGGTTGTGTCCCACGGTGTAGACAGCTGCTAAATTTCCCTTCTCTCCAGGGGCATGGATACCTGTCCCATACCCATGCCAAGCGACTAGATATGGGTTGTGAATTGTAATCCAATATTTGACACGGTCCCCAAACATCTGGAAGCAGTATGTGGCATAGTCATTGAAGATATCTATTATGGTTTCATTTTTCCACCCCCCATATTTTTCTTGCAGCGCCAAAGGCAAATCCCAATGGTATAAAGTAACTATAGGTTCAACGTTTCTAAGTACCAGAGCGTTGAGAAGAGTATTATAGTACTGGAGACCTTTTGCGTTAGCGGCTGATACTATTCCATCGGGGAAGAGCCTTGGCCAGGAAATTGAAAATTGATAGAAAGAAACACCTAAAAAATCCAGGGCTGATAAGTCTTTTTCCAGAAAAATGTAACTGTCACTGGAACTATTTGTGCCGTTGACATTTTTAAGTTGTGTATGGATGAAATGATCCCATATAGAGGGTCCTTTTCCGTCTGTCTTCCAATTCCCTTCCACTTGAAATGCTCCAGTCCCAACGCCCCAGAAAAAGTTTTTAGGAAAAGTGTCATAGAGAAACAGCTGACTTTCATTTACCGGACTAAAATTAGGATTTTTAGACCATATAGCTCTTCCGTCTCCAGAGAATCCAGTAACAGCTTGGAGGAGAATAAATGCTGACAGGATGACACATCTTTGCAGTCCCCCGCTGGACATTGTTTTCCTGTAGCGTATGTTTCTTTCATCGGTGCTGAAGAAAATCCATTCATTCCCTGGAGATCATGCCGCACAGCCTGGCTTCATTTGCCACTAGCTGCTTGACTGTCTTATCAATGTTTCAGTAAAAAAGCTTGTGATTGTAAAGCTCTGTCAATGATTAGCTTGAACTGTGAGACTTAGGGTGGGTCATGGAGAGCAACGTAATTTGAGGGAGGGGGCTCTATTACCCTCACCAACACGTCACCTTCTCTCTTATTATTGGAAAAATTAGATGGAAATACATGCGACAATAGTTCCAATGTGTAACAAACACACATCAACAATGAATAAAATGCCATAGTTTCTTTGTAGCCTTTCGTATGGATCCAAATCTTTTCTGAATGTTTTGGACATTACTGAGCAAAGTGTATACCTTTTCTATTTTTATAGTTTTTGAGTGGTAATTTTATTTTTCACATTTCAGGAAAAACAATCTTATGGACAAATAAATAGCATTCCTAGATGCCAAAAATAAAGAATTAAAAAACATAAGATATTATACTTCCACGAAAATTACAACACATCTAAGAATAATCTTATTAAATGCTATCTATTTTAAGAAAATTATAAAAATGTCTTTATAAATTAAAAAAAGATAAATGAAGAAATATATAACACTGAAACATTGAATAATTGTTTGGGTGGAAACATTGAATCATTTCCAATTTAATTTATACATTTAATGCACTTTTAACCAAAGTCCTCTAATCCCAAATTTTACTTCAACAAAATTATTGAGGAAGTTCACTTAAAGAATAAATAGGCAATCATTAAAAAAAAAAAAAACTGAAAAAGAAAATAGTGAAGCTGTTTACTACCTTCAGATATAAAAACATTAAAAAATAATTTAAGGAGCATTGTCTGCAATAAGAATAAATAAAAAGAAATATTACAGACTCTATAGCCTCCAAATGACCTTGAAAAAAGTTAAAGTTTTAAATATTTGAAGCATCACATACTAATGAGAAGCAGAGTGGTTAATAGTTTGGCCCCTGGAATTAGACTGCCAGTCATACAGCTGTGTGACTGGGGACAAGTTCTTTCACCTTTCTGCTCCTCAGTTTCCTCTCATGTAAGATAAGGCATAATAATAGTATCGACTGCCTGAATTATTGTGAGGATTAAATGAGTTAATACATGTAAAGCACTTCGAACAGATACTGACACATACATAGTAAGTGCTCAGTGAACATTACTTATTTTTATGTGAAAGGGAAGGATTATTCAGGAAGTGACACTAGGATTTAGCATAAGAGACACTAAGTTCTGGCTCCTGCCTACATTTTTAGCTTCATTTCTCATCCGTTAACCACAAGTAACCCCCTTCCCTGCAGCCATAACAAATAACCTCTAAATAGCTGTGCACACATTGATCAGCCCCATCCCTGTGCCTTGGTACGTGTGCTCTCTGCATAGGATGTGTTCTCCCCCCCCCTTCAACTAGCTCATGTCTACCTGTTTTTCAAAACTTCAGTACCTCCTCTGGAAAGCCTTTCTGACTCCCCAGTTTGATTTTATTTATTTTTAAATTTAGATTTTAAAAAGTTTTTAGTTTATCAGTCCTCTTGTGAAAAATCTTCACAATCGCTGCAGATAAAGTCACTGCAGAATCTACTCCACCTGTGTCCAATCTCCAGTTCACATTTTGCCAGCCTTAACATTGGCCTTACAGTCCCCTGACTTTTCTTTATTCTGTTCTTGCATTCCTTTTGCTGTTTTCTTGAGGTATGCTTCTTCGCATACAGGCCACGTCTTGGAAGTCTATGTCTGGGTTCATTTTTTGGATGTAATCTAAGGAACTGTAAATCAGCTGTCTTGTTACCACCAAAATAGGTTCTGAATCCAAATACAAAGATGACATCTGGTGTGGTCTTGTACATTTTAGCTAGTTTTTCTCGAATTTCTGTCTTAGGTACTGTTGTGTTCCCAGGAAGAAGGACGTCAGTGACCAGTTGTTTCTGCTGAAGTAGTCATTTGGTCATGAACTTCCTGGTCCAGATAGTTGCAGTGTCATTCATGATGGCAGTTGATCCTCAGGCAGCCAGGGAGTGAAAAAAGCTAGTTTGAGATGATTTAGATGGATATTCTCTGTGTCCCCATGGCAGCCCATGCTTTTGCTGTTTTGACACTTAACATACAATACATTTATTTGTATCCTCTGTTTGACTGTCATCTCTCTCTCTTTTAAAAATAAGGACCGTTACTGTTCGGTTCCCTGTTGAATAACTGGGGCCTAAAGTATATGCTGAATGAAGGAATGTACCTATGGTAAACTATGTATACCTCTATCACTGTATTTATCACATAATCCGGGAATTGTTTGTCTCCCTTACTAGACTGTAAGAATATCTCTTATCTAAATTTTTATCATCACTTATCAGAGTAAATGCTTAAACACATACAAAAATAACTATATAATATTTTCTTTTATAAAATTAGCAAAAATATATATCAGTAATGAAAATCAGTGTTGATGAGATTGTAGGACATTGCTGATTAGAATATAAATTTGTACAATACTCATGGAAAGCAATTTTTCAATATATCATGAACCTTAGATTTTGTCATATCTTTTAATCTAATAACTTCTGAAATGTATCATAATAAGTTATTACCAATATAAAAATGCTATATGTGCAAATATTTTTATAGCAGCATTATTTATGACAGAAGGAAATTAAAAATAATTTAAGGATTCATTCATAAGAGAATAATTACCTAAAGCATGAAATATTCATTTGGTGAAATGTTGTAGAGTTGTTAACATTTTCAAAGAATATATAGTAACATTAAAATGTTGAAGATAAAAAACTAACTGAAAAAATCCAGATAATAAATTGAATAATGGTATGATTATAATGATGTGATAAAAGCTATAACCAATACATAGAATTATAAGAAAATACCCACATTTTACCATATTGTGTTTGGATGGTGAAAAATAGGTTATAATTATTTCCTTTATTTTATATATTAAAAACTTTTAATAACAAAAATGAACATTAAAAAGTCAATATTAGATATAAAACTTTATTGATGAGAAATTAGATAGTTTCCTGCTAAGATTAGGAACAAGGCAAGGATTTCTACTCTCACCACTTCTGTTCAACATCATACTAGAAGTCCTAGCTAATGTAATAAGACAAGAAAAGGAAATAAAAATTATACAGATCAGGAAGCAAGAAATAAGACGATCTTTGTAGATGATGATCATCGTCAATGTAGGAAATCCCAAAGAGTTAACCAAAAAAAAAAAAAAAAAAAAAATTCTGGAACTAGTGAGCAACTATATATCAAGGTTGTAAAGTACAGTTTAATATACAAAAATCAATTGTTTTCTTATTTACCAGCAGCGGACAATTGGAATTTGAAATTAAAAAGATAATACCATTTACATTAGCACCAAATAAAGTTAAATACTTAGGTATAAATCTAACAAAATATGTGCAAGATCTATATGAGGAAAATTACAAAACTCTGATGAAAGAAATCAGAAAGATTTAAATAAATGGAGAGAGATTCCATGTACATGGATAGGAAAATTAAATATTATCAAGATGTGAGTTCTCTGTAACTTGATCTATAGATTCAATGCAATCCCTAAAAATCCCAGCCTGGTATTTTTATGGATATTGACAAATTGATCCTAAAGTTTATATAGAAAGGCAAAAGACCCAGAATAGCCAACATAATATTAAAGGACAATCCAAGGACTGATGATACTTGACTTTAAGACTTTCTCTAGGGACTTCCCTGGTGGTCCAGTGAGTAAGACTATGCGCTGCCAATGCAGGGGGCCTGATATCAATCCCTGGTTGGAGAACTAGTTCCCACATGCCTGCCACAACTAAGAGTTTGCATGCCACAGCTAAAGGTCCCACATGCCACAGCGAGGATCCTGTGTGCCACAACTAAGACCTGGCACAGCCAAAATAAATATTAAAAAAAAAACCTTTCTCTTAAGCTACAGCAATCAAGACAGTGTGGTATTAGCAAAAGACACACAGAGAAATGGTACAAAATAGAGAGCCCAGAAATACACCTCCATAAATATGGTCAGTTGATCTTTTTTTTAATTAATTAATTAATTTATTTATTTATTAATTAATTAAATAAATTTAATTAATTTATTTATTTTATTATTTATTTATTTATTAAAAACGGGTCTTCGTTTCTGTGCTAGGGCTTTCTCTAGTTGTGGCAAGCGGGAGCCACTCTTCATCGCGGTGTGCGGGCCTTTCACTATCGCGGCCTCTCTTGTTGCGGACCACAGGCTCCAGATGCGCAGGCTCAGTAATTGTGACTCACGGGCCCAGTTGCTCCGCGGCATGTGGGATCTTCCCAGACCAGGGCCCGAACCTGTGTCCCCTGCATTGGCAGGCAGATTCTCAACCACTGCGCCACCAGGGAAGCCCTGGTCAGTTGATCTTTGACAGAGGCGAAAAAGCAATTCAATGGAGTAAGGATAGCCTTTTCAACAAATGTTGCTGCAACAACTGGACACCCACTTGCAAAAAAATGAATCTAGTTAAAGACTTTACACACTTCACAAAAATTAACTCAAAGTGAATCACAGACCTAAATATAAAGTGAAAAACTATAAAACTTCTAGAAGATAACATAGAAGAAAATCTAGGAGACCTTGGGTTTGACAATGACTTGTTAGATATAACACCAAAAACATGACCCAACAAAGAAAAAAAATTTACAAGTTGAACTTCATTTAAAACAAAACAAAACAAAACAAAAAAAAAACCAAAAAACCAAAAGCTTCTGCTCTGCAAAAGACATTGTTAAGAGAAGGAAAAGATTATCCACACATTAGGAGAAAATCTGTGCAAAAGAGATAAACATCAATAAAGCACTAGTATCCAAAATGTACAAAGAACTCTAAAATTCAACAAAAACAATAATAAAAAATCCAATTAAAAGGATGCAAAAAATCTGAACAAACATCTCAGCAAAGAAAATATACAGATGGCAAATAAGTATATGAAAAGATACTCCGCATTATATGTCATTAGGGAATTGCAAATTAAAACAATGAGATACTGGTACATACCTATTAGAATGGTCAAAATCCAAAACACTGACAACACCAAATGCCGACAAGGTTGTGGAACAACAGAAACTCTTATTTATTGTTGGTGAGAATGCAAAAACTTATGGACGATTTGGAAGGCGGCTTGGAAATTTCTTACAAAACTACTTATAAGTTTCTTACAAAACATACTCTTACCACACTATCCAGCAATCATACTCCTTGGCATTTCCCCAATGAATTGAAAATTTATGTCCACACAAAAACCTGCACATGAATGTTTGTAGAAGCTTTATTCATAATTGCCAAAACTTGGAAGCAACCAACATGTCATTTAATAGGTGAGTGGATAAACAAAGCTGTGTGATATCCATACAATGGAATATTATTCAGTGATAAGAAGAAATGAGGTATTAAGCCAGGAAAAGACATGGAGGAGCCTTAAATGTACATTACTAAGTGAAAGAAACCAATCTGAAAAGGCTACATACTGTATGATTCAAACTATAATATATGTTAAGCTGTAAAAAGATCAGTGGTCCCCAAGTACTGGGAGAGGAAGGGATGAATAGATGGATCACAGGGGATTTTTGGGGCAGCGAAAGGAATATTTTGTAGGATAGTGTAATGTTGGACCCATTAATCAAAATCCTTAGAATGTACAACACAAAGAGTGAACCCTGGGACTTCTCTGGTGGCGCAGTGGTTAAGAATCCACCTGCCAATGCAGGGGACATGGGTTCGAGCCCTGGTTCAGGAAGATCCCACATGACACGGAGCAACTAAGCCCGTGCACCACAACTACTGAGCCTGCGCTCTAGAGTCCATGAGCCACAACTACTGAGCCTGCGTGCCACAACTAAGCCCATGTGCCTAGAGCCCGTGCTCCACAACAAGAGAAGCCACCACAATGAGAAGACCGTGCACCACAAGGAAGACTAACCCCTGCTCAACACAACTAGAGGTAGCCTGCGTACAGCAACGAAGACCCAACACAGCCAAAATAAATAAATAAATAAATTAATTAAAAAAAAGAGTGAACCCTAATGTAAACTATGAACTTTAGTTAGTAATACATCAATATTGGCCTACCAATTGTAACAAATATACCACACTAATGCAAGATGTTAAAAATAGGGGAAATGTGGGGGGAGGGAGTGAAGGAGTGTATGGAAACTATAATTGCTCAATAAAAGTCTTTTAATTAAAAAAAGTTAATTGACAAAGGCTAAGTTTTGAAATGTGTACTGAGTATTTTTTAAAATTTATTTTTATTTAACTATAGTTGATTTACAATATTGTGTTAGTTTCAGGTGTACAGCTTCAAATTCTTTTCCATTATAGATTATTACAAGATATTGAATATAGTTCCTGTGCTAAAAAGTAAATCTTTGTTGTTTATCTATTTTATAGATAGTGGTATGTATCTGTTAATCCCTTACTCCTAATTTATCCCACCCCTTCTCCTTTCCCTTTGGTAACCATAGGTTTGTTTTCTATGTCTGTGAGTCTGTTTCTGTTTTGTAAATAAGTTCATTTGTGTCATATTGTAGACTCCACAAATAAGTGATATCATATGGTATTTGTCTTTCTCTTTCTGACTTACTTTACTTAGCATGATAATCTCTAGATCTGTCTGTTTCTGCAAATGGTAGTGTTTCATTCTTTTTTTTTATGGCTGAGTAATATTCTATTATATATATACTATAGTATATATTACTATATATATTATACATACTATTACATAGTACATAATATATACATTATATATATAATGGAATATATATATATCACATCTTCTTTATCCATTCATCTGTTGATGGGGCACTTAGGTTGCTTCAATGTCTTGGCTTTTTTTTTTTTTTTTTTTAAAGAATGAAAGAGAGGGCGCTGGCCATGGCTGCAGCGTCCCTCGTATCCACTTTGGCCACCCTGCTGCTCCGGCCCGCTGCAGAGCTGTTGCCTCCACCATCGCCCCTTCCACCTCTCGGCAGTTCGAAATGAAGCTGTTGTCATTTCTGGAAGGAAACTTGCCAAGCAGATCAAGCAGGAAGTGCAGCAGGAGGTGGAAGAGTGGGTGGCGTCAGGCAACAAACGGCCGCACCTGAGCGTGGTTCTGGTTGGCGAGAATTCCGCAAGTCACTCCTCTGTCCTCCACAAAACCAGAGCAGCTGCTGATGTGGGAATCAACCGTGAGACAATTGTGAAACCAGCTTCAATTTCAGAGGAAGAACTGTTGAATTTAATCAATAAACTAAATAATGATGATAATGTAGATGGCCTCCTCGTTCAGCTGCCTCTTCCAGAGCACGTTGATGAGAGAAAGATCTGCAGTGCTGTTTCTCCAGACAAAGATGGTGATGGCTTTCATGTAATTAACGTAGGGCGAATGTGTTTGGACCAGAATTCCATGTTACCAGCTACTCCATGGGGTGTGTAGGAAATAATTAAGCAAACTGGCATTCCAACCCTAGGGAAGAATGTGGGTGTGGGTGGAAGGTTAAAAAATGTTGGAATGCCCATTGTAGTGTTACTACACACCGAAGGGGTGCACAAACATCCTGGAGGTGACGCTGCTGTCACAATTTCTCATCCATACACTCCCAAGGAGCAGCTGAAGAAACATACAGCTCTTGCAGATATTGTGGTCTCTGCTGCAGGCATTCCAAATCTGATCACAGCCAATATGATTAAGGAAGGAGCAGCTGTCATTGATGTGGGAATAAATAGAATTCAAGATCCCATAACTGCTAAACCCAAGTTGGTTGGAGATGTGGATTTTGAAGGAGTCAGGAAGAAAGCCGGTTACATCAGTCCAGTCCCTGGGGGGTGTTGGTCCCATGACAGTGGCAATGCTAATGAAGAATACCATTACTGCTGCAAAAAAAGTGCTGAGGCTTGAAGAGTGGGAAGTACTGAAGTCTAAGGAGCTTGGAGTAGCAAGTAATTAACTATTGTGTCTTCTGTGTCATGCACAGCACTCCAAGCTAGTTCACGAGGAAAACCAGGCCGATAGAAATGCAATATTTATTCTACTTAAATGGTTTAAAACAATGCTTTGCATTTATTTGTAAGCTTAAATGGGCGGGTGTTTGCACACATAGCTCTGCAGTTACCCACCAGGGAGCACGACACTATCGTGCGGGGTCATGCGATCCAGCTGAGAGAAGCCATTAACCTACTGATTAACAGGCGGACACTGTCACATTGAGAATGGCTGCCTAACTTTGTCAAGCCACTTCAGTTAAAATTTGTCTTTTTTAGGAGGGCAGCTATGCTCACCACTATACCACCAACGCTGCACAAATTTGTCTTTTCTACGATTGCATTTCCCAAGTGCTATTCCAATAATGAGTTGATGCTCACTTTAGGTTCCAAACCTTTTGAGTTCCACTGGTCAAGCCAAAGGAAAAATGTTGCAAGAGAAAACTAGGGAAAAGGTAAGAAGAAAGAAATGATGGTAACTGAGTAGAAAAAAATTACCCTAATTTAATATATGTATTGATTGATAGCCAGAAGAAAAACTACATGTTAATAGTCTCTTAAGCTGTCATTTTGTAGCTTAGTCATTGGGAAAATGTTTGGGGTTGTTTCATTTGCCACTAGCCCTCGTTTTATGTTTGTTACCATTCCTGAGGTCTCCCCATTTTAGTTTTCTAGGATTGACAGTCTTATTTTATAAATTATTCTTGTATGTTGTCATACTTGACTTTCCTACATACTTCAACTTCATTGTCAAATTTTTATACTGTTGGGGGTGTCTGTATGGTTTCTTTAGTGTATCTTGAAACCTGTATTTGGACAACATAACTTGGGCTTGATGATCATTAGGGCAGCTTGTATAAGTATGCAACTTACTTTTCCACCAAAGAACTGTCAACAGCTGCCAGCTTTTCTCTGATGCACCTGCTGGCTTTCCTCGATTGATTTTTGAGAACTTGAGTTAATACTGAATTTAATCAGACTTTCTGATTAAAGGACTTTTTTGCTTCATTTTGTTTTTTAAATAAAACACTCTGACTGGTATAGAATGAAAAAAAAAAGAATGAAAGAAAAAAACACATATGAAGAAATTTTATGATGACAATGACTTAATACTGAGATTAAAAATTTCTAAATATTTATGAAAACAGACTATGAATTCATGAAGTATTCATCATGACTTAGTGAATCAGGATAGGGCATCATCTTTCCTAAACAATTATCAAATATTTATTCAATATTTTACTCATAAAATGACCCATCTTAGGTCCTAGGAGAGAACTATATATATGTCCCTGCCCTCAAAGAGTATACAGTTTAGTCAAGGAAAAAACATAATAAAAACCATAAAATGTCTAAGAATATAAATAGCGTCTGCCAAGTACCAGGTAAGTGGGACACATATACACACTCTAGGAATTCTACATTCAAAACATCACTTCATAATGCTTTGTACAAATGACAGAATTTTACATCTGGAAGGGTCTTTAGAGATCATCTAGGTAAGCCCTTTATTTTATAGATGAGCGTTTTGGGACCAAGATATTAGAGGCCAGAATTCATCACTTAATCATTCATCTATTCATTCAACAAATCTTTGTTGACTATCTCCTATGGATCAAGCACTTTGCTGGAGGCTGGAATTTAAAACTGAAGATGTCACAGTATTCATAAATCTTATAGATTTGTGGCCACCTGTAGAGGAAAGGCTGGCTGGACACTCTATTCTCTATATTCAATGCTGTGGAAGGGAGAGCATACATTTTGGTGTTTAGCTAGCATCCTCTGCCACAGGAGAGTGCCCTGATCAGATCTGCACTCTAGGAGAATCACTCTGGCAGGGAGTGGGTAATCCTGGGGGCAGGGAGATTGGTTAAGAGGCTTTTCCGTTAATCTGAGTGAAAAATGATTTGGCTTGAACAAAGGTAGTAGTAGTGTAGGTGGCGAGAAAGAGACAAGTTCAAGAACTAGTTAGAAGGGCTTCCCTGGTGGCGCAGTGGTTAAGAATCCGCCTGCCAATGCAGGGGACACGGGTTCGAGCACTGGTCCGGGAAGATCCCACATGACGCGGAGCGGCTGGGCCCGTGTGTCACAACTACTGAGCCTGCACTCTAGAGCCCACGAACCACAACTAATGAGCCCGTTGTGCCACAACTACTGAAGCCCACGCGCCTAGAGCCGGTGCTTCACAACAGGAGAGGCCACCGCAATGAGAAGCCCGAGCACCAAAACGAAGAGTAGCCCCCGCCCGCAACTAGAGAAAGCCCGTGCGCAGCCGCGAAGACCCAACGCAACCAAAAAAAAAAACAAAAAACAAAAACTAGTTAGAAGATAATATCGACAGGCCTCAATAATCAATTGGATGTTGAGACTGAGTTTAGGAGAAGGAGCCAATGGTGACCCAGAGTTCTGATTTGGGCAACTGGGTGAAACAGAATACAGAAGACTTTGGAAAGAAGATGGTGTTTTAAACATTTTGAGTTTGAGGTATGAGATATCTGATGACCAGGTAGTAGTATTTGAGACTAAAGTTTGAGGAAAGATTTTTTCTGAAGGTATAGATGTGGGCATTATCAGTATATAGACAATAGGTGAAGTTTTAGAAATGAATGGAGATGCATCACACAAGAAGAAGTGAAAAAGTAGTTTTTCTCAAGCCTTTAAAAACACTTTTATTGTGGTAAAATATATGTAACATGAAATTTACCATTTTAACCATTTTTAGATGTACAGTTCAGTGGCATTAAGTGCATTCACATTGTTGCGCCACCATCATCATCACCCATCTCCAGAATTCGGTCATCTTCCCAAACTGAAACTCTGTACCCATTCAACAATAACCCCCCGTTTTCCCCTCCCCTGAGCCTCCAGTAATCAACAATTTACTTTCTGCAACTCTATGAATTTGACTTCTCCAGGTATCTCACATAAATAGAATCACACTATACCTGTCCTTTAGTGTTTGTCTTGTTTCACTTAGCATTACGTTTTCATAACGGTTCATCCATTTGTAACATGTGTCAGAATTTAATTCCCTTCTAAGGCTGAATAATATTCCATTGTGTGGCTATACCACATTTTGTTTATCCATTCATCCATTGATGAACCTTTGGGTTGTTTCTAGCTTTTGCTTATTGTGAATAACACTGCTATGAAATGAGTATATAAATACCTGTTAGAGTCCGTGCTTTCAATTCTTTGGACTGTATACCCAGAAGTGGAACTGCTGGATCATATGGAAATTCTATGTTTAATTTTTTGAGGAATTTCTGTACTGTTTTCCACATTCTCAATTTTTGCTATGCATCAGAATCACCTCTTTTTTTTAAAAAAAATATTTTATTTATTTATTTATTTATGGCTGTGTTGGGTCTTCGTTTCCATGCGAGGGCTTTCTCTAGTTGCGGCGAGCGGGGGCCACTCTTCATCGCGGTGCACGGGCCTCTCACTATCGCGGCCTCTCTTGTTGCGGAGCACAGGCTCCAGATGCGCAGGCTCAGTAGTTGTGGTGCACGGGCTTAGTTGCTCCGCGGCATGTGGGATCTTCCCAGACCAGGGCTCGAACCCGTGTCCCCTGCATTGGCAGGCAGATTCTCAACCACTGCACCACCAGGGAAGCCCCAGAATCATCTCTTGAGTTTTAAAAAATACATATGCTCAATCTCCACCCCTGGAGACTGATTCAGAAGATCTGAATAGATACCTGACTTCCGTTTCTTTTTAGAATTCAAATTCTTTAAAATACTAGAAACAAATTATTAAGAGGTGATTTTAAAAGAGTAAAAATAAAAGAATATGGAGCAAAAAGCTGAAGTCTCCCCTGTTAACATTTGGAGTCTATCTTTACACACACATACACACACACACACTTTTTGTACTTTTTTTTTTTTTTTTTTTTTTTTTTTTAAATTTTATTTATTGATTTATTTATTTTTGGCTGTGTTGGGTCTTTGTTTCTGTGCGAGGGCTTTCTCTAGTTGCGGCAAGCGGGGGCCACTCTTCATCGCGGTGCGCGGGCCTCTCACTATCGCGGCCTCTCTTGTTGCAGAGCAGAGGCCCCAGACGCGCAGGCTCAGTAATTGTGGCGCACGGGCTTAGTTGCTCCGCGGCATGTGGGATCTTCCCGGACCAGGGCTCGAACCCGTGTCCCCTGCATTGGCAGGCAGATTCTCAACCACTGCGCCACCAGGGAAGCCCTGTACTTTTAAAAACCATAAATATGATCACACACCATACACAGTATACTACAACATGCTCTATTTTCTTTTAAATAAATTTATTTTCTTTTATTTATTTTTGGCTGAGTTGTGTCTTCGTTACTGTGTGCGTACTTTCTCTAGTTGCAGCGAGCGGGGGCTACCCCTTGCTGTGGTGCGCGGGCTTCTCACTGCGGTGGCCTCTCCCGCTGCGGAGCGCGGGCTCAAAGCGTGCAGGCTTCAACAGTTGTGGCTGCAGGCTCTAGAGCGCAGGCTCAGTAGTTGTGGCGCACGGGCTTAGTTGCTCCGCGGCATGTGGGATCTGCCCCGACCAGGGCTCGAACCCAGTCCCCTGCACTGGCAGGTGGATTCTCAACCACTGCGCCACCAGGGAAGCCCTCTATTTTCTTAATAATTTATTCTGAAGCTCTTCCTATGTCAGTACACATGAATCTAGCTCAGTGGTTTTCAATAGATGCATAATATTCCATGGCATATATGCACCTATATATTTTATTTATTTAACTATTTATGAACTGGTAAACATTTAAGTTTTTCCATTTTTTCTATTACAAACAATTCTGCAATTAATAACCTTGAATCCATAACTTTGCATATGTGGGAGATACAAAAGATTGCTAAAACTGGAATTGTTGGGTTAAAGAGTATGTACATTTTCTATGTTCAGGGATATTTTCCAGCTGCCTTCAGAAAGGCAGTAGATACTTTCAAGCTCCTACCATTAGTGCATGAGGGCCATTTTTCCCTATTTTTCTCAGTATTGGATATTATCTATCAATAGTTCTCTTTTTTGTCAATATGGTAAAAAATGTCATTTCATTTTTGTATTCATTTGGGTTTCATATTTTTATTGGTCCTTTGAATTTCTTCTTCTGTGAGTTACCTTTTCATCTCCTTTGTTTACTTTCTCATTTTTTCTTTTTCTAAAGAATTAGAGGAGGAAGCTCATTATATATAAAGTATTAAATCCCTTGTCTGATGTATATGTTGCAAATATTTTCTCCCAACGATCTAAGTCTTTTTAAAAACAGCTTTATTGGGCTTCCCTGGTGGCGCAGTGGTTGAGAATCTGCCTGCTAATGCAGGGGACACGGGTTCGAGCCCTGGTCTGGGAAGATCCCACATGCCACGGAGCAGCTGGGCCCGTGAGCCACAACTACTGAGCCTGCGCGTCTGGAGCCTGTGCCCCGCAACGGGAGGGGCCGCGATAGTGAGAGGCCCGCGCACCGCGATGAAGAGCGGTCCCTGCACCGCGATGAAGAGTGGCCCCCACTTGCCGTAACTAGAGAAAGCCCTCGCACGAACTGAAGACCCAACACAGCCAAAAATAAAGAAATAAATAAATAAAGTAGCTATAAAATTAAAAAAAAACAAAAAAACAGCTTTATTGAGATATAATCCCCATACCATACAATTCATCCACTAAAAATATACAATTCAACAGTTTTTAGTGTATTCAGAGTTGTGCAACCATTACCACAATCGATTTCAGAATATTACTGAACTTTGCTTTAAAATATTTACGTGTGCAAAAGGCTTTCACTTTGTACAATCAAATTATTCATTATCTTTTGGGTTTCTGGGCCAGGAAAGCAGTCCCCACTCCAAAATTGTAAAGATATTCTCCTATATATTGTTTTTAGTCCTTTTATAGTTTTGTTTTTCATGTGTGATCTTCTTAAAATTTATTTTTATTAAGGTATTTACTCCCCCATCCCCTCCCCCACTTTCAACTCTGTAGCTGTTCGTCTAGAATTTGTATATCACCACATTTGTATTTTGCATAATACTCAGGTACTGCTATCTTTCAATTCATTAATTTTAGACTATCTATTGATGTCCTTTCATGGTAGATAAAGATTTAGGTTTCTGGTATCACCATTTTCTGTTGGTTAAAAAAATTACCTTTTTGTTAAATTGATATCTAGAGTTTACATTATTTTTTACATAAATATTATTCATTGCTGAGTACTGTAGTATACTATAATTATGTTCTCTCCCTTTCTTTTTGTTTTTCTTATCGGTTAATAATTGCCTTGTTTTTCATTTGCTTAGTTGTCTGTACCTATTGCCAAGTTCCCACACCTGCCAATAGCTCTTAGTACAAGGTCAATCTCTTCTATTATTAGTTTCAATCTTTTTTCTTGGAGTTACTCCTCCTGCAGACCTTTGTTCCCCTCTATCTACTGATGCTCTGGGCCTGCTCCATTCTGCCTATTTGTCATTTTGGGACTTCCCTTTGCTGACAACTTAGGAATTCCTTTACCTTTTCCTAGTTTGGATTCCATTACATGAATCTCATTCTTTCATTTTTCCTGGTTTATTCCCTCCTTGTCATGGAGTAAATGTCCCAGTAGCTTTGTCCAGAGGGCACAGTGATGACAGCCCTTGCTACGCCTGTCTCCTAAGTGACACTGCTGCAGTCTGGACAGCTTGCCCTCTCTCTACACCTGGGGCACACCTGGGGATTCCCCTCCCTTTTCTTTTTCTGTGCTGGATTGCCTTTTTCTTTACCTGATATCTTCCTATATCTTCCTTTTTGTTTGCCCCCTCACTTTGATGAAGCACATTTTCTAGTAGTTTCCTGAAAGAAGATACAGAGGGAATACATTTTGGAGGACGGGAGGGGGGATTACATGTCTTTTCCCACAAACATTTGTTTGGTTGTTTGGCTGGTTTTAGACTTCTAGGTTGGGGATCATTTTCATATAAACTTTCAAAAGGAGACAGAGGTGATGCTTCCTGTGGTGGTAGAAGCTGATGGGCCACTTCTAGTACCACTAGTAGTTGAAGCAGCCAGCTCCATGTTCCCCGAACTGACTCCAAATTCCTAAGTGTGGGAGGCCTTGGCAGTGGCAGTGGTCGTGAAAGCAGCAACAGTAGTTGCAGTTTCCAAGTGTGACCTTAAAGCCAAAAGTCTAGTGGTGGTGTCTGGCTTCATTTCTTAAACCCCTGCCCCTCCAACAGATTAAGTACTAAATTCCTGTAAAAAACCAAAACAATACTCTTTTCTGAATGAAATATCCAGAGTGATTTCTGCTTCCTATACTGTTGGTCAATAGATGAAATGTTCCTCTCTGTGATTATGTCTGTAAATACTCCATACATAGCTGTGTTGTATTCTGAATCGCTAGTTATTGGGAACCTAAATCTGTTTTTTGTTGCTTTTTGCTGACTCTCACTCATGGTGCTGGTGTTTGGTCATCTTTGATTGTGAGTAGAGGCTTTGCCGTGGTGAGGGGGTGAACTGTACAGATAGTTGAGGGAAGAGCACTCGGCAGAGAGTGAGTAGAGAGTGAAACGTCCTTGAAGCAGAAGCATGTCTGGCACCTTCAAGAAATAATGAAGAGGTCAGTGTGGCTGAGGTGGAATGACTGAGAGTAGTAGGCAGTAAGTATAGAGAGGTAATAGGGCCAGATGGCGCAGGGGAACAGGGAGGAATTTGTCTTATACCCTTAATGAGAAGAGGAGCACTAGAGAGTTTTCAGCAGAGAGTGACACGATCTAACTCACATTTGAAAAGAATCAGTCTGGATGCTGGGTTCAGAGTGTACTGTGAGGGGAACAAAAGCTGAATCAGGGCAATCAGTCAAGAGATGATAACCAGGTGAGAGCTGATGGTGGCTTGGACCTGCATGGTACTGGTAGACGTAGTGAGATTTGTTAGGTTCTGGTTATGTTGTGAAGGTAGTACCAACAGAATTTGCTGATGGCTTGGATATGAGTGTCTGTGTGTCTGTGTGTGTGTGTGTGTGTGTGTGTGAGAGAGAGAGAGAGAGAGAGAGACAGAGAGACAGAGAGACAGAGAGAGACAAAGGAGGATTGCTTCAAAAATTTTTGGCCTGAGCAAATGGTAGGATGCTATCAGTTGAGATGCAGGTTTGTGAGGGAAGACTAGGAGTTTAGTTTTGGACAGAGTAACTTTGATATGTCTATTAGACAGCCAAGTGGAGATGTGAAGTTGGAAAATGGATACATAAATCTGAAGTTTACAGGAAAAATCAGCAGTTGATAGAAATTTGGAAGGGTCAGTATTTATATAGTATGTAAGTCTATGAGATTGGATGAAATCACCAGGCAGTGAGTATAGAAACAAGCCCTAGGGTAATCAAATATTAAAAGGACAGAAAATTAGGAGCAATGAACATAAGAGTCTGAGGACTGACTATTGAAGAAAGAAGAAAACTAGGAGACTACATATGTCCTTGAAACAAAGTGAAGAAAGTATTTCATCAAGAAATACTTCTCATGGGGCTTCCCTGGTGGCACAGTGGTTGAGAATCAGCCTGCTAATGCAGGGGACACGGGTTCGAGCCCTGGTCTGGGAAGATCCCACATGCCACGGAGCAGCTGGGCCCGTGAGCCACAACTACTGAGCCTGCGCGTCTGGAGCCTGTGCCCCGCAACGGGAGGGGCCGTGATAGTGAGAGTCCCGCGCACCGCGATGAAGAGCGGTCCCTGCACCGCGATGAAGAGTGGCCCCCACTTGCCGTAACTAGAGAAAGCCCTTGCACGAACCGAAGACCCAACACAGCCAAAAAAAAATAAAGAAATAAATAAATAAAGTAGCTATAAAAAAAAAAAATTAAAAAAAAAAAAAGAAATACTTCTCATGAAGAAATGTTTTGTTGAAATCATAAATATTTAAGTTCCAGGTTGTTAATAATTTATTAATTATACCTTCAAGTTTTTTTTAAACAAATGATCTTCTTAAAAATTTCATTAAGCTTCATAGCCATGTTATACATTACTTGGACATAAATACAAATTTTCTAATTTCTTTGTTCATGACTATTTCTTTCATTCCAAGTCTAAAAGACATCTCAGATTTAACATGTCCAAAAACCAAATTCTTGTTTCCTACCTCCAATCCTGTTTGTTTAACAGCACAGCCATCTACTTTGGGGTCATCTTTTTTTTTTTTTTTTTTTTTTTACTTAAAAATAGTTATAGGAAAGTTGCAAAAAGAGTACAGAGAGTTCACACGCATCCTTCACTCAGTTTTGCTTCATATTAACTTATTATAATCACTTGCAATGATCAAAACTGGGATACTATGATATGCTACTATTTACTAAAGTACGGATCTTATTCAAATTTTAACTTATTTCCTTCTAATGTCCTCTCTGTCCAGGAAGCCACATTGCATTTAGTTACTGTGTATTTTTAGTCCTCTCCAATCTGTGACAGTTCCTCCATCTTTCATGACCTTGCTTTCATGTCGTTTCATGACTGTTGCTGAATCCTGGTCAGTTAATTTGTAGATGGTCTCTCAGTTTTGGTCTGTTTGATGTTTTCTCATGATCAGATTTAGATTATGCACCCATGGTGGAAGAAGGGAAAAGAGGTGAAATTCAACTACAGTAATGGTATCAACATACAGTAATGTTAGGTTTTTTGCAAATCATACTCTTAGACTAAAATAAACATTTCCTGAAAAATGTCTAGGGCATCCCAGGTATTAGTGATACGCTGTATTTACTTTACCAGTTATAACGCTTCCCACCATCCCAGAGCTAATGATAATATTTATATAAAGGCATCAAACTAGGTATAATATTTTAACATATAGAGTCCAAAGCACTTGACTTTGTCTTAAAGCAAGGTTAGCTCTTCCTATAGGAAGTAGCAATTTAAATGTATATGTTAAAAGTATTGTTTATATCCTTTTTGTGGCAATGAATCGTACTTCATATGAATAAGATTTTGCTGTATATTTTATGGAAGATGAGAATTTATGGGAATTCCTTTTTCACGCGTCTTTTCTATTCTGACTTGTGTTCATTTACAAGATTTTTTTTTTTTACCTCTAATATACACTACTCTGTATAAACAGTGATTACATTCAATTCTGTTTAAACTGCATGTTGAGAAAGATGACCCGTGAGATTTCCATGGAAGTTCAAAAATGTTTTTATTGCAAACTTTGTTGAAATATGAATAACAATTCTAGGTGTATCTTATTATAGAAGCTCAGATTCTCAAGAGTCTTAAAGGTCTATAATATCCAAGTATGTGGTCATTCTTACTATAGCTGCAGTTCTCAAATAACTTATTGTAGTTTCCTTTATTTGCTATGCCTCACATTATTCCTATGAAACAACAAAAAATTCTAGAATTACTTTGATTTGTAGGACTTGGAGAATGAAAGATTATCCTAATCGTAAAATCTACCATCGCTACAAAATACTGTTGGCATTCCTGTTACTCTGTCTATAAACACCTTTAAAATTGCCAATGAATATTTTAGGCAATTAATTCACAATTTGAGATACATTACATATATAATCAAATGTGTATGTCAATAGTAAAGTTATATGTTTTTTGTTAAATTTACTTTTTTAAATGTAAATGTTTCTTCTAACTTAAGTGAAGAGACTGATTTATTAATGTAACAAACTTTATTATTTGTAAAATATCATCAGTCAAGTTTATATAAATTTAGATTACTCAAGCATAATCATATTAATGATTGATCATATTAATATGATTAATATGATAATCTTAATTCATCCAAGAATTAAGATAAATGACATAGTGCCTAATTTCTTAAGTCCACTTTAAATTTTATTTATTTATTTATTTATTTATTTATGGCTGTGTTGGGTCTTCGTTTCTGTGCGAGGGCTTTCTCCAGTTGCGGCAAGCGGGGGCCACTCTTCATCGCGGTGCGCGGGCCTCTCACCGTCGCGGCCTCTCCCGTTGCGGAGCACAGGCTCCAGACGCGCAGGCTCAGTAGTTGTGGCTCACGGGCTTAGTTGCTCCGCGGCATGTGGGATCCTCCCAGACCAGGGCTCGAACCCGTGTCCCCTGCACTGGCAGGCAGATTCTCAACCACTGCGCCACCAGGGAAGCCCAAGTCCACTTTAATGGTGACAGATTATGACTTAATGATTATGTTCATAAATGGATTACAAGGTCAACATCATTGTTCTGGATCTCTGCAGGTATCACAAACACAGAAAAGGACAAGCTACCTAACGGATTGTTTTCTATAAGGAAAATGTTCCAAAAAACCCTGACAAAGCAGGACATGCTAATATTTATCCAGAGGGCAGAAAGTCACATTTGTTGTTGCACAGTGAAAATTCGATTGATTTCTGCTTATTTATGAAAGTCTATGTGAAAGACAATGTAACTATTGTGCTCTTGAAAAGCATTTCCAAGTGACTCCAAGTAAAGAGTTATTCCCATCACACAGGTAGGTTAACTAAGGCACAGGCATTAACGCTGAGAATTTATACTGCCCTTTGCAATTGTTTTTCACTTATATATGGCAGTAGTTAGATTATAAAGAATGACCAAAATTCAAGTCATGCACTTTCTAACACACAGCTTTTAAGTCATTTTGGGGAGGGCAATGATTTAACTCCCTGTATATGTTATGGAAAGAGAACCAATTATTATTCGCTTAATCCAACTATTCACACGTTTAGAAACATACTAGTAGAGATGTCACTGTCAATATTCTAACTTTTCAGGTAAAGAGTTCTTCAGGGAATGTCAATAATTCTTCTACCAGTGATATATCCCTAAGTGGAGGAGGGAAAGAAATCCCTAACTTTCACAAAATTGGCTTTGTTGACAGTTTTGCTTGAAGCCCTTTCTTTTAAGGATTAAGAGAAGGCCAGTGAGCATCAGGTGATCAGATCCAATACATAATATATCCCTTAAAATGCGTCTTCTCTGTGATAGGTCTCAAACCATTATTAAAAGAAAAAAATGTTTAAAAAAATATTTTAGGCTTTTGAAGATGCTCTTAATTCTGGAAACTGCAGTGTTTATTCAATTGCTGTGTTATCTGTTACCAGTGTTACTCTACAAATGAATTATTGGTCTTATTTATTCATCAGCTGGTTTCAGAAACATTTATACCAAGAAGAGCTGAACTAAGGAAAGCATGACTAAGGAAAACATGAGCAGACAGTTTTTATGAAAATACTTTCAAGAAAACATGCAAGGAATCTTTGTTAGCTAATGTTTTACATCACTGATAAATGACTTTCTGGGCCTCTCTAAAAAAACTATCTAGAAATCAACAGCCCTAGTTTGTTGTATTCTTCCTTTGTGTATCCTTAGTTTCTTGGAGATGCATTATTGTAGTCTTTCAGTTAATAGTGAGAGATGGGGGACTTCCCTGGTGGTCCAGTGGTTAAGACTCTGCACTTCCACTGCAGGGGGCACGGGTTCCATCACTGGTCGGGGAGTTAATACCGCTTGGCGCAGCCAAAAAAAAAAAACCCCTGAGAGATGGGAGTAGTTATGACCTATTATCATTTTATTCTCATTGTCGAAGAAAGGCCACATAGAGATGGAAGGGGCACACAGGCTGGTCTTTTGCCTGGAATAAATTCAAACTAGACACTGTTATAAAATGGTGCCCTGTAAAGGTTAAAATCCAGATGCAGTTATTATGCAGAAACAAACCTAACAGGAGACTCTGCTGCTCTCCTACAAAAAATTAAAAAAAAATCATGTTTGGGAATCTTTTTAGCACTCTTCAAATTTCTCTGCCATGGGAAACAAAAGAGAATCATATTTTGCCACAAAACACATAGCAATCTTTTTTTTTTCTTTTTTTGGCCATAAAATACAAAGTGTAAAATGATGGGATCATAGCAATCTTTTGGCTTAAAGTCTCATGAAGCCTTTCTTTATAGCACTTACCCTTATCTGAAAGTACAGAATTTATTTTTGTCTACTTACTTATTTTTCTCTTTTCCTCAGAAATATGAACTTTAGGGAAGCTGGGACTGTCTGTCTTGTTTACTATGGTTTCCCAGCATGCACATAAAAAAGTGCCGACACACAGTAGATGTTCAATAAATATTTGTTGAATGATGCATCAGAATCACCACAGTGGAGAAAATAAGCATGAATATTCTGTTCCTGCTTATTTTTTGGTTACACTTTGGGTTCTTTAAAACATTTCTGTTTATCTATTACTTTACAACAATCTACCCCAAACTTAGTACCTTAAAAGAACAATAATTTTATTATGCTCACACTACTGTGGGTCAGAGAATTTAGGCAAGCCTTGACTAGGTGATTTTTCTGCTCTACGTAGTGCTGACTGGGGTCACTTAGTGGAATTCCACTAGCAGCTGGTATGGTGGGTCCAAGATGGTTTCACTTACAAGCCTGGTACCTGGTGGAGATGGCTGTAAGCCTGGGCTCAGCTGGCCCCTTCTCCTGCTTTACATGGTGGCTCAGGGCTTCAAGAGAGCAAGATGAGAGTTGCTGGTCGTCTTAAAGCTTACATTTGGAACTGTCATAGCATCATTTCCACCATATTCTTAGATCAAATCAGTCACAGGCCAGCCCACGTTTGGGGAGAAGTTTCAAAGCATATACAGCCATTTTAAATCTGGAACATTTAAAAAAATTTTTATTTAATTTATTTATTTATTTATGGCTGTGTTGGGTCTCTGTTGCTGTGCACGGACTTTCTCTAGTTGCAGCGAGTGGGGGCTACTCCTCGCTGCGGTGCGCAGGCCTCTCACTGCGGCGGCCTCGCCTGTCGTGGAGCATGGGCTCCAGGCGCCCGGGTCCCAGCAGTTATGGCATGCGGGCTCAGTAGTTGTGGCTCACGGGCTCAGTAGTTGTGGTGCACAGGCCTAGCCTCTCTGCGGCATGTGAGATCCTCCCGGACCAGGGCTCAAACCCATGTCCCCTGCATTGGCAGGCGGATTCCTAACCACTGCACCACCAGGGAAGTCCTGGTACATTTTTGACATAGAATATTTCCAAGTAAATGTTCCTAAAGAAAACAATCCAATGCCATGGAGCAACTAAGCCCGTGTGCCACAATTACTGAGCCTGTGCTTTAGAGCCCGCGCACCACAACTACTGAAGTCTGTGGGCCTAGAACCTGTGCTCTGCAACAAGAGAAGCCACCGCAATGAGAAGCCCATTCACTGCAGTGAAGAGTAGTCCCCGCTCACCACAACTAGAGAAGACCCTTGTGCAGCAACAAAGACCAACGCAGCCAAAAATAAATAAATAAATAAATAAATAAATAAACAAATACACAAATAAATAAATAAATTTATTGAGGGAAAAAAAAACAATCCAACAAATTCAGTTCAGTATCTTTCTGGAAGTTACAGTCTTCTGACTTAATTCTCACCTGAATTCAAGGAAGTCTTCAAAATACTAAAAAAGGAATGAAAAAGTTTAAAGTAGTATAATGTAAAAGATATGTAAAACATTTACTATACATCTTATTTGCTTATTTACAACACAATGAACATTGTAAATTGGTTTAGGTTCTCTGAAGTTATAGGCAAAAATTTATGTGATGTGTCTGCTATGTACAGTTTTCTGGGGAGTAGCTTCATAGCTTATTGATTTCTCAAAGGATCTAATGACTCCCCTCCTCCCCAATCAAGTATTTCCCTGAGTAAAATTATGGTGTAGATAAGTTCATTTTTGGAAACATCTCCCTTGATAATACCTAGCCTTGTGTAATAATAATGATAATAGCTGACTTAAAAAAAAGATTATTATCTGCTTATGTGCCAGGAACAGTTTCATAACCTTATGAAGAACATAGTACTATTATCCTTGTTTTACAGTTGAGGAAACTGAGGCATAGTAACTTGCCCATGGTTACACAATTAGCATGTGGTGGGGCTAGGAACCCTAGCATATTGGCTTCAGAGGGTCCCATGCAATGAGGCCATGTTCATGAGCTATAGTTTACTCCTTTGTAAATTGGGGACAATAATAGTAGCCAGTGTCATTGTGGGTATTAGATGAGTTAAACTGGGATAGTCCATAGCTGCATGCCTGGCACATACTACAATGGGCAGTTAATAAATAGGAGCTCTCCATGCTTAGCCTCTGTTTTATTCCTGAAGTCTTTGCTATCTTTCACTGTAGCGATATGGGTGTGATAAAATGCAAGACGGAACAGGGGGTGGGTGGATAAGTATTTGAAAGTCTAGGGCCAAAGCTGGAGATATTGCTCTTCCCATTAAACTCTTTAAGGCCTCATGTTTTCTCTTAAAATTGTATGCAAATGTCACATGCTATTCCACAGTTCAATTGCTTATCTATTAATATAAAACTTGTTTACTCCAAAGCTTTCGGGATCATTGTTCTTCTACGGAGAAGATGTACCTTATTTATGCCTTGGTTTCACACACACCCCTTTGAGGGACTCAGCCACGCAGGTTTGGGAATTTGGAGGCCTAGATTCCCAGCTAGGACCCTCAGCTTGTTTGGGCCTTATATTTTTCATTTATAAAATGGTGTGGGTAGTAAGGACTATTTTACCAAAGTCTTTTTTGCCCTGGAATTATACAACATAAAATTGTCCTAAAAGTGTTTTCAAACTGTGGGTCTCCATTTAAAAGTAGGCGAAAAGACCAATTCGATTGGTCAAACATTAAAAAAAAAAAAATCAGGGTAAGTACTGTTTGGTGAAATTTTTGTTTCAGAATAGATATTAAAATGTAATATGTGAAACATACACCTAAAAGGTGTCTTACTGCGGCTGGTAATAGAAACATTTTAAAGCTACATTTAAAGGAGCGCAATGCATCCTCTAAACGTGCCCGCCCTCGGGGGAAATCAATCTCAAAACCTGCCCACTTGAGAGCCCCCTAGAGAAGCGGAAGACGCAAATCTGGGTGCGGTCCTGGGCCCCGCCTCTCCTCGCGATTGCGGCGTCCCGCGGGTCTCGGGGGCTGCACCTGGGCCCACGTGGCGTCTCCCGCCTCCCGCCTCCCGGCCCCGGCCTGGGCCCACAGGAAGCTGCGCACCTCCTGACGTCATCAAAGGGCGCCGCTGCCTCGACCTCCTTCCACTTCGCGGGAGAAGTTGTTGGCGCGAATGGATCCCGAGCCGCGGTAACGGATTCCCCAGCCGGCCGGCCTGCCCGCCCACGCCTTCATCCGTGGGCTGCAATGGTGAGCCCCCGGGGGAGGCTATGCGGCCAGGGGGCTGGGGAGAGTTTGCAGGCTGGGCGTGGACCTGGCATTCCTGGCATGGAGGGTCGGGGAGGACCGCGATGCGTGGCTTCGGAGGGGAGCGAAGGCAAGAAAGGGGCCACAAACTGGGCACTGGTCTCACAGCTTTCCTTGCACCGCGGGCTTCAGCTCTCAGCCGCAGCCAGCGCGCGGGGCTATTCGTGCTGCGCAGCAGTTTTAACTTTTTTCCACTCTTGGGGGAAGGGAGAAAGGAAGGGAGTAATGAAGGTGATTTTGGGGGCTCAGCGGTACAGTTGCTTTTCCTGTTCAGTGTTGCTTCGAACCTCGGTTTGAGTCCTGCCTAAAGCGTTGATTTCAGGCCTTGGGTCTCGAAGGAGAAGAATGTTACAGACTTTCCTTTCTAATGAAAAAGTTGTCTTAGGCCTTCAACTTTCATCATTAACAGCCCTGCGAAATGCTCATCACAGAGCCGTTTTGAAATCGATGGCATGGGAAGGATGTTTTATTTTGTTTAGATGAGTTCATAGAAATCAAAGGGATAACACGGTTTACCAGGAAAAAAACAAAGCAAAAAACCTGGTAGAAACAGCTGTAATACATTTGACAGCTGTCATCGCTTATCACCTGATGTTAAAAATAATCTTAAAAAAGAAACCCTCAGT
The DNA here is from genome assembly GCF_949987535.1 of Balaenoptera acutorostrata. NCBI lineage: Eukaryota > Metazoa > Chordata > Mammalia > Artiodactyla > Balaenopteridae > Balaenoptera > Balaenoptera acutorostrata. The sequence goes on from NC_080068.1 coordinate 79,158,353, forward strand.
GCATAATTCTGCATAAATCCTTTAAATAGAGAGTGAAATAATTATGCAGGCGTCAAAACAGACATTTACACTGGAATGGCAATAGATACAAGTATGTATTTGAAATATTTTAATTTAAAGGACAATTTATGATGGTCCATTAAGCCAGAATCTACTTAATAATCAGACATAATTTTTTCAGTCATTTTATCTTCAATCAGCTTATTTGTCTGTCACAATGCCAGCATTCTGAGCTGTGTGTGTGGAATTTTATGCCAAATTGGGAACCCTTACAGCCCTTCGTGTTTCTTCTCAGAGAAGGATGAAATGATGATAATAGCCACCTTGTAACAAGTATCTTCTTCAGGTGGATATGCAGGCTGTTTGTTTTACATGCCTTTCTTCATTTAAACCTCACAGCAATCCAGTTTTACAGATGGCAAAGGAGACTTTTAGAGTTTGAACAATTTGTGATATGACTAATAAATGGTTGAGCTAGAATTAGAACCTAGGTTTTTCTGACCACTACATTATACCACCTCCCTATAATGATCATAATTGCATTTTGGACTTCAGGCACTATGGTAATTGTGTAAAGTTCATGAGATTTGGAGTCTTGAAGGTGAGAGTGAGGCAATGTTTTGGTCTTGCTCTGCCATTTAATGGTTAAGTGGTTTTGATTAAGTAAATATCTTAACTTTAACCTCTTAAATCCTCTGTTTCCTTACCTGTAAAAGGGGGGAAATATAGCTGCCTTAAGTGATTGTCTTGAGGATTAAACACGATAATAAATGTAAAGCTTCTATTCTGTTGCCTGGCATGTGGTAGGAAATATACAACTACATTACTAATGATCTAATTTTCTCAGGAAGGACTCTGTGGAACATTACAAAGAGTTTAAGGGACATCAAAGATGCCTCTGATGTTGTCAGTTATGGTGAACAACAGCTTATATAGTCAACTTTTGATTATTCAGTTACTTTTTTTTTTTTAATTAATTAATTAATTAATTTATTTATGGCTGTGTTGGGTCTTCGTTTCTGTGCAAGGACTTTCTCTAGATGCGGCAAGCTGGGGCCACTCTTCATCGCGGTGCGCGGGCCTCTCACTGTTGCGGCCTCTCCCGTTGCGGAGCACAGGCTCCAGACGCGCAGGCTCAGTAATTGTGGCTCACGGGCCTAGTTGCTCCGCGGCATGTGGGATCTTCCCAGACCAGGGCTCGAACCCGTGTCCTCTGCATTAGCAGGCAGATTCTCAACCACTGCGCCACCAGGGAAGCCCATTATTCAGTTACTTTAAATGATTGGTTCTTTTCCCTCTTAGTACTCCTGTTCATAGTGCATATGAAAAATAAAGACCTTCTCAGAAAAGAAGTGGGGAAAAGGTTCTGTAAAGTACGTAAGAGTTTTGGATTATATTAGTGTTTAATTTAGTCCTTCTGTCTTGTAGTACAAAAATTAGCAGAATCCTAGACCAGAATTCTGTTCAACCTATGTTTATTGAACACCTATGCACAAGTTATATTGTACAGTAGTTCTTAACTTTTGCTTGGGTCACAGCTTTCTTTGATGTTGTGGTGAATGGTATGCAAGTTTTCTGCCCACAGAAATACATACGAATACATACCATTTTAGGGGATTCACATATCTTCTGAAGCACTTCTACAGGTGCAAGGTTAGTAACTCTTGCCCTTGGAGCTGCATCTTTTTCTCAGATCTTTTCCAATTAAAGTTATCAAAGGAATAAAATACTATATATCCACAAAATGGAATACTATGCAACCACTAAAAAAGAGAAAACTTTATGCCCTGATGTGAAACAGTTGCCAAGATAAGTGAAAAAAGAAGGTGCAGGACAATATGTAAAGTATGCTACCACTTTATGTAGAAAAGGAGAGAAAAGAATATGCATATTTTGCTTGAAGATGTGAAGGATACACAAGGAACTAACTGATAACATTTGTTGCCTCCAAAGATGGGAAATGTGTGTCTGAGAGGCAGGGTGGGAGGGAGACGTTTTACCCTTTTGAATTTTTTTTTTTTTAATTTTTATTTTTTTTAATGAGGATCTTGAATCAGATGCGTATGTTTGATTGATTGATTGATTGATTGATTTTGGCTATGTTGCGTCTTCGTTTCTGTGCGAGGGCTTTCTCCAGTTGTGGCAAGCGGGGGCCACTCTTCATCGCGATGCGCGGGCCTCTCTCGTTGCGGAGCACAGGCTCCAAACGCGCAGGCTCAGCAGTTGTGGCTCACGGGCCCAGCCGCTCCGCGGCATGTGGGATCTTCCCAGGCCAGGGCTCGAACCCGTGTCCCCTGCATTAGCAGGCAGACTCTCAACCACTGCGCCACCAGGGAAGCCCCGACCCTTTTGAATTTTTGAACCATGTGAATATAATGTCTGTTAAAGGAATCTAAATGAAATTAAAATAAACAGAATAAACAGTAGCCATGTAAATGATTTGAATTGCTACAAGGATTTAATTATTTGCTCAAAATGGGAATAAAACTTGAAAGATGCCGTTTTTAAGAAATCAACATATATAATTCATTGGCTGGCATAGTTATTTATTGAAAATATGCATAAGTTTGAATTAAACATGCATGAGACATAAGGGAAAGCCTTTTTGAAGAGCTGTCAAAGAGAGTCTGACTACATCTAAGCTGCTTCATTGCAGCATTCTGGGGGAGACCTTTCACATTGTAGTTTACTATGTGAATGCTCTCCCGGAGCAGCGTTGTCACCCTTTTATAATGTGTTGGGTTTTCGTTGCTGCGCGTGGGCTTCCTCTAGTTGCGGCAAGCGGGGGTTACTCTTCGTTGCGGTGCGCGGGCTTCTCATTGCGGTGGCTTCTTTTGTTGGGGAGCACAGGCTCTAGGCGCGCAGGCTTCAGTAGTTGTGGCACCTGGGCTCAGTAGCTGTGGCTTGCGGGCTCTAGAGTGCAGGCTCAGTAGTTGTGGCGCACGGGCTACAGTAGTTGTGGCACACGGGCTCAGTAGTTGCGGTGCACGGGCTCTAGAGCGCAGGCTCAGTAGTTGTGGAGCACGGGCTTAGTTGCTCCGTGGCATGTGGGATCTTCCCGGACCAGGGCTCGAACCCATGTCCCCTGTATTGGCAGGCGGATTCTTAACCACTGCGCCACCAGGGAAGTCCTGGAATTGTTTTCTTAATTTCACTTCTGGATTGTTCATTGCAAAAGTATAGAAATATAATTGGTTTTAGTATATTGATCTTGTGTGTCATGCAACCTTGGAGAACTCATTTCGTAGTTCTAAGAGTTTTTTTAGTGAATTCCTTAGGATTTTCTCTATTTAAGATCATTTCATCGGCAAATAAAGATAATTTTTCTTCTTCCTGTCCAATCTAGGTGCCCCTTTTATAATTTATTTTTTTCCTAATTAGTTTTTTTTTTTTTGCCACAGTGTTGAATAGGAGTAGCAAGAAGGATCTGTATTTTTCCTGACCTTAAGGGACTACATTCCAACAACTTACCTGTTGTTTTTAAAGTATAATGTAATTTTAACTATTTTAAAATTATTTCATTTCATTTGTTTCTTCTGTGCTGCTATCAATATACAATATTAGTCAGATGTATAATTTTGCATTTAAGTGGTTTTAAAGATAAAAGATTTTTACATTTGGATAGGTTTTGTGAAGTGTGTTGGTGATAATCAATTTCTGCTTGTGGATTTGGTGGAGGACTTAAAAATATTAATCAGAAATATTTATATTTCTTTACTTTCAAAATAGAGAAGTAAAGCCAAAATGTCATATTTTGGCAGCTACCCCACAGAGCACTGCAGTACTTATTTTGCATAACATCCTGTACTCTTCAAAGTAAGTGAACACAGTGGCATGATTTGCTTTCTCTTTGCATTTTTGGTAGGCACATATAACTTGTTGGTTGGTTGAGCCCATCAGCAGTGAAAAAAAGTTATTAGAGCTGTTTGGTTATACTTCAAAATAGATATATATCAGCTTTTGTACTTTGACTTCTTAAAGTTAAAAGGTCATTATGATGGCTTACTTTGTGCAGGTTTAGGAGTATTTACTGCAAAAGAAATTTTTTAAAAATCTCTGTTAATAGATTTATAATCAACCAAGTTAGAAAATTCTAAAAAATGCATGATTTTTTTGAGTACCAGCGAGGTCTGGTACTTTGTCTTGACTTATGCATATTAAAATTGCATTTGGGTTGCCTGATAGGCGATGCTTCTCTTTAATAGTGTTGTAGAATTGTTAGTTACACCTTAGGGTAGGAGAGTGCAATAAATCTTTTTTTTTTTTTTTTTTTTTTGCTTACACTTAAGAGCATTTAAATTTCAAAACTTTTACTAGAAAATGCCTTGTTGTCATTCACAGTTTTTTCATCTGTCAATTAAAGTTAAAGAATGTCATAGATTTGTTCTGTGGATTAAATTAATTTTTTAAGTGTTTAAATCATTGTCTGGCACAGAGTAAGTCCTATTTAAGGGTTTGTTAAAAAAGTAAATAAATGAAGCCCTAAATCAGGGCATTGGCAACAGAAATAGAGGAAAGAAAACAGCAGTATTTGGGAGATTAGGTTGGGTTGGTTGATTAGGTGGAGGGTCAGAATGAGGAGGAAAAACAGTGCTCATTTTTCTGTTTTCGGTGAATGGTGGTGCTATGCATTGAGGTGGGAAATAAAGAGAGAGAAGCAAGCCTCCAAAATATGGGCTTAGTTTTGGATATTATGAGTTGGAGGCACCTTTGGGGCATTTGGTAGAGGTGGAGATGACAGACTATTGGCTACATGGATATGGAGCTCAGAGGTCTTGAGTCGAGACAAGATTTAGGAAGTAGCAGTGTGTTTTTAAGTGGTACTGATATTGGGCTTCCCTGGTGGCGCAGTGGTTGAGAATCTGCCTGCTAAGGCAGGGGACACGGGTTCGAGCCCTGGTCTGGGAAGATCCCACATGCCGCAGAGCAGCTGGGCCCGTGAGCCACAGCTACTGAGCCTGCGCGTCTGGAGCCTGTGCTCCGCAACAAGAGAGGCCGCGATAGTGAGAGGCCCGCGCACCGCGATGAAGAGTGGCCCCCGCTTGCCGCAACTAGAGAAAGCCCTCGCACAGAAACGAAGACCCAACACAGCCAAAAATAAATAAATAAATAAATAAATAAATAAGTGGTACTGACATTGAGATGGATGTGAGTTAGCTTGTGCAGTGTGAATATGTGAATCAGAAGTTTTTAACTTAAGGTTCATGGAGAGCCATTAATAGCCTTCAGAAAAAAGCCCTGAAGAAGAGGAAGTATTATACTAAAAGTGAAAGTGTTTTGCTTTTTGTAGCCACAGTGTTGTAATATGACAAGAGAGTACCATATGATAGAAGTAATAATACACAATAAGTGTTAATTTAATACCCACTTAAAGTTTCTTAAAACAAAGTGCAATAGGTAAAGTGATGGCAAAAAATTAATCTCAAGTAAAGATTATTTTAATACACAATCTTTAAAAACAAATTTACCATGAATTTCATTTTACATAATTAAGAACTTCTGTTTCTGAGCCCAGGTGTGAAGGTCAGTGACCTTAGGAATAACCACTCATGTGTTCAACCATTATTAATTAAGCATCTGCTTATCTGAGGTGCTGGCCCTGTACTTGAGATACAGAGGTGAGTAAGCTAGACAGGCCTGCTGTATGGAACTTACAGCAATGTTTTCAAACTCAGATTTCTATGACTGTCAAAAGTATCTCCTACTAATCATTTTGGGACCCATTTCAGGTGTTGCTTCTTTTGGTAAACTGTCCCTGAGGCTCTCTGTGTTAGGTGCTCCTGGTGCTCTTACAGTTTTGTGACTTAGCTCTGTCTTAGCACTGCTTTGTATTTAATTCTTTATATACTAATTTGTCTCCCAGGTAGCCTCATGAGGGCATTTTCCTGTTTGTGTCCTAAGTGTCTGCCTGTAAGCACACAAGGATCAAATGTATCAGGAATAATGAGAATGGAAAGGCCGTATTGCTAGTTGTGGAGTATGGCTACTTTTGCATAGATCCTTAGAATTATGGTAAAACTATGAGGGGGCAGTCATGGTCAAGTAGAGAACTATGAAAGGGATTTGGAGTCAGAGGACCAGGTTCCATTCTGTTGTGCCATCTCTTCTAATCCCCACAGGAATCCTGTGGAGTAAGTGGCATTATGAGGAAACTAAGGGCCAGAGAAGTTACGTAATTCATCCCAAGTGTCTGGAAGTAGGTGGCAAAACTGACAAAAAGCTTTTTTTTGTCTGACTTAATTCCACTTACTTACCTATAAAATGGAGATAAATCATTCTATTTGCCTTTATACCTCACAGAATCATCAGAAGAGATAAATCTCTATGTCCAGTAGCTGTAAGTAAAAGCGTGAAAAACTTACTTGTTACTATTAGCTGTGTGTGCTAAAATTTGTTTTAATTTTTATGTGATTTTTGCCTAAATCTTTTGCCTTATTTGAACTGACCTGTTCACTTAGTAACTATTAAAAAAGAAAGTAAGAAGAGTGAATTACTACTCTCTTTTGGTTCCCGAAATAAAACTATTTCTTTTACCATTTACTTTAGAAATGAAATTACGGGGACAGAGGGTATGCACATTTAAAATTTTGATAGATATTGTTGGATTGTCTTGGAAAGGTTATACCAATTTTTACTTTTATTAGCAGTGTAGTATGTGAGCATGTTTCCCCACAACTTTGACATATCTGGGCATTATCAATCTTTTAACGCTTAGGGAAATATAATCAAGTTCTAATTTATCTGTTTATTATTTGTGAAGTTGAGCATCTTTTGTTACGTTTGTTGGTTATTTGCATTTCTTTATAATTTGTCTACTGGTAGCTTTTACTCATTTTTCTACTGGGTTATTTTTTATTGATTTGTAGGAGCCTTCTTATATATAACATGTTGTAGATATTTTCTGTTAGTTGCTTATATTTTAACTTTGTTTATGGCATATTTTATTTTATTTTTATGCAGTCAAATCTGTCTTTCTTTATGGGTGGCTTCTAGCCTTGATGTTCTGCTTGGAAGGACTTCCCTTTGCTAAGATTATAAAAGTAAACTTAAAAATTTGTTCCTTTTTCTACTCATATACTCAGCAAGAATTATTCCGTGCAGTTAAGAGTGATGTCTAGATCCATTACTTGGGAGTTTGATTAGTCACTAGTCTTCGAAGACCTGGAATACCAGACAGGGAATGTTAATTAAGAGTAAGGTGAAGTCACACTATAAATTAAAGTCAAATTGGTGACCTTTGGCTCTTAAATGTTCATACACCAGATGGCTGCTCACACTGGAGATAATCCCTAAAAAGGTGTGAGTATAGAATCGCTTTCATTCTGATGTAAATTCTTTTCCGAAAGTTTAGATTTTTAATGTATATTGAGTTAGATCAGGATGCTGTAATTTAATTGTTCAGCTGCCATCAGAGTATAAGGGCATGGGGAGTGGGAGAGTAGGGTAGAATAAAGGGAAAAGAAAAGAAAAGGGTTGTGAATAGGAAGAATTACTTAAGGAGGAAAGGTTGCAACAATGCTAAGGATTGGCAGTATGGAACAGACAAAAATCAGAGAGCTCAACGTTACCAACAATTCCATTTCCTGAATTATATTTTGTTTTCTTTCTCTTGCTTTTTTAAGTATTTGTGGTTCCAACACAGATGGAAAACCACCATTGACTTTAAGCTGATTATTAATATTTAGTTTTGATATTTCCATGGTGCATGTGTGCTGTGTGTGTGTGTGTGTGTATGTATGTGTTTGTATGTGTTTTAAAAATCACCACTGTTTCAATGAAGACTCACTTGGTAATTTCAAAAGTGAAACTCCAATGTGAAACTCTCATTTCCTCCAGAAGCAATAAAGTAAGTAGTTGTTAGCCTCAAACTCAATTCTTTGCAAATTATAGGGAAGACTGTGGCTTTCTGACTTTCTTATTCATATATCTTTTCTTTAGCACCTGACACAGATGTCTCAGTTTCATAGCTGAGGTATCCATTCTGCAAACAGTATTTTTTAGACTTAGATTTTATTAGGATGGATTTGTGACTTTTTTATATTAAGAAATTTACAAAAGAGGGTATAAAACTAGGGAAGTCTGTAACCTTTCAAAAAAAATTTAACATGTCTGTGTACCTCATTTATCTGTTTTCTTTATTGCCTTAACCACAAAGCTGTGTGTGTGTGTGTGTATGTCTTTCTATAACACACTTGTTTGGGATTTTTGACATTTTAAGGGTTTGACAATTACTGCGAGGATCTAGGAGAAAAATTGTTACCTTTCTTACACTTGGTAAAGTACTTTTAACAGGCATTTTCCTCACTACAATAGAGATAGGTTGGAACAGGTTAAAAGAATTGAAGACTCAGGCTTATGACCATTAAGGATAGGAATAGGGAAAACAGTACAACAGGCTCTTGAGCCCATCCTTTGGAATTCAGATCCTAAATTCTCACTATTCTTTGTTCCTTACACCCTTGCCTGTGAGCAGAGACAACTGTAAATGGAGATGTTTCAGTGACATGAAGGGATAATAGTTCATAAATGAGGGAGAAGGGAAGCTTTTTACTGAGCCAATATTGTGATAGATGCATGATTAATCCTCATAAAGTGTAGGGAGTATTAGTCTCACTTTACTGATGAGAAAACAGATTAAAGTAACTTGCTCAGGGTCACCCAGCTAGAAAGCACTAGAGCAGAGATTCATACCAGAGGTTTCTCATTCTAAGGTCCGTTCCCTTTTCTCTATACCACAGTTTCTTCAAAGCTAAAATCTAAAAGGGTAGGGAAGAGTATGTATGCAAAGGATAAGAAAGGTGAGTGATATTAATTGTAAATTACATTGTAAATGTTTCAGTATGATTAATTTGATTCTGTTGTTTAACACGGGGTAGAGTAATTGAAGAAAGTATTGTAGTCAAAATTTTTTCTTCAGAATTTGGAAAAATCATGTAAAGGAAAATAATTTCAAGGTTCTTAGTTATTAAGGTCTTAAATGATCAGGGTTCTGAGAGTTACTCTTCTCTCAAACTGGAGTATAAATCCCATAGGTGGGACTTCCCTGGTGGCACCGTGGATAAGACTCCGTGCTGTCAGTGCAGGGGGCCCGGGTTCGATCCCTGGTCAGGGAACTAGATCCCACATGCATGCCGTAACTAAGGAGCCCTGGAGGTGCAACTAAGGAGCCTGCCTGCTGCAACTAAGACCCAGTGTAACCAAATAAATAAATAAATAAATATTAAAAACAAAATCCCATAGGCAAGGATTATGTTCTTCAACTCTTTGTCTTTTCACCTGCTATGCCTGAGATGTTGGGGTGTGTGCATGCATGATCAATAAATGCTTGTTACTTACCTCTTTAGTAGTTGTGCTGTCGTTAGGAAAAATTTCCTTTGTTTATTTTTGCCCTGTTTTTGGCCAGATTCTGAGAATTAATATTACTTTTCATTAGGCACATTATTTTTTTAATCTTTTTTTTTGGGGGTGTGATGCACACCACGTGGCTTGCGGGATCTTAGTTCCCCGACCAGGGATTGAACCCGGGCCCTCAGCAGTGAAAGTGAGGAGTCCTAACCACTGGACCGTCAGGGAAGTTCCCGGACACATTATTTTTAACTGAGGTAATTTTATCAGTTAACTTTTGCATATAGAAAGAATGCTGCTGCACACATGGAACTATCTCATTATGAAGAAATTACCTAGAGTAAACCAGTGTGTGTGGAGAGTTGTTCCTTTTTACAATTGAAATTAGAATTTTGTGCAGTTAATGTTTGTTTATGATTCTCCTTTTTTGCTTCTAGGATATTCGAAAATTCTTTGGGGTTATACCAAGTGGAAAGAAAGTTGTAAGTGAAACAGCAAAGAAGAATGAGAAAACTAAGTCTGCTGAAGAAACTATAAAAGCAAAGAAAGGAATAAAGGAAATCAAGGTCAGTTTTCCAGATACAATATTGAATTGTATAAAATAAACTCAGTTCTGAGATTTGATTTATTTGGAGCCTTGAGTAAATATAGATTTCAACTCATTTAGCAGAGGAAGAAGAAAATAATAAGGTATTACTTATTTCTGGTTAATATATCTTACTGCATTCATAGCTTGGTGTTTTCCTTCACTAGACATGGAACCCTTTTTAATTGTTAAAACTTTGTGTTTTAAGACCAAAATTTGCTTATAAAGACAGGAGAGCCAGGTGAATGGTATTGGGCTTCTGGTGAGGGAAGGCTTTGGAGGAAAGCTTTATTCTTTTTCCTGTCCTCCTTGGGCCTCAGAGAAATTAAGATACAGCGTCACTATGAAAAGCAGACAATGACTACAATAGTGTATTTGAGTTAATATTGTTCCACTTTGTGTAAAATGTAAGAATTCTGCAACTCTACAGGTCTGTTTACCACCACCCCATCCTTTATGCCCTAATTGGCATATGTATTATATCGACATATATTAATACTCCACATTCAGTGTAATAATTATTGCTGTAAACTGACATTATTTTGAAGAAGTTAAAAGAGGAAAATTGATTTGTAACCACGTGTGGTGATGGATGTTAATGACTTGTCATGATCATTTTGCAATATATACAAATATCAAATCTTCATGTTATACACCTGAAACTAATATAATGTTACATGTCAATTATTTCTCAATAAAAACTTAAATTAATAAGATAAGCAAAATTAAACAAAATTTTAAAAATATGTAAGATTAAAATTATAAACAAATACATATAATAATTTAAAATAAGCAAACCATCAAAATCATCAATAAATTATAATTTAAACACATAAATAATTTTTTTTATTTCTTAGGTGAGACTAAAATAAACACCTCAGTTTTCTGCTCTGCAAAAAAAAAAAAAAACAAAGAAGAGAATTGATCTTTTGTACTTAACTATGTATTTGCTGCTTCTAGTGCTTTTCATTTCTTACTGAAGATCTGAATTTCCATCTAATATAATTTTCTTTAAACCTGAAGAATTTTTTTAAGCATTTCTTGTAGAGTAGGTCTGTTGGCAATGAATCCTGTAAGTTTTTGTTTATCTAAAAATGTCTTTATTTTGCCTTCATTCTTGAAGGATATTTTTGCTGGATATAGAGTTTTGGATTGACAGTTTGTTTCAGCACTTAAAAATGTCCCATTCTTTTTTTGGCCTCCATTTTTCCTGGTGAGATGTTAGCAGTCATGTTGTATTCTCTTGTATGTAATGTATTATTTTTCTCATGCTGCTTTAAAAGATTTTCTCTTTATCTTTGGTTTCAGCTTTGCCCATGGTGTACCTGTGTGTGATTTTCTTGTGTTTATACTGTTTAGGGTTTCTGAGCTTCTTGACTCTGTAAATTTATATCTTTCTTCAAATTTGGGAACTTTTGCCATTATTTCTTCAAATATATTTCTGCCTCATTCTCTCTCTCCTCTTCTTACGGAATTCCAATTATATACACATTAGAATTTTGGAATTGCGGGACTTCCCTGGTGGTCCAGTGGGTAAGACTCCATGCTCCCAGTGCAGGGGGCCCGGGTTGATCCCTGGTCTGGGAACTAGATCCTGCGTGCATGCCGCAACTAAGAGTTTGCATGCTGTAACTAAGAAGTCCTCACACCGCAACTAAAGATCCCGTGTGCCGCAGCTAAGACCTGGTGCAGCCAAAATAAATAAGTAAATATGTAAAAAAAAAAAAAAGAATTTTGGAATTGCATCACAGATCATTGCAGCTTATTCATTTTTATTCTTTTTTTCCTCTGTACTTCAGATTGGATAATTTCTCTATTACTGTCCTCAAGTTCTTTGACTCTTCTGTCATCTCCAATTTGCTATTAAGCCTGTGCAGTGAATATTTTGTTTTAAGTATTGTATTTTTCAATTCTAGCATTGCCTACTAATTCTAACGTCTGGATTCATCTCAGTTTAGTGCCTTTTATCTTGAGTCTGTGGGTCATGTATTAGTCAGTTTGGGCTACCATAAAATACCATAGACTGACTGACTTAAAAACAGGAATTTATTTTCTTACAGTTCTGGAAGCTAGAAGTCTATGATTAAGGTTCCAGTCAATTCAGTTTCTCTCGAGAACTCTCTTTCTGGTTTGCAGATGGCTCCCTTCTTGCTGAGTCTTCACATAGCCTTTCCTTGGTGTGAGCACGTGGGGAGAGAGGTTGAGAGACAGAGTGAGTGAGTGTATGCACGTGAGTTCTCTGGTTTCTCTTCTTATAAGGACACTAACTTGTCAGATCAGGGCTCTACCCTTATGACTTCATTTAACCTTAATTACCTCCTTAGAGACTCCATCTCCAAACACAGCCATACTGGGATTTAGGGATTCAATCTATGAATTTTGGGGGGATACAAGCATTCATTCCATAATATTCTGCCAATGGTCCCCCAAAATTCATGTCCTTTTTGCATGCAAAATACATTTATTCCATTCTAAAGCCCCCCAAAGTCTTAATTCAGTGCATCACCAGTTCTAAAGTCTGAAGTCCAAAGGCTTATCTAAATATCATCTAAATCATATATGGGTGAGACTTGAGGTATGATGCATCCTGAGACAAAATTCTTCTCCAGCTGTGAACCTGTGAAACCAGACAAAGTATGTGCTTCCAAAATATAATAGTAAGACAGGCATAGAATACACATTCCCATTTCAAAAGGGAGAAATCAGAAGAAAGAAGGGGGCGACAGGTGCCAAGCAAGTCTAGAACCTAGCAAGGCAAATTCTATTTGATCTTGTTTGATGAAATATCTGGGCACCTTGTGGCCCAGTCAGGTTGACAGATAAAAGTAACCATCACAGGTCACATCTCCTATTTCTTTGTACATCTGGTTATTTTGGATTTACCTTGCATAGTGTGAATTTTACAATGTAGGAACTTTGGATTCTGTTATTTCCTCCAAAGGGTGTTAATTCTTTTAGTTTAGCAGGCAGTTAACTTGCCTGAACTCAAACTCCAAACTCCTGTCCACTCTGTTATGGGCAGCATCTGAAATCTTTGTTCAATTTTTTTTAACCTTAGTTGGGCACTTCGAGTTTTTGTGTGCATATATAGTTCAGGAGACAGCCACAGATTTGGGCTAAGTTTATTGACAGAATTTGGAACACCCCTTCTGTGGCTCTTTCCCTCCTGGGATACCCCTTTCTCTCACTTTTGAGTTATTGTCATTGTTTCTAACCCTGTCCTCTAGTCTGGTGGTGTATTTGAATTACGGTGATTTATTCATCTCATTTTCTTCCAAGCTAGTTGATTGTGCTTAAGTTTTTGAAGTTTTATTATAATGGATAGAAACATATTTCTACCTTGTAATTGATTATAGTCAGTTTTTTTGCTGTCTGCTTTCTTGATATTTGGGGGGAAAATTTGAATGTGTTAGAAATGTGATGTATAACTACAAAATGTTAGTAATACCTTATGAATATGTTAGAAATGTGTATATAACTAAAAAATATAAATATTAATACCCTTTGCCTTGGTTTTATTTAGTTTTCCACCAGGCAATGAGTAGTGATACGCCCACAACTCCTTAGCTTTTATTTCTGTCTCAATTTTTCATTTTCAGGAAGCACTTGCCTTGTAATATCTGATATCCTTTTACTCTTTGTTATACATAGGTTAGTGTTGAAAGTGGAAATGAATAATAATATAGCCTTTTCTACAATCCTGCCTTTGCCATCTGATGCAATTATTATCCGGCTTATTCTCTCCCCTGCTCCTCCCCGCCCCCACCAAGTTTTATTGAGAAATAATTGACATACACCACTGTATAAGTTTGAGGTGTACAGCATGATGGTTTGACTTACATATATTACGAAATGATTACCACAGTGATTACCACATGTGGGTGCAGATACCTTTTCAAGTTAGTGTTTTTGTTTCCTTTGGTTATATTCTCAGAAGTGGAATTGCTGGGTCGTATGGTAGTTAGTTCTATTTTAAAGTTTTTGAGGAACCTCCATACTGTTTTCTATAGTGGCTGCACTGATTATAGTCCCACCAACGATGCACAAGGGTTCCCTTTTCTCCACACCCACAGCAGCATTTGTTATCTCTTATCTTTTTGATGATGGGTCTGGCCTGTTCTTTTTTTTTTTTTTTTTTTAAATTTTATAGCTACTTTATTTATTTATTTATTTATTTTTGGCTGTGTTGGGTCTTCGGTTCGTGCGAGGGCTTTCTCCAGTTGCGGCAAGTGGGGGCCACTCTTCATCGTGGTGCGGGGACCACTCTTCATCGCGGTGCGCGGGCCTCTCACCATCGCAGCCCCTCCCGCTGCGGGGCACAGGCTCCAGACGCGCAGGCTCAGCAGCCGTGGCCCACGGGCCCAGCCGCTCCGCGGCATGTGGGATCTTCCCAGACCAGGGCTCGAACCCGTGTCCCCTGCATTAGCAGGCAGATTCTCAACCACTGCGCCACCAGGGAAGCCCTGGCCTGTTCTTTAGCCTAATTCAGGCATTACTGACATTTGGGGCAGGATAATTCTTCGTTGTGGAGGACTGTCCTGAGCATTGCAGGATGTTTAGTAGTATCCCTCATCTACCCACTATATGCCAGTAACACCCTCAACCCAGTTACGACAAGCAGAAGTGTTTCCTGGGGGGGCAGCGTTCCTCTAGTTGTGAACTATTGAGCCCAAATCTAATGAGGAGAAAACAGCTAAGTTATATGGGCTTCTCTGTGTTCTAATTATACTGTGATGTTTATAGGTAAAGAGTTCTTGTAAAGAAGATGACTTCAAGCAGAAGCAACCAAACAAGAAAAAGAGGATCATCTATGATTCAGGTAATATTTCTTTTGAGGAGCTTTCAAGTTTACAGACTATTTTATATCTGTTAGAACAGTGTTTTCCAGACTGACGTTCTGAGACACACAGCTCTCTGTGATGTTAACAGGTGCTGTGAGAAGAGGGCTCTATGTTCAAGTAAAGTTGAAAACAACTTTATTATACTATAGAATTTATCAGAGCCGAAATATGTTAATATATTAAAGTTTTGTTCGGGAGGGGAGATAGTATATACAGCGTGTCTGAAACTTACTTTGAATATGGTATATTTATTTTTTAAAATATTCATATTAACTTCTCTTTCAGCTGAGGTTCTTAGAAACTGAATTTGAAAAATAGTGCCATAAAATGTTGCTTTAGAAACAAAGATCTAAAATATAATTTTTGTGCTTTTGATCTGGTCCTTTTTTGTTGCAGTTAGAAAGGAACAAACACAATTTAAAAACTTTGAATATACAGTTGACCCTTGAATAATGCAAGGGTTGGGTCTTCAACCCCCCTTGTAGTTGAAAATCTGCATATAACTTTTGACTCCCCGCAAAACTTAAGTACTAATAGCCTACTGCTGATCAGAAGCCTTGTCAATAACATAAAAAGTCACTTAATACATATTTTGTATGTTATATATATTTTTTACTATATTCTTACAATAAAGTAAGCTAGAGAAAAGAAAGTGTTATTAAGAGAATCTTAAGGCAGAGAAAATACCTTTACAGTACTGTACTGTATTTATTGATACTGTAAGTTTATGTCATCTGTTTACAAGATGAATCATCTCTCAGTACCTACATCAATATTGTCTAATATGATACAAAAGACTGTAGATGTTATATGTATTACTAACACTAGACATCAAAAATGAAAAGGTAATGTGAAAAGGAAGTTAGTATTTATTTACAGATATAACGATTCATGCATTGATAATGAAGAAGCAGCAGTATGATTGCTTTATGGTAGCCTAGTGTTATTGATACAATTGCTTCATGATAGCCTAGCCTATGCACTAATGAATGAATCTGTTATAAAATTTTGGCATACAGTATTACAGTCATATTCATAATACAGTATTGGAAACATTGTTACATTAAAAAAAAACTCACCTGTGATGATAGATAGGCTGATATGCAGTTTCTCCAGTTACAGAGAGGCATACTGTATAGTAATGTAATTCTTTGAAAGCAAAGTTATAAAACAGAAAACTAACACATTAATTTTATATTGAAGATCACCTTATACCTATGTAGGGATAGACTAGTATCTACACATATTTTATGCATTCATAACATACTTTTTTCTTAACTTTTTCGATATTTCTAGGCTACGTGGTTTGTCTCTTTTTTCAAATTGTTGCAAATCTCCAAAAGTTTTTCCAACGTATTTATTGAAAAAAATCTGTGTATAAGTAGACATGTGCAATTCAAACCCATGTTCAAGGATCAACTGTACTTTTAAGATAGGGAATATACACTTTTATGCATGCCTTTTATGATATGTTAAAATAATGGTAGAACTCAGGAAGTTTTAGGTTTTGCTTTTTTTGGAGAAGATCTATTTGGTATGAATTCTTAAAATTAGAAATGTAACCTAAGGAAGCATTTATAGAATGTCAGGATTTTGACAGTGATAGCAAAGATTCTGACTCATTTTCTAAAAGTACTTGAGTGTTTATCGTGAGTCTTTTACTGCTGTATAGAATTGTAAAGAATTTGAAATAAGTACATATCACCATTCCCCAGGAGTTTCCATCTTTTGGGAAAGTGGAAATTTAATTGTTTGATACATTTTAGAACAGTATGAGACAGGGTTTAAAAATGCATGGTGAGAGGAAGAGGAAGGACACTAAAGTTTCTGAAACTCCTCTATTGTGTACCAGACGTATACTAGGTATTTATACTTGGTCTTGATTTATATTTAAGTGCTCTGGGTGATTAGATTGTGGTAGACAGAATAATGGCCCCCAAAGATGTCCACACCCTAGTTAATAGAACCTGTGTATATGTTAGGTTACGTGGCAAAAGGGAATTAAAATTGTAGGTGACATTAAGGTTGATAATCAGATGACCTTAAAGTAGGGAGATTATCTGGATGGGCCCAATGTGGTCACAAAGAAGAGGAAGGCAGAAGAAGAGATTTAGAGAGAGATTGACTATGGAAGAAGGTTAGAGAATTAGAGAGATGGCAGCATGAGAAGGACTTTGCCTAATGTTGCAGGCTTTGAAGATGGAGGAAGTGGGGGCCATGAGCTAAGGAATGCTAACAGTCACTAGAAACTAGAAAGGTGAGGAAATGGATTCTTCCCTATAGTATCCAGAAAGGATCACAGCCATCCTGATGCTTGATTTTAGCCCAGTGAGACCCAAATTGGATTTCCAACCTCCAAAACTATGAGATAATACATTTGTGTTGGTTTGTTGTTTTTTTTTTGGCTGCTTCATGCGGCATGCGAGATCTTAGTTCCCTGACCAGGGATAGAACCTGTGACCCCTGCAGTGGAAGCACGGAGTCCTAACCACTGGACCTCTGGGGAATTCCCCATTTGTGTTGTTTTAAGCCACTAAGTTTGTGGTGATTTGTCACAGCAGCAACAGAAAAGTAATACAAAGGCTTAACACTGGATAGAAGGCAACCTATGAGAATTTATAAAAGAGATTTACCTTGAAAAGGGTCTTGAGGAATTGGTTAATAATAACCACTTTAAGGGAATTCCGTGGTGGTCCAATGGTTAGAACTTGGTGCTTTTACTGCTGTGGGCCCGGGTTTGATCCCTCGTCGGAGAACTAAGATCCCGAAAGATGCATGGCACAGCCAAAAAACAAACAAAAAAATCACAAAAAAACCCACTTTAAAAACACACTATATTTTACTATTTCTTTTCAAAGTTTTAATTTTCCTGTCATTTAGATTCAGAATCAGAGGAGACAGTGCAGGTAAAAAACTCCAAAAAGCGACCAGAAAAATTGCCACTGTCTTCTAAACCTGCTAAAATTCGACACCAGGATCCTGTTACATACATTTCAGAAACAGGTAAGGGTACCGAATATGTTTATTGTTTTAGAAAAAAGTGCAGTGTGTGTTATGTTCTTGAGCTTCTCGTTGGTATCTAAATATACCTCCTTCACTTTGAACTGAATTTCTGTTGCCTTTTTTGGTTTGTTGAATTATATTTACCAGGGGAAGGCTGTAATTATCTTTGGCATTTTCTGTGAGTTAAGGGCCAATTACAGGGGAATTGGTTCTTAGAATTTTTTTAAAGTGCTGTATATTGAAGCATATATGTTGAAGTTCTGTCTTGAATCATATATTCAAATATTATTGGGTTGTTTTAAGACTTTTTAATGTAAGTTTTTTTATCTTGGGTGTTAAAGTCATAACAATCTTAAGTATATAATGACTATTCATATTTGTGCTTTATAATCTAGCACAGATGTGACCTAAATTCCTTATATTCTCTGGTGACACAAAAGATTTTAGCATTGGCTTTTAAAAAAAATGATTGTTATTGTATTTATATTTATTTGAGCTGTTTTGACTGGTCAAAAAATAAGACATTTATAAATGTACACTAATCTTAAGATTTCATAGTATAAATAATTGTTTCATAGATAGTATTCTTTTATGGTGAGGAGCCCTGAATTATATTGTCATCTTAGGAAAAAAACTTAGATGGGTGCATTATAAAGTCATTTAGATTTTAGCATTGTTAACTCGTTAACTCCTAGAGGAGACCATCTTCAAATTCACAGAACCTGTTTTATCAGTTCCTATATAGAAATGCTTAAAGGGGCCATGAGAGCATCTGATACCTCATTGGTTTGTTCATCTTAAGGAAAGCCTCTGACACCATTATTTTTAGCACTCTGCTACTTGTATTGCTAGTGAAGTGAATACACCTGGTTTGAAGAGACAGGGTAAAAACCACAATTATTTTGACACAGCATGTTACAACTTACATTCAACAGACATTTATTGTTTGTCTTTTCCGTCCTAGATACTAGGTGCTGGGGATACAAAGATGATTAAAGACTCCTAGGTACTATAGGAATTGCCTGAGGCTGCAATATGCAATAGTCAGGGAGAGGGCTTGATGGAGAGGGTAAGATTTGATCTAACCCTTGACAGATGAGCCTGTGATGGAGGGAAAGAACATGTCTGGTTAATAAGATGGGATTATTTAAAGCACAGCATCCAGCACAAGGCTTGATGTATTCGCAGGACACTGAAGAGATTGCTTGCCCACATGATGAGGAATAATGAGAGGTAATGAAGCCCGTTTAAGGAAGATCTTGGAAGCTAGGCAGAGGAATTCCACATAGCAGGGAAAAGGGAACCATTAAAGTTTTTGAACAGTTATAGAATGATGAAAATAGTATTTAAGAGTGATTGCTAGTATTTAAGGTGGGAAGGAGAATAGAAAAATCATAATTGGGGAGGCTGAGGCATTTATGGTAATCTACAAGTGAAGTAATGAGAGTCTTAAAAGTTAGCAATAGTTAGGGACTGATCTGTAAACATTTTGGGAGATGAGTTATAGGTTAGGTTTTTGGATTACCTATGGGTTTCATTCAGCCATGCTATCTATGGTTTACTATTAGGATAATTGGAGAGCTGATGTTATTAGCATGATTACATATAAAATTTTTTTATTTTTTAACATCAGCTTTATTGAGATAAAATTCACATACCATACAATTCACCTTTAATGGTTTTTTAATATAATTTTTTAAAATTTATTTTATTTATTTTTGACTGCGTTGGGTCTTTGTTGCTACATGCGGGCTTTCTCTAGTTGCGGCGAGCGGTGGCTACTCTTTGTTGTGGTGCGCTGGCTTCTCATTGCAGTGGCTTCTCTTGTTGCGAAGCACGGGCTCTAGTCGCATGGGCGTCAATAGTTGTGGCACGTGGGCTCAATAGTTGTGGCTCGCGGGCTCTAGAGCTCAGGCTCAGTAGTTGTGGCGCACAGGCTTAGTTGCTCCACGGCATGTGGGATCTTCCCAGACCAGGGCTCAAACCTGTGTCCCCTGCAGATTCTTAACCACTGAACCACCAGGGAAGTCCCACCTTTAATGTTTTAATGTTATTGGAATTTGCTTACACGTATGGGCTGTTACTTGAGAGTATGAAGGTACTCATGGTAGATAAATTGGTCAGTAAGTAGGGAATGAAACAGGAAAGAAATCCTTGTGTTGTAGAAGGAAGCTGAGACTGGAAGGTCAGAAGCCCTGCCTGGAGGGTACATCCTTGGTTCCCATCTAACAGCTGTGTGACTGGGCTAAAGGGCAGTGAGTCTGTCTCCCTTTCTGTAAAGCAGAAACACTAATTGAATAGGCTAGTTGGGAAAACTTAATGGGATGATGCATATGAAAGGGCCAGACCCAGTGCCTGAAACAGATAAATAACAGGCTGTCAAAAGGAAAAAATAAAAATGAAAGAAGCCCACAGATGAAGCTTTGTAGGTTCTCTGAAACATTTACGTATTTGATAAAGTTGTTCAAATGACCAAAGAGAAAATCTAAGTGACATGAACATATTTTCTGTAAAATTTTTTGTAAGCTGAGATAAATTTCTTCATTATGGCCTGTGGCAGATTGACTCTTGAACCTTTCTGTTCTGTTGCTAAATATCTGCTCAGGCACGTTGTGCAAATGTGCTCTTCCATTAAAAGGCTCCCTCTTACATCTGGCCACCTTTGTCAAGTTTTGAATATGTGGGAGGGATACTAAAACCAGTATGGTGATAGGTTTATTATGTAACTGAAGGTGGTGTGATCAAGCTTTCCAGTGACACCCTGAAAACGTCAAAGTTAGTGTGCAGACAGCGATGGCCTTCAACTGTGGATCAAGGCTATCGTTATCTTGTGACTTTAGGTACACAGAAGGGTCAAACAATTTAAGCTCTGATCACAGGTTTTCTTTAACACGGGACTGTTTATTTCAGACCAGGTATTTTCGAATGTTATTTTCTGAAGAGATAACTATCATCTTATCTGAAATTTTTATGACCATTAGACAGTAGTTATATCACCCTGCCAAGGGTATGTACATGTGAAAGTGAATGTTGTCATCTTGTCTTAGCAAAAAATCTTGGGGTACAGTATATCTATCTCATATGATGTTCAGTATTACATAGTATTCTGCTTTTTCCTGGATTTGAGATACAGGAAAGAAGTTAGCTGTTTTTTTGCCTGTTTTATCTTCTCATAATTTTTTATGCCTTGGAATGATAGGTGAATGGGAGAAAAGCCCTTTTCCTTCCCATCATAAAAGAGAATGAGACTGTTAGAAAGAAGTCTGCAATAAAATTAGCATAATAAAATCAGAAATATAATGAGTTTCAAAGAAAGAAAAGTGCAGCTTCTTGAAATTAATAAACTAACTAGAAATTTCTTGACCATAAAATAATTTTTATTCTTTTTTTTAAAGCCAAAACTACATACAAATTTTCAATGCTGGTTATGAATAAGTATTCATATTGTAGAAATAAATATTTATCAGT
Organism: Balaenoptera acutorostrata; assembly: GCF_949987535.1. Taxonomy (NCBI): domain Eukaryota; kingdom Metazoa; phylum Chordata; class Mammalia; order Artiodactyla; family Balaenopteridae; genus Balaenoptera; species Balaenoptera acutorostrata. The sequence continues at coordinate 79,179,596 of NC_080068.1, forward strand.
ATATTGGGACTTGCCTGGCGGTCCAGTGGTTAAGACTTCATGCTTCCAATTCTGGGGGCATGGGTTCGATCTCTGGTCAGGGAACTAAGATCCCACATGCCACGTGGCCAAAAAAAAAAACCACAACAACAATTTCTCAGTATAGGGTTAAATAAAATATTTGTGGTAATAAAATTGTACTTTTTTTTTTTTTTTTTTGGAGTTTGGAGCTTCTTGTGGAAAAGGATTATATGATATGATTCAGTTTTAAAAACCTGTCAATTCCAAAAGAAACAATTTTCTTTACTATTCCATATTTTATCTTTTATAAACCAACTTCTTTTTTCCTTACAGCATAGCATGTGTAGTGTTTAAGAGCATGAGCTCTTGAGTAAAACCTCCTGCCTGGGTTAAACCTTCATTTACCTTCCCTGTGTCTTAGTTTCCTTGTTTGTGAAATGGGAGTATTACTAGTGCCTACATCAGAGGCCTTTGTGCTTGATCAAATGAGATAATGCTTGAAAAGCAATTAAAATAGGGTCTGGCACATTACGGAAAGCTCAGTAAGTATTAACTGTTATTATTATATTTTGACCTGATCGTATACCTACATCTGCCTTTAAGATTATGCTAAAGACATTTGCTTTTGCTTAGATACTTAGGGCTTTTTTTGATTATATAACTGTGCTTTAGAAATTTAGAAATTGTATTTGACCCACTTATGTTATAGATGGTCTTTGTCCAGTATGGAAACTACTACATGTGGCTTTTGAGTGCTTGAAATATGATTAGCCCAAATTGAGAATGTTTTATGTGTGACGTATAGATTTCAAAGACTTACTACAAAAAAAGGATAAATTATCTTATTAATAATTTTTTAGCATTGATTACATGTTGAAACAATAATCTGAATATGTTGGGATAAATGAAATATTAAAATTAATTTCATCTGTTTCTTTTTCCTTTTTTAAAATGTGGCTTGCATTTTATTCCTGTTGCACAGTGCTTTATAAACAATGAGAAACATATTTAGGAAATAACCTTACTTTATTTATTTATTTTTAAATATTTATTTATTTATTTACTTTGGGTGTACCAGGTCTTAGTTGCGCCATGCGGGCTCTTAGTTGTGGCCTGTGGACTTCTTAGTTGTGGCATGCATGTGGGATCTAGTTCCCCGACCAGGGATTGAACCTGGGCCCCCTGTGTTGGGAGTGCAGAGTCTTACGCACTGGACCACCAAGGAAGTCTTGGAAATAACCTTACTTTAGAAAATAACCTACTAAGCAACTATACTCCAATAAAAATTAATTTAAAAAAAGGTTAAAAAAGAAAAGAAAATACCCTACTTAACCTCCTTCAGGTGCTTTTGTTTGTACTATTACACAATTCTTTAGGCTGTATTATTATACAGATCTTTAGGCTTATCATTTAGCTCCATGACACACTTTTCATCATCACTTTGTTTGATTAAATTTGTCTTCTATTACATATTGATTTTTTTAAAGATTTTTTTGATGCGGACTATTTTTAAAGTCTTTATTGGATTTGTTACAATATTGCTTCTGTTTTATGTTTTGGTTTTTTGACCGCGAGGCATGTGAGATCTTAGCTCCCGACCAGGGATCGAACCTGCACCCCCTGCATTGGAAGGCGAAGTCTTAACCACTGGACTGCCAGGGAAGTCCCTTACTGATTTTTAAAGTACTTTGACTACATTAGTTTCCCATATTACAGGAAAAGGAAAAAAAATTGCTTATACATATCTTCATAGCTAACCATTGACTGTAGTAAAATGTTCTTGTAGGTTGGTAAAAATCCAAATACTTGTTGTACTGGGTAAATATGTTTACTTTTAGTTGTTTAATGAAGTGAGAGACCTTGAGTTTTGTTTGACACAGATGACCTTTTATTATGCAGTTTCATCAGGGGCTGCTTGTGTTTGGTTGAAATGGTGGGGGTTTTCCCTATCTTGAGAATTGTTTATGACGGGTAATTTTAAAAAAATTTTTATTGGAGTACAGTTGATTTACAATGTTATGTTAGTTTCACGTGTACAGCAAAGTGAATATATGCGCATATATATATATCTCTCTACTCATTTTTAGATTCTTTTCCCATATAGGTCATAACAGAGTATTGAGTCAAGTTCCCTGTGCTATACAGTAGGTCCTTATTAGTTACATAGTAGTGTGTATATGTCAATCCCAATCTCCCAACTTATCCCCTCCCCACTTCCCCCCTGGGTAACCATAAGTTTGTTTTCTACATCTGTGACTGTTTTTCTGTTTTGTAAATAAGTTCATCTGTACCATTTTTTTGGATTCCACATATAAGCGATATCATGTGATATTTGTCTTTGTCTGACTTACCTCACTCAGTATGACAATCTCTGGGTCCATCCGTGTTGCGGCAAATGGCATTATTTCATTCTTTTTTATGACTGCATAGTATTCCATCGTAAATATGTACCACATCTTTTTATCCACTCCTGTCAGTGGACATTTAGGTTGCTTCCATGTCTTGGCTATTGTAAATAATGCTGCAATGAACATTGGGGTGCATGTATCTTTTCAAATTGTGGTTTTCTCCAGATATATGCCCAGGAGTGGGATTGCCAGATGATATGGTAGTTTTATATGTAATTTTTTAAGGAACCTCCATACTGTTCTCCATAATGGTTGTACCAGTTTACATTCCCACCAACAGTGTAGGAGAGTTTCCTTTTCTCCACACCCTCTCCATCTCTCTACCCACCTCTTCAGCATTTGTTATTTGTAGACTTTTTAATGATGGCCATTCTGACTGGTGTGAGGTGGTACTTCATTGTAGTTTTGATTTGCATTTCTCTAGTAATTAGTGATGTTGAGCATCTTTTCATGTGATTTTTGGCCCTCTGTATGTCTTCTTTGGAGAAATGTCTATTTAGATCTTCTGCCGATGTTCTGATTGGGTTGTTTGGTTTTTTTTTTATATTAAAAAATGTACAAACAGCTGTTTGTATATTTTGGAGATAATCTCTTGTTCATTGCTTCATTTACAAATATTTTCTCCCATTCTGTGGGTTGTTATGACTGGTAATTTTTATTGAGCATATAATTCCAGAGGCTGATAGTGTCCTTGAAGTTATAATTATTTTGGGGACATTAAGTGGGAAAAAATTGGGAATGTAGTGTTCTCCAGGTTACCATGTAATATCAGTGACTTGTGACTCGGGAAAATAGCAGCAGAAAATATTATTGGGGAATGTGTGTACTAATTTTCAGTGACATACAGCTTTGTGTACCAGACAAATAGGAATAGATTTCTGTATAGGATAGAGAACTTCTCTTAGATATTTTCAGGGAAACCCAGTGTGACTGAGACAGAGAATTTCCTTGAAGTGAGAGGAAACCTAAGAACTGTGTATTATATTTCTTTCATTATACTTGTTCAAAAATTAATATGGATTTAAAATCAATATTAATTAAAAAAATTAATACTATTAATATTTATAGTCTTTATAAGACTATAAAAGAAACTAAGTTTAGATTTTTGAGGATGAGTATTTAGATTAATATTTTTCAGAATTACCTAAGTAACACATTCTCACTGAAAAAGAAACAATTCAGATAAAAAATGTTCCATTCCTTCATCCATCCCTTTTGCCTTACATAGCTATATAAATTAAAAATATATATATACACACACATATATATTTACATATATACACGTATTTGAGAGTGGCATCTTGTAACATTTCTGCAGCTTGCTTTTTCATAACTTAATGTCTCCTTCCCTTCCTCCTTCCTTCTCTCCTTTTCTCCCCACCTCCCTCCCCACTCCCCAGCCTCTCTTTCTTTCAATACAGAAAGATTCCTATCTCATTCTTTTAAACTTCTGCATAGTAAATTTTAATAATATGCATTTAATTTTTCTCATACTCTTATTTTGGATATTGGATTATTGATGTGAACATACTTGTTTATGCTTCAGTGTAATAGAAAATATTTAACTATCAATAAGTGGACAATTCACAATGAAGAATATTATCACTTAAAAGAGAATAGAATTTCTTGAGGTTAAGTGGCATTTGTTTTAAGGGTGTAGTTTATTCACCTGTATTATGAAGAATAGAAGGGGGTTCCACTTTGTGCTTCTCAGGTCCAGAAAAGGGACTTTATGTTTATCCTTATTAAATATTTTTTCTGAAAATTTTTTCTGAAACTCTTATGTTTTTATCTTGTTAGATTCCAGGCTTTTGTATTCTGATTCTGTCATCTATTTTTTTTTTATATTTTACATTTGAATACTTTCATTTAACAATATTAAATTCTCACTGATTTATTTATTTAACAAACATGATTGTTCACTGTTTGTGCCCAACAGCATACTGGACAATCTATTAAATAGATAAGAGAATAAAGCTCAGTCCTGTTTTCAAGGGCTTAAACTCTACTGGGGAGATAAGCCTTTTACATAAAAATTGTAATACAAGGAAACAACAGTGATAAAAATATCTTCCAAGGATATTTGGGCATAAGAGAGGTAACTTTTATTTTGGAAGTTCAGGAAACATTTCCTGGGAGAGAGAGAAATTTGAGATAAACGTCAAAGGTTTTGGTAGGATTTAACATGGAGATTTAGGTACTGTGTATACTAGAAAGGAGAATAATGTGAAGTTTGGAAATCAGTAGTGCTATTTCATATGCATTATTCATTACTTTCTAACTTATAGAAAGAGAAAATCTACTTTAAAAAATTCAATTTATAAACTTTCACAGATTTACTTATACCAGATTAATACTACCTAGTATTGTATTGTCCCTTGTATTTTCTTAATTACAGATCATCTGTGTAGGAATCCCTTACTTTACTTGAAACCTCTGTGTCCACGTGAAAGGCAGAGAGAATTCGACCTTAATAATGTTAACATAAATTTTGTCTTGTATACTATTATAAATTTTTTTCAAAACACTTTTAGACTGACTTTATGGAATGGAATAACTATTTATTATATGGCTTATATTTCCTATCTGTCTCATTTGATCTTCAAAACTACCTATTAGGGCTGACTTACCTTAAGAAAACTTACTCTCAAAGAATCAATTTTCAATCTAAGGTTGCACAAAGCTTCAGTGTGAAAGAATCCTGTAGTTCTTTGGATGCCCCTCATCCACTTATTTTTTATATCATCTGATTTCATATCTTCTACAAATTTGATAAACCTATCTATGTATTTCTTTCTGAATCATTAGTAAAATTGTTTAGTATTAAGGGGCATGTAAAGAAACCTTTTTCAAAATTGACGTGATCGAATATCAGCATCCTGGATACAGCTTTTCAGTTTCTTCTGAAGAGCTTTTCAATTAGTTATGAATCTCAGAAACCACTGTTACGTATCTTGTATTTCTCCATCTTGCCATAAATCAGTGCTTCTTAATCAAGGGTGATTTTGCCTTCCAGCAAAAAATCTGGCATATCTGGAGTGCTATTTTTGGTCATCGCAACTGGTGGATGCTGCGGCATCTAGTTGGTAGAGGCCAGAGTTGCTGCTAAACATCCTACAGTGCACCAGAGAGCCCCCTGCAAGAATTATTTGGCTCAAAATATCAGTAATGCAGAGGTTAAAAACCCTGCCATAGCCTATCGGAAGACAATTTGGTAGGTGCTTTGTTACAGTCCAGACATCCCTGTTTCTAATATTCATCTCATCTACTAGTCCTGTAACTCAAAGAATAAATGATGGCTCAGGCCAGCATAGTTTAATCTCAGTGAATCTCTGTCTGCTTCTGTTAAATACTCTCTTTTTGGTTTTTGTTTGTTTGTTTGTTTTTTATTTTAATTTTTTATTGAAGTATAGTTGATTTATAATGTGTTAATTTCTGCTATATGGCAAAGTAATTCAGTTATACATATATGTACATTCTTTTTCATATTCTTTTCCATTATGGTTTATCATAGGATATTGAATATAGCTTACTGTGCTATACAGTAGGACCTTGTTGTTTATCTATTCTATATATAATAGTTTGCATCTGCTAACCCCAAACTCCCGCTCCATCCCTCCCTCACCCCCCTCCCTCTTGGCAACAAGTCTATTCTCTGTGTCTGTGAGTCTGTTTCTGTTTTGTAGATGAGTTCATTTGTGTCATGTTTTAGATTCCACATATAAGTGGTATCATATGGTATTTGTCTTCTCTTTCTGACTTACTTCAGTTAATATGATAACCTCTAGTTGCATCCATGTTGCTGCAAATAGCATTATTTCATTCTTTTTTATGGCTGAGTAGTATTCCATTGTGTATATGTACCACATCTTTATCCATTCATCTGTCGATGGACATTTAAGTTGTTTCCGTGTCTTGGCTATTGTGAATAGTGCTGCTATGAACATTGGGGTGCATGTATCTTTTTGAATTATAGTTTTGTCCAGATATATGCCCAATAGTGGGATTGCTGGGTCATAGGGTAGTTCTACTTTTAGTTTTCTGAGGAACCTCCATGCTGTTTTCCATAGTGGTTGCACCAACTTACATTCCCACCAGTAGTGTAGGAGGGTTCCCTTTTCTCCACCCCCTCTTCAGCATTTGTTATTTGTTGACTTTTTAATGATGGCCATTCTGACTGGTGTGAGGTGATATCTCATTGTAGTTTTGATTTGCATTTCTCTAATAATTAGCCATCTTGAGCATCTTTTCATGTGACTGTTGGCCATCTGTAAATACTCTCTTTTTGCCCTGCTCTTGATATTGTTGTGTAGAATTGTTACCAAACCTTTCTCCCTCTATATTTCTGTAGCTGGGGATCTGCCTTTCTCTTTTTGACAATTAGGACTCCATTTCTCCTCTTTAATCTTTAGAGACTTCTTCCATTTTATATGATGATTCAAGGTCACTGATATCCTTTAGCAAGTTCATTCCCAAATTCATTTTGACTAAAGCATCATTATAAGAGCTAGATGCTTTCTTATAGTCTTTTTTCCCTAGTTTGCTCTTCAGTCCCCTTTCAGTAGTGCCTATTATGAGACCTGAAAAAAAATTCAGTGGCATATGAAGAGGGAGAACTGAAAAGGACATAGTGAATAAGGAAGCACTAGAGTATCTGGAATGATTATTGAGTGTCTGAAACATCTTTGAAAATGAACAGACTGTTGTTTTCTGGTGACACATATTTTGTTGTCAGGTACTTGTGAAAGTATGAGAGATACAGGATTGTACTCCAGAATGCTAAGGAAGTAGGATTATGTTATGAAAATGTCATTAAGCACTAATAAAACAATATACAGGTGATTTATACTTGGTCTTAGCATATAAACCAGCGTTGTTATGTCCTCTCATGTGCGGGGAAGTGGAATGTGAATGGAAGTGGAGAATTGCATTGCTGAACCACTCCCTTAACTCTTCCGGTCAGTCGAGTTTTCCTTCTATTGCCCGTTTCATGCTTTAGAGTTGTACGAAGCTCTGGATAATGTACCTGTGGCTAGTTATGTAAGCCCTCCCTCCCCTAACCCTGAACCTCCTTTTTCTTTTCCTAATTGGTGCGGTGGAGATGGAGGAAGGAGGCGAGTAAGTAGTAAAATGTTCCACTTTCTTCTCCTGCGTTGTTTTCTTAGTAATTGAAACCAGCTGTGACTTTCCATGGACTGTTATTCCTGCTCTGGGGAGGACTCTATATGGTAGATAACATCACAGCACAAGCCAGTACTTTTTTCTCTTAATGATAAATATCATTACTTACCTACCTCACTAGACCTCACGAATTATTAAATAATTTTATTCTTAAAATATAACTGACTCCATTTGATTCTAAGAGGATTTATTAGTAAAGAATCATGATATCTCTAAATTTCTTGATTAAGGATGAGCAGTCTCAGTTTTATTTCATTATACTGAAATATATCTGATTCACCACGTAAATCATTCAGTGATTCACCCCAGAATGTCTGATTCTCACACCCTATAAGTGGTGCAAAGATGACATGTGTAGTTTCTCTCCCGTCTACTTAATTAACAAATGTTTATTGAAGACTTGGAATATGCATGAACCTTTCTCTATGTCCACAACCAAAATGACAGTTTGGATTTTTGACTCAAGGAAGTATTGAAAAGGAACTTAGTAGAAAAAGGCTCTAAAGACTCAGATTCCCTTTTTAGTTTCTGACTTGTTGCAAAATAAATTATTTTTAATCTCTGTAACCAGATTCTCTCGGATGGTCTCCATTAATTTGGTTTCTGTGTGTTTCACACTGAAGGAAAAAAATCAGAATCCCAAACTCTCAGCAGTAGGAACTTCAGAATTAGATTTTTTTAGAGACCTGCACATTATTTTCTTGCTCTTTCATTTGTTATCCTTTTAAATAAATGAATGTATCTAACTCAGAGTGGCAAAGCAATCTTCTCTTCCAGGCAATTCCTCTGCTGTATGTTGGATAATGCTAGTTTACGTGGTGATTCTTACCACATTTGAGGTTATGTTGTATATAAATAAAAATAAATGGTGTTTTTATAAGGAGTCAGATATCCTGGGGGGAGATTCTAAGTGTTCAGTTGCCCATGATTTTCAACTAGGTCACAGAAATCTGACTTAGATCTGTTTATCATTATTTTAAGTTAATGCCAAGAAGAGAACACAGTTTTGCCTTTGGCTTCTGACAAGGCAGAACAAATTTAGGCTCATTACAAAACAAGAACAAATGTTAAAAAAGAAAAACAACCATAACTTTATTTGGGATGTTCCATCTCTACACACTGTGTAGAATTGTAAAATATTTATTTTACATAAGGATGGTCACAGCCTTATAGTTACAGGTCCATGTAGCTATAAGGACTATGGAGAAGTTCACAAATCACAGGGCACTAAATGAGCATTAAATCAAGCAAGTCAATATTTTTTTTCCTTTTTGCATAACTGTATTTCACTAGAATTGGTCCTACTTTCCAGGGGGACTTGGAGAACCATTTATTTTGTGGTTAGTAGAGAACAAAGGACCTTGTATACAATTTTTGCTTAGTACAGTGAAAGCATACTTGAAATTTCATGCAGAATATTTCCATATTTTTTCTTGAAAATTACATTTTTACTCAATATTTATGAAAATGTTTATAAAATTATGTCTATGTTTAGATGTAGTATATTTTTGGGATCTGTAGCTTGAAGACATTGTTAACTTTAAACCCATTGTAAAAAGATCTCTAGTAGAGAAGGCTTTGGAAAGAAGCTCTCTTTTAGGAGTGATGTTTAAGGCTAACCTAAAGAACAAAGTGATGCATTTTTGGTTTTTTGCCAGCTTAATTTTACTGTTTTCATAATTTTTTTTTGATCTTTGAAATTTGGGCTTAATTTTTTTTGACTGCATGAATTCATTGTATGACTAGATCACAATGTATATAGCCCTTCCAGTTTTAATTATTTTTGTTGCCTACATTTTTAATGTTCTTAGTAGTGTGATGAATATATTTGTATATAAATGTTTGTCAGCACCTCTCATTATCTCTAAGAATTACTATGCTAAAGGTTATGAACTTCTTTAAGGTTCTAGATATATTTTGCCAAATTGCTTTCTAGAAAAGTCATACTATTGGGTTGACCAAAAAGTTCATTCGGGTTTTTCGTAAGATGTTACGGAAAAACCCAAACGAACTTTTTTGGCTAACCCAGTAGTTTACACTTTCATAGTTAGTGTTTATATTAGTACAGACTTATCACATTCTCACCAGTATTGAGTACAGTAGCTACAAAATCTATGTGACTATCCACAGATTTTTCAGAATTATAGAAGGGAAAATCTTAAAAGAGTTTGTCTGGTCCAACATTTTGCAGAGGACAACGAATCCCAGATAATTAATTAAAATAACAATAGAAAGTCGAAGTCAGGTTAGCATTTTAGTTTTCTGGACTTTTGGTTCAGTATTGTTTTCACCAGAGAATACTGCTTTATTGTTTATTGAATGTTTATTATAACATGGCGAGGTACTATACTGGGCACTTTGATTTTTAAAAATCTAATCTTTCCAATAACCCAAATGGTGAGTGGTTTGAAACTTTACCATTTGTAGGGAAGAGGAGCTAAAGAAGTAAACGAAGGCAGTCTTCAAACACTGAATGTGAAAAAAGATTAATTAAGGAAAATAGGTGGAATTCACAGGGAAGTGTTTTGGCTTAATATAAGGAAGAACTTTTCTAAAGAGTACAGTAGTGCTGTTCACCAAAGAAAGAGGAGGTCACGTTGAATTACACTGCTCAATTTTGAAAGTATTTAAGCCCAGTCTGCATTTGCCAGGAATGTGGAAAATGGAATCCATGTATGGAATAAGAGAACTAGTTGACTAAAGATAATGCATTATAAAGAATGTGGTAGAGTACCTGGCATGGAGTTTAGTGCTCAATAATGATAACTATTATAAACTAATTATATCATAAATTAGATAAAAAGATACCATGAAGTCCCTGAAGCTAGTGACAGAATAAGCAGAGATGCTAATAAATAATGAAAGAAGTAAGCAAAGAAAAATGGAGAGGAGGGAGAAACTAAAGCCAAACCTTTTCTGTCTCAGAAAGCCAAGGGGACAGAGTTTCTAGGAGATAGTCAATTTGTTGTAAAATATGAGACATAGGTTAAAAAGAAAGAGAAGTGTAATATACAGATGAAAAAGATACAATGAAAGAAATGAAAAATCACCCAGAATCCCCTATCCAGAGATAAAAGTTGGTAACATTTTATTCTTTTCAGATCTTTGAACGTGAATTTAAAAGCATATCTATAAATACATAGATGGGTAGATTTAGATATATCACTAAACATCTTGTAATATCTCTTTTATCACTTAATACACATACAAATATCCTGATGTCAGTAAATATGGATATGCATTATAATTTTCGGTTGCATAATTCATTACATGGTTGAACATAATAGTAGGTATTCAGGTTATTTGTTTTCCCACTTTATAAACAATGTTCACTTATTTCTATCTTTGGTGCAACTGTCATAGTTGAGGCTGTCTTTTTGTCTAAACTGTATTAGTCCCTTAATTTTTCCTTCATCTTTTCTTGCCCTCTTGCAGTCTGTTCTCCATACTTTTGAATGGACAAATGCCATGATAAGCATTTTTGTACATATATCTTTGTGTACATGTTCATTTGTTTTGTTTTTTTTTTGGCCTCGGTGCGCAGCATGTGGGATCTTCATTCCCCGACCTGGGATTGAACCTGCGCCCCCTGCAGTGGAAGCGCGGGGTCTTACCCACTGGACCACCATGGAAGTCCCTGTTTTAATTTATTTATTTACTTTAAATTTTATTTATTTAATTTACTTATTTTTGGCTGCGTTGGGCCTTTGTTGCAGCGCGCGGGCTTCTCATTTTGGTGGCTTCTCTTTTTGCAGAGCCCAGGCTCTAAGCCCGTGGGCTTTAGTAGTTGTGGCTCGCGGGGTCTAGAGTGCAGGCTCATTAGTTGTGGTGCACGGGCTTAGTTGCCCCACGGCATGTGGTATCTTCCTGGACCAGGGCTCGAACCCATGTCCCCTGCATTGGCAGGCGGATTCCTAACCACTGCGCCACCAGGGAAGACCGCCCCCCCCCCCCCGTTTTGTTTTTAGACTAATTAGTTAGAAGTGGAATTGCTGGGACTTTCCTGGTGGTCCAGTGGGTAAGACTCTGTGCTCCCAATGCAGGGGGCCTGGGTTGGATCCCTGGTCAGGGAACTAGATGCCACCTGCATGCTGCAGCTAAAGATCCCGCGTGCCGCAATGAAGATCCTGCGTATAGCAACTGAGACCCGGTGCGGCCAAAATAAAAAAAAATTTAAAAAAGAAGTGGAATTGCTGGATCCAACTAATGGGTATGCATTTGTGAGGTTTTGATGCATGTTGCAAGATTGCCCCCCGTAAAGATTTTTTTTAATTTACTATTTTAAAATACTATTGCCTATTGCGTATGTAAAGGTCCCATTTCCCTACACCCTTGCCAACAATCTTTTTAATCTGGTAGTCTTAGAAATTCTTGATCTCACTAAATTTCATGCTCATCTGTTACCTGTGAATATTTATGAGATTGCTGGAGAAAGCGTTAAGCTAGGGATTGCAAATATCTACAATACCATTGTTTCCCTTTCTGAGTCTATACCAAATATTAGTGATTGATCTTGTTTGAGTTAATTGCTTAAGGACAATTACAATATTTTATATACTAAGGAAGTTCTTGAGTGAAGGGGAAGAACTATAACAGAAAAACATAGTGGTTGAGTTGGTCCATTCAGTTGGGATTTTCTGTCATACTGCTTGTACACATGGCTAGGGGTAGTGGAAATGGAATGTTACTGCTTTTGGCATTTTTAAAGCGAGGGAAAAACTAGTAGAAGACTGTCATTTTGCAGATACAGTTTAATTTTGTTCTTTCTCCATTAAGGAAATCCTTCCTACCCAGAAGTACAGTTGTTGAATTCAAAACAAACCAAGTAAAAATTATAAAATTTAATAAGCTCTCAGATAAGATTGGAAGTCTTGTCTTGTATATACTAGATATGCTTTTAACTTTGCACTTACTGCCTAAGGAGATATATTGGATATCTATACTTAGGAGGTTCCAGTTTTGTGGCTTTCTTATTTTATTTTATTTTTATTAAAGCCAGGATATCAACAATGTTGTTATTATTTTTAAAAATAAAGAAATTTATTTATTTATTTAGGGCTCCATTGGGTCTTCGTTGCCGCACGTGGGCTTTCTCTATTTGCGGCAAGCAGGAGCTACTCTTCATTGCTGTGTGTGGGCTTCTCGTTGCAGTGGCTTCTCTTGTTGTGGAGCACGAGCTCTAGGTGCGCGGGCTCAGTAGTTGTGGCTCGCGGGCTCTAGAGTGCAGGCTTAGTAGTTGTAGCGCAGGAACTTAGTAGCTCCATGGCATGTGGGATCTTCCCGGACCAGGGATTGAACCTGTGTCCCCTACATTGGCAGGAGGATTCTTAACCAGTGCGCCACCAGGGAAGTCCCAGCAATGTTAATTTTGTTTTGAATCTTCTTTTAAGGGGATTTCGTATAATTTGTTTTGACTGCTAAGGTAGAATAGTTTGTTTTTGAATGCTACTGGTTTGGTTATGCTACAGCTTAACTGTGTCTAGGGATTTAAAATAGACAAACCTTAAATTATAAAAAATTGGATTTCAATAATATAACAATTCATTATGTTGTTATCTTAGAGAAGAGGGAAGGAGTTTCAGATTATATTATCAATGGTTACTAGGATGGTTATGAGTGATTTACGTGGTTATCATACCTAAGTGGAATGGGGATAATGTCACCTGACCTTTGCAGAACCATCTGAATCAGATGGCAGAGGCAGAGAAGGACTGGTTGTCATGTAGGAAGAACAGATATATGAGTGACTAAACTTAGTCTGTTGACTCTTGTCAATACATGGATTGAAATCTGGTAAGTGTTTCAAGCCTTGGATGTGCTTAGAAGGATTGATGAATGAATTTTTAATTTAATTTTGAAGGTAGATTGGCTATAGTTGAAGATAAGAAAACAAGTATGCTTTAACTAAAATTTTTGGTTGCAGGTTAAGAAGAAAACCTAGCTTGTTGTAAGCAAAATGGAATTTATTAGAAGGCCATTGCTGAATGTCATTGCATGCAAAAATAAACCTTTAGCACCTTAGTTTAAACACATTAGTTCAGCAGACTGATCAAGGGTAAGATTCGCCCCACCTTGTTCAAGTGCCCACTCCTGGTCCGGTTTGTGATGGCAAGGAATATGGAACCATCTAATAAATATATCTGTGGTTATTGGAGGCCCCTGGAGGGTGGAGTGGGGTGTAAGGCCTTAGGGAAAGTAGGCTTATAGTGAACGGTATGGACATCCTCAGAGGTGTCTACTCTGCTCTTGCTTTAAATAGTGGATTACTTTTTGCATTTAGTACTCAGAAACCTGTAAGAGTTATTTATGCTTTGTAAAGTTTATAGTTTAATTTTAATATAAATATAATAATTAGAGAGACTAAATCCTTCTTGATTTTTACATATCTTGGATACTTTTTTGTTTGAGATGGCAGCACCTAGGAACAGCACAGTGCTTGGCACATATGACCCTTAGCAAATACTAGTAGTTGAATGAGTACTTGAGAGGAGGTAAAGACCCATTCATATGTGGCCTTGAATACCAAACTTATAAAGTGAACCCTCCCTCCCCCACAGTGACCTGACCTAGTCTTCACGACTGCCTTTTAAATTTTTCTTTTTATTGGATTTCTTTTGTTATTAGGCCAAAGTAAAAAGCTTTTTATCTTGCGAATCACTGAATCAAACAAAAAAGTTTACTGAGACCCTTTTGAGGTGCATTTTTGGGGTCTTTAATTATCTATGCATTGTCATGAATGCTTAGAAAGACTTTTAAAACCAGGTGTTCAATGGAAACTTTTTGGAAAGAAAATGTTATAAGACAAAGTGTTTAAAGTCTTCAATGAATAGCTAGATATTGCTAGATAGTCCACCTTCGATGTATAGCTAGACTCTGACAACTTCTTAACACCTCTGCAAATACCACCCTAGTCCAAGGCTTCAGCATTTCTTCTGGAATTATGTAGAATAGCTCCCTAAATGGTCTCCCTGCATTCGCTTTTATCCCTTGACAGTGTGTTCTCCAAAGGACGTGACTTAAGTTGGATGACGCACAACTCTGCTGAAAATTCTCTGGTGGATTCCCATTCTAAAATAAAACCTAAAATTCCTTCTGTGATCTACAGAGTTCTATGGGATTTGGCCTCTACCTCTCTCACCTTAACTCTTGTGGTGTACCCACTTCATTCTGCTGCAGTCACAGGAACCCCCAAGCACACTCAGTTTAAGGCTTTTGCACTTGTAGTTTTCATTGCCTGAACATTCTTGCCTGAGGTAACTTCATTTCAGGGCTCTCTTCAAATGTGGCTTATCAAGAAGCTTTCCCTGACTACCCTATCTAAAAGAGCACCCTTCATCACTCTCTAATTCTTTCATTCTGTCTTACTTTTCTTCATAGCACTTATAACTTGACAGTATATGTTTATTTCTGTATCTGTTTCCTCTTCTAGGTTCCAAGCTCCATGAGGGCAGGGATTTTGTCTTTTTTATTCACTGCTGTATCCTCAGTGCCTAGCACATAATGGATGCTCAGTAATTATTTGTTGAATACATGAGTAAATATACACATTTGTGTACTCTGGGTAGTAACTGGGGGAGATGGTGTATTACAGACCTGGCACTGGTAAATGTGAGGATAACTGTTGAATTTAGGAGATAGGAAGAAAAGAAAATCATTAGCATCCCATAGCACTTGTATATTTTTTATAAAGTTGGTGGAAGTGGTTGCTTTTGTAATTAGAATTGATATTTTATCAAGCCATATCTGGTCATATTTCATTTAAGATGAAGAAGATGACTTTGTGTGCAAGAAGGCAGCCTCTAAGTCAAAAGAGAATGGAGGATCTCCAAATAGTTATCTTGGAGCATCAAACATGAAAAAGAATGAAGAAAACACTAAGACACTAAACACTAAGAATAAGCCTTTGTCACCGATGAAACTTACCCCCACATCAGTGCTTGATTATTTTGGAACGGCAAGTGTCCAAAGATCGGATAAGAAGATGGTGGCAAGCAGAAGAAAAGAGGTGAGTGTTCTACAGGCAAGCAGGAATGTTCAGGATTTGTACCCGTTCAGTTGTTAGTAAGAGGTGAAATTGGATTTTATGAATAGACCAACATTTTATTGATGAAAACAATTTTCCTATGATTATGGGTAAAATGTATTGCTATTATGTTGGAGGACGACCAAGTTAGAATATCACACATTTAAGTTTTTAATATTTGAAAGTGAGAAAAGATCATTTAAATCATAAGAATGAATTGTGATTCTTAGAATTTAAATACTCAGAATGCAAACTCATTTTACTCTTGACCTCAGACAACATAATTGTTCCCAAATGAGGTCATGAACACATAACTTAGAATAGAGCCTCCCTATGCTGTACTTGTGACCTTCTCTATTTTGGCTGATGTTGGTTTCATCTTTTCCTGGACATTTAGGAAACAAATACAGATAAGTTAGTGAAAGTAGTTCCCTGCGAGGAAGCCTGCTGAGCAGTGTGTGTGTTGATTTCTTTAGTACCTCCGTTAGACAATGTAATCTTTCTCATGTATTGGTGTGCCAATGTTCTGGACTACTTCTGAAGCCAAGACGTTAGTCTCTAGGGTTTTGGGGGGTACTTCTTTTGAACATTTCAATAGAATTAAGTGAGAATCATCTGTCTGTAGGATATTTGCTTGTTAAGAAATTGGATGTGGTCACGGAGTAGCCATGAACATAATTTTTTGGCTGGTGTGCATTGAGTCTGTTTCATAACTGATACATTTATCTCTCATTGGTGTATTTATTCAGCTAGTTAAGAAAAAGCACCTTACTTTGAACTTAAGGTTTATGCTGATCTTGCTTGATTTTCCTTGAAATATAGCCTTCACAAAATGCAGATGATTCCAGATTAAATGATGAAGCCATCGCCAAGCAATTGCAACTTGATGAAGATGCAGAGGTATTAGCATTTTCTTTAGATATCATTAGCACCTTGATGTTGTCACTTGCTATTTAGTCTACCCAGGCAGACAATTAAGATAGTTCTAGTTTCATTTTGGATTGAGCCTCATTGTAAGAGTTATGTGTAAAATAAGTTAAAATCTAATTCTATATGAAAATCTAAGTTTATATAAAAGATAGATGATGAGAGCAGAGGATAACTAAAGATTTATTATTAGATTTCTTTGAATGGAAGCCTCCTTTAGATAGTTAAAATAATTTAACTTGGTCATATCTCTTCTCTTTCCACTCTGGGCAATCTCATCTACTCCTGTGGCTTTAAGTACTATGCATATGCTGGTGATCTCTAAATCTATCTTCAGTTCAGAGTGCCCTTTGTAGTGAACCTGTTATATTCATTCAGTAAGTATTTATCGAGCACTTACTGAGTGCGTGGCACACTTCTAGGTGTTAAGGATACCAAAATTAAAAAAAAGAAAAGTCAGATCATTATAAATGCTACGAGGAAAAGTAAAGGAATGATCAGTGGGGTTATGAGTGTTCTATTTGAAATACAGGGGTTAGGAAAACCCCTCTGAGGAAGTGACATTGGGGCACATAATTCATGATAATGGTGAGCCATGGGGCTTCCTTCTACCTGGAGGAAGATTTCCTCTAAACATAGAGAATAGCAGGTGTAAGCATCCTGAGGTAGTAATGTTTGAGTTTGATGAGTTTGGAAGAAATGGCCAGCAGCAAATCCTGTTATGTCATGACTGGTCTTTGGTACCTACCGGAAGGACTTGGGATGGTAAGGAGTTTGGATTTTAGTCTCTGTGAGATGAGAAGCCATTGGAGTATTGAATAGAGAAATGACATGACTTTTGATGGATCTTAAAAGAAAATTATTCTGGCTGCTGTGAAGCTAAAGAAACCACGGTGGGCAAGAGCAAAAGCAGATCATTTTGGAGACTGTTACGGTAGGGGAGGTGAGAGATGTTGGCTTGTACCAGGATGGGGGTAATGGAAGAGGTAGTGAGAAGTGGTCATCATCTGTATATGCTTTGAAGGTGCAACCTTCAAGTTGTTGCAGATAGACTGGACGTAAGGTATGAGGGAAAGAGAAGATTCAAAGATGACTCCATGTTTTTCGGCTTGAGCAACTGGGTGAATGGTGATATCATTTATTAAGACTGGAACACTGGTACAGGGATATCAAGAATTCTGTTTTGCACATAAGTTTGAGATGCCTAATAGGCTTCCAAATGGAGATGCAGAGTGGGTAGTTGGGTAGAGGAATCTGGAGCTCAGGGGAGAGGTCTAAGCTGAAGATATTTATTTGGGATCATTAACATTTGAATGGTATTAAAACCAGTGTAACTAGATGAGATCATGGGGAGAGAACGTAAACAGAAAAAAAGTCTCAGGATTGAGCTCTGGGGCCCTGTTAACAATGAGAGGTCAGGAAGAGAAGGATGATCCAGCAGAGGAGATTTAAAGAAAGTGGCTAGTGAAGTAGGACAATCAGGAAAGCTTGGTATTTTATTTTAATTTATTTATTTATCTTTTTTAACATCTTTATTGGAGTATAATTGCTTTACAATGGTGTGTTAGTTTCTGCTTTATAACAAAGTGAATCAGTTATACATATACATATATCCCCATATCTCTTCCCTCTTGTGTCTCACTCCCACCCTCCCTATCCCACCCCTCTAGGTGGTCACAAAGCACCGAGCTGATCTCCCTGTGCTATGCGGCTGTTTTCCACTAGCTATATATTTTACATTTGGTAGTGTATATATGTCCATGCCACTCTCTCTTTGTCACAGCTTACCCTTCCCCCTCCCCATATCCTCAAGTCCATTCTCTAGTAGCTCTGCATCTTTATTCCCATTTTGCCCCTAGGTTCTTCATGACCATTTTTTGTTTTGTTTTTTAGATCCCATATATATGTGTTAGCATACGGTGTTTGTTTTTCTCTTTCTGACTTACTTCACTCTGTATGACAGACTCTAGGTCCATCCACCTCACTACAAGTAACTCAATTTCGTTTCTTTTTATGGCTGAGTAATATTCCATTGTATATATGTGCCACATCTTCTTTATCTATTCATCTGTTGATGGACACTTAGGTTGCTTCCATGTCCTGGCTATTGTAAAAAGAGCTGCAATGAACATTGTGGTACATGACTATTTTTGAATTATGGTTTTCTCAGGGTATATGCCCAGTAGTGGGATTGCTGGGTCATGTGGTAGTTAGTTCTATTTTTAGTTTTTTAAGGAACCACCATGCTGTTCTCCATAGTGGCTGTATCAATTTACATTCCCACCAACAGTGCAAGAGTGTTCCCTCTCCTCCACACCCTCTCCAGCATTTATTGTTTCTAGATTTTTTGATGATGGCCATTCTGACTGGTGTGAGATGATATCTCATTGTAGTTTTGACCTGCATTTCTCTAATGATTAATGATGTTGAGCATTCTTTCATGTGTTTGTTGGCAATCTGTATATCTTCTTTGGAGAAATGTCTATTTAGGTCTTCTGCCCATTTTTGGATTGGGTTGTTTGTTTTTTTGTTATTGAGCTGCATGAGCTGCTTGTAAATTTTGGAGATTAATCCTTTGTCAGTTGCTTCATTTGCAAATATTTTTCTCCCATTCTGAGGGTTGCCTTTTGGTCTTGTTTATGGTTTCCTTTGCTGTGCAAAAGCTTTTAAGTTTCATTAGGTCCCATTTGTTTATTTTTGTTTTTATTTCCATTTCTCTAGGAGGTGTGTCAAAAAGGATCTTGCTGTGATTTATGTCATGGAGTGTTCTGCCTATGTTTTCCTCTAAGAGTTTGATAGTGTCTGGCCTTACATTTAGGTCTTTAATCCATTTTGAGTTTATTTTGGTGTATGGTGTTAGGGAGTGTTCTAATTTCGTACTTTTACATGTACCTGTCCAGTTTTCCCAGCACCACTTATTGAAGAGGCTGTCTTTTCTCCACTGTATATGCTTGCCTCCTTTATCAAAGATAAGGTGGCCATATGTGCATGGGTTTATCTCTGGGCTTTCTATCCTGTTCCATTGATCTATATTTCTGTTTTTGTGCCAGTACCATACTGTCTTGATTACTGTAGCTTTGTAGTATAGTCTGAAGTCAGGGAGCCTGATTCCTCCAGCTCCTTTTCTCGTTCTCAAGATTGCTTTGGCTATTCGGGGTCTTTTGTGTTTCCATACAAATTGTGAAATTTTTTGTTCTAGTTCTGTGAAAAATGCCTGTGGTAGTTTGATAGGGATTGCATTGAATCTGTAGATTGCTTTGGGTAGTAGAGTCATTTTCACAATGTTGATTCTTCCAATCCAAGAACATGGTATATCTCTCCAGGAACACTCCCCAACTCATTCTACGAGGCCACCATCACCCTGGTACCAAAACCAGACAAAGATGTCACAAAGAAAGAAAACTACAGGCCAATATCACTGATGAACATAGATGCAAAAATCCTCAACAAAATACTAGCAAACAGAATCCAACAGCACATTAAAAGGATCATACACCATGATTAAGTGAGGTTTATTCCAGGAATGCAAGGATTCTTCAATATATGCAAATCAATCAACGTGATACACCATATTAACAAATTGAAGGAGAAAAACCATATGATCATCTCAATAGATGCAGAGAAAGCTTTTGACAAAATTCAACACCCATTTATGATAAAAGCCCTGCAGAAAGTAGGCATAGAGGGAACTTTCCTCAACATAATGAAGGCCATATATGACAAACCCACAGCCAACATTGTCCTCAATGGTGAAAAACTGAAACCATTTCCACTAAGATCAGGAACAAGACAGGGTTGCCGATTCTCACCACTATTATTCAACATAGTTTTGGAAGTTTTAGCCACAGCAATCAGAGTAGAAAAAGAAATAAAAGGAATCCAAATCGGAAAAGAAGAAGTAAAGCTGTCACTGTTTGCAGATGACATGATATTATACGTAGAGAATCCTAAAGAAGCTACCAGAAAACTACTAGAGCTAATCAATGAATTTGGTAAAGTAGCAGGATACAAAATTAATGCACAGAAATCTCTTGCATTCCTATACACTAATGATGAAAAATCTGAAAGTGAAATTAAGAAAACACTCCCATTTACCATTGCAACAAAAAGAATAAAATATCTAGGAATAAACCTACCTAAGGAGACAAAAGACCTGTATGCAGAAAATTATAAGACACTGATGAAAGCTTGGTATTTTATGTAAGCCAAGTGAAGAAGGTATTTCAAGGGGGAGTGTTCGTCTCTGTCAGAGGCTCCAGACCTTGGTACCTGCTGTTTGAACCTCCTTCCTGTTTATTAGCATAAGTGTCACTTTCTCATATTCCCTAAACTATGTTAGAAATCCCTTCTGTATGCCCTGTAGCTACTATTAACGTTTATTTGTGTCTTCTTAAATTGCTATTTCAGTGTCTTCCTGTATGTAGACTTTAAACTCTACCTCCCAGGGCTGTTTATGTCTCAACTGTTGTGACATCAGTGTTCATCTTAGTGCTTGGCAAAGAAGAGGCTCTTTTTTTTTTTTAAACGTCTTTATTGGAGTATAATTGCTTTACAATGGTGTGTTAGTTTCTGCTTTATAACAAAGTGAATCAGCTCTACATATACAAAGAAGGGGCTCTTGATAACAATTGTTGTGAGAGAACAGTATTCTAGTCTTCTGAAATATACTGACTGTTCACATTTTATTAATTTGGCAGTTTATAGTATGTGTTTTCAAAATCTTTTTCCATCTTATTGACGACACTGAATTTTATAAACTACATACAGATATCCACATGACTCAGGGTAGGACAGATGGCCTAGGTAAAATCATGAAGTGATGTTTTTAGGGACCTGACTTCTTATCTGTCTGAAATACTGGAGGCTTACCCTATCCTTTCCAAACCAGGTGTGGCACTTTGTATCACAATCCTCTGTTTTCCCATTTCTATCACATTCTTTCAGTATCCTGTTTGGGTAACTTATTAGTCTGATGAAGGACTTTCAGAGTGTTAATAACTGACTGATGATGTCTTTCCTAATTATCCCTCTAAGAGCATCTATTTTCTTTTCCCCCCCTCACTTTCACCTTTTGGTTTATTCATTTAGTGAATGTGTGCCCAGAATCTAACATGCAAGTCAGTATGTTAAACACTATCTGCTGTGCTAATAATAATAAACATTGTATTAAAATATAAGACTTTTGGTCACATGATGCCATAATTACCAGTAATGAATTTCTAATGGAAGTATTTAAATTTCTTCTGTCTTCTAAAACATCTAGAATCCTCTTTACTAGAAGTATACTACCTAGTGTGAAATTTTAGAAAAATGGTGTAAAGTTCAACCAGAAATCCTTGCAGGACCACTGGAAGTTTAGAGTTTGAAGGACCTTTATATGATGAAGATTTTCATATTGTTTTTAGAAATTAGATGTGTAGTTCAGTTATGGTGAAGAAATATTAGGCAATAGAGAGTATATTGATCTGCATCTGTCTGGCTTGCTTATAGTTCTTTGTAGCTTGAGTTAGTTCATTTTATAGACAAGAGGAGGCTTGGTTACTGAGCTCTTATCAGGCTTATACCAGTTTCTAAACCTTTTCTTTTGGATTGGGTGGATTTTGAGGTCCTTTCCTTTGTTAGAATAATAGATTGTATTAGGCCATTTTATCAGGGAGCATAAAACCGTTTAATTTATAATGAGATATATACTCTACTTCCACACGTTCTCTTCTGGAAGAGCTCCATTTTACTGAAAGTAAAAATATTTGGAAATAACAGCGAGGTGACTAGAATGTCTGTGTGTTACATTAGCATTTTAGGAAAACTTCTGATATAATGACTTAAATTTTCAAAAGTCAGGACAGATAAATTACTACTGTGTTGTACCCCTTAAACTAATATGCTAATGTTAAGTCTACTATACTTCAATTTAAAAAAATATCAGAACAGATACATTTGAATTAGTAATTGAAAATAGAAGTTTGATGATATTAGTGATAGTTGCATTAGTATGTATCTTACTGTGTGTGCAAAGAAGGTATATAATTTTCTTGGTTTATAGATTCAATTCTATGTGTGCCCCCCCCATCCCCCACAAGGCTATTGTTTTTCTGTTAGGATAATGATTCTCTCCTGAACTCTTTTCAGAGTTTAAAATTAATAGAGATGAGAGATCTGTAAGTGTTGCATTGGGACCATTAAGAAAAAGCTAAAGACTTGGAACTTTATGCTCAATTTATCTATCATGCCTGCAAAACTAGAGATATATGTTCTGCGGTCTAATTTGGCTTAGCGAAACAAACTTGCGATACTCAGCTATTAAGTGAAAAAATGTCCTAGTTACTTTCTGGGAAATGTTTTTCCGGTTTCTTTTAAGCATCATGAACCACACATTTTAAAACTTTTCATTTACAAAAAGAAAAAAAGCAGCTCACTGTGTTGACGCTTTTTACAGCTAGAGAGACAACTGCATGAAGATGAAGAGTTTGCCAGAACATTAGCCATGTTGGATGAAGAACCCAAGACCAAAAAGGTGGTGTTTTACCAGGCTGTTTGCACTCTGAATATACAGTACAGATCAGTGTTCCCTTTCAGACCTGTGTAGTCTAGGCTCTGGAGATAAAACCATGAATAACTCTTGTAGAGAGAAGCTAAATTATTTTCATTTATTAAAATGTTTTTGGAGAAGCTCATTGAGAAACTTGTTCCTAAAGGAAGGTTGATAGAGCCAAAGCCAACCAAAACCCTTCTTCACAAAACAAATTGTAACTTTTACTTACTCTCTGTCACAAAGGGGTTCTCATGTACTTGTTCAGAGAATAACACTTATAAAGATTCCGATGGAATCTGAAGTTTAATAATTTTAATATTAATTACTGTCTTTTTAAAAACATAATTTTGCTGTTTCTAGTTAGCTAACTTTAAGATCTGTATTAGGACAGTCTCAAATAATAATGAGTGCATTTTTGGGAATCTCTAAAAGCATCAAGATTTTTTTCTTTAAGCACTTGATCTCCAAAAAATTAGCCTTATTTCTGTTAAATCACATTCTGTTAATATTGTCATTATCAATATCTGACTATTTTAAAAGATTTTACAGCAGGCAGGTGTAAGACAATGGGGTATGGTGGGGACTTTGTCATTTGAAAAGCCTTACTTCATCTAAAGGCATTTAAGTTAGAATTATTTTAAAAAAATGCTGTGTCATGCACCCCAATTTGTGACCTCTTTGTAAAATGTAGAGTTTTGAAGGAGCACTGAAGAGAATGGACATTTTTTTTCTCTTGAGAAAATACTCTTTATTTTTCTTTTGATCTTTAGATTGTTTTTAATTTAGTCTTTTGGGTTTAGATTTTAGTTTTTAACTGCATAATGCTAACAATTTGAGAATGGAGATGAAACCAGCAGAAACAAGGCTTTCATTTTCAGACTCACAAGTGGGGAACAACTGGCATAATTTTTTATAGATGTATTTTTTATACCCTTTCATCTGTTTCCTCATCTGTAAAATTAAAAGTAATAAAACATGTTTCATTTACCCCAGAAATTTTGTGTATAAATGAATGAAAATTTATTGTATTGTTCCTCTACTTTGGAAGATGACCCTTAATCTTTGGTTGATTTTAACAACATATTTTGTGGTAATAGTTTTCCTGTTGTTTGTCACATTTGACACTTTTTACGTTTTCTTAGGCTCAAAAGGACCCAGGAGAGAGAGAGACGTTTTCATCTGTACAAGCCAGTTTATATAAAGCAGAAAAACCTAAATATCATCATAAAGGTAAAACTAGCAGAAAAAAGTAAGCTGGAACATTTATCTTTATCGAAGAAAATTCATGTAACCATTTTTAAATGTTCTGTTCAGTAATTACCTGGTATTCTTAGATAGATATTTCATAGGAGTGCTGGAGCGTGTTCTACTTAGATACCTAGGAAGCTGTTTGGATATTAGTTGGTGTAGAATGCCTGTCTGCTCTGATTGTGAGAAATGTATCATAGCTCTTGGCTTCATGTTTATTTCCAAGTGTAGTGCAACTGTGTGGACTTCAATACATGAAGACAAAGAACTAGATGTTTCAGGCTCATAGAGTTGGCTCATAGTTGTCCAGGTCATCTGAAGCTCTTCTGCTCGTTGTCTGTAGGTTTTAGTTTTTTTTTTTAGTGGTTCTGATATCTAACCATCTGTTAATATAGATGGGCTTAATCTTATAAGTATATCTGTTCATATAATTTTAGTCTTGAAATCCCAAGATTCTTTCAGACTTTATTACAAACAGAATTTTTTATGTGATATATATATTTTTTTAATGACTTATTTATTTATTTATTTACAGCTGTGTTGGGTCTTCGTTTTTGTGCGAGGGCTTTCTCTAGTTGCGGCAAGTGGGGGCCACTCTTCATCGCAGTGCGCGGGCCTCTCACTATCGCGGCCTCTCTTGTTGTGGAGCACAGGCTCCAGACGCGCAGGCTCAGTAATTGTGGCTCACGGGCCTAGTTGCTCTGCGGCATGTGGGATCTTCCCAGACCAGGGCTCGAACCCGTGTCCCCTGCATTGGCAGGCAGATTCTCAACCACTGCGCCACCAGCGAAGCCCCTGTGACATATTTTAATTAGCAACTTTTCTCTGTGTGAATTTCAGATCATTGACATTTATCTGTGGAATAAAGTCCATGTTCTCAGATGTAGTTTACCATATTATTTCAATTAGTGAGTAATTTATATTTAAAAAGGCAGATCCCTTAATTTGAACTGGTTATACAAAGAAGTAATATACAGATGTTTAATTTTTTTTTTTTTTTTAAAGGATTTTCTTATTTATTTATTTATTTATTTATTTTTGGCTGTGTTGGGTCTTCGGTTCGTGCGAGGGCTTTCTCCAGTTGCGGCAAGCGGGGGCCACTCTTCATCGCGGTGCGGGGACCGCTCTTCATCGCGGTGCGCGGGCCTTTCTCTATCGCGGCCCCTCCCGTCGCGGGGCACAGGCTCCAGACGCGCAGGCTCAGCAATTGTGGCTCACGGGCCCAGCTGCTCCGCGGCATGTGGGATCTTCCCAGACCAGGGCTCGAACCCGTGTCCCCTGCATTAGCAGGCAGATTCTCAACCACTGCGCCACCAGGGAAGCCCCAGATGTTTAATTTTTAAAAATAAATGTTCTGTATAAACTGAAGAACTAAAATCTTAATGTGCATGTTATGAAGTCACCATATGACGTTGTGTCCTATTAAGACTATTCAGTTGAAAAATGAAAAAATAATCTTGATATTGGGTATCATTTTCCAAAAACAACAATCATAATCTTTTCTTTTTTCCTAATAAAAACAGAACAATTTTCAGATAACAGAAAGAACTGCAGTCCTAAGAAGCAAACTAAATGTGAAAGTTCAAAAGAATCTCAGCAACATTCCAGGTCATCCACTCATAAAATAGGAGAAACTTCTTCTCCAAAAACCAGTTCCAAGCTGACACTTTTGAAAAAAAAAGAAGAAAGTTCTAATAAAGAAACAGAGCCTATGGCCTCAAAAAGAAAAGAAAATGCCATTGAGTTAAAAGAGACAAGAACTCCTAAGAAAATCAAAAGTTCTCCAGCTAAAAAAGAGGTATAAATTTTCTAAAAGCATATCATTTGGGGGCTGTGTGTTGATCTTGGTTTGATTGTTTTCAAGTTTTATTTCTAACTTTGTAAGTCATTATAGTACTTTTTTTTTTAAAATAAATAAATTTATTTATTTATTTATTTTTGGCTGCGTTGGGTCTTTGTTGCTGCATGCAGGCTTTCTCTAGTTGTGGCGAGCAGGGGCTACTCTTTGTTGCGGTGCATGGGCTTCTCATTGTGGTGGCTTCTCTTGTTGCGGAGCAGGGGCTCTAGGCGCACAGGCTTCAGTAGTTGTGGCATGCGGGCTCAGTAGTTGTGGCTCGTGGGCTCTAGAGCGTAGGCTCAGTAGCTGTGGCACATGGGCTTAGTTGCTCCGCGGCATGTGGGATCTTCCTGGACCAGGGCTTGAACCCATTTCCCCTGCATTGGCAGGCGGATTCTTAACCACTGTGCCACCAGGGAAGTCCCCCTTTTCGTTTTTTTTGCTTGGGGCTAACAACTTGGCTTATACACCCAGTCTACCCTGAGGTATGTGCCTTTAGAGAGAGTCAACAGGTTTGAGAAGGGCTGATGGCAGGGATATTTATAAGCCAGGCACGTGTAAATTGGGGAGTACCTCTGTAGCTAAAATTGTTAATATCAGGATCAAACACTGAAGTGACTTAATGTTTATTTATTGATATGTATTTTTAATTTTACATTAAATTTGCATGACTTTATTCAATTTCCTCTCCCTCTCCCCGAAGTCTATAAGTCCTGAAGATTCTGAAAAGAGACGCACTAATTATCAAGCTTATCGAAGCTACTTAAATCGAGAAGGTCCCAAAGCTCTGGGCTCCAAAGAGATACCGAAGGTAAGAGTACTGAGAGGATATGTCATGGCCTCTGGTCTGTGGGTCCATGTATGTATTTACTATGTTTACAGTAGCAGAGAATTAATAATTAAAAATGAACAGAAAAGCCTTAGTCACCATCTTTACGAATTAGGAGATAGGCTGTGGCAGTCACAAGATTCATGCTCTTTGCCTTCATGGTGCTTATGGTCTAACTCAGGAAAGAGACATTAAGTAAATTATTATTTAATTATAATTGTGATATGTGCCATAAGGGAAAAATCCGAGATTCTTTTAGGGGGTGTGACAGAGGAACCTGGCCCTAAGAGGAGTTGTAAGTGGGGAAAAGTATGACCAGATTTACATTTGAAGGGGAGCACTCTGGCTGCTGAATATAGAGTGCAGTGGAGGGGGAGGAATAAATATAGGGAGATCAATTAGGAGAGATAGTGAGAAATAATAGTGACTTGTCTAGGCTAGTAGCAGTGAAAGGGCTGAGAAGTGAAGTAGCTTTGATGGAAAAGGCAAAATCTGTAGGACTTGGCTCTCTTTGGCACGTGTCTTTTGTATTATCAAGTTAACTTTCCAATCAAGAGATTATGTGCTGTTGCCTTTAAGTTGCTCGCAGGTTGTTAGATTTACTATCATAGGGTAAACAGCCAGAGAGAAGGGCAGGAGCTCAAACTTGTTTAGTTTTTTCAGAATTGAAACTTTCATTTTTTAACAATAGCAAGATATTCTGTAGGTGCATTGCATCTGGTTGTTAAAGTTTTACAAGTTAACTAGTAGTTTAAATATTTAAAAGAATGAGAATGGTATGAATGGATAATTTTAACACACTTTCCTAACCACATTGGACATATATTTTTTATTGCTGGTTTTATAAGTTTATTAAATGTTAACCTACATAAGAATTTCTCAGGATTTAATTTGTTCCTGCTTATTTGCTGTAAATTTCCTGTAAATTTTTTCATGCTGAGATTATTTATGATGTCGAATGAGAAAAATCAACTTCCTGCAGCTTTGATGCCAAATATTTCTTTGGAAAGCTGTCATGTAATTTCCTCTCTGCTTGAACACTTTGGTTTTTAGGGAGCTGAAAATTGCTTGGAAGGCCTTACATTTGTAATCACAGGAGTGCTGGAGTCCATTGAACGAGATGAGGCCAAGTCTCTAATTGAGCGTTATGGGGGAAAAGTAACAGGAAATGTCAGCAAGAAAACAAACTACCTTGTCATGGGTCGTGACAGTGGTCAGTCCAAGAGTGATAAGGTGGGTACTGCTGTGTTCTCAGCACAGTGAAGTAGCCTGCTTGCCTTGGCAGGCTCTTCATGTGACCATATGTAGTAATGTCCTTTACACAGAGTGAGATGAAGGAAAAAAATGGAAAAATAATTTCTTCATTATTTCTTCTCCACAGAAATGTTGTTTGGCTTTGACCCTGGGATTTTGGTTTTCCAGTTGAAGGCACAGTTCCTATTTACTTGGCTTTCTTAGTGTAGTATTCTAGTCAAAATCTCTTTTTGAAGATAGAAGCAAATGCAGTTTTCCTCTTTTTCTAGTCCTAAGTATTCCTATATATGCTGCTGTGGACTCCATCTTAAGTTTTTTAACTGGAAGATCTTTTTATTGGAAGGTCTGTTGCATTTAATTCCAAGTAATAGAATACCTGACTAACTGGTTTTGACAAATAGCTGCTTATTTCCTTACCTTATGAGAATTCCAGAGGCAGGCAGTTGCGGGGGATGGTGCAGCACCTTGGTGATGTAGCTAGACTTAGTGCCATCCTCCACTTCTGTCTTCATGCACGTTGCCTTGTGTTGCAAGGTAGCTGCCACTCTCCAGTTCACATGTCAGGCAGGAAATAGGGAGCAGTGACAAGATGTCATACTAGCTGTGACTGACCTTATAAGAGTTTTCCTGGAAACACCTCTTAACAGAATTCCACTTAAGTCTCAGTGGCCGGAGCTGTCACATGGCCATTCACAGCTACATGAGAGGTTGGGGAGGATGAGGACTTTTCTGATTCTCAGACCAATCATAAGTCATCACTTGGAGATGGACACATTGGAGTTCTGTTAGCAGGGATAAGGTGGAGGAGAATGTCTGCCAGCCGATATGGCTTTGACCCTAGTGGCTTTGACCTTTGTAGGGCAGAGGGAGAGGTAAAGCAATCCACAGAAGTGGCAGTGTGATACCTCAGGTGCCAACCCACCACTCTTAGAGGAGGTATCTGTTATTTTCTTTCTTTTTAATGATACTTTTTCATGAACATGGTTTTAGAAAATATTCCAGTGTTATCTAATTTACAAATGTGGTTTTTCACCTTCTGACAAGCCTGAGAATCATATTTTTTTTTTTACAGAAAGTAATGGTTTCAATGATTTGCATTTTTAATTAATAGGCAGCAGCCTTGGGAACAAAAATTATTGATGAGGATGGCCTATTGAATCTGATTCGAACTATGCCAGGCAAGAAGTCCAAGTATGAAATAGCAGCTGAAGCTGAGGTTTGTATACAATGAACTTGACTTATTTAAGTTGGTGTATAGCAACTTCCCTGTTTCACAGAGACATTTCTTGGGTGGATGAAGGTCTGTGGGCTAAAAAATTAACTTTTCCTTCTACCACAAATGAACTTACCTTATTTCCTTTTGAGTGGTGGACTCTGCTGTAGGCTGTTGTCTTTGATGTATTTCCTTACCTTTCTCAAAGGAGTATGAGGAGGGAGAGGGGACCTTGTATTGCACTTACCATATCTACTTAAACCGTCCATATTTTCCATATTCTTGCAATAACATTGTGCAAAGGTTCTTGTTTAAGAGTTCTTTGAAGGATATACTATAGGTATCAGCATGATAATATTTTCATTTAGAACTATATTAGGACTTTTCCAGTTGTGACAGAAACCAAGCCGATATCAGCTTTAGCAAAAAGGGAAAAATTTTGACTCACATAACTAAACTCTGGGCAGTCGGATGTAGGAACTACTGCATGTACAGACTGCAGTGCTTTTAGGACCCTTTCAGTTTCTGTCTCTTTACTTCTTCTAGTGTTAGCTTTATTCATTTCCACTGTATACAGGTCTTTTCCATGTGTAGGACACAGGGGTGCCAGCAGCCCAAGTTTAATGTCCCCAGCTCTGTCACCCAAGTGGTGAGGTGGTCTTCCGATTTATTCCAGTTAGAAAAATCTTGGGGAATGATTTGGATTAGCCTGTCATCAGTGTCCCCTAATGTTGACAGCTTACATAGCCGTAATACAGTTATCAAAACCAGGAGGTTAACATTCATGCCATGCTGTTAACTTCACAATTCCCCCCCATTATCCTTAGGATCCCACACTGCACTGAATTGGGTCTTCTTAGTCTCCTCCAATCTATGATAGTTCCTCAAGTCTTTCCTTGTCTTTTTATGACCTTGATTTGATGAGTACTAGTCAGTTGTTTTGTAGAATGTCTCTCAGCTTGGGTTGTTGATGTTTTCTCATGGTTAGATTGAGGTTATGCATTTTTGGCAAAGAAGACCACATAAGTGATACTCTGTCCTCCTCAGTGCATCGTATCAGCTGTGCATGATGTCGATATGTCTTATTACTGGTGATGTTAACCTCTATTACTTGGTTAAGATGATTTCTGCCTGGTTTTCCCACCGGTGAAGTGACAGTTTTTCCCCTTTGTAATTGATAAATATCTTGGGGAGATACTTTAATACCTTGTTTTTCCTCAAACATTCACCCACTAATTTTAGCACCCACTCACTGGTAAAGAGACACTTTTTTTTTTATTGAGACATTATTCACACATCATAAAATTCACCCTTTTAAAATGTATGTTAGTGGTTTTTAGTATACTCACAAGACTGTGCAGCTGTCACCACTGTCTATTCCAGAACATTTTCATCACTCCCCACAGAAACGCTGCACCCATTAGCAGTCACTCTTCATACCCACCCCTGGCAACCACTACTCTACTTTCTGTCTATGTATTTGCCTGTTCTGAAAATTTTCTATAAAGGGAAACATGGAATATGTGGTCTTTTTTTCTGGCTTTTTTCACTTAGCATCGTGTTTTCAAGGTTCAGCTATGTTGAAGTATAAATCAGTGCTTCACTCCTTTTTATTGGTGATTAGTATTCCATTGTGTGGATATACCACATTTTGTTTATTTGTTCATCTGTTGATGGCCATTTTGGGTTGTTTCCATTTTTTGGCTATAATAATATAATTATTTGTATATATAAAATATAATAATGCTGCTATGAACATTTGTGTATGAGTTTTTGTGGAGGAATTAAATATTAACTAGTCAGAAAACAAATTCTTAATCCTTTACCTTTTTTAAAACTGATTTTATAATACTTATTACTTTCAAAAAACTAATATCTTCTCATTTTAAAAATTGTATTTGGGTACTTTTTGGTGTGCTGTTAATTTTTTTAAAGTTTGGAAGATGGGGATTTCCACAAATAGCAGGGTCCATTGTGAAAAGACAGACCCAGGCTGGGTAGCTCATTTGGATATCTCAGATTGCCCTCTAGAGTACATTTAGAAGGATGGAAATTCTCTATATCTCATCAGGTTTCTTTTTTCCTCCAATTTTTAAGATGAAGAAAGAAAAATCCAAATTGGAAAGAACACCCCAAAAAAATGACCAAGGAAAACGAAAAATTAGTCCAACTAAGAAGGAATCAGAATCTAAAAAGTGCAAACTGACTCCCAAAAAGGAAAGCTCTATAAAGTCAATAAAAAAGGAAACAAGTATGTTTCAGAGAGGCCTGCACTTCAAGGAGCAGGTGGCTGAGGAAACAAATGGTGACAGCTGGGCTAGGAACTTGGCTGATGACAGCAGTGAAAACAGAGCGGAAAATTTGCTCTGGGTGGATAAATATAAGCCAGCCTCGCTCAAGACCATAATTGGACAGCAAGGTGACCAGAGCTGTGCCAACAAACTCCTGCGCTGGCTCCAAAACTGGCACAAGAGCCCATCCGAAGATAAGAAACACGGTGATTTTACAGCTTCATTCATTTTTCTGTGTGTCTGTCACCATGTCATTGCTCAGCGACACATGTGTTAGGAAGTGTAGTAGTTGGTTCATTGATCTCTCAGCAAGCATTTATTGAGAGCCTGCTCTGAGCCTAAGTGCTGTACTAGACCGCAGGAGTCCTATTGTGAACAAAACACAGTCCCCTTTAAGGCACTCCCGGTCAGTGAGGGAGACGTAGATAAACCAGTAATTAAAATGTATTGTGCTAAGTACTGTTACAGGGTTAAGTATAGGGTCCTCGGGGGTGGAAGTTTGTGGTCAGGGATTCTCATCCCTAGAGGAAGAGATATCTGAGCTAAGACTTGGAAACTAAGAAGGAGTTAGCTAAGTGAAGGGAGGGGAGTGTCAGGTGGGAGAGCATACATGTACCAAGGTCCGAGACATGTGAGAGCAAGACCCCTGAGAGGGCCAGAGAGACTCGGGAGGAAAGGTGCAAATAAAAGTTGAGGTATGCTTACGGAGTAGGCAGCCTGAAAATCCCAGTAGCATGTTTGCTTTTGGTAGGCACGGAAAATGAACAGTCACAATATATATTTAATGTCCAAAGTATTTATTATGGGAACTGAAGTTTCCAATCACAAATGTTAGTAGTGTTGTCTTGAGCTCCAGCCACAGCCCTGGGTGATACTGTGTGAGAAATAAGAAGGAAAAATTTAGTGAGCATCATAGTGAATTCTCAAAGCAATGACTGGGTTATTAATGTCTAGGTGGTCACTAGACATTGGCCAACAATGCCAGCTTATTTTATTTATAACAGTTAGATAATATAATTATAATAATACAGGGTTAAACTTAAGCTGACCCCTTTTCTCTTTCCAAAACCAAATAAAAGGTGGTATAAGTGCTTTGTGTACCTAGAGAAGACTTTTTAAGGCTTCGGGTGAACTATAGTCCGTTTTCCCATGCCTGAAGTAGGTTTAACCATCTCTCTCTCAGTCCTTGTATATGAACTGAGAACCCATTATGTGCCAGGTCCCCACGTGATAAGGGGAGGAGTTGAGCTGGGCAGGATAGTTGCAGATACAGCATCTTCAATTCATTCTTTTTGTGATCATGTAGGTGACTGTGCTTGTTAGTATTTACTGAGACATGCCAGGCTCTGTGCTCAGCATGTCCGTCCTCACAACATGCCCACCAGACGCATTACTATTGTACCCTCATTTTACAAAGGAGGAAACAGATACAGCGGGGTTACGTCACTTCTGAAGTTCTCCCAGCTGGTGAGCGGTAGAGTTAGGATCAGAGCCCAGGCAGTCTGCTCCGGGACCTGTGCTTTTATAGGAAAGGAAACTCATTAGATTATTGTTTCAAATCAGGGTTTTAAAGTTACTTATAGTGTTTCATTTTGAGTGGAGGTGAGGTAGGGAGTAGAATTTCACTAAATGCTCTGGAAACTGTTGTTTATACTTTGTAAAAAATATTCTGCAAATTTCGAACTAAACTGGAGGTGCTCCTGATGCTAACTTTATGCAGCTATTCCTGCCATTCCTGCATTTCTCTTAGGTAGTAGAGGTTAACATTCTGGAACTTCTTTTTTCCTAGCGGCAAAGTTTGGTAAATTTGCTGGCAAAGATGATGGCTCCAGTTTTAAAGCTGCACTGCTCTCAGGCCCTCCTGGTGTTGGCAAAACAACCACAGCTTCTCTGGTTTGTCAGGTGGGTATTCTGTCATTACTTTTCTAAAATCAAACCTCTAGAATTTGCTTTGGTTCTGGGCATATTTGTCATTTTCACCCTTTTTTTAATATTGGTTATTATAATAATAGGTGATATTCACTTGTGTGCCAGACAGTGTGCAAATAAGCCCTTGGGTGTATAATCTTATAGATAATATGTCTTACAGACTCTTATAGATACAGATATCTTATATACCCTTGTAGGAAGAATTCTGTGTACTGAATATAGGTACTGTTGCCATCCTCATGTGACAAATGAAACAGGCTTATAGAGGAGGGTGGTGGCACAGTGTGAACCCAGGTAGTCTACCTCTTCACTGCTATGGGATCCTGCCTTTGCTCTTGTTGTCTCTACAGCTGCCATATCTCTGGACAATGAGAGGATGAGGCACTAGAGCCAACCAGGGCTCCTGTATCAGGATGGTATGAAACGATACATGATGTAGTATCAGCATAATAAAATGAGAGGTTTTAAACTTACTTTAAATTTATTGCTGGATTGGGACTGCCCTGGTGGTGCAGTGGTTAAGACTCCATGCTCCCAACGCATGGGGCCCGGGTTTGATCCCTGGTCAGGTAACTAGATCCCACATACATGCCACAACTAAAGAGTTCACATGCCACAACTAAGGAGCCTGTGTGCCACAACTAAGACTCGGTGCAACCAAATAAATAAATAAATATATATTAAAAAAATTTATTGCTGGATTTCCCAACCCTCTGTTGGATAGGCTGGTGGTTTCATTTAGTCTTTGTTGTATGGACCAGGCCATACATTTTTAGTTGGTGTAATAACTATATATTTTCTACTCTATTATTTAACATTTAAAAAAACAAAAATTTTTTCCCCTAGTCTCTACAATTGTGAAGATGGCTCTTATTTTCCCTTTATTATTATCATTACTTTCTTTGGGAATTGAATTACGGTCTTTCATAATGCCTTATGATCAACATAATGATCAATTTTGGGAAATAAGTCCAAATTACTTTTCACAATTTGAGAGGAAGATTGTGTATAGGGATAGTTTGACAAAGAATGATTTAACTCTATAGTTTATCTTAAAGAGTCAATAATTACTTTTTGGTATCTTAATAAAGATTAATTCTAGATCTACTATTGAAATTTTAAGATGGTTATATTTAATTCTTTTGGGGACTTTAAGAAGCAAACTTATTAAAATTGCTTATGTTCAAATATACTCTTCCAGATTAGTGATATGTCAGCTAAGGTTTTAAGACCAAACTTGTGTGTGTTTACGTGTGTGTGGTATGTTATGCATATGATATTTTAAAAAAATCTCTTAATAATGTGAGGCATATTATAGTTAATCTTATTGTCTGTTAGTATCCTACTTTATCTTTGCACCCATGGTTACTTATGTGACTTCTCTACCCTCTTTCTTCCTTAATTGCCTTGTTTTTGGGGGTGAGTTATTAATTTGCATTGTGATAGTAATGGTGTCCAACATTTTGATTAGGAATTGGGATATAGCTACGTGGAACTGAATGCAAGTGACACTCGGAGTAAGAACAGTTTGAAGGAGATTGTTGCTGAATCGCTGAATAATACCAGCATCAAAGGCTTTTATTCAAGTACGTGGATTTTTAAACTGGTTTTTTGGGTGAGGGGGGGAGAGGTTATGTAAGAAAAACAGGTTAATTTCAATGTTCAGTAACCAGTATTGAACATTACTATGTGCCAGGCACCCTTCTAAGTCCTAGGGCTAATGAGAGAATAAGAAAAGCCTCTGACATAATTCTGATAGAACAGTAGTTAACTTTTTTTTTTGGTCAGGTCTTAGTGGTTTCTGAGAATGTGATAAAAATGTATATGTGGACATATTTATGCAGATTTTGGAGGATTCAAAAGTGAATCCTGTGAAGAGAGAAAGTTGATAAATAATACAGTGCGATGAGAGAGGAGATAAAGGCTGTAGGTGAAGGAATGATTCTATTTGAGACATTGGGGAAAACTACCAGTAAAAGGGTGACGTTTGTTCAAAGGGTCTTGAAGAATGAGAAAGAGAATAGTTTGTGAGTGGAAGAGGTTATTTCAGGCAAAGGTGGTAGAGGAGGAGAAAGGACATAGTGTGAAAGTGCCACTGTGTTTCAGGTTGTAGCTAGTGGTCTGGCGTGGCCAGGGTTTATGCGGAAAATAAGATACCCAAATTACAGACTATACTGCATATTTAGAATCTATGGTATATTGCATGGTCACCTGAACGGTAGAAGATGATAAAAAGAATTTGCTCAGGAAACGTCACTCTTATACATGATTGGTGGGAGTATAAATTGGTACAGCTCTGGAGAGCAATCTGACAGTATTGCTCAAAGTTAAATTATACATACTCTTTAACCCAGAAAATCCAATTCCTGGAATTTAGCAACCGTTATACTTGTATATATGCAAAATGACATATATGTGTAGGGGTATTCATTGCACACAATTCATAATAGCAAAAGATTG
This sequence comes from Balaenoptera acutorostrata, assembly GCF_949987535.1. Classification (NCBI taxonomy): domain Eukaryota; kingdom Metazoa; phylum Chordata; class Mammalia; order Artiodactyla; family Balaenopteridae; genus Balaenoptera; species Balaenoptera acutorostrata. The sequence goes on from NC_080068.1 coordinate 79,215,728, forward strand.
AAGGCATTTCATATTTTATCAGTGGAAAGTGGTTAATTATGATGTATGTGTAAAATGGAATATTTAAATAGCCTTTAATAAATGAGGTGTTCTGTATGTGCAGATAAGGAACAGATCACAAAAACATATTAAATGATAAAACCAAGGTATATATTTTTATGTACACATGTTTTTAATATGTATAGGATGTCTCTTAAGGGATATACGTACAGGAGACTGTTCCCACTGTTTGCCTCTAGAAACTGCGTATCCTAGGGGACAGAGGTGGGAAAGAATTTCTTTTCACTGCTTACTCTTGTGCCTTTTGAATTTCACGCCATGGACCTGTGTTACATAGATACATTTTTAAAGCAGCCGTGTTTGAACAATTGTGATTTTGTTTGTGTCCCATCCCATTGCTTCTCAACATGGGGTAGGCGGAGCAGCCCGTTCAGTAGGCACGAAACATGCTCTCATCATGGATGAAGTAGATGGCATGGCCGGCAATGAGGACAGGGGAGGAATTCAGGTAATGAAAGCACCGTATTTTTGAAGTTTTACTGTTGATTTTTATTTAAAAAAAAAAAAAATTTAAAGAACTAATTATCATGCTGTGATATTTACAGCAATTCAGGCACATGTTGCTGAGGAGGTTTTAAAACCTAAAATACATACGTTGTGTGGTATTTTGTTGTTCTTTTATAAATTTTTTATGTTGCAAATTTGCCTTTCAGGAATTAATTGGCCTGATAAAACATACAAAAATTCCCATTATTTGTATTTGCAATGATAGAAATCATCCCAAGATTCGATCTTTGGTTCATTATTGTTTTGATCTTCGTTTTCAAAGACCTCGGGTTGAACAAATTAAGGTATGATAATTGGAATATTTTTCTCCATCACACTATCCTATATATTTTTGGGTCAGTTTTTTTTTTTTTTTTTTTTTTTTTTTTCATTTTAAAATCTCGACAATATATTGTGTTGTCTAGGGTATGGGAAAGGGTATTTTCATATGTTAATGACAGATGTATAAATGAGTACAATTTGGGGAGGGACTATAGCTATTACAGTTTTAACATAAACGTAACTTTTGAACCAGTGCTTCAAGTTCTGAGCTTTTTAAAAAATTATTATTTATTTATTTATTTATTTATTTTTGTCTGTGTTGGGTCTTCATTTCTGTGCGAGGGCTTTCTCCAGTTGCGGCAAGCGGGGGCCACTCTTCATCGCGGTGCGCAGGCCTCTCACTATCGTGGCCTCTCTTATTGCAGAGCACAGGCTCCAAACGCGCAGGCTCAGTAGTTGTGGCTCACGGGCCTAGTTGCTCCGCGGCATGTGGGATCTTCCCAGACCAGGGCTCAAACCCGTGTCCCCTGCATCAGCAGGCAGATTCTCAAACACTGCGCCACCAGGGAAGCCCAAGTTCTGAGCTTTATCACAGCATATACACAGAGAAAATATGATTTCTTTTTTTGTTTGTTTGTATTTATACTGCAGGTTCTCATTAGTCATCAATTTTATACACGTGAGTGTATACATGTCAATCCCAGTCAACCAATTCAGCACACCACCATCCCCACCCCACCGCGGTTTTCCCCCCTTGGTGTCCGTACGTTTGTTCTCTACATCTGTGTCTCAACTTCTGCCCTGCAAACCGGCTCATCTGTAACGTTTTTCTAGGTTCCACATACATGCGTTAATATACGATATTTGTTTTTCTCTTTCTGACTTACTTCACTCTGTATGAAAGTCTCTAGATCCATCCACGTCTCAACAAATGACTCAATTTCGTTCCTTTTTATGGCAGAGTAATATTCCATTGTATATATGTACCACAACTTCTTTATCCATTCGTCTGTCGATGGGCATTTAGGTTGCTTCCATGACCTGGCTATTGTAAATAGTGCTGCAATGAACACTGGGGTGCATGTGTCTTTTTGAATTACGGTTTTCTCTGGGTATATGCCCAGTGGTGGGATTGCTGGATCATATGGTAATTCTATTTTTAGTTTTTTAAGGAACCTCCATACTGTTCTCCACAGTGGCTATATCAATTTACATTCCCACCAACAGTGCAAGAGGGTTCCCTTTTCTCCACACCCTCTCCAGCATTTGTTGTTTGTAGACTTTCTGATGATGCCCATTCTAACTGGTGTGAGGTGATACCTCATTGTAGTTTTGATTTGCATTTCTCTAATAATTAGTGATGTTGAGCAGCTTTTCATGTGCTTCTTGGCCATCTGTATGTCTTCTTTGGAGAAATGTCTATTTAGGTCTTCTGCCCATTTTTGGATTGGGGTGTTTGTTTCTTTAATATTGAGCTGCATGAGCTGTTTATATATTTTGGAGATTAATCCTTTGTCCGTTGATTGATTTGCAAATATTTTCTCCCATTCTGAGGGTTGTCTTTTCGTCTTGTTTATGGTTTCCTTTGCCGTGCAAAAGCTTTGAAGTTTCATTAGGTCCCATTTGTTTATTTTTGTTTTTATTTCCATTACTCTAGGAGGCGGATCAAAAAATATCTTGCTGTGATTTATGTCAGAGAGTGTTCTTCCTACGTTTTCCTCTAAGAGTTTTATAGTGTCCGGTCTTACATTTAGGTCTCGAATCCATTTTGAGTTTATTTTTGTGTATGGTGTTAGGGAGTGTTCTAATTTCATTCTTTTACATGTAGCTGTCCAGTTTTCCCAGCACCACTTATTGAAGAGACTGTCTTTTCTCCATTGTATATCCTTGCCTCCTTTGTCATAGATTAGTTGACCATAGGTGTGTGGGTTTATCTCTGGGCTTTCTATCCTGTTCCATTGATCTATTTTTCTGTTTTGTGCCAGTACCACACTGTCTTGATTACTGTAGCTTTGTAGTATAGTCTGAAGTCAGGGAGTCTCATTCCTCCAGCTCCGTTTTTTTCCCTCAAGACTGCTTAGGCTATTTGGGGTCTTTTGTGTCTCCATACAAATTTTAAGATGATTTGTTCTAGTTCCGTAAAAAATGCCATTGGTAATTTGATAGGGATTGCATTGAATCTGTAGATTGCTTTGTGTAGTATAGTCATTTTCACAATGTTGATTCTTCCAATCCAAGAACATGGTATATCTCTCCATTTGTTGGTATCATCTTTAATTTCTTTCATCAGTGTCTTATAGTTTTCTGCATACAGGTCTTTTGTCTCCCTAGGTAGGTTTATTCCTACGTATTTTATTCTTTTTGTTGCAATGGTAAATGGGAGTGTTTCCATAATTTCTCTTTCAGATTTTTCATCATTAGTGTATAGGAATGCAAGAGATTTCTGTGCATTAATTTTGTATCCTGCAACTTTACCAAATTCATTGATTAGCTCTAGTAGTTTTCTGGTGGCATTTTTAGGATTCTCTATGTATAGTATCATGTCATCTGCAAACAGTGACAGTTTTGTTTCTTCTTTTCCAATTTATATTCCTTTTATTTCTTTTTCTTCTCTGATTGCCGTGGCTAGAACTTCCAAAACTATGTTGAATAATAGTGGTGAGAGTGGACATCCTTGTCTCATTCCTGATCTTAGAGGAAAGGCTTTCAGTTTTTCACCATTGAGAATGATGCTTGCTGTGGGTTTGTTGTATATGGTCTTTATTATGTTGAGGTAGGTTCCCTCTATGCCCACTTACTGGAGAGTTTTTATCATAAATGGGTGTTGAGTTTTGTCCAAAGCTTTTTTCTGCATCTATTGAGCTGATCATATGGTTTTTATTCTTCAATTTGTTAATATGGTGTATCACATTGATTGATTTGCGTATATTGAAGAATCCTTGCATCCCTGGGATAAATCCCACTTGATCGTGGTGTATGATCCTTGTAATGTGTTGCTGTATTCTGTTTGCTAGTATTTTGTTAAGGATTTTTGCATCTATATTCATCAGTGATATTGGTCTGTAATTTTCATTTTTGTAGTATCTTTGTCTGGTTTTGGTATCAGGGTGATGGTGGCCTCATAAAATGAGTTTGGGAGTGTTCCTTCCTCTGAAATTTTTTGGAAGAGTTTGAGAAGGATGAGTGTTAGCTTGTCTCTAAATGTTTGATAGAATTCACCTGTGAAGCCATCTGGTCCTGGACATCTGTTTGTTGGAAGATTTTTAAACACAGTTTTAATTTCATTACTTGTGATTCTTCTGTTCATGTTTTCTATTTCTTCCTGGTTCACTCTTGGAAGGTTATACCTTTCTAAGAATTTGTCTATTTCTTCCAGGTTGTCCATTTTATTGGCATAGAGTTGCTTGTAGTAGTCTCTTAGGATGCTCTGTATTTCTGCGGCGTCTGTTGTAACTTCTCCTTTTTCATTTCTAATTTTATTGATTTGAGTCCTCTCCCTCTTTTTCTTGATGAGTCTGGCTAATGGTTTATCAATTTTGTTTATCTTCTCACAGAACCAGCTTTTAGCTTTATTGATCTTTGCTGTTGTTTTCTTTGTTTCTATTTCATTTATTTCTGCTCTGATCTTTATGATTTCTTTCCTTCTGCTAACTTCGGGTTTTGTTTGTTCTTCTTTCTCTAGTTCCTTGAGGTGTAAGGTTAGATTGTTTGAGATTTTTCTTGTTTCTTGAGGTAGGCTTGTATAGCTATAAACTTCCCTCTTAGAACTGCTTTTGCTGCATCCCATAGGTTTTGGATCGTCGTGTTTTCATTGTCATTTGTCTCTAGGTATTTTTTGATTTCCTCTTTGATTTCTTCAGTGATCTCTTGGTTATTTAGTCACGTATTGTTTAGCCTCCATGTGTTTGTGTTTTTTACATTTTTTCCCCTGTAATTCATTTCTAATCTCATAGCGTTTTGGTCAGAAAAGATGCTTGATATGATTTCAGTTTTCTTAAATTTACTGAGGCTTGATTTGTGACCCAAGATGTGATCTATCCTGGAGAATGTTCCGTGTGCACTTGAGAAGAAAGTGTAATCTGCTGTTTTTGGATGGAATGTCCTATAAATATCAATTAAATCTGTCTGGTCCTTTGTGTCAATTAAAGCTTGTGTTTCCTTATTTATTTTGTTTGGATGATCTGTCCATTGGTGTAAGTGAGGTGTTAAAGTCCCCCACTATTATTGTGTTACTGTCACTTTCCTCTTTTATAGCTGTTAGCAGTTGTCTTTTGTATTGAGGTGCTCCTATGTTGGGTGCATATATATTTAAAATTGTAATATCTTCTTCTTGGATTGATCCCTTGATCATTATGTAGTGTCCTTCCTTGTCTCTTGTAACATTCTTTATTTTAAAGTCTATTTTATCTAATATGAGTATTGCTACTCCAGCTTTCTTTTGATTTCTATTGGCATGGAATATCTTTTTCCATCCTTTCACTTTCAGTCTGTATGTGTCCCTAGGTCTGAAGTGGGTCTCTTGTAGATAGCATATATACGGGTCTTATTTTTGTATCCATTTAGCCAGTCTGTGTCTTTTGGTGGGAGCATTTAATCCATTTACATTTAAGGTAATTATCGATATGTATGTTCCTATTCCCATTTTCTTAAATGTTTGGGTTTGTTATTGTAGGTCCTTTTCTTCTCTTGTGTTTCCCACTTAGAGAAATTCCTTTAGCATTTGTTATAGAGCTGGTTTGGTGGTGCTGAATTCTCTTAGCTTTTGCTTGTCTGTAAAGCTTTTGATTTCTCCATCGAATCTGAATGAGATCTTTGCCGGGTAGAGTAATCTTGGTTGTAGGTTCTTCCCTTTCATCACTTTAAGTATATCATGCCACTCCCTTCTGGCTTGTAGAGTTTCTGCTGAGAAATCAGCTGTTAACCTTATGGGAGTTCCCTTGTATGTTATTTGTCGTTTTTCCCTTGTTGCTTTCAATAATTTTTCTTTGTCTTTAATTTTTGCCACTTTGATTACTATGTGTGTCGGTGTGTTTCTCCTTGGGTTTATCCTATATGGGATTCACACTTCCTGGACTTGGGTGGCTATTTCCTTTCCCATGTTAGGGAAGTTTTCGACTATAATCTCTTCAAATATTTTCTCTGGTCCTTTCTCTCTCTCTTCTCCTTCTGAGACCCCTATAATGCGAATGTTGTTGTGTTTAATGTTGTCCCAGAGGTCTCTTAGGCTGTCTTCATTTCTTTTCATTCTTTTTCTTTATTCTATTCTGCAGCAGTGAATTCCACCATTCTGTCTTCCAGGTCACTTATCCATTCTTCTGCCTCAGTTATTCTGCTATTGATTCCTTCTAGTGTAGTTTTCATTTCAGTTATTGTATTGTTCATCTCTGTTTGTTTGTTCTTTAATTCTTCTAGGTCTTTGTTAAACATTTCTTGCATCTTCTCGATCTTTGCCTCTATTCTTTTTCCACGGTCCTGGATCATCTTCACTATCATTATTCCGAATTCTTTTTCTGGAAGGTTGCCTATCTCCACTTCATTTAGTTGTTTTTCTGGGGTTTTATCTTGTTCCTTCATCTGGCATATAGCCCTCTGCCTTTTCATCTTGTCTATCTTTCTGTGAATGAAAATATGATTTCTGGGATATATGAGGCTTGGGAAAGGTAATATCCAAGATCCACAGCGGCTCTTCAGTTCCACAATTCTACAAGCTCATGAAGATTGGAAGTGTGGGCAGAGCCTCATCATAAAGAGGAAATCTTTTCAGATGAAAGCTTTGTAGAAAAATGCCCCATAAGATCTCCAATCTTCAAAGCCTGGAGACTGAAACTTATAATGTTCCTTGGGAAAGTGTCATTTTATTTTTTAAGTGTTTTCTGGGTCAGTTTTTAAAAGTACCTGATAAATATTTTTTTTAAATCTGATTATATGAATTAAAAAAAAATCATTGAAGATTCATTCCCCTTTGTCAATTTCAGGGTGCTATGATGTCTATTGCATTTAAAGAGGGTTTAAAGATCCCCCCTCCAGCTATGAATGAAATAATTTTGGGAGCCAATCAAGATATCAGACAGGTAAATTAGATATATATTATATAACATTGATGATTATTTTGAATGGATGCCTTCAGTGTTTTGGGGATGGGGAGTGGCAGTATTTTCCTGTCTTAACAGTGTCTTACTTGTGTTTCTTTCAGGTTTTACACAATCTGAGTATGTGGTGTGCACGAAGTAAAGCACTAACCTATGACCAGGCTAAGGCTGATTCTCATAGAGCCAAAAAGGATATCAAATTGGTAAAATAAATTTCCACTTCTTAAGTGCCAAAGCCCTTCTTTTCCTGTCAGTATTAATTTAATTGAAATAGTTCTTATAGTTCCTTGAGACACCTATGGAACCTATGGATATTTATAGTAAGAGATATAGACAGCTGCTAAAAGTGTTTCTAATTCAAATGAATTTTTCCTTAAGGACTGTCAATGTAATTGTAAATTTTGAGAAAGGGAAGTTTTATGCCTCAGTAGTTATGAAATGGCCTTTCTAGAGTCCCTTATGTATGGATTTCATGTTTTGAATGGTTTTGGAACTGTTCAGAATAATCTTGTTTCAGTTGGCTTATAGTTTAAATGACCTCTCTGAAACTAGAGGTCTGTATCAATTATCTCTGTGTTGTTTCACCTAGTCACCAGTCAGAATTTATTATTACAGTTAGAGCAATGATTAAACAGTATTTTTCCCCTCCCTTCCTCTTTTTAAAAAATTAGTAAACATTTTCAGAGCCATTTTAGGTTCACAGCAAAATCGAGATTGCCTGCATATCTCCCTGTATAATGTCCCCCACTGTCAACACCCACCACCAGAGCGGCACATTTGTTACAATTGATGACCTACACTGACAGACCATTATCACCCACAGTCCGTAGTTTAACATTAGGGTTTGCTCTTGGTGGTGTACATTCTATGGGTTTTGACAAATATGTAGTGGCCTTTATCCACCATTGTAGTATCATACAGAATACTTTCACTGCCCTAAAAATCCTCTTTGCTTTGCCTGTTCATCCCTCCCTTCCCCCAGCCCCTGGTAACCACTAATCTTTTTACTGTCTCCATAGTTTCACCTTTTTCAGAATGTCATATAGTTGGAGTCATATAGTATGTCATCTTTTCAGATTGGCTTCTTTCACTTAGTAATATATGTTTAAGGTTTCTCCATATCTTTTCATGGCTTTGTAAGTCATTTCTTTTTATGTGGATATGTTTTCAGTTCACTTGGGTAAATACCAAGGAGCGGAGTTGTTGGATGGTATGTTAAGAATATATTTAGTTTTGTAAGAAACTACCGATCTGTCTTCCAAAGTGACTGTACCATCTTGCACTCCTACCAGCAGTGAAAGAGAGTTTCTGTTGCTACACATCTTAGCTAGCATTTGGCATTGTCAGTGTTTTGGATATTGGTCATTCTACTAGGTATGTCCCTCTCTCTTTTTAGGGCCCATTTGATGTTGCCCGGAAAGTGTTTGTAACTGGAGAGGAGACTGCTCATATGTCACTTGTGGACAAATTAGATCTCTTTTTTTATGATTATTCAATAGCACCCCTCTTTGTCCAGGAGAACTACATACATGTGAAGCCTGTAGCCGCAGGGTGAGTGTTCAGAGCTAGTGAGGGGTAGAATTAGTACCCCTCCCAGCCCTACGAAGGCCAGATACCTGGGAGGGAGGGGTGTGGAGTGTGGACAGTGGTGTAATTCGGACTGGTTTATTCCTGCAGGGGTGACATGAAAAAGCACTTGATGCTTTTAAGCAGAGCAGCAGACAGCATATCTGATGGTGACCTAGTGGACCGTCAGATCCGGAATAAGCAAAACTGGAGTCTTCTGCCCACACAGGTAAGCATAGGGCTTTCCTTAAAGCACAGACCCTGCTTTAGTTAGAACAAAATAGCTTTTAGCTCCTGTAATTATTTGAATTACCAGATAAACATTATGGCTCTTAATGGCAAAAAATATGTTATAGATTATAAAGTACCTTGTGGTCACTATTGTCTATTTCTTAATCTACTCTTATTTTTCAACGTTTTTAATGTAAATGGACATACGGAAATAGGAATGTCAGAGTTTGGTCATAACTAAGATGTGAGTCAAAAGTTTCATTTGCTCTCTTTTACCTTAAGAATCCATTTCTTTTTTGTCATTCTTGGCTCTCCCAGATTGTTACTAAGTAGCTCATCCCTGAAGAAATGCAACCGGGGCAGGTCCGCAGCCAGTTTTCTGACATATGAATTCTGATTTTCTTTATTCTTCCTTGCTACAGAGGCAGCTTTGTATTGGGTACTTTATTTAGGTTGATATCTTTACTCAAAACAGAGTTTTGCAAACTTTCGTAATTAAGACTGGTTATTTATTCTTGAGTTTTGCATATTTATGTAATATTGACCTAACAAGCAAGGGACTTCTGGAGGTCTACTCTTCTTTTAAAGATTCCTTTCTCTTAACGTTTTAAAAGTGTTCATTTTTTTTTATACCTAGTAATTATACCTATGAGAATTTATCCTGAAGATTTGCTTAATGTGCAAAAATTAATGTGCTTAATGTGCAAAATTTGCTTAATGTGCAAAAATACTTCCTAAAGTAGGGGTCCCCAGCCTTTTTGGCACCAGGGACCAGTTTCATGGAAGACAGTTTTCCCATGGATGGTGGTGGTGGGTGGGGGATGGTTTTGGGATGATTTAAGCACATTACATTTATTGTGCACTTTATTTCTATTATTATTACATTGTAATATATAATGGAATAATTATACAACTCACCTTATGCAGAATCAGTGGGAGCCTTAAGCTTGTTTTCCTGCAACTAGACGGTCCCATCTGGGGGTGATGGGACCGCCTCAGCTCCACTTCAGATCATCAGGCATTAGATTCTCATAAGGAGCATGCAACCTAGATCCCTCGCGTGCACAGTTCACAGTAGGGTTCACGCTCCTATGAGAATCTAATGCCACCACTGATCTGACAGGAGGTGGAGCTCAGGCGGTAATGCGAGTGATGGGGAGCGGCTGTAAATACAGATGAAGCTTCGCTCGCTTGCCCGCCGCTCACCTCCTGCTGTGCAGCCTGGTTCCTACGGATACCGGTGCGTGGCTTGGGGGTTGGGGACCCCTGCCCTAAAGCATTAATTTTGATAGCAAGAAGTGGGAGAAAATCTCCATGTTCAGCAATAGGAGTCTGATTAATTATGGTAAATCCTCTTGATGGAACATTATGCAGCCTTTAAAATTACTTGTAAAGATGATCTAATATAAAAAATAATTATGAGAGAATATTATTAGAACAAAGCAGGATACAAGATTTATGTATAATTCGAACCTTTAAAAAAGTGAAAACCCTGGGACTTCCTTGGTGGCGCGGTGGTTAAGAATCCACCTGCCAATGCAGGGGACACGGGTTTGAGCCCTGGTCCGGGAAGATAACACATGCCACGGAGAACTAAGCCTGTTCGCCACAACTACTGAGCCTGTGCTCTAGAGCCCATGAGCCACAACTACTGAGCCTGCATGCCACAACTACTGAAGCCCACACACCTAGAGCCCATGCTCCACGACAAGAGAAGCCACTGCAATGAGAAGCCCGCACACCGCAATGAAGAGTAGCCCACGGTCACCGCAACTAGAGAAAGCCCACAACGAAGACCTAACACAGCCAAAAATAAATAAATTTATATATATAAAAAAAGGTAAAAACCCTGGATATAGAAGATATCCAAGGATACCTTTAAAAAAAACTTTTCTCAAGTGCCAGTTTACTTGATTGCCTAATTAGATTTTCCATGCTTTGATCCACCTGGTTTATTGATACCTTATGTTGAAGACAGTCATATTCCTCTTAAACAGTTTTTTCTATAACACTGGCATTGTGAGGTAACTGGTGTATGTTGAGATCAGTTGGCTGAGTCTGGGTTGGCAAGATGATCTGTGAGGGCCATAACATGTTTTGGACCAAGGCATTTACTGCAATTAATTGTTTTCTCAAGTTGAAGTTTCCCACACCAACAGATGAGAGAGAGAGGGAAGGGGCCTATCTTGGAATTAGGTACCAGGGGCACTGTTACTGCATTTTCCGGAGACTGCTTGGAAGCCAACAGCTGCTAAAGAAGCAACTTAACTCAGTACTGAATTTAACTTGTGGACTGCAATTAATTTTTTCAGGCCATTTATGCCAGTGTTCTTCCTGGAGAGTTAATGAGGGGGTACATGACCCAGTTTCCTACCTTCCCAAGTTGGTTGGGGAAGCACTCATCTATGGGCAAACATGATCGTATTGTTCAGGACCTAGCATTGCATATGAGTCTCAGGTAAGCGGGGTATTACTCTATGTGTGGCATTTTATCAGGGTCGCATATTTAGCCTTTAATAAGGATAGCATGAGTCACAAAGGTTTGTGTTTTAGTTTTGATTTCATTACTAACTAGATAAATGAACATGGATAAGTTCATGGCCCTGAGTTTTATTATCTGTAATTAGTATGACAGTTGTTTTATCGCTTAGAAGGGTACTTTGGAGAATAAAGCCAGATGGTAGATACGCCATGACGTTGAGGTAAGTCCTAAAGCTCTTGAAATCCGAGGCAGTGCTGTTATTTGTTGTTCTTGTGACCACGCCTGTTGCTAGGAGGCACACATGATATCTTGGCCTCCAAATAAATTAATAGGAGAAAGGGAACTATTTAAGTAAATGAACTAGTGTTTGCCTCCTATCCTAATAGTAAACTGACCTGGTCATTTGGGACAGGGGGATACAGTTTAGCATATTACAGAAGGTGGATACTCAGATGATTGAAAACCAGTATCTTCGGAGAAGTTTAAGGAAGTTCAAAAATTCTTATTATTTGGTTAAATTTTTTACAGTTTAGAAACTTAGAAATGCGCTTGCACACAAATATTAAGTGAACTTTAGGGATTCGTTTTTAACCATGAAGAACTACTTAAGCAATCTTATTTTCCTTTCTAGTCCCTGGAGAGAATATTAATATTAGTCTAACCTTAACTTTTGTTTAAAACTGAACTGAGATGTTCCTTTCTTCTGTTCCTGTAGAATTCTGCTTCCTACTATGATCCCTCTTCGTAGCCTATGGTGTGGGTCTTTTTTTTGCTACCCCACGTTAGTTTTCTATTGCTGCTATAGCAAATCACCAAAATTTACTGGCTTAAAACAACACAAATTTATTTCCATCTTGAGATGGGAAGATTACCCTGGATTATCTGGATGGGCCCAATGTAATCATAAGTGTTTTTACAAAAATAAATAAATAAAAAGAGTGGTGGAGGTAGGCAGCAGCGTCAGTCAGAGAGATGTGAAGATGCTGCGCTCCCACTGCTGGCTTTGAAGATGGACAAAGGGACCATGAGCCAAGAGATACAGGTGGCCTCTAGAAGCTTGAAAGGGCTCTTTTCCCCTGCTCTTCTCATTGCTCAAGCTGAAGGCCTGCCTTTCAGCTCCTTTCCTATTCCCTGCCCACCACTTTTTCAAGGTGATGTATCACTTTGCCCTGGGATATGCCTCTTTGATGCTTCCACTGTATTTGTGTAGATACATTGGTATGTATCCATTACCCTAGTGGTGTAGTGCTAAGCTTTCCCTACACCAGCTGTTCCTTAGTAAGCATTCCATTAAACATTATTAAAAGTGGATTAAACTCCAGCAAACTATGAGTTGGTGGTAGTTTGCCATTGATTACAGTGTATCTCTTTTGTTTTGGTTTAAGAACTTACTCCAGCAAAAGGACTGTAAACGTGGATTATCTGTCACATATAAGGGATGCACTTGTACAGCCCTTGACCTCACAAGGGATAGAAGGAGTACAGGATGTTGTTGCTCTTATGGACACGTATTATTTGATGAAAGAAGACTTTGAGAATATCATGGAAATTAGCAGCTGGGGAGACAGACCTAGTCCCTTCTCCAAGCTGGATCCCAAGGTAAGCTGTGTACCCCACTGGTTCTCCATCACTTTGTAATTACCGTGTACTAGGAGTACTTCAGAGATGTTTAAGATGCTTTTAAAAGTTTAATTTCTTTTTTTTTTTTTTTAATTTATTTATTTATTTATGGCTGTGTTGGGTCTTCGTTTCTGTGCGAGGGCTTTCTCCAGTTGCGGCGAGTGGGGGCCACTCTTCATCGCGGTGCGCGGGCCTCTCACTGTCGCAGCCTCTCCTGTTGCGGAGCACAGGCTCCAGACGCGCAGGCTCAGTAGTTGTGGCTCACGGGCTTAGTTGCTCCGCGGCATGTGGGATCTTCCCAGACCAGGGCTCGAACCCGTGTGCCCTGCATTGGCAGGCAGATTCTTAACCACTGCGCCACCAGGGAAGCCCTAAAAGTTTAATTTCTTTTCTTAAATGCTTTTTGCTTATGGTCTGTGCTTTCCAAAGATACTATTTGAGTACAATATTAAGAGTAGACTTTGGGATTTGACTTTTATAATTTATAGTTTTATCTTTGCCTTATCCTGCATGGAAAAGCAAGGTGTGAAATCCGAGGAGCAAATGTAGATGTATTCCTAACAAGGGTAGGCAGATGAGCCTGGGGAAGTAAAAGTGAGGTGGTGGTAATGCATTATGAAAAGAAGTGTTTACTGGCTGAGCATTTTTAGACTTTTTCTTAGTCTGCCTAATCTAATCTGTGTTTTAGTGTATTTATTACAGTTGGACAATCTATTATGTAATAATGTATCCCCTACTTTATATAGTGAACATGAAAAAACTAAAGTGACATAAATGAGTTTGTGATATCTAATATGTCACCCTTGTGCTTGTTTACTTGGTGCTGTTCTAGAAGCATGTTCTCTGTGGCTTGCCTTCTCTAGAATTTTGACCTGACTATGGGTATGACTATAGGTAAATTCTCACAAGAGACATCCATTGTTAGAATTTGTGGACTAATTCTACAGTTAGGTTTAGAAGCTTGAGGTTAAGGCTTTTCAAGTTACTTAGTATTTTGAAATAGCCTATTTTTGTGGTAACAGTAATTTATATATTTTGTGGTAATTAAAGGACAACTTTAACTTGTACTTTATTGTAAGCCTTTTTTGATTTATTGGTTCACTAACTGTGCTTGTCACTTTGTAGAACTGCAGAGAACACTGAATAGAAAAAATTGATGACTTAGAGTGACTTTTAAAAATCTGCCTAATGTTCCCAAATACTGATTCTTACTTTTTGAGTCATGGCTCTATTAAGAATGTCATGAAAAATATGGAACTTCTCCATAGGAAAATGCATATAGATATACTTACATGTACATGCATACATATTTTACAAACAATTTTAAGGGGCTCCTAGGGTCTCTCAGAGCCTCTAGGCCTACAGAGTTTAAAGGGGTTGTTTGGCAGTTAGAGTTTTAAAAACCTCCCTCTATTCCTTTTGTGTAGGTGAAAGCAGCCTTCACAAGGGCTTACAATAAGGAAGTCCACCTTATTCCGTATTCACTCCAGGCAGTGAAGATACACAGACACAGCACAGGCCCAGCGCTGGATTCTGAATACAATGAAGAGTTAAATGAAGATGACTCTCAATCTGATGAGAAAGACCAGGATACTTTGGAAACTGATGCTATGATCAAGGTAGTATTTTCATCTGCAAATAGGAGAAGCTATGGTACTCCCTCAAAATTGCTTATCTTCTGTATAACTTGCCTTTTGAAATTATTCAGAGCCTGTTTAGCAAGTAACAGAGGAAGCCGAAAATACTTTTTTTTTTGTTCATCACAGTTCCGAGGGTGAAGAAGGTGTAGATTTCATTTTTATAAACAGTCGGCTTCTTGTAACAGTGGAAGAGCCAGACAGCAAAAAAAATAGGCCATCATATTGATGGTCATATGCTCTGTTGGAAAAAGGACTATTTTTTTTTATTTGCCATTGGTGTGTGCTTTACCCACAGACACATTTTCATAGCATAATCCAGAAAAGCATTTTGAATGAAACCATTTCTCCTTTCTGTTATTGATTTTTTGCTACAGCTGTTGAACTGCCCATAGAAGTTTTCCAGGGCAAAACATCCTCATCTTTTGCTAGGAAGGATTAAAATCATTTATGGTGTCAGTCCCCTGTTTACCATTGGCTGAGGCAAAGGAATCTAGTTTGTATCCTCTTCTGTCCTGAGTGTGTGCGCGTTTATCATTCTTGCCCCTCGATTCTGTTTTGTATGTGCAGGGGTGGGAATAGTGGCCTTCTCCAGTGTGGCTCTCTCTAGTCTTGTGCAGACATAAGAAGTCTACTCCCTCCCCTGCTCAAACTGAGTGTGTTTGGATCTCTAATCTGAAACTGAAAGAAAAGGAAATTCTTCATGAAAACATTACCGTGTGTGTAAATTATCTCTTGCTTATTTTGCCTTTCCTAAATATGTCGGTGTTCTGGGGAACATATCCTAGTTCTAGAGTCTAAATAGCTTTCCAATAGTTCAGAGCTACAGCTAGCCAGTTGTTATTAGTAAGCTCATCGGGGGTAGCTGTAGTTCAAGATCTAGGTGTTTGCAACCTTTCTTCTTTATTAAGTTGCAGGTAAAGATTTGATTTATTGTAGAGATGAACTTATTTCATTTACTCATAAACACAGCTACTAACTATTTTGTGCATCTTTCCCTCCCAACAGAAAAAGACAAAATCTTCAAAGCCTTCAAAATCAGAAAAAGAGTCCAGAAAAGGAAAAGGAAAAAGTTCAAAGAAATGAAACCATTTTTCACTGCTGACCGCTACTTTTTACTCAACCTGCTGACCAGTCTAGCTGGTCTTAGAGAATGCCTTGTTTTTCCAAAGGAACCATGTTTTAGTGTAATGGGGCAACCTCATGGTCCCATTACAAATAAACGGTGGTACAGCTAGAAGGATGTAAACAGTAGGCTGATGTACACCTCTTATAGAGGTTGATAGGACTGCTTGGGTCCTCCACTGTCCCCTGTCAATCTAATGAGATTGTACTTCAAAATGACTGTATATTCAGAATTAGAAACTACATGTGGGCTTTGGAGTCAGATTTTTTTTAGTTAACAGTAATATGTCTGGGAACAGAGGTACTAAGGTGGCTTTTGTAGGCTTAAGAATTTATCCTAATGGCCATTATAGGAGCAATGCCGATTTTTAAAAAAGAGTAGTTAGTTACTATTATGTGGAGAAATTTTGTAAATAAATCAAAATACAAAACAATCACCACCTAGAACTGGTTATTCTTTGTACATTGTCAAATATCTTGCAAAATAGAAATTAGAAATAAAAATGTTTCACATGATACATGTACAAATTCTTAAGATTGTCATCTTGTACAGTAAGATACTATGTTGGTATATTTTTTCCTTATTAATTTGCAAATGATTGGATACAAAAGCTAACTGTATTCCTACTAACCTGTTCTGTGAAACATAACTTTGGCAGTTGATGAGTCAGAACTCTATAATTCCCAAGTTCATTACCCCTATGAGTGTCAACCACACCTCTGGTGTGAACAGAATTTCATGGAGAGGCCTGTTTGTTATTATTAGAGGGTATTGTGGCTGCAGAAAGATTGTCAGATGTTCCTAGCCTTCCAGAGTTTCAACTCATTAGTTTAAAACCAGTGGGGCCTAGGCTGGGTCAAACTCTTATCCTCACTCTGGTTTGGGACTAAATGAACACTGGCTTTTGTTTACTTTGTCCCTGAGGGATCCAGTTCTGTCCTGACAGATTCCACAAACCCTACTGGAACTTTAGATTGTACCTGTAACTGCTTGTTGAGGGGCCTGAGGCTGTGGAACTAGTCTGGAATTTGGGTGTCTAGCAATTTCTTTAATCTTGTCAGTAAATGCTCAAGGGTATGTGCTACTTCTTCGAGGTATGTGCTAAAAGGAATGTAAAATCAGGATTCTGTTCCCTGCCTTTAAGGAACTGATAGTCTTGTTTGGGAGGCGAGAGGAAGTTCTTGAGACATTTAAAATGTATTTACCAGTGTGAAAAATGTCTTTCATGTAGATTAAAAGTTCATTATGGGAATAAAATGTTGCCTTAAACCTTTGCCTACTAAGCCACGTCCCTCTCTTTGTTAAAAGCCCTGCTTGAAACTTCTGCTTCAGTGAAGATTTTCTTGATTGACAACTGCCTCACCTCACCAGTGGGGTGAGCATAAACTTCTTATGTGTATTTTTCCATTTCTATTGCTTTTTGATATGCAAGTCATATCTGCCTACTTGCTCTGTGCTTCCCAGGAAAGGGACTGTAATCTCCTTGCAGCCAGAACAACAGATAGTGTCCTTTACTTGTTCATTATGATTTGGAGCAACCAGTAAATCCTTATTGGAGCCACTGGATGCCACACATCATCCTTGCAGCCTAAAACTGTATACATGCTTTCTTTGCGATCCATTGAATCTTGGCCATTTGGTAGTCTATAACAAACTACTACTTTATTACTAATACTACTTCATCCTTCATTTTTTAAGTTTTATCAGTGTATTATTTACAGCAACATTATTGGGCCTCTTGAAGTTATTAATAAGGAGCACATAGTTATGTGTACTAGGAGGAGTATCTTCCTAAATAAATTCTGGTACAATTATGCTCATTAGTGAATGTCTAAGGCCCATAACTAACTCCCAAAATATAATGTGCTTACCCTTACAGATCCCAAGTGCCTATGGCTCTTATTATTCCTGTAACCTTACAACATCCCTCAAGTGATAACACAAAACAAAGGGACCACGGGTGGGTTTGATGGTAATGACTTGTATCACTTACTTAGGAAGGCCAGGGCCTCTAGCCAGCCTTTGGGAAGGAAAAACATAAAGCTGGAGGCATGCATACGGATACCTGGAGGCTGTAAAACTTTATTGGCACTTTGGGTTCTACCCTAGGCTTGTAGGTACCTCTGTAATGCTCAGAATGCTGGTGGCTATACTGTAAAATCATATCATCTGATGATACACTCAGAGTTAGGCTACAGGATTCTGTCAGCTGCTCAGACTTTGGTACTTTGGCTTTGGATGGCAAGGAAGCATATACTGATATGTATAGTATTGGGTGTGTGTGACATGGGAAAGGAACCCTCCGACCACCTTGGGGAAGATTCTGAATAATGTACGTCCTCAGGGGAAGTCAAATGATTTAATTTTGTGACAGGAATTCCATACTATGTAGTTAGTATAATGACTCAAGAAACATAAGCTTATAGTTTCATTCTTTAAAAATGCTGATTTTACTGATTTTTGATGTTTTTATTCTCAGACTGATTCTGCTAAATAGCCTTGATTTGTGTAAGCCTCTCACTTCAAACTTTTTAACACTGTTAATATCTGTGCTGCCCAAACTTCACGGTATGGTTTAAAGCTATCTTCATTTCTTTTTCTGTCTTTAAATCTGGGAAAACATTACAAATATCTAATCAATAAGTTTATTTTAAAGTAGGTATTTCAAAATAGAAAAGATATCAAAAAGCTGAATATTTACAGTTATGTCATAGGTTACTATTAACAGTATAGAGCATAGAATATGTAAGACTCAGAAGAGGAAATATACAGAGTATAATAAACAGCATGTTATATGTCACTGTTTGTTTGTTTGCCACTCTACAGAAGTTGAAAGTGGTGACATGGAGAGGTGACCTTGTTTTTTCTGTATTCAGGAAGGACCATCTTGAAATCTGCCAGGGGTAGAAACACAGCCTCCTGTGGAAAAATGGTATCTTCTCAGGACCATAATACCTAGAAAGGACAAAAAAATAAAAAACAAAAACCCATATGCTTTTAGAAGGGTTTCAAGTAACTACTAGCATTTAGTAATAAAGCCAAGCATAATAAAGAAGATATTATTTTTGCTCATTTCTGGAATGTGGAGCAGGATCACTACATTCAAGTAAGAAATTTCCAGTCTGTAATTGAGTTTCAGTCTTGGCTTTTCAACTGACTAAAACTGTATGGGCAAGCTGTTGAACCTCTGTTATAAAGTGAGGATGATGATAACAGCCACCTTACTGAGAAGAATGAGAAAGTGCAAAGTTAGTGCTCAGCAACTCAACCCAAAGAGGCCCCGTACCAAGACAAGTTATAATTAAACTGCCAGAAGTTAAAGACAAGAAGACAATCTTAAAAGCAGCAAAAGAAAACAGCTTGTTATGTACAGGGGAACCCCCCCCCCCATAAGACTGTCAGCAGATTCTTTTGGCAGAAACTTTGCAGGCTTGAAGAGAGTGGCCTGATACAGTCAAAGTGCTGAAAGAATAAAACTGCCAACCAAGAATATTCTACCTGGGAAAGCCATCCTTCAAAATTGAAGGAGTGAGGAAGTTTTCCAGGCAAGGAAAAGCTAAAGAGGTTCATCATCACTAGACTGGCCTTACAAGAAATGTTAAAGGGACTTCTTTAAGCTGAAACACAAGGGCACTAATTAATAATATGAAAATATATGAAATTGTAAATCTCAAAGGTAAAGTTAAATATATAAATTCAGAATAATCTAATGTTGTAATGGTAGGTACTTATAAATCTAGTGTGAAAGTTAAAAGACAAAATAGTAAAAATAACTAATAATTTGTTAATGGATACACAAGATAAAAAGATATAAATTGTGACATCACAAACAATGTGGATGGTGAGAGTAAAAATGCATTTGAACTTAAGTTGTTATCAACTTCAAACAGGCTGTTATATTTTATGTAAGTCTCATGGTATCCACAAAGCGAAACCTATGGTAGACAAAAGAGAAAGGAATCTATCTAAGCATATGACTACAGAAAATTGTCAGATCACAAAAAGAGAAAAAGGAGCAAGAAAAGAAGAAAGGAACAAAGGAATTACAAAACAGCCAGAAAACAATGAACAAAATGGCAGCAAGTCCCTATCTATCAATAACTACTTTAAATATAATTATAAATTCTCTGATCAAAAGACAGAATGGATAAAACCCAAGATCCATCTATATGCTGCCTGCAAGAGATTCACTCAGCTTTAAGGACACACAGACTGAAAGTGAAGGAATGGAAAAAGATATTCCATGCTAATGGAAACCAAAAGAAAGCTGGAGTAGCTATACTTAGACAAAATAGACTTTAAAACAAAGACTGTAAGAAGGGACAAAGAAGGCCATTATATAATGATAAAGGGATCAATCCACAAGAGGATATAACATTTGTAAGTATTTTTTATTTACATTAGCAGCACCTAAATATAAGCAAATATTAACATATCTAAAGGGAGAAAGAGCAATACAGTAATAGGAGGGGACTTCATTACCCCACTTTCATCAGTGAATAGATTTTCATTTGACAGAAAACCAATAAGGAAACATTGGTCTTAAATGACATGTTAGACCAGATGGACTTAACGCATTTACAGAACATTCCATCCCAAAGCAGGAGAATACACATTCTTCTCAAGCACACATGGAACATTTCTCCAGGATAGATCATATGTAAGGCCACAAAACAAGTCTTAATAAATTTAGAAGACTGAAATCATATCAAGCATCTTTTCTGACCACAAAAGTATGAAACTACAAATCAATTACAAGAAGAAAACTGGAAAATTCACAAATACGTGGAGATTCAAACATGCTACTCAACAACCGCTGGGTCAAAGAAGAAATCAAAAGAGAAATAAAAGAAATACCTGACACATGAAAATGGAAATAGAGTTGGCGTTCCATATCCACAGATCCAACCAACCATGGATCAAAAGATTCAGGAAAAAAAAAAAAGTACCAGAAAGTTCCAAATAGCAAAACTTGAATTTGCTACATGCTGGCAACTATTTACATAGCATTTACATTGTATTAGGTAATATAAGTAATCTAGAGATGATTTAAAGTATACGAGAAGATGTGCATAGGTTATATTCAAATACTACACCATTATATATAAGGGACTTGAGCATCCGTGGATGTTGGTGTCCACTAGGGATCCTGGAACCAATCCCCCACGAATACTGAGGTACAGCTATACAGCATACCAAATCTTCTGGGATGCAACAAAAACAGTTTCTAAGAAGGAAGCTCATAACAGTAAACACCTGCATTAAGAAACAAGAAGGATCTCAAATAAACAGCCTAACTTCACACCTTAAGGAACTAGAAAAAGAACAAGGTAAGCCCAAAGTTAGTAGAGGAAGGAAATCTCAAAGAGCAGAAATAAATGAAATGGAGACTAAAAAGACAATAGAAAAGTTCAATGAAACTAATAGCTATTTTTTTCCCCCAAAAGATAGATAAATAGACAAACCTTTAGCTAGAATCACCAAGAAAAGGGACTCAAAATCAGAAATGGGGCTTCCCTGGTGGCGCAGTGGTTGAGAATCTGCCTGCCAATGCAGGGGACACGGGTTCGAGCCCTGGTCTGGGAAGATCCCACATGCCGCGGAGCAACTGGGCCCGTGAGCCACAATTACTGAGCCTGCGCGTCTGGAGCCTGTGCTCTGCAACGAGAGAGGCCGCGACAGTGAGAGGCCTGCGCACCGCGATGAAGAGTGGCCCCCGCTTGCCACAGCTGGAGAAAGCCATGGCACAGAAACGAAGACCCAACACAGCCATAAATAAAATAAATAAATAAAAACTTTAAAAAAAAAATCAGTGCTTCTTGCAAGGTTTCTCTAAAAGAGTAGCCTGAAGCCCCCAGTGTAAGTCCAAATCTTTAAAAAAAAAAAAAAATCAGAAATGAAAGAGGAGATATTACATTCGATACCACAGAAATACAAAAGAGACTACTACGAAATACTATAATGCCAGCAAAATGGACAACCTAGAAGAAATGGATAAATTCCTAGAAACATACAACCTTCTAATACTGAATCATGAAGAAATAGAAAATTAGACCAATTACTATCAAGGAGATTGAATCAGTAATCAAAAACAACCTGACAAACAAAAATCCAGTACCAGATGGCTTCACTGGTTAATTCTACCAAACACTTAGAGAAGAATTAATACCAATCCTTCTCAAACTTTTCCAAAAAACAGAAGAGGAAACACTTCCAAACTCATTCCATGAGGCCAGCATTACTCTGATACCAAAACCAGAGAAAGAAGCTACAAGAAAGAAAATTACAGGCCAATATCTCTGATGAACATAGTTGCAAAAACCCTCAACAAAATATTAGCAAACTGAATTCAATAATACATGAAAGGAATCACACACCATAATCAAGTGGGATTTATTGGAGGAATGCAAGGATAGTCTAACAGCCAGAAATCAATCAAGATGATGCACCACATTAACAAAATGAAGGATAAAAATCATATGATCATCTTGATATAGAAAAAGCATCTGACAAAATTCAACATCTGCTCATGATAAAAACTTTCACAAAAGTGGGTATAGAGGGAACATACCTCAACATCATAAAGGCCATATAGGACAAGCCCACAGCTATCACACTCAATGGTGAAAAGCTGAAAGCTTTTCCTCGAAGATCAGGAATAAGACAAGGATGTCACTCTTGCCTTCAGGCGAGAAAAAGAAATAAAAGGCATTCAGATAGGAAAGGAATAAGTTAAACTGTCGCTATTTGCAGATGACATATTATATATAGGGAACCCTGAAGACCACCAAAAAAGCTGTTAGAACTAATAAATTCAGCAAAATTGCAGGATACAAAATCAATATACAAAAATCTGTTGTATCTAATAATGAACTATCAGAAAGAGAAATTAAGAAAACAATCTTATTTACAATTGCATCAAAAAGAATACAATACCTAGGAGTGAATTTAACCGAGGAGGTGAAAGACCTGTGCACTGAAAAACTATAAGACACTGATGAAAGAAACTGAAGATATAAATAAATGGAAAGATTTTCTATGCTTATGGATTGGAAGAATTAATATTGTTAAAGTGTCCACACTACCCAAAGCAATCTACAGATTTAATGCAATTCCTATCAATTTCCAATGGCATTTTTCACAGAAATAGAACAAACAATCCTAATATTTGTATGTAACGACAAAGACACTGAACAGCCAAAAAGCAATGTTGAGAAAGAACAAAGCTGGAAGCACCACATTTCCTGATTTCAAACTATATTATGCAGCTATAGTAATCAAAACAGTATGGTATCAGTATAAAAACAGACACACAGATTAATGGAAGAGAATAGAGAGCCCAGAAATAAACCTGTGCATATATGGTCAACTTATGACAAAGAAGCCAAGAATATACAATGGGGAAAGGCAGTCTCTTAAATAAATGGTGTTGGGAAAACTGGACAGCCACGTGCAAAAGAATGAAACTGGATCACTGTCTTACACCATACACAAAAATTAACTCAAAATGGATTAAAGTCTTGAACATAAGGCCTGACAACATAAAACTCTTAGACGAAACCATAGAGAGTAAGCTCCTTGACATTGGTCTTGGCAATGTATTTTCGTATGTGACACCAAAAGCAAAGGCAACAAAGCAAATATAAACAAGTAAGACTACATCAATCTAAAAAGTTGCCATCAACAAAATGAAAAGGCAACCTATGGAATGGGAGAAATATTTGCAAATCATACATCTGATAATTTGGGTTAATATACAAAATATATAAAGAACTCATACAACTCAATAGAAAAAAACATCCAATTAAAAAAATGGGCAAAGGCTCTGAATAGACATTTTTCCAAAGAAAACATACATATGGTCAATACGTACATGAAAAGGTGCTCAGCATCACTAATCAGGGAAATGCAAATCAAAACCACGATGAGATATCACCTCACACCTGTTAGAATGGCTATTATCAAAATGACAAGAAATAACAAGTCTTGGCAAGGATATGGAGAAAAGGTATCCATTGTGCACTGTTGGTGGGCATGTAAATTGATGCAGCCATTATGGAAAACACTATAGAGATTCCTCAAAAAGTTAAAAATAGAACTACCATATGTTCCAGCAATTCTACTTCTGTGTATTTATCTGAAGGAAACAAAATCACTACCTTGAAAAGGTATCTGCACCCCAGTGTTCATTACAGCATTATTTACAATAGCCAAGACATGGAAACGACCTAAGTGTCCACTAATACTGGATAAAGAAAATGGTACTGGATAAAGAATATGTGGTGTATATGTATACATGTGTATATACATATAAAAAAGCAGGAAATACTGCCATTTGTACCAACATGGATGGACCTTGAGGGCATTATGGTAAATGAAATAAGAGACAGATACTATATGATCTCACTTACATGTTTAATTAAAAAAAAAACCCCACTGAACTCACAGATACAGAACAATTTGTTGGTTGCCAGAGGGTGGGGGTGGGCAGAATGAAGGCGGTCAAAAGGTATAAAATTCCAATTACAAGTAAGTCCTGGGGATGTAATATACAGCATGGTGATTACAGTTAACAACACTGTATACTTGGAAGTTGCTAAGAGAATAGATGTTAAAAGTTCTCAATTAAAAAAAAATTGTAACTGTGTGGTGATGGATGTTAACTAAATTACTGTGGTAATCATTTCACGGTATAAACATATATCAAATCATTATGTTGTACACCTAAAACTAATACAAGGTGATAATTATACCTCAAAAAAAAGTTGTGAAATATTAAATGTATATTGTTTTAAGATGCTAAATATGTCATAATATGTGGCAACAGAAAAATAAACATATCCCAATCATAATTTGCGCAAGATTTTAAAACAGAATTTGACAAACTGATTCTAAAATTTTAGAGAGAAATGGAGAGAAGTAAGAGTAGTCAAAACAGTCTTGGAAAAAATGACAAAGTTGTAGGATCCACAATACCTGGCTTTAAGATATGCTATAACATCACAGTAATGAAGACAGTATAGTGTAAAAATAGGGGACAAATAGAGCAATGGAAAAGAAGAGAGGGTCCAGAAGTAGACCCATTTTTAAAACCCAGCTGATTTTCAACAAAGGCATGCAAGCAGTTCAATGGGGAAAGGAAAGACTTTTCAACAAATGGTGTTGGAAGACTGGATATCTACTTAAGGGGGAAAAGAATCTCAATCCCCACCTCATACTGTAAACAAAAATAACTTCAAGATGGATCACAGACCCAGAGCTTCTAGAAGAAAACATAGGCGAATATGCTCCTGACTTTTGAGTAGGCAAAAATTTTCTTAGACACAGAAAGTAATAATAAAATGATAAATTATAATTCATCAGAATCAAAATCTCATCAAAAGACCATTAAGGTATATGTATAACTGATTCACTTTGCTGTACACCTGAAACTAACACACTGTATAGTTGATAAATCAACTATATTCCACCCCCCCCAAAAAAAAGACCATTAAGAAAAAGAAGTGGGAAGCCACAGAGTGGGAGAAAATATCGGCAAAATAAATCTAAGATTTAGATCTAGAATATACAAATAAAGAACCTTTGTAACAATAATAAGACAATACCCAGTAATAATAGGAAAGGAACAGTCTTTTCAACAAATGGTGCTGAGACACCTGGTCATCCACACACACAAGGAAATTGGGTCCCTACCTCACATCATACACAAAAATTAAATGGATCAAAGACGTTAAGTATAAGAGCAGCAACTATAAAACTCTTAGAATGAAACATAAGTGTCAATCTTTGTGACGCTGGGTTAAGCAGTGGTTTCTTAGACATGACACCAAGAACACAAGCAGCCAAAGGAAAAAAAATAAATTGGACTTCATCAAAATAATAAAAACTTCCGTACATCAAAGGATGCTATGAAGAAAGTAAAAAAATACTTCCACAGAATAGGATATTTGCACATCATGTATCTGATAGAGGACTTGTACCTAGAATATATTAAGGATTCTTACAACTCGATAAAAAGACAAAATACCCAGTTAAAAAAATGGGTAAAGGACTTGAAGACAGTTATCTAAATAAGATACACAAATGGCCGACAAGCACGTGAAAAGATGCTCAACATCATTATCATTAGAGAAATGCACATCAAAACCACAATGCGATACTACTTCACACCTACTAGGATGGTTATAATCAAACATGCAGACAACAGCAAGTGTTGGTGAGGATGTGGGAAGACTAGAACCCTTGGGTGCTGCTGGCAGGAATGTGAGAGACTGCAGGTGCTATAGAAAGCAGTTTGGAGTCCGAGGAACAGCCAAGAGGCCAGTGGGGCTGCAGCGTAGTGAGCAGAGGAGGAGGCTGGGGCCAGTTCATGTCGAGTCTTTTAGGCTCTTTATTTTTGCAGGTGCAATAGAAAGTCCCCCTGAGGAAGGGAACCAGATACACTGCAGGGGGACTGAGAGGACTCGCCCATGGACTGGGGGATTGGTGGTGTCCACATTTCCATCCTGATCAGCTGGTAGGATGGAGCTGCTGTTTACTGATGGAGTGAAGATTGTGAGAACAGGTTTCGTGTGAAAACCTAGGGTTTTGTTTTAACTATGTTTAGTGCTGTGTCAGGGACTAATCTTACTTTTTCCTTTTAATTAAAGAATCTTAAAATTAAAGTTTTTGGCAGGGGCTTTTGGCTTTCCACCTGGAGACTATGTTTCCCTGCCTCTGCTTGCAGTATGTGTGGCCCTATGAGTAAATTCTTGCCAATGGAGTGAGAGTGGAAGGGGTATTGTGCTGCTTCCATGCAACAAAAATGACACTTGGAAAGAAAAAGAAATGGGGATTTTTCAAGCCTCTGGAAGCAAAAATTTTTACAATATATTCTCCTGAATTATAGAACTCAAAAACCCCACTGTTAATAGCTAGCTACAGTTTTAATGGACTGGTTAAAAAGAAGCCCATGTGATTTGATAATATACGTTTTGGTTGGAATCCATGATGCTGCTTGGCCAAATAACCTTTGTCACCATGGAGACTGTACAACCTGCGTTTTAGCTTTTTTTTTTAAGTACATAAAAGGTTTGTTTCAAATCTGACAAGTTTTGTTCGTTCAAATCTGACAAGTTACATGATGCACAAAAAGGAGCCAATGGCAAAACACACTGTAAAGCTGTGTCCACCCCGTGGATCTCGGGCCCTGGGAAGGTAAGTGGATGGTCTGGCACTTACCTGCACATGCCACTCACTGCTCCACTTCTGTCCGCAGGTACTGGGTACAGTCTGAGATTTTTTTCAGCTGAGCAAAGTTTAATCTTTCTGAACACATAGGACATGTGCTTTCAGTGTTTAACATGCTGTTTGGAGAGGGAAAGACAGAGTAGATTAAATATTCCTTTACTTTTGGGTTATTGTGATGTGAAAAGCAACTATTCCTTTCTACTTCTTAGTACATGTTCATCATGAGACTTAAGAATTGGGAATATTCAATCTCATGTGAAATCCCCTTTAAGGAAAATGTTCTCAAAGATCACAGAAGGTTCTTCCAAGAAGACAATTTGAGTCTTTAGAGATTTTTAAGAACATGAACAAATAAAAAGACCTCAGTATAAAAGTGGTTGAATAAAAGGCCTATTATTCGATAAATCTGTATGGCTGAGTGAAATGATGCGCACTTACATCTTGAATTCTGAATACAGTGCAGGGAAGTCGCAATGTGGACACACTGTCCAATCATCCTTTAACATATGTCGACCCTGGAAACAGTACATTGAAGAATAAAATTCATCTTTATTTTTAAAACTCCCCCCATTATTCAATTAGAATACATGGTTACAGTTAAAAGCCAGACCTCTAAATTATGAAATTATTGATATTTCACATAGGTGGGTAATTGATTAGAAAGAAATGGCATCAAAAGGACTAAAGCCAAATTTATCAGATTCATGTATAAAGAGAATAATCTTCAATATTGTGACATTACCTAGATTTATTTTCCTTTAAAATAAAGCTTATGTTAGCCTAGTGATGAACAAATAATCTGATATTTAAAAATTTTCTAATAATAGGTCTTAATATTAAAGTGTATAATAAAAGCCATCACTTATTAAGTGCTACAGCATGCCGGGAATTGTATTAAGGCTTCAAACATGTCCTCTCGTCAACCTGCAGTTTACCTCAATAGGCAGGTACTGTTAACCGATGGACCTAGCAAGGTAAAAGCAAATCGCACCAGGTTATGTAACCAGTAAGGGGCAGAAGACGATCTAAGCCTAGGACCATCTGATCCCCAAGTGTGTGCTCTCCTGCCCCACAGTGCCTTCCTGATACTCACTTAGGTTATTATGTGCCTTGAATATAACTTTCAACTTTGTTGACCATGAAATTGTATGCTAAATGTTGCAGGAAATTTGAGGGATAAGATTATTTCAGAAGTGAAGAAAGTATTGACACACAACAAGTATTCAAATGGGCTATAGATACATATGCAAAGAAAGGGAAATGATGATAAAGAAACTTACTGTTGCAATGCAATATGGGATGTTATTTTTACATCCAGGACAGAGAAGTTCACACTCTGGGAGAAGAAATTCGCAGAATGGACATGGGGTTGTGGCCTCTTCTGTCTCGGATGTATCAGGTCTCCTGTGAGGAAGAATCACATGAAATGCACCAACTTCTTCATAGTCAGACTCTGAGACTAGAGATACACGCCCCGGCCCACGGAGGAGCGAGAGGAATGAGGACTGCTCAGACTAGCATTCCATGGCCACCTCTGGGAGCTGGAGTTCACAGCACATTACGTGGGAGAAAACACGGGTGGGTCTGGCTGTCTCGTGTCTTCCTTGCCACTGGAGTAGTGAGCTTGCTACTTCTCTGTCTTTCCCTTTGTGTACTGAGGTCGTGAAGGCTGTCCAGGGCTGTGCACCACAACTTTCTGTGACAATGGCCCTGTTCTAATTCTGCGCTCTCCAATATGGTAGCTGTGAGCCACATGGAGCTCAGAGCACTTGAAATATGGATAGTGTGAGGAACTAAGTTTTACATTTTATTCACTTTTAATTAATTTAAGTTTAAATAGCCACATGCAGCCAGCAGATACCGTATTAGACCTCATAGCTAAGAGTACTCTTGCGCGGGCAGACAATAACCAGCGCCTCTTCAAGCTGGCACCTAGGCTGGTGTGGCACGAAACTGGGGGATAAATGTGCTCTAGCTTTTTCTCCCCACCTCACTCTCCCTGATGGCAGGTATGTTGGCTCAGACTGATTTGGTCTGAAGCTACTTAGGCGTATCAGCTTTGAAAAAAAAAAGGGAGTGTTCCATGTAGCCCCTCTCCAGGTTAGAGTTCTCTGCCATGAGCCCAGCTAACCATAAGTAGTATTTGCTTCCCTTTGCCATTACTGGTGTAGCCATCTCCCTTGGCTGAGATGAGAGAATTCTGGGTCAAGATTCAGGTACACCTGAGTTCCCTGGTCAAAATGGGACTAACAGGTACCCCAGATGTCATCGCTATGAACAAGTGGTAGTACAGAACTACTACAGGATTGCAGTTAATTTTTCCTTTTGTAAAGATGAATGCTACTTTCTCCTAGTTTTCCTGTTGAAAACCAGGCTTTCTGAAGTGAGGATATGCCTTATGTGCCTTTGGAGCTACACAGGATTTCGAAATGGAGTCTCTTTTGGCAATAGGCGGTATAATTACCAAGTTTCTTACACTGAGAAATATCCACTCTTTGTCTGTCTGTGGCAGACACGCTGTTTGCTGCCTCCCTAATAGCCATCTTTTCCTTCTTCCTTGCCGACAGAACTTGGTTTTTACTCAGCAGTATGCTTTTCAGCTAGAGGTAGCCACGTGGCTGAGTAGTGAGATGTAAATGCAAGTCCTGGGGGTGGTGTCCTTCCTAACTAAAAAGGCAAAAGACCTTTTCATCTTTTAATTTCCCTCCTTCCTTCTGTGTTGAATGGGGTACATGATGTCACCCCACCACGACAACCACCGCTGTGCAGCCATGAGGAGGAGACCTCTGTGCTCTGGACGGTAAAGCCAAAAGGCAGAGGGACCGGCCCTTGGTGACATCGGGACACGGCACCACCAGCCCTGGACTACGACGCCCTGTGCATGAGTCAGATAAGTCAGATAAAGCCGTCGTTGGGTTTCCAGGTGCTGGTAGCTGAGTACAGTCCTAATTGCTACCCCCAATCTGTGTTCTTGTTCAGCCCACAAAATAGCAGCTACGTTCTGAAAGATACACTTGTGAAGTGCAATTAGATGGTAGAAACAGCTGTCGCCGCCTACCTGACCATTGCCTCGATCTTCTTTTTGTATTTGACGTCTATCTTGTTGCGGTACTCGGGCCTCATCAGCATGGCTGCAAAGCTGAAGGCAGAGTTCTTCAGGCCGGCCCTGTGACACTCGATCACGGTAGACGTCAGGATCGGCACGATGTCTGCAACGCAAACAGGAGCAGGAAGAGCATGTTGCCTCTGCTGGCGTGACGCCAGGATTGCACCTCTCTAAATTCGCTTTTTCTGACCAAGAACCAGAAATGGACTGTTTAACTAACTAGGAAAGGGCACGGCAGTGGAGTCAGGTAACTGCTCACCACAATGTCTTTCCCCTGATGATACTGTGTTTGGCCTGTAACACCAGGACCCACACTCCCTCGCGGTAACCTTTTGTGTGCGTCCTTCCCCGCCTCTGAGAGAGTTTTGCATTTGACAGGACTGCTGATGAATGGGTGGGGAGATGAACAATTTCATGCACTAACCTCTCTGCGTGCACCTGTTTCTTCAGGACAGATACCTAAAAGTCAAAATACTGGCTCAAAGAACGTGACTTTAAAGAAAAAATACTCCTAGCACAAATTGCCAAACTGCTTTCTAGAAAGGCCACAACAATGTCCATTCCCACCAGCAGTCATGAGAATGCCTGTCCTATCACACCCTTTGCCAGCATGCTGTACAATTATTTTAGTCATTATTATGTAACAAAAAAGAACACATTTAGAGAACAGGGGTTGGTGAATTCTGACCTGTGAGCTAAATCTGGCCCTCTGTTTCTGTATGGCCCATTTGCTAAGAAAGACTTTTACATTTTTAAACGACTGGAAAAAAAATCAAAAGGAGAAGAATATTCTGTGACATGTGAAAGGTTTATGAGGTTCAAATGTTAGTGTCCAAAAGAGTAAAGTTCTGTCGGAACACCCACGCTCATCCGTTTATGTACGGGTCATGCTGAAACGGCGGAGTCGAATAGTTGCAGCAGAGACACATGGCCCACAAAGCCCCGAACGTTCGACATCTGACCCTTTACAGAAAACCTTTGTTGACCCCGTCATGGAATGTGACAAAATCTAATCACTGAAAAATGTTATAATGACATGTCTTTTAGAATACTGGGACCTTTTTCAGAGGCAATGGTCTACAGTGGTTGAGAACACAGAGTCAGACTTACTGGCTGACAGTATGGTCTCGGGCAAGTGTTACCTCACTTCTTTTGCCCCAGTTTGCTTATCTGTAAAATAGGGAAGATAACAATAGGCCACTTGTGTGCAATCTTGAGACTGTTTTCCTTAGAAGGATCTGCCTGCAACTGGGATCTGGGAACTTGGATTTTGGGAGAGTTCCCGCCATTTCCAGAACCGAGAAGAGTGGCTGCCTGTGCCTGGCCTTTTTGTACAAACAACAGGGTTTATGCGGAGCACCTGCTTTCTGGGAGTCTGAAAACTTGGTACAGGCCAAGCAGGCGGTGCTGACGTGGCCAGCTCCCCAAGACCACCCCTGGGTACCGAGTCTCTCACAAGCACCCTGTAGACACCACCTTCCACGTGCTGCCCGGAGGTGCTGAGTGTGTCCCGTGTGACTTCACTGCGGCGGGGGGGGTGGCAGGAGGAGTGTGGACGCTCGCCCCTGACTCCGGGCCCCCCCCCACCCCGCACCTTTCCCCGCTGCCGATTTTGCTTTGTATCCTTTCCCTGTAATAAATCTTACCTTTAGCACTACTGTATGTTGAGTTATGTGAGTTCCCCTCGTGAATTATCACACCTGGGGGTGGTCTTGGGGACGGGCGCCGGTTACACCGCTTCACGGGGTTGTTGTGAGGATTAAATGAGTTACTACGTGTAGAGGACAGCGGCTGGCAGAGTTAGTGAGGAGGATCTTGTCATGCTACAGTCAGGCAGAAATGGGGACCACGGGCTCCTCTGAGTACTCACGTGACGGAAATTTGCTGATGTTGTTGGCCACCCGGATAAGCATACGTGCCCCTTTCATATGATTTCCATTTTTAACGTGAATCTGAAATAAATGATAAATTTTACTCTTCTTAGAGACTTTAACCCTAATCCATGTTTCATTCACCCAAATAAACAACTCCTTGATTGTGACCCTGAACGGGTGGTCACGGGCTCCTTGCAGCCTTACTTTAATGCCACTTGGGGTTTCTCCCTTATCCTCCTTCCAGCAGCTGCGACTTGGCCCCCTGGCGTCACCGGCCTCACCCCTACTCTACACTCTGCTTTTTACTTTGCCTGAGACCACTCAACATGAGTTCAAGTCCCTGGTCCATCTCTTACTGGCCATTATGGGGGGACTAACAAGTTGTTGTGAGACCTGAAAGCTGAGTTCTGAGTTAGGCAGGCGAGAGGATGAGTTGCTATAGGAAGAGGGCACTGCCTGTGTAAGGGAAGGGGCAACGATGGCTGGAGGGGCCTGAGCTTAGGTAAGTACGAGTGGGATCTGTGATGAAAGGAGGGGGTCCACTTAGGATGACATGAGGCTGGGGAGTCGGCAGGGCTGGACCACAATGTCACTGCTGTCGTCCAGTGAGAGGTAGCGGCCCACAGAGGGCAGGCAGTGGGGATGGAGAGAAGTAGACAGATGAGGAGTCAGAACTGATGATATTTGGTGAGAAGGTGAAGGGTGAGTACAAAATAACTCCCAGGCATAACATCCATCCGGTCTAAGCACATGGATGATGATATAATTTACTGAGCACTGCAACGTAATTCATAAATATTAACTGAATCTAAAGTCACCCTCCACTGACTCCCTGGGCCTCAGACTGCCCGGCTCAGCCCCCCATGTGCAAAGGCCGCAGGCTGTCCTTCAGCCAAAGTCCCTGTCTCAGCTCGGGGAGGAAGCATCCACCAAAGCCAAGTCTCCATTTCCCCTGAAATGTGGCTGACTTTCTCCAGTCCTTTGTGTCAAAGAGGGCTGTGACATTTTTACATCAATTCTTATTTGATAAGGTCTAATAGTTTCCCTTCTGATACCACAAGCAGTTAAAAATCTTGAAAATATCTGGTGCTTGAATAAGAGACTAGAGCAGAGGGGAAAAGTCACATGGGTGCTCTTCAGTGGAAGGGGAAGAGATGTCTGGTCCAGTGGAAGTGATGGGCCAGCTCTTAGGGCCGGAGGAAAAGAAGAAGACTCGAGAACCATCCCTATGGCTTTTGGTGGAAGAAAGCCCTGGTCCTGGAGGGCTTCTTACAGCAATCCCTATTTTTTTTTTTTTTATAGCTACTTTATTTATTTATTTATTTATTTTTGGCTGTGTTGGGTCTTCGGTTCGTGCGAGGGCTTTCTCCGGTTACGGCAAGTGGGGGCCACTCTTCATCGCGGTGCGGGGACCGCTCTTCATCGCGGTGCGCGGGCCTTTCACTATCGCGGCCCCTCCCGTTGCGGGGCACAGGCTCCAGACGCGCAGGCTCAGTAGTTGTGGCTCACGGGCCCAGCTGCTCCGTGGCATGTGGGATCTTCCCAGACCAGGGCTCGAACCCGTGTCCCCTGCATTAGCAGGCAGATTCTCAACCACTGCGCCACCAGGGAAGCCCAGCAATCCCTATTTTTGTTCCCATCTTCCACTAACTTGTTTCTATCCTCCCCTCCACCCCTAAAAGCTGGATTCTGTGCCCCCAGCACATTGGCACCAGCACTGATGTCTGAAGCTGAGAAAGTCCTCCCTCCCCCTTTCTATTCCTTTCTGTACAAGAGAAGGGACCCCTACAGCTCCGAAGGGAAATGCACTCCTGGTGGTTGCAAGTTGGAATTCTAAGTTTTCTCTTACAATCAGGACTATAGACCTATGGGGCCTAAAATGGTAGCCACTAGTCACATGTGGCTAAGTAAAAATTAAGATTATATAAAATTTAAAGTTTAGTTTATCAGTTGCACTATCTGTATTTCAAGTGCTCCACAGCCAGGCTAGTGGATACAGAACACTTCTAGCACTGCAGAAAGTTCTATTGGGCAGCGCTGTTATGGACCATAATTAGGATCTAAACCATTCATAACGTGATTGCTGTAACCTAGAAAGCTTCAAAATTGCATAAGCTCTTGTGGTCTGGCCTGAAAACCGACTTAGCGTTAACATGGGAAGATGTACTTTGACATAAGTGAAAATTTGGAAAAGTATGTAAGTTGGCATCAACCTGTATTTTTACGAAGATATGTGTCTGTATATAAATATGTGTGTGTGTGTATATATATATATACACACAAATAACATTCATGTAAATTGTAAATAGAAGTATTTCAGGTTTGCATGTTCTATTTTGTTTTTATTGAAAATCACTGATTAAAAAATATCTGGTTTTTATGGACATAAATATATTCCTAATGTAAAAAAAGGTACACACATGTATTTTAGAAGTATGGAGGATATATACAGCACAGTGTTAACAATTGTTATATCTGGTGATGGATTTAAAGGGGGCAAGTTATTTTTTCATTATACTTTTCTATATTCTCTAAATTTTCTCAATGAATATCTATTTTATATTCAGATGAAAACTAAATAGTATTAAAACACAGTGGAATTGTATAAAATCCACTATCCTAGAATTAATAAACTTAGGAAGCTCTGTTTAAACAAAAATGTTTTTGGTAAATCTTTTTTTGACCAAGTAATACATTTATATGCTTCAAAATCAAAACAGTATAAAAAGATATACTATATGGAGAAACCTGTTCTTCCTCTTCTCCCCTGACTGGGTTTGGTGCCACGCCTCCTCTGCCCCACGCCTTGATCCCTTTAGGAAACTATTTTTCCCAGGTTTTTTTAAAAGTATATTTATAATTTTATTTGCAATGAAAAAAAAATATATATTTCTGCCTTTTGGTACACAAAAAGCAGCATATTGTATAATTATTCTGTATCTTGCTTTTTCGGTTAACGCTACAGAGATCTAGGAAATGGCTCTAATCCAATGGAGAGGTGCCCAGAAGGAAAGTCCTTCAGGTGATTAGCGCACCTGGCAGACTGGGTCCCAAACCACTCAAAGGGCCTCACCTTCACTAGTATGTAACTGTGCAGAATCATGAGGTTGGTGGCCATCTCAGAGGGAATTTTGATCTTCTGAGATTTAAGTTCTGCATACATGCTGAAGAGAACGTCATGTGCATTCCGATAGTTTCCTTGAAAAGAGGTGGTAAGATGACATTACCGCAAAGGATGAAATCTGAGGACTTTCTATGGGCCACCATTTTACAGGTGGATTTCGTTAATCATCTTATTAAGTTACTAAGTAATAATGAATGACGTTTAATCCCATATTTTCCAAAATTGTATTCCATATTTATGAACATCTAAAAGAATCAGCTTGCAAAAATTAGTGAAGATGTCAGACTAATTCTGACTTTTTCAATGAGTATTTACAGAGCATAGACATGAACAGAACCATTCTAGAGATTCTATAAACAGTCCCTGCGTGTTATAAAGAACTAGGTCAATAAGAATACCACACCGTCTTCCACCTTGTAATATGTTTTATATTGTTAAGGCCAAATACCTGGGATGGAAAGAGTGTAGTGAAAGTGCAGGGGGGTCTGTGGGCTGGAGATGTCAGAGAAGTCGCCGTCCAGGAGACAGAACTGTGAGGAGGAGAGGAACTAGCACCTAACATGAGAAGGCTTCAGTGGAGCTGTTCTGTGATGGTGAATTATTTCACTTCCCTGAAGCCCAGAAATGGCCATCCGCCTGGCCTTTTGGGTTCAAAGCAAGCCTAGATTAGAAATGGACAGAGAAGGGGCTGGAGCTGGCTTCTACTACTTGTTTGGGGAGAAAAGCATGCCTACTGGGGACCTACCTGCAGACTGCTCTTCC
Organism: Balaenoptera acutorostrata; assembly: GCF_949987535.1. Taxonomy (NCBI): domain Eukaryota; kingdom Metazoa; phylum Chordata; class Mammalia; order Artiodactyla; family Balaenopteridae; genus Balaenoptera; species Balaenoptera acutorostrata. Next base: position 79,251,402 of record NC_080068.1, read on the forward strand.
CTGGCAATGATGATGGCAGTCCGGGCGGCTTCTCGGTACTGCTTCAGGGCCATGTACAAGCGGAACAGGTACTTGGCATCCTGACGTACAAGCCGTTAGAGAAACATCACTTTCTACATTTGCTAAGTGGAGAAACATCTAAAATTTTGCATTTCAGTTAGAATCACATTCACTTTGCAGTAACTGAGGGTTGAAATTGTTTTTTTTTAAAGCCAACAAAGAATTATTTATCAAGTATTTATTCGGGGTTTAATATGTGCCAGGTAAGTATTCTAAGTATCCTTAGAAGTAATAACTCGTTTAAATCCTCATACCCTCCCTGGGAGGAAGGTGCGATTCTGTACTAATTTCATTGATGAGAAACTGAAACACAGCAGCACCTCTCCAGAGCCAGGATCTGAACCGCAGTGGTCTGGCTTCAGAGTCTGCGTGCTAACCCAAGTCCACAGAGTTCTCTCTCGTGTGCTTCAAACAGAAAGGTGCTCTTATACAATGTACCAACTTCGCAAGATTTCAAAAATTTTTACACCTATATAAATTTCTCTGGCCTATAAAATTTTCTTTGGCCCATTTTCCATTCCTATGTTAACTCTAAACAATTTCACATACTTGATGCTGGTTTGCTGATTATTAGAATAAGTGGACATAAGGTGAGGTGGTTTGGCACAGTTTAAGGACCTGTGCCCTTTGGCAGATTAACTTAGCCTCCCTGGGTCTCAGTGTCTTTATCTGTAAAATACAGAAAATGGACTCAGGGATCAGGATGGCTACAATCCTCTCCAGCTATGACATTCCAGCACCTTGTATCCAAATCACTTACAACTGACCCTTGAACAATGCTGGGGTTAGGGGACGCCGACCTCCACGCAGTTGAAAACCAGTGTTTAATTTATAGTCATCCTTCTGTATCTGCGGTTCCTCTGTATCCTCGGATTCAACCAACCTGAGATCGGGTAGTATACTATAGTATTTACTATTGAAAAAAATCTGTGTATAAGCGGACCTGTGCAGTTGACACCCGTGTCATTCAAGGGTCAACTGTACTCGAGTTTCTTTCACAAGCAGATCCCCTTAAAACACCAAAGCAAAAGTGAAAAAAAAGGCTCTAGGGGCATTCTGAAAGGAGTCTGTCCTCCTTAGGACTGAGAGAAGACCAACTTCTGCACAAAATCCAAGAGTCACCTATTTCGAAAACATGTTCTTAATGATTTATTTCTATTTTATATTTTCAGTGAGTTACTTTTACGGTAAATAGGATTTTTATTAAGTCCCCAAATTTCTGAAATATGAACAAAGTAAACTGATTTTTAGGGATTAGTGCTAACTCATGGTTTTAATAATCATTTTCATAGTTCCTAGAATAAATAAAACTCTATAACATTTGAGAAAAATTGTGGGTGGTGAGGATTGTTACCCAGAAGGGCGTGGCTATTTCACAGGGGGCAATGCCAATATCAAAGAGTGAATGTACACAATATCTAAAATTCAGGGTCTGCCTAGATGACCTAAAGCTGCACCCAGAAAGAAAATTTTTTACATCTATGATGCAAAAGTCCTAACAGATAAAAACAGAATAAAGTAAAACCATAACTAAGATACTTGAGAATCTCAGTGGCGAAAACACTTTTAGTACCTTAGGCATGCCGTCACTCTCCCCCATAAGGTGGTCTATCAGTTGACTGGTCAGCAGTTCATCTTTGGCCTGACCAACCTGTTTAGGAAGAGAACGAAACAATAAGTCCAGCATCTTAAACTTAGGAAGGGGTGGTCGTGGACGGCGCGGGGGGGAGGACAAATAATCTACTGAGGAGACGAAATTTAAAAATTGTGGAAAAATACCTATAGTCAAGTGCCTGAAACATGATGTAAGCTCAGGGTATGTCTTCATTCATTTGTAGAGTCTCCATTAATAAAAATCCATCCTTAGAAGCTATAGCTTTTCTAAGTTGCCGTATCACAATACTGTGGTATTTTTTTTACACACAGAGAGAATGTACTTCTTGGATGTTTCAATAAAAACTTTCTTAAGATAAGTGACTGTGACATGGAGAGAATGCCGTCTTGAGCACAGGAGCTGGACCTTATACAACAAGATACCTCCAAGTGGCTCATCTCCAGCAGCTCCCCGAGAAAAGGCGTTTGCATATGGCTACGTGTAATTTAAAGTAGAAATAAAAGTATGGCCAGAGGATCCCAGAAGAGGGCAGGCAGCTGGAAATGTGGGGTGGAGTTCTGGAGAGGACTTTGGCCTGGAAATCTGGATTTGAGAGTCATCTCCATAAAGCTCCGAGTTAAATCACTGCCGTGTTGGGCGGTGTTGATCAGGGAAATTATTTATCAAATTGGAGGACGGAAATGTTATTAGATTTAGATAGTAGGAATAGTTACTGACAAGATTAGGAGGCTTAAGAGTCTTGTGTCTATAAAAAAGAGGTGAGCCAAGAACCCAACTGGAGCTCAGCCAAGGAGAAGGAACACTGAACAGCGCAGTCACATTAGCGATACAGTGAGAAAAGCTACCGGAAAAGGAAGGAAACTCATTAGGGACAGAGCAACATGTGGCCTAGCTTGCCACCCCTCCGGGAAAGTGTAAGGAAAAGTTCGGAAGTTCTTTGTGCAGGAGAGGAAGGATGAGATCAGTAGACTTGAGCACAGAAGAGGTGGCCGTGAACCTGGACAGAGGCTCTCGGGCTGCAGAATTTCTACACGCTCCACTGACCGTGGTGGTCCCCAGTGTAGGAAAGCTAAGCTTTGACCAATCTGTTGCCTCTGCTCTCGCCACTGCTCTAAGTAAGGAAGAGAAGGTAGAGCTCATCACCTCGACGGCTTCTGTGCGTGGCTTTGGGTGAATAAGCCCGTACGGAGAAATGGTTAAAGCAAGGGCTTTGGGGTCAGCCTGCCTGAGGTCAAAAGATAACCTGTGTGATCCAGAGCAGGTCACTCTTGGGACCTCAAAGAGGATAAAAATAATACCTAACTCACAGAATTGTTGTAAGGATTAAATAAGTTAATACACATAAAGGGCTTGGACTGGTGCCAAACAGGCATTGTTGCCAGATAAAGCAAACAAAAAATATAAGATGCCCAGTTAAGTTTGAATTTCAGGGACTTGAGCACACCCAGGACATTAGGACAGATGGAAAGGGGAGCCAGCAGGGAACAGATGTGGCCACTCAGAATTAAAGTTAAAAGAAGGGTGGAGACAGAATGCTGAGGACACTTCCACGACGGGCAGAGGAGCCAGAGAAGAAGGCTGAGAAGGGACCATCGGAGGAGTACCTGGAGAGCAGGAGGGCAGTGTTCTAAGGGAGTAAAAAGTTGAGAAAGATGCGCTGTAATAGTGTAAAATGCTGCCATAACATGGGGTAGGGTGCAGGCTGAGAAGGGACGTCCGTATTTAGCAAGGACGAGATCAGTGGGGACCTTTTAGAGAAGGTTTACGGAGTGGTGAAGGCAGAAGCTGACTGCAAGGAGGTGAGCAGGCCCCCGACAAAGCTAACCGTCAGATGCTGTACAGACCCATCTTTCCCATCCCTATCGTGGGTTCTCTCAGGTGATAATTCCCAACTAGGGGTCTATTACTGGCCCCCTTCTCCAACACACACACCAAGAAGGTATTTCAGAACTCTGAGGTGTAGAGGATGGGGGTGGGGGTGAGTTAAGTATGAACATTTTAAAGATGTTCTCAAATGATTAAGGGCTATGCTTTCTGGTTGAGAATCAGCAGGTACCACTGCACAGGTTGTGAGAAAATGCATGTCACAAGTAAAGGTGATTTTTTTTTTCAGGGGAGGGGTCTCAAGGTGGAAAGAAGATAAAGGAATAAAGGAATGGGAAGGAAACTAATATCACCTACATAGTAGTTTCAATAAATATTTATTGAGTGTCCACAATGTGCTAAACACTCTATAAAGAGATGGGCCTTTGACCTTGAGGAACTACTAATCTGAAGGGGGTTAACTGCAGCAGTAAGTAAGGTTCAGAGTACTTACAGGATTCTAAGGAGGGTGAAATTTCATCCAGAGGACAGTTCAGGAAAACTTTACAGGGAGTGGCATGTGAAGTGGGTCCTGCATGTTGGGTAGGAGGCAGGGGTGCAGGAGGGAGGGCGTCCAAGGTGTGGGTAACAGCAAGAGCGAAGGAGCAATATCAAGAAATTATTGTTGGAGAAACTGGAACCCCAATACGTAGTTGCTGGGAATGTAAAATGGTGTAGCTGCTTTGGGAAACAGTTTGGCAGTTCCTCAAAATGTTAAACATAGACTTAACATATGGCCTAGCAATTCTGCTCCTAGGTATATACCCAAGAGAAATGAAAACACATGTCCACACAAAAACTTGTACACAAATGTTCACAGCAGCATTATTCATAATAGCCCCAAAGTGGAAACAACCCAAATGTGTATCAACTGATGAATGGATAAATGTAGTGTGTACACAATCAATTAAATATTATTAGGCTTTAAGAGGAATAAAGTACTGATACATGTTACAACAATGTATCTATCTGATGAAACAATTTGTATCCAGAATATATAATACAGTCCTACAAATCAGTAAGAATGAGATGATACAATTAAAAATTAGAAAAAAGACTTGAACAGAACTTCATAAAAGAGGATATTTGAATGGCTAATGAACACATGAAAAAATGCTCACTTTCATTATTCTTTAGAAAAATGAACTAAAACCATACAAGATACCACTGCACATCTATCAGAATAGTTACAATGAAATAGACTGATAAGTGCTGGTGAAGATGGGGAGCAACTACATTCTTTTACATTGTTGGTAGAGTGAAACTGGTACAACTACTTTGAAAAAAATGTTTGGCAGTACCTACTATTGCTGAAGATATATATATACTCTGTGACCTAATAATTCTACTCATGGATATATACCCTATAAAACTGAGGGCTTATGTACACAAAAAGACATGAACAGCAATATGGCAACTTTATTCATAATATGCCCAAACTGAGGCAACATAAATGTCCATTAACAGAATAATGGGTAAAGAAATTGTGACAGTCATATGGTGGAATACTACACAGCAATGAATAAGAATGAACTATTGCTACACACGATAACACAGATGCTTTCGCAGACTTAATGTTGACTGAAAGAAACTGGACACAAAAGAGAACATATGTATGATTTCATTTACGTGAAATTCATAAACATGTAAAACCACTCTATAAGAATAGAAGTCAGAACTGTGGTTACCCCTGGTGGGGAACACTGATTGGGAGGCAGCAGTGGGCCTTCTGGGGAGCTTGATCTGGATGGAGGTTACACCGGTGTACACAGATTTTATTTGAAAAAACTAATTGAGTTGCATATTTAAGATTCACGCATTTTACTGTATGCAAGTTACACCTAAAAGAAAATGCAAAGGTTCTTATCTTTTAGAGATAGATTTTGTATCCACAAACGAAATGATATGATGTCTGTGATTTGCTTTAAAATAATATAGGGAGAGAGGGTGGGTGTATGAATAAAATATGACTGGCCATGTGTGGATAGCTGTTGAAATGACATGATGGGTATCTGGGGGTTTGTTATGCTGTTTGGTCTACTTTTGTAAATGTTTGGAAATTTCCTCAAAAAGTTAAAAGAATAATTAGCATTCATGAAAGTTTCATTCCAGAGTTAACTTACAGTTTCAATTGCCATTTCTATTGCTGCATTGTCTTCTGAGCTTGGGCATTTCAGCAAGTGTTTAAGTGCCTGAAATGAGAATTGTATAGAAATTAAAAATTTTCGGACTGCTTTCACATTGGGAAAATCAAAGTTTTCACACAAACAAAGTAATCACAGTTGAGATGAAGAAAGTATCTTCATCTCAACCAGGAGCTTGCACAGTGCTGAGTCTTAAAATATATACTTAAAAGGCTGAGTGTAGTTTAAAAAGTGGAAGGATCCAGTTGACCCTTTGAAGAATCTAGTTCTGATTTCAAATGAAATCAGAATGAAAAATGTGCCCTCTTTCAGTAGGAAGATTTAATTATTTTCATTCATTTATTCACTCAACAAATATTTACTGACAACTTGCTGCTCTGTATATGAGACTGTGCTAGATGCTATGGAAAATACCAGGCCGTCTCTTTGTATCATGTACAATCTAACTGGAGAGATCTATGTGATGTGATGAAAATATAATTATTATAATCAATTATTTTAAGCCATAGTTGTCTAACTCCTGAATGCCACACCACCACACCTATGAAGACGTTTAAAGTTACAAAAGTTTCAGAGGCAAATGGGCAGTATTGCCAGTTGGGTTTATAGGTGGTCTGAAGAAGAAAAGATGATTAGACGTGAGGATGATCTTGAAGATAACACAGAAGAAAAGGACTTGAAGATGAACAGGTCTGTGGAAGGTGGGGAAGAGGGCAGAGAGGAACCCAGGTGGAGAACAGGGACGGGAAAAGGCTAGCGGGAGCGTAGGATTCTTCAGCGGCAAAAGCTAGATGCCAGATTGGGAAGTTCAGGCTGGTTGGTCAGTTGCGGAAATTCTCTTGAGTGCCAGCTAAGGAGTTTAGACTCAGTAACTAAGAGGCCAGAACAGCAAATTGATGGCCTGAAGGCTGAATTCACACACAGACATGTTTCTTTGGCCAGTGAGATGTTATACAAATATCTGGGCCTATATTTTAATATTGACCCAGACTTGTGTTTCTTGTGAAAAATCCTATGATCTGAGCTAGTAGGCCCAAACTCCTGAATGGCAACACTTTTTTGGAGGTGAGCAGCAGCTGTTCCCTTCAGATGAATCGCGTCCCGTCCAGCAGTCCCTGCCCTGTCACTCAGTGAGTGCACAGCCTGACCCTGCAGCTTCACTTGTTTACGTCCATTGCTTGAACACCGTCCATTGCTTGAACACCGTAACCCCTGCTTTAAGGGCTCTTTGTCAGTCAAAGTTAGTACCATTTGGGGAACAAAATGAAGAATGAGTTATAGACAGAGAAGCTAAAAACAAGGAAAATAGGAAACCATTGCCATAATCTAAAGCGAGGTGACCCAGGTTTGGATTACATGGATGGTAGAACGAAAAAGAGAGAGCTGTGAGAGAGGTTACGAAGGCAGAATGTGACTGGGTGTGGGAGAGAGGGGAAGAGTTTAAGGCTGACTCTGAGACTTCAAATCTGGGTGTCTGGGAGCGTAATATATTTTAAGATATTACTTAAAATAATATCGTTATTTTAATGATTATCATTATTTTAATAATATCATTATTTATTTTATCTGATCATTCCTGTGGAGTCCAAAGTATGTTTTCTTGGCAAATACTCACTCGTGAATACTGGCCACACAGCAAGAAGAATTTTCCAGCCTGAAAATGTCTTTTTTCTCCTTCGAAATATAAGGCAATGCTTTGATAGTCCTCATTAGTAGTGTCTTCAGAACCTACAACAGAAATTCATTGAGTAAAATATTTAAGCAAAACTTGTTTACCTCTTATTGCTAATCTAAAAGTAGGATCTAAAAACAGGTGATCTAAAAAGAGGTGATGAAAACCTTTTCACAGCAAATATTATTATCAGTGTCTTTTTCATCACAAAACACATTCACCATAATAACCCCACATATCAACTCTGTTCCATCTTCTTTTCGCTCTAAATAACAATCAGGAGAGGAAGTTATGACGCTTTGTGAGAAGCTGGGTTATGGTTTGACATTACCCTTAGTGACTTTTATCTTTCTTTAAGAGTCTCAATCTTATTTCCTAAAACAAGGAACAATCCAGGATTTCCCTAGGGTTTCGGAACAATCAGGAGCAAAGTTAACCATAATGCAAATGTAATCCATCTCCTTTCTCCAATGCCCAGTTTAAACAATAGTCTGTATGTATTTGTCAGACAAGGGAGATGATACTCAAATGGACAACAGATGCTATTTAAAGATAATTACTGTTTTCCCTTTTTAAAAAAAAAAATTTATTTATTTATTTATTTATTTTTATTTGGCTGCGCTGGATCTTAGTTGGGGGATGCGGGGTCTAGTGTCTTGACCAGGGATCAAACCCGGGCCCCCTGCATTGGGAGCGTGGAGTCTTAACCACCAGGGAAGTTCCTTTTCTGTTTTTCTTTTACAGGCTTAAACATATTAAGCACAGAAGACCCCAAAGCTGCTGGAATTCCAATTCATTGTTTACATTTACCCATGGGAGTTGGAGGCCCAGCAGGGCACCAAAGTATAAGAACAGCTCCGTGTCTCCAGACCAAGGCAGATATGGAGTTTATAAAAGAAGGGAGTAAAGAAAGGTGAAGAAAAGTGTGTGTTATGTTTTGGGAGTGGGAGGGCATGTGTGTATATATGTGTGGGTGTATGATTTAGGATAAGCCACATCCTTCTGAAATTAGAAAAACTTAAATGCTTTAGTGCAATGATGATTTGCAATTGTTCGGACAGAAATGTCATCTGTCATGTTAAACATTAATATTTGTAATGTTGCTTTTATCTGTATTTCCTTTTTTTCTTTAGCTATTTATTTTCTCCAATTACCTGAATGACCTCCTAAGATATTAGAAGATGCTTTTACCTATTACTTCCCTTGAAGACTGAAACAAAAATTTTCTCGTGAACCCCACCAACAGTTCTTACAGTCATTTTGTGAATTGTAAAAAAATGAAATAACATAACAGGACAAATATTATAATTCCACTTATAAAAGGTACCACGAATAGTCAAAATCATAGCAAAGAAAGTAGAACAGTGGTTACGAGGCTGGGAGGTGAGGGGAATGGGAGCTATTGTTTAATGGGTATATAGTTTTAGTTTAGGATGATGAAAAAATTCTGGAGATGGATGTGGTGATAGTTGCACAACAATGCGAAATGTACTTAATGCAACCAAACTGTACACTTAAAAATGGTAAATTTACGTTATGTATATTTTACCACAATAAAAAAGGAAAAAAAGAAGAAAAATCACACCACAAATAATGTTATACATGGCCCATGAAGTGAAAAATCTGAAAATTATTTCAGTAATTTCTAAGAATAATTACAAACAGGGGAAGAAAACCTATAAGCCGGTATTCTCAGAATATAAAATTTTCTTTTGTACTTTCAAAATCTTTAAAAACCACATCATATATTCTTAATTTATAACTCAATTTAAAAAATTTATGAAAACATTTACTTTTTCAAAAATCATTCTGCATTTCCTATTACCTTCATCTTGGAACCTTGCTTTACCAGGTTCCTTGAGCAGTAGCAGGATTTGGGAAATCTGGCCTCTCGCGGAAGTCACCCAAAACACCTTAATTTTTGAAAATGGTCTTATAATTCCATCTCATCTTTAAGGTATAGTAGGGATCTTGAAATCTAACAAGTAACATATAGCTGGTGTGTGTGTCTGTGTATAAATGGTGTGTGTGCATGTCCTTGTGGATATACAAATCTGATCATCAGACCATAAGAGTCAAAGTGTTCCTTTGATAAAGTCTTTAAGAGAAATTAGGGAAAACAACGATATTTACCAATAATGTCTGCATAGATTTCCATTTTGTTGTGCTGCTGAGCCAGTGTGAAAGCTTCATTATTACATTTGGACATAACAAGAAACTGGATGGCAGACCCGTAGTCACCTAGCTGTAGAAAAAACCTGAAACAAAGTACTTTAATGAACTTGACTCATTTAAAAGAAGTTTGTCATTTACAAAATAAGATCTTTTTCAACCAGGAGAAACCATTTAAAAGTAAAAATGTATTCGGTAAACTGCAGTTCTATACCATATGTTTATACTTGGAAAACATACTCTCATACGTTGACCACAACAAACAGCCTTTGAATTTAAACACTTAGATATAATTTTTAAAAAACCCCCCAAAACAGAATAAGTATTCCATTTGAATTGATTTATTTGATAAGAGGAAGCGGGGGCTCTCTTTTAAGGTTAGTTTTTGGAAGTCCAAAAATATTAATGCGTTATGTTACCGAGCTACCATCTTGGCTCCGTCCAGGGACTGGGTTTCTCTGACAACACTGACAGCCTTTTCTGGATTGTTCAGGTGGTCCAGGTAGATGCGGATCACGCTGTTCCACTGTTTTGCGTTCTCATAAGCCACAACAGCTTCTTTGTATCTATAAGAGATACTTATTTCGGACAAACTTTCTTAACACTGTCACATGTGGGGAAAAAATGTCAATAAACGTTTGGGACACTTTTTTATTGACGGTGGTTGCTTATTTTTCTTGAACTTCTTCATTTTTTATCAGAAAGAATACCAGGAAGCATTTCACTAAAATATGTTCTTTTCAGAGGTTTGATAAACTAACAGTAAAATACCAATTTTACCGTTTTCTCATCTGAACCATATATATACAACTTTTTACATTTTATTGTTTTTGTTAGAGTGGAAAGATTATAATAGTAATACAGGCTTATTTTAGAAAACAGAAAATAAGGAATTTTTCACAATTAGAGATATAGCTTAACAGTGATATATAAAATCATTGTGTGTTGACCTCTAGATGGAGCTCAAGACTTCTGTTCAGTCCCCATGAGCTCTCTAGCTCTTTGCATTTTAACAAGACATTTAGTGTATATCTCTTTCTTAAGGTTACTTTTCTAAAAGTAGAAGGAAGTAACCTTTAAAAATCTCTTAATACATATCGCTAAACAATTTTCTAAAGGCTTTAGAAATTTACAGTCTCACCAGTCATGTAAAACAAGTGCTTTTTGACAATATGGTTTTTAGTTTAAAATAAATCTTTTCCCAATATAAGTTAAAATGATATACTATTTGCTTTAATTTAATTACTGTTAGTGAGATAGAACTTTTTCACGTTTGCATAAAATATAATTTCATAACTGTATTTCTTCCTTGTCTTTAGCCCATTTCCTCCTAGTGCCTTTGAGTTTCTTGTATTAAAGTTCCAGGAAATATCTGTATATTTAGGATACCAACTATCCATTGCTATATTTTAATACTGTTTTGTGGCTTCAACAGTATTCTTTCCCTCTGCATCTGTAAGTTATCGTCCTTAATAAAATGACTATTGCCTAACTTCATTTTCATGCCATATTATATCAAAATTTCAACTTATAATATTTAACCCTCAAGTAAAAATGAGATTTTAGTCCATATATGAATACATAAAGGATTGACTGAGGTATATAAAAGTGTGGGAAAAACTTAATAGTCTGGCATTTCAAGCCAGGTGAGGAGTAAAGATATTTTCTGTCTTTCTGTGCTTTGCCTTTCTTAGAGGGTTGCAAATATCAATAGTTAATTTATAAAACATTCTTTTATATTTGAATAAAATTGAGAAATTGTACAAACCTTCCATCTGCTTCTTTAGCTTTGGCATACTGCAAGTGAATCTTTGGAGAAGAAACATGAGGCAGAAGTTCACCAACTTTTGCCCTAGAAAGGTAGGTTTAGGAGAATAATATCAGCACTACATTTGATCTAAAAGTAGCTTCCTACAATCAGATATTAGTTTTTAGGATTCAAAAAACAGTTATCATGATCTTTAAAAAATCTTGGCCTCCTATAGGTAAAAGATTTAATTTTTTTGGTAAACCTATTTTCATTTTGGAAAATATTTATGAATAAATAGTTTTATATGACGGCTGGCAAAAAAAAAAAAAATGCTCTTTCTCCGGCCCCCAACCCCACTAGCCCACCCTCTGTGGGAAAATGAAGGTTAGTTCATTAACTCTTTGGGCACAATAGGGCTTTTTTATTCTAGCAATTTATCTGATCAGGTATTTCCCCATATTAAACCAAGGAAATGGGCTGTTCTTTGGAAAAGGAACTATTAATGTGAACTCATCTAAAAAGAAAAAGAGGAGATGGAAGGAAGGCCCAGATAGAGGCAATAGTTGTATAGCTGGGAGGAGCAGCAAGAAAACCAGTGGGGGGATCATCGACACACATTCATTTCCACACCTGCTCAGAACAAATTTTAGCAATTTCTTACCAGTTCTTACAGCGGATGTAAACAGATGCTGCTTTGTCATAGTAGAGACCTTTTTCATAGAGTTGAGCTGCTTCTGAAAATTGCTAAAATAATATGAGATTGTCAAAATACTAAATTTATTATGTATGAGACCACATGAATATTTATTCACAGAAAAGTCCACCTTCATATTCTCCAGTATGGCTCCACAGTCTCTTTTAAGGACCCTGCTGGGGTGCTTGAGGGCTAGGCTAACCCCTCGGCGGATGTCTCCCATTCTTATGGACATCTGGGCCACACCAGCCAGACATACCTCATCATGTTCCTGAAATTAGAAGGCAAATAACTAATGAATCAGACCCTAACTTAAAATGATGTATTCTAGCCAAACAATTTAAATCTAAAATGAGCCCAAAGGTTATGGTTTACTTTCATTAATCCTTTTCTGGCAAATCTCAAGATTTTGAAATAACGTTGAGTCTTTTTTTAAAAATCACCTGTTGTAAAGTTATATATATATTTTTTAGAAGTCTATACCTTTTGTGCTCAAGACCAAATTTTTACTGTCCCTTTGTCGTAATACCTTGCATCTCTTTGTATGTCTTCTTGGTATAAAATTTTAAGTGAGAGGAAATATACTGGGCACATAGCATAAATGCTATGTATGAATAACATTGAGAAAATATTTATCAAACTGAAAATTTCTCTACTAGGCCTGATGAAACATAAAAACCTTTATTTATTTATTTTGTGACAGAGGAACTGAATTTTATATTTTATTTAATTTTAAATAACTTAAATGGCCACATGTGACTAGTGGTGACTGTCTTTAATAACACAATTAAGGACGAACTTAAATAGATGCAGCCAAACAAAGAAAATGTCAAAACCCCAAGAGATAAATGAACAAAGGGTATAATCAGGCAATTCATAAAAAAACATACAATTGGCCAATAAATAAATAAAACATGCTTGACTTCACTAATAATCAAATACACGCAAAGTAAAATGAAATACCCTCTTTTTTTTGGCTGATCAAATTGGTCGAGATTAGTAGTGTTGAAAATGTGAGGGAAACAGACACTTTCCTACACAACTAACAGCTGGATGAATTACTACAAGTTCTTTTGGAGAGCAATCTAGCAGTATAAAAAATTAAAAGCACACATTTTATGACCTAGAAATTCCACCTGTAAGAATATATCCTGCTGAAATACTATTTTAAGTAGCTAAAGATATATATACTAGGTAGAATATTCACTGTGGTGTTTTTGATAGAAACAAAACCCCAACTACCATATAATCAATAAGGGAGTGGATGAAAAAACCATGGTACATCCAAACAACGAAATTTTAGAAGCTCTTAAAAAATTAAAACATTCATAATGTATTGATTTGGAAAGACCATAAAGCAAAATGCTGCTTTTCACAGAATGGATTCTCAGTTGATCTTTGCTGAATGAATGGAAGTGAATGATTTCATTTTTAGCAAAAATCCCTATTATATACATATCTGTATGCTTAGCAGAGATTCTGGATGGAAATATATAAAATCATGAACAGTGGTTACCATTAAGGAGTGTGGATGGAGGAGAGAACGTTGGATTCTCACTTTGCAGGTTAACATACTTTGGTGATTTTTCAAATTGACTATACTGAAATTGTATTACTTTTGTAATAAAATGCTAGATATAATATAGAAAAGAAAAAGATTTTCAATCTTGACATCACCTAACTTAAAAACATCAATTTTTATCGCAAAATTTAGCTTTTTGAGCTAAAATTCTGGGATCGTCTGGGATGGGAGAATGGACTGGAATGGTGGGTAAAGTACATGCTTACCAGGCTCATCATAAAAGATACAGCATAAGGAATGAAATGGCAGAACAAACTTTTATGGACTGGGAATTCACTTTCAAAGTGGTTATTGAAACTTTTTAAGAGTAAAAGGAACAGCTTTATGAAAATCATAGCTAGCCTGTAACTGGGAAGGGATAAAAATCTTACTCCCAACCTTAATATGAAGCTCATAATTAGGGTGTAATGGAAAACATAGCTTTTTCAGACTGATAAAAATATTGTCAACTTCAGTTTTTAAGAGTTCTAAGTGTTTTAAAATGATTTAACCATATCCTTACAAAGCTGTTAATGAACTGAAAAAAGGCTCACCTGCTATATAGGGAATAAATACAATGCAAATAAGATTATTTTTTAAAGGAAACTAACAACAAACCCAAAGATAATTACGCATATCTTATCTTTATTCAAGGTTACCTTATTATCACCTGTTATTCCTTTCTCATAATGAGCCAAAGCATTTACATAATCACCCCTGAAAAAAAAAATGTGAATTTTAATACACATTTAAGTATCTTATTTACATATACAAGATTTAAAAGATCAGCTGTCACTGAATTGCTTACGCACATAAAAGTTGTGATAAACGACATTTATACATGCATTCTTTCAAGTGCAGTCCATTATTTTGCTACTTTAAAAATATTTATTGTAAACAGAGCTGAACAAAATGAACATTTTGGTACATGACTCTTTAGATTGTGCTAAGACTGTAAGGTACTAACTTTGCAGTATGCTAGGCATTTTGGGGAGGTACATTAAATTTTATGGGTCACTTTTGCTTAATTATCTCCTTTGGGGCACTAAAGACAATCATGTGACCATAAAAAAGAATGTTTTTTCCAAACACCCAATATTTATAAGTACAATATGTATTGAGAGAATCTGGGTAGAAATGAAGGAAAACATTGGGGATGACAGTATTAAGGGCCCTGGTTCTTATTCTGATAAGAAGTATTATACATGAAATAAATAATACCACTCCCTATTCCCATGACCAATGCTAACATGGATCTGCATATCTAGAAGTCATATTTATTACCTCAATTCATTTTTATTGCTTGGAACAGAATGGATCAGTGATTTGCTTAAGATCCATTTGGAGATCCACTGTCCTCTGAGAAATCATCTCCTCCATAATAAATTAATCAGCTCTGAAAATGTCATTATTTGAGCTCCACCTTATCAGCTTAGACCAGTTATTCAACCTCTCTCAGCCTCACTCAGTTTCCTCATCTGTTGGTTACAAGGAATTTTCTGGAAGAGAAGCCGATTGAGAACTTTGTTTTGGACAGCCCAGGGCTTCACAGTCAGCAGTGTTCCTAAGTGGGAATTTCTAATATTTGGACCCAATTACATCAACACAGCTAGAGATGTCTCCTGATAGTTCCTCCTTCAGGAATCTGAGGTTTTCCTTGGGCAAACCCAGTTAGGAGATGCTAAATTAAGACTTTGGGAACTCTCACTTTATTTTTATGGTATTTTAGTTCACTCACTTTATTATTATTTTATTTTGGAACGCTCATGTGGATCTAGCTCATTATTCTAGTGCCAGACTGGAGAGCTAAATCCCTCCCACAGGTGACAGACTGGTCCTGCTTTGATCTAATCAATGTCTTGGATGCAGAATAAAACAGACTGATGGAACTGAGCACAGGCCTAGGGCCTTAGCATCAAAATCAGCAGCTGGTGGCTACTGGGATATCGGATGATGATGAGATATACTTAGTTCATTACTATTATCACAAGGGAAAGTCTCCTGATTTGGGGGGCTGGGGTGTGTACCTAGATCAGGGTCCAGGGGTCAGCACAGAAATAGCAGTGAAAGTTTTGGGAATTGGTGGCTTCACGGTGAAGTGTTGAGCAGAAAGGGTTAAAAAATATCAACAACATCACAGGCTTTCAACTGGCTCAGCTCATCTGACTATAACGAGACAGTTTTTGAGGGTCTGCTACAAAAACTTTGATTCTCCTGAAAGAAGAGACAATGGAAGTTTTCTGGATGGTTCCAGGGCTTACTTGGGTGTTTGTGCTCTGACAGGAGATGGTGGGTCATCTCCCAATGTAATGACCCTTTTCTCTTTACTCTAAGACCCAGTCACTCTCAGGACAGACACGGAGGGCCTTGTCCATTGTGTTATGTACCAAGATTCTTATTTGACCTTTTCAACATATGGATTAACTGTATAAGAGGCAGAAATGTGCCAAATTTAGATCAAGGTTGACTAAGAAGAAATAAAATCTCCAAAAAGTTTTTACTTGCAAAATGGAAAATTTTAAATAAGGTATCTTGGTTAGAAATGAAAGAATACTTTTGATGGAATAATTTCTACAACTATTAGCTGTCAACATTCTCAATGAATCTAAAGTCTATAGAAAACAAAGTGGAACTATATAAAAATGTTTTTTTAAATGCTAGAACCATATTTTCTTTGTTTAAAAAACAGTATTTTTCCCATTTTATAGTTTTTGAAATTGGAATGTATCCTATAAATGTCAAAAGAAATTGTCCAGTTGTGATATAACTGCCATTGCACATATACCTGTGAACTTATATTTGCAAATGAATTATTCATTTTTTGTCTCTGCACGTATCTCCATTAGTGGCATTAACCATGGCTGAAGGTGAGCTTACAATTGGATCTTGAATACCTCTAAAATTACACTTTTATGCAGCATTGAAATAAAAATGTATAGTCTGTCAATTAAGACTACTGACAGTTAAGACCATCTAGCAATTAACAGCACTAGAAAATTCTAAATCTCTCAGAATAGATTATGGCGTTTTCAAAGGTAGGAAATATCTGTGAAGCCTATTCATCATGCATCATGAAGGATTATTATTCAAGCACTACATATCCACCTGTGAAAAATTTCTGGCGTGATTTTCAACATTAGCTGTTGAATTTTTATCCATGTGCAATTCAATTTACAAAAGAAAAAGTACAAATTTAAGCAAATAGAAGTTGTAGAACAAAGCCTGGTATTTTTCGCCGTGCCTTGAAATCACACTGCAAATCCTCCAAGTGTTCAAAGAGGTCAAGGTCATGGGCGTAGGTTAAGAAAAGCAGAGTCATCCCAATGTTTATGTGTAACTGTTGTTGGCCAAATGTGATTCAAAATAATATTTAGACTCTAAATATAGAAAAGGCTTAGACCCAAACTTGGCTTTGATGCTGAAAATGCAAGTGGATAAATACATGGATAAGACATCATTAGTTAAAATAAAACACTTTTTGGATGTATAATTAACATGGCTTTTTCCACCTAAGAAGCAATTATTAAATCAATGGATTTAATTATTAAATCAATGGCCTTATAATGAACAGCAGTTTAGAATTGAAGATATTCAATAATTAGATACTGACTGAAACATATAAAGACAAGTACTTACGTGAATTCAAGCTGAATAGCATATTCTTTTGATATAAACGGTATTTGGTCTGGGGCTAAACGCTTTGCCAGCTGTAGAGCACTGTCCCAGTGCTGTAAATCCCTTCTCATCTATTAGGAAGAGAGAGATACTAATTTCAAATAGCAAATTATTCTGCACAGTCACCATATAGTTTTTAATAAAAGTGATTACAGATACTTTTTGTTTAAAAAATGAAACTTGGTCTTTCCAAAGACAATAAATTACTATAGCATACATTCTCAATGCAGGTGACAAAGCCTCCAAAAGGGTGAAAATTGGTTCTTGGGGACCAAAAACATCTTGGCTGTTACAATGGTTTGTGGCCCTCCAAAACTCAATCCTAAACAAAATCTTATTCTCTTTAGTATTTAATTTTTCTCCATAGGAAAAAATTACATTGAATTAAAATTAATTCAATCAGCTAAATTAAAATTAATATTTCTCCTTAGAGGGGAGATGATAAAGAAAAAGTTGAGAAATACTTTACTGTAGGAACTGATGTTATTTTCTGAGAAAATCTGGACCTATATCATGAGACGAATAGTAGCAAACATAAGTAAAACGTGAACGTGTCTTTCTCTCTGGCTCCCAAGGTCTTTTATCTGTGTCTGGTACATAATTCCACATAAAAACTAACCATTAAAGATTAAACCATTAATTTTTTAGAGTTCATTCCTCACTTTATTCACTCTTTGTAAAGAATTAATAATGGCTAACATTTTGTAAGTGCTATTTTCTGCCAGGTACTGTTTTAGGACATTAGCCTATTTACTTTTCACAACTAGGCTTTTTGTAACGAGCTGCTCTTGTGCCCATTTTAGGGATCCAGAAACTGAGGCAAACAGAGGCTAGTTTTGCACACAAAGTCTCAATGTTAGTGTGTGGCAGGGCTGGGCGGCAGGGCTTTGCTTCCAACCTCTTTACTTAGCTAACCTATCAGTCTTCAGAGTGAGGTTAAAGGAACAACGGGGTGCAATCACCTCTTTCCATTGGGAAGCCATCACCTTAAATCCTTTACAAATCCAGCAGCACACAAGTGTCCACAGCTAATGCAGAAGAGCTGGGATGACACGTTGCCCTCACTCAGTGCAGCCATGTTCCTACTTCAGTGCTTACCAATCCAAGTTCTGAAAATTTCTCAGGGTGTCCCCAATGATCTCAAATAATGTTGTAAAATTATCTAATTTTTTCTTAAAACAAAAGTAATTTAGTCCACTTAAAATTTAAAAATGAAAATTTGCTATAGAACAATTTGAAAAGACAAGCTGTGAAATCAACAGCACATATGCTTCCCTCTATGTGGTTGCAGAAATGCGGGCTGGGGTGAAATAATGTGAGAGTCAGCAGCCACGATCTCTGTCTTTACAGCCCGTCAGGCACTGTTCCAAAAGATCTAATCTCATTCTTAAATCTTTACAACACCCTGTGGGCTAGATATTGTTATCCCTCCTTTAAATGGGATCTAGGGCACAGACAGATGAAATAACTTGTCCAAGGTTACACAGAGCTGGGATCTGAACCCAGCCACGTCCGACTCTAAAATCCACGTTCTTAACCACTACTCTATACCACCACAGCTCTCTCCTTCCTTGCGCTGAACTAGGTCCTTCACTCCGTTCTGACCCTTCCCCTGCAACACTCACCTCTGGGAAACTAGTGATGATACACAAGCCTTAGCCCCCTCTTCATACACAAGAGAATTTCACATAAGAAATAAAAGACAAATGCGCCTCTATTTTCCCATTTGGAAAATAGAGAAAATAATAGTATTATCTCACAGGACTGTTGTGAAGATTAAATGAATTAAAATATGTCAATGCTTAAAAAAGTGCCTGGCACGTGTGAGCACTCGATAAATGGTGGCTGTTCAGAGCTAAACCCATGCACCTATGGTCACCTTATCTTTGATAAAGGAGGCAAGAATATACAATGGAGAAAAGATAGCCTCTTCAATAAGTGGTGCTGGGAAAACTGAACAGCTACATGTAAAAGAATGAAATTAGAACACTCCCTAACGCCATACACAAAAATAAACTCAAAATGGATGAAAGACCTAAATGTAAGGCCAGACACTATAAAACTCTTAGAGGAAAACATAGGAAGAACACTCTATGACATAAATCACAGCAAGATCCTTTTTGACACACCTCCTAGAGAAATGGAAATAAAAACAAAAATAAACAAATGGGGCCTAATGAAACTTAAAAGCTTTTGCACAGCAAAGGAAAACATAAGACGAAAAGACAACCCTCAGAATGGGAGAAAATATTTGCAAATGAAGCAACTGACAAAGGATTAATCTCCAAAATTTACAAACAGCTCATGCAGCTCAATATCAAAAACACAAACAACCCAATCCAAAAATGGGCAGAAGACCTAAATTGACATTTCTCCAAAGAAGATATACACATTGCCAACAAACACATGAAAGGATGCTCAACATCACTAATCATTAGAGAAATGCAAATCAAAACTACAGTGAGGTATCACCTCACACCAATCAGAATGGCCATCATCAAAAAATGTACAAACAATAAATGCTGGAGAGGGTGTGGAGAAAAGGGAACCCTCTTGCACTGTTGGTAGGAATGTAAATCGATACAGCCACTATGGAGAACAGTATGGAGGTTCCTTAAAAAACTACAAATAGAACTACCATATGACCCAGCAATCCCACTACTGGGCATATACCCTGAGAAAACCATAATTCAAAAAGAGTTATGTACCAAAATGTTCACTGCAGCTCTATTTACAATAGCCAGGACATGGAAGCAACCTAAGTGTCCATCGACAGATGAATGGATAAAGAAGATGTGGCGCATATATACAATGGAATATTACTCAGCCATAAAAAGAAACGAAATTGAGTTATTTGTAGTGAGGTGGATGGACCCAGAGTCTCTCATACAGAGTGAAGTAAGTCAGAAAGAGAAAAATGAATACCGTATGCTAACACATATATATGGAATCTAAAAAAAAAAAAAAAAAAGGTTCTGAAGAACCTAGGGGCAGGACAGGAATAAAGACGCGGACTAGAGAATGGACTTGAGGACACAGGGAGGGGGAAGGGTAAGCGGGGAAAAAGTAAGAGAGTGGCATGGACATATATACACTACCAAATGTAAAACAGATAGCTAGTGGGAAGCAGCCACATAGCACAGGGAGATCAGCTCGGTGCTCTGTGACCACCTAGAGGAGTGGGATAGGGAGGGTGGGAGGGAGACGCAAGAGGGAGGAGATATGGGGATATATGTCTGTGTACAGCTGATTCACTTTGTTATAAAGCAGAAACTAACACACCATTGTAAAGCAATTATACTCCAATAAAGATGTTAAGAAAAACAAAAAAACAAATACTCTTAAAATATACATCTTTGTCTATAAAAGAAAGAAAGAAAGAAAGAAAGAAATGGTGGCTGTTTTTATTTGTATGCGTTTTTGTAAGTTATGGAATCTGTCCTCTCTGGACACAGTCTGACTTTAAATTATTTGGTAATGTTACAATACCATGCCTTTCATGGCTCCACAGAATGCAGAGTGAAAATATTTCTGAAGTTAATGAATACTCAGGAATTCTTAAAGCTGAAGTCTGAATTCTAGGAGGGGGAAGGCATGTGGTATCTGGTGCTGAGAGATTTTAACTCTACAAAAGGTGAGAGCCTCTTTGCGTGTTTTCCCCCTCATTTGCTGCCATACCTCCAGGGCAGCAATGGGACAGCTGGATGCCAGGTACAGGTCCTGAGCCAGGTTGAAATCATTAGTAAACATGGCAAGATGTCCTGCCAAAAGATTGTAGTCCTCTATTCCCTACAAATAAAAGCAGTTTTAATGAGAAGAAATACAAGGGTTTTTTATTTAAGGACTGTACTTAGGAGGAAGTGGTAGTGGTCTATCGATTAATTTGTTTACGAGTTAGGTAAGAGTAACTGCAGAAACTTTAAATGTTTGACTAAACACCATTTAAATGCTAATCTGATAATTCCCATAAGATGCTGTTTACCTTTATTTGTTCCAAGGACATCACCATGCCAACGTTTCCAATTGTCCGATAAACACGGATTGCAAACTCCACTTCCATGTGGTGTAGACAAGCTCTGGCCAACTCATTCCAGGCAGCATGATCATCCAGAGTCTTGCACATTTCCCAAGCATCAGAAAACCTAGCAGTTGAGTACATAAGCTTAATCAGGGAGCTCTATTTGCTCCCTATGAGGCAATTTTCAGATTGTATATAATTTAATGTTATGCCCTAGATAAATTTTGCAGAAACATTTCTTAATCTTTCATCATTT
The DNA here is from genome assembly GCF_949987535.1 of Balaenoptera acutorostrata. Lineage (NCBI taxonomy): Eukaryota > Metazoa > Chordata > Mammalia > Artiodactyla > Balaenopteridae > Balaenoptera > Balaenoptera acutorostrata. The sequence goes on from NC_080068.1 coordinate 79,272,882, forward strand.
TCAAGTGATGAAAAGCTATATAAACTTTTCTTCCAGTTTTATGCAGATGTTTTTTCTTGAATTTCTTGAATTAATCTGAATCTATTCTGTATAACCACCTTCCCTCATCAACAACTAATTCTGTTTATTTATTTTTGGTTTACTTCACACACAGATGAAAATTATTTTTGTTCTCACATAAGTCTAATAAAATTAGTACTCTATTCCTATAAATTGGGAACTTTTAAAACAGGGGTCAGCAAACTATGGCCCACAGCTGCCTGTTTTGGGGAATAAAGTGTGAGTGGAACACAGACACTCACCCGCCCGCTCTTTACGGACTCTCTTGGCTGCGCTTGCACTGCAACAGCTGACCTGAGTAGGTGTGACAGACCCTATGGTCCTTAATGCCTGAAAATACTTACCACCTGGACCATAACAGAAAAAGCTTGCTGACCTCTGGTATAAAACTTAACCATAAATGCCAGTGAGACTTTTTGTGGAACCCCTACATTAATGAATATGTTACGCCTTCCCCTCTATTCACTGATGCATTTTTCCATCCAACACACATTCACTGAGCACCGTTATGTGCCAGGAACCAAGACGTAAGGCTCAAATGCAAATCACTGTCCTTTAGGCAGTCATACTTGGGGAAGGTGGAAGAGACAGGTAAGAAAACAGATGACTATGACACAGTATGACAAAGGTACCGGAGTGCCTACAATATGTGAATCTTTGTGCTAAGTGCTTTGTATAAATTCTCTCGCTGGATCACCCTAATGACACTATCCACTATGTATTATTATTATTTCTCCTTTAGAGATGAGCAAAGTGAGGCTTAGAGGCCTTAAAAATCCAGCCCAGGTCACACAGCGGTAAGAGATAACGTGTTCTAAACCACTCTCCACACGGGATCCTGGCTCTGAGGCAACACATTGGAAAGGCCCTGACCGAGACTGACAGTGGTCAGGGCTTCTGGGAAGGCTTCCTGGAGGAGGAGAGGGCTCCGCTGTATGGTGAAGAATGAGGAGTTACTATCTACAGAGACAGGGAGGGGCAGCCCAGGATGAGAAAGTGGCGCGTGCCAAGGCAAGAAATCATGAAAAATACTGAATCCAAGCAGTCAGCGCACAGAGAGGCGTGGAGGAGTGGGGACAGATGAGGCTAGTATTAAATCATCATGAGCCTAGCGTGTCATGCTGAGGTCCCGAGAAGCAGGGGTTTCTTCCTAAAGGCAACAGGAAGTCACTGGAAGATCTTCACCAGGGAAATGAGAGGATCAGATTCACATTTTCCGAAGTGTGTAGAGAATAGATTAGATTGTCATGAGACTACCAGCAGAGAGAGCAGTCAGGAAGTGGTTCCGATATACATTACTCCACGTGAGGGCCTGAGTTAAGGTGGGGGAATAGCAGAGGACAAAAGGACCTGGGGTATGTGTGTGGGGTGTGTGTGTGTGTGTGTGTGAGGGTGTGTGTGTGTGTGTGAGGGTGTGGGTGTGAGGGTGTATGTGTGAGGGTGTGTGTGTATGAGGGTGTGTGTGTGTGAGGGTGTGTGTGTGAGGGTGTGTGCATGGTGAGGGTGTGTGTGTGAGAGGGTGTGTGTTTGTGTGTGTGTGAGGGTGTGTGTGTGTGTGAGGGAGGGTGTGTGGGTGTGGGTGTGTGTGAGGGTGTGTGTGTGGGGTGTGTGTGTGTGTGAGGGTGTGTGGGTATGTGGGTGTGTGTGTGAGGGTGTGTGTGTGGGGTGTGTGTGTGTGTGTGAGGGTGTGTGGGTATGTGGGTGTGTGTGGGAGTGGGTGGGTGGTAGGGCATGTGCACCATGTGATTAGGGCAGGGGGAGAAGAGGAGGCTGGGGAAGATGATGAGGCAAGTTTGAGGAACTCATGGACTCCCAACTACATATGACTGGGAGGCAGTGGTAAACACAGGTTTAAGTCAAGGATGCACATTTTGGAGTCAGCCTCGTATAGATGGTACTGAAACCATCTTTGAGGAGATTCACTCTGGAAGAATAATTAGACTGAGAAGAGAAGAAAGGAGCTCAAGGGACCCTGAGGAAGAGCAACATTTAAGAGATGGTGAGAAGAATCAGAACCACAAAGGAATTCACAGTGGCCCTAAGAGGTGAGAGGAAAAAGCAGGAAAAGGAAATCTCAAGTAAGGTAAAATCAAACTTTGTTATGATGAAATTAAGAGTGTTGAAATAATTACGTTTATTAGAATTTCACAGTAACTGTGCTATTTGGGTGATGAGAAGCCTTTTTGTTCTGAAGGGCTTTTCCTGGAATAAAGCACCGATAGTATTGCACAAAAGTACTTCCCTTAGAATTTATATACATTCTCATATCCATCATATTATCTGAGCCTCACAATAATCCTGTGAAGTAAACGAGGTAAATACTATTATCTCTATTTTAATGGAAGTTGACCTTTAAAATCACAAAAGCAAATGAGAGGCCCCATGAGAAGTGTTTAAAACCATACCTTTTTAGCGTTAAAGTCTGCGTCAGCATCTGCCTCAGATCATTAAGCCCCACATCTTTTAAACTGTGGAGGAAGCTGTGGGTGCTAAGGTAAATGTTGTTTATTTTTCCACTCTGCGTCTGGCAGGTCAATTCTCCGTTATATAACAGCAAAGGTTTATGACAGAAGGGAACTTTGGTGCCACCAGCCAAAATGACCTTGGATCCTATATTATAAAACAGACCTCTTAATGCTGAAAGCTGATACTCAGCACACACATCAGAAAGGAATGTTTTAATTTCACTGCAGTGGAAATGTATTTCTCAGTAAATGTACAAAAAAGTGATTAAGTACCTTGTATAGTGTCCTTGTGAAAGACGTAAGTGTACACCTTATCATCATCGTAGGCAATAAACACACCTTTATCCATTGGCCAGTTTTCCCAAAGAACACCTTTAATGGTTGGTGAAAAATCTGGAATCTCATAGGTAGCATCATTAACCTACAAAATAAGGATTTACAGATTTGCCCCAAGTCTGTACTTAAACCATTATCATTTGCCTTGGTAGGAAGGAGTCTGTCTACAGCCTTAGCTGGCAAAGCTTACCAACCCACATTCAACTCAGCAACACCCCAAGATAAAGGAAGAAAAGTTTCTTTTCCCATTCCTATAGGTCTGGCTTGAAAAAAAACTGTAGTTATATGGAAAATCAAGGATTTTATCTAAAATTTGGTGAATTTGCAGGAAAAACTTCAAGTCTGGACACAAAACTTCAGGTTAAGAAAAAAAAGTTGAAGTTGCTCAAGATGACGGAAATTTAAACTATGAACACACTTGTGCTTAGAAAATTTTCGATAATACTGGGTACAGAAATGCTCCAACTAGAGAAGAAACAAATTAATTTGTATATGATTTGAGATCTAAATAAATTACACTGGGTATGTTTTATTTCAAAAACTTCTCTACAGTGCAATTCCAACAAACATAAACTGTAGTTACAGTAATAAAAGCTATTAAAAAAAATCAGTCCACATATTCCAATTCCACATATTCCTCAGGCAGATAGGCTTATATATATCCTCAATGTGGAGCTAAGAAACACGGGTCTCCTCTCTAATCTATCTTCCTCTCAAAATAAGAATGAAATATAAAATTCCTATAAATAATAATAACTAATATTATACAGCCATACAATACAGTATGGCCACTATTTAATATCCACATGTGGCTCTTAAGCACTGAAATGTGTCTAGTCCAAATTGAGATGTGGGGAAGTGTAAACTACCCACCAGATCTCAAGGAGTTAGTATGAAAAAAAGAGTGTAAAACATCTCATTAATAATTTTTATGTTGATTGCATACTGAAATGATAATATTGGGCTAAATTAAAATTATTAAAATTAATTTCACCTGTTTCTTTTTACCTTTTTTAAAAAATGTGACTAGTAGAAAATTTTAAATTATATATGTAGTTCAAATTACATTTCTATTGGATAGTGTTGCTTACCAGGTAGTGTACTTATATTTAATTATACTTATTGTACTTACATTTACTTAATTTACTTTATAAATTACTTTTTGTAAATTATACTTATTGAATTTAATATATAGAATTACTTTAAGATATGTAAATATATATAATTTAATAGATTATAATTTAATATATTGAATTCTAATCTCTTACTCTATAAGACAGATACTATTATGCCCATTTTGCAGATGAAGAAACTGAGGCACACAGAAATCTGCCCGAAGTCACACAGCTAATATGTTGAAGAGTCAGGATTTGAACCAGGCAGTCTGGCTCCACAGTCTATGCTTCTAACTACTATGTCATACTGACTCTCAGTCAGTTTGTAAGGATGAGCACACCAGTGCTAGATGGCAGAAATGTTTTAAAGGGGGTAACCATTTGTTAAATGCTTACTATGTGGCAGATGCTGTACTGAAAGCTTTATGTGCATTATCCCATTTAATTTTTATACAATCTACAAAGTAGGTCCTGGAACCATATTCATTTTATAGGTGGGGAAACTGGGAATCCAATCAAAGTGAGAGCCCTGGAGGAAGCCGGCCTAGTCTCACACCACTGATACCATGTGCTGACTGTGTGACCTTGGACAAGTGACTTACCTTTTCTATGCCTTAATTTCTCCACCTGTAAAATGGTAAGATAGGAGTATTTATCTCTGGGGCTGCTGTAAGGATTAAAAGAAATCCCTGATATATGTACAGCATACTCAGCACAGAAATATTAGTTGTCATTATCACTAATCTCAAATCCAGGTTTGTCTGTCTGCCCATGCACTAAACTACTATACTCTACTGCCTCTGTTTATGAACTTCCTACAGTATATCACAAGTCATCCTTTATGGGTATATAGGGAATGATGGGGTGCAAAGTTTTCATTAGGGCACATGTAAGAAAAAAGCCATCTCTCCCAATTCTAATGTATGACAGGAGTCACTTCCTTACCATCCACACAGTGAAGGAAAAGAGGTTGAATAAATGTACATAGGAAGAGAAATTGCGAGTATATATGAGAATTTTAAAGAGGAATAGTTGAAGTTTGAATTATTATATACTTTCATATATGTACATCACAGAAGCAATGTTTTTCTCACTTTGAAGTTGGATGAAAAAGTAAGCTGTAATAGTAGCACACTATGACAGGGTGAGTGTTAAAATAAAAAAAAAAAAAAGCACAGCACTCTGGTCAAGAGTCCAAGGGCCTTAGCATAGCTTCCTCTTGTGTCTGAGGTGTGGGGAGGCTTTGCACCACAAGCTCTCCTTTCCCTTCCCTGCCAGGCTGGCCTTACTCCTAGGCAAGACTGGGTATTATTTAAAAGAGGGACTGCTCCTGTGGGTACCACATGCCCCTCAGATATCTTGTCCAACAGCCTAAAATTCTAACCTACCAATGAGACCCTAACTTGGAAAGAAGTTCACACCCAACCCATGTTGGGTTAGGGAGGGGCTATGCCCTCGTGGAGTCATTCTTTTGTGCGGATTTGTTTCACCAGGGTTTTTCTTTTTAACTTAACTGAGTTGCAGGTTAGACTTGGAAAAGGGATTGGGGATGAGCAGCAACAGGTGACAAAATTCTGGAACGTGAGGGTTTTAAGTTGTGATAAAGAGGTAAAGAGGGCAGAGCTTTAACTAACCCCTGCTAAACAGCTACCCTATGCCTGATAATATGTTTGGAAAAATCAGCTCACTGAAACCTCGTCCCAACGCCAGGAGGGAGGTCACACTAGCCTCTTTGACAGAAATTATCAAGGAAAGGAGAACTGTAAAAGGACAAAGAAAAAAACATCAACGTGTCCGGGACAGGTCTTACCCCTGGCCCTTTTCCGAGCCGTCAGACCCCTCTTCTCACTCTCAGTCCTGTCCGTGCCCGCTGCACCCTGCTACCCTCTTGTACACCCTGTCTAAACAGCAGACTCCACCCGGGGTGAACCCACATAGGAAGCAAGGCAGCTTAACTTCCTTATACCCTGTTCCAGAAAGGAAATCTCTACAGACTGAATTTCCTTATTAAGTAGAGGGAACGCAAGGTCATCTTTATATTTAGGTCATTTTCCTCATTTGTTCTGTGATCGAGAAATGGGTTGAATAAGAACTAGAATATTAGGAACTTGGCATAAATAATTCAGACACCCATGGAAACCTGTTACATTTGTCAAAGAAAGAAAAGAAAAAGAAAAAAAATGAAGGGAAGATAAAGAAAGGAAGGGAGGAGAGGAAGAGAGAGAGAGACAGAAACGGAAGGAAGGAAGTCTTTATATCTAGGAGAGTGTATTGTGAGGGGAGAGCTGTCTTCATTGAATCATGTCTTCACTGTGAAGCACAGACGAACAGTTATTAAGGGTGGGTCCAAGAGCAGCTGTAGGCTGTGTGAACTGTGACCAACAACATACAAGTCATTAACTGGAAATCAAAAGTAAATGAAAAATTCAAGTATAGTAGATGATGTAAAAGCACAACATTTCCTTTATCCAAATCTATTCTCAAAAAAGTTAAGGATGTTTAAAAATAAGAGTAACTAAGTCTAAAAGTGGGTTCATCTGTTTTCAATCACCTCATACAAAAATACCTTTCCTTTATGTTCAGGATCTTTAAGGGAAGAGGGAAATCAACTGAGGTGGGCAGAAAGGACAGAGAACAGTCCCTGCCCTCTGACGCTATTGCATTTCTAGAGAGAAAACTCATGTACCTGAAGATACACTGTAATATTGTGCAGTAAATAAGGTTAAAAATGGTGCAGAATGTAACAACTATTCTTTCCACTAAAAAATCTCTCTGAAGATTTTTAACACTGAAAAATGGCAAAATAATGGAAAAACTTTTCTTGATGTAAATAGTCATGAAAACTGATCACAAACATGATATCACAAACATGACAGCAAAGTACTACAATCCTTGGCAAGGTTTAAGAGAAAATGATCTTATATATGGAATATATTTTAAAAACACTTTTTTCTTCATATGTTGCATTTTTTAAAAACAAGCATTTGAAAACTTTTCTCGACTTACTGGACAGTAGACATATCCATCACTTTTTTCATCAATGAAAACTAATCTGGTCCCATTTGGGTCAGGAAAAATCTTTTTCACACTGACAGGATGTCGATAATCATTAACAAATTGCCAGTCTTCAATGTAGAAATACTGAATGACACCAGTCTAAAAAAAATACAGTCATAGAAATAAAAGGTTGTCAAGAAAATACAGACTTTCAGCATTTATGTTAAACATATTTCCTAACTTAAAGAAAAAAATGTCATATTTTTGATCAAGGAAGAATCTAAGAATAATATTTACTATATGAGCAAAGTACAGACCCAAGAAAATTAGTAAAATGAGAATGCACATGTGATTCAACAGTCTATTAATTCTAACATTCTTAGTGATATTAAAGCTTAATTGATTTTTCAGATTTTCCACTTGCAAGAAATACCCTTATTGTTTAAGTGACTTTCAAGTCATGTTACTTTAAATATTTTTGCTGTTAATTAATAAATTAGAAAATTAAATTTAAAATAAAAAATAAACCAAAACCCACCAGATACAATCAATTGTAGTTCTATATGTTAGCAAAGAACATGTAGACATCAAAATTTAAAAATATATCATTTACAATCACTCAAAAAAATTAAATACTTAGGTGTAAATTCAACAAAGCATGCATAGGATTTGTGTGCTGAAAACTAACAAACACAAATGAAAGAATTAAAGAACATCTGAATAAATGGAGAGGTGAACTGCATTCATGAATTGGTGTCACAGTAAACATGTTACTTCTCCTGAACTTATATACAGGTTTAATATAATTCCAACAAAAATCTCAGCAAGATTTTTTTGTAGACACAGACAAGATTATTCTAAAATTTATATGGACCGGCAAAGGAACTAAAATAGCTAAAACATTTTTGAAAAAATACAGTGGGAAAATTAGTCTATTAAATTTCAAGACTTTTTTTTATAGCTACAGCAATCAAGATTCTGTAGTACTGGTGGAGGGATAGACACATAGATCATTGGAATACACCAGAAAAGCCAGATTATTTGTTACCAGGGATTAAGGATGAGGTGGGGGCAGGAGGAAAGTGGATGTGGAGATAAAACAGCAACATAAAGGATCCTTGTAGTGACAGAATTGTTCTGTATCTTGACTATTAATGTCAATACCCTGGTTGTGATATGCAATGTAACATGACCATTGGGGGAAACTAGGAAAAGGGTTTATTAGGATCTCTCTGTATTGTTTCTTACAACTTCATGTGAATCTATGATGATCTCAAAATAAAAAGTTTAATTGAAATAAAAACACATGATAATATCTTAGATTTCTATTCGGGCCAAGATGGAATAACAGACGTGATTTAACTTTCCCACCCAAAATGACCAAAAATAACAGACAAAATACATGAAAAAACAGTTTTTAAGATACTGGAATAAGGCAACAAAGGAAAATGATCTCTGAGAGATGGGAAACAAACAAAGTAAGTCCTGTGAATGCTCCAGCTTTCGCCTTGAGAGAGTTTTCAAGCCACGGCAAAGGGAGGGAAAATGCAGGTAGAGCATGATTCCCTGAGGTGAGGAGATAGAACTGAGAATCCAGTGGGGGCAGGGAAGGAGGCGGCTAGACTTTGCAGGGTATAGTACCAGAGAGGAGAAAGCTGCACTGAGAGAGAAACTTGGAGACCTTCAGAGGGCCTACCTTGAGTCTTCAGCAGAGAACTAATCACTGCATAAATATGAGAAAACTGCTGAAGCCAGGAAAAAGAACCATCCAAAAGGATTAGAGTGAACAGTGACTGGCACTCACACAGGACTGGGAACAGTGACTGTTCCCAATAGCCAGACTGGAAAACATAATTCATGGGATATTGGGTAGAGTATTCAGGAAGATCTTGCCTCAAAAGTGGGAAGTAATTAGCTGTAGACTAAGCAGTGTTTCACATCTACCTAACAAATCACAAAAGCAGACTCAAAAGGGTCAAACTGTTTCCAAGCAAATTAACTGCATCCCAGAACAAAGCTCAAGAGTATTTTTAGGAATACAAAAACATCCAGCACGCCAAAAGGTAAAAGTACCATGAGTGCAAAGAAGTAGGAAAACATAACCCATATTAAGGAGAATAACTGATCAATCAAAACTGACCTGGATATTAGATTTAGCAGACAATGTAACTAAAACAGTTAATATCACTGCATGGCATATGTTTAAAAAGGTAAGTGGAGACATGGAAGATACAAAAACAGACTCTAATATATCTTCTGCAGGTGAGCTACCATGTCTGAAATGAAAAATACGATGGATGAAACTACTGGCAGATTAAACATGACAGAAAAAAAGGCTAGTGACCTTGAAATACAGCAGTAGAAATTATCCAAAATGAAATTGAGAAAAAAATAAAAAAATTTAAAGAGCATCAACTGTGGGATAATTTAAAGTGGTTTAATATATGTATAATTGGAGTTTCTGAAATTGGAATGCAAACAGAGAGAGAAAACAATATTTGAAGAAATAATGGCTGAAAATACTCCAAATTTTATTAAAACTATAAACCTGTGGATTCAACAACCTCAAGCAAAGAAATATGAAGAAAATTACATCAAGACAGATCACAATCAAATTGCTCAAAACCAGTGATAAAGTATTAAAAGAAGCCAGAGGAAAAAGACAGCTTACACACAGAGAAACAAAGATACAGATGACCGATTTCTCATTAGAAATAATGCAGGCAAGAAGACAGAGGAGCAACATCTTTAAAGTACTGAAAGAAAAAACTGTCAACCTACAATTCTATATCTAGCAAAAATATTTTTCAAAAATGCAGGTGAAATAAAGATGTTTTCAGACATGAAAGCAAAAGAATTCATCACCAGCAGACCAGCAGTACAAACAGTGACAAAGGAAGTCCTTTAGTGGAAGGAAAATGATACCAGCTGGAACTATGGGTCCACATAATAGAATGAAGGGCACCAAAAATGGTAACTATATGGAGAAATATATAAGATATTTTTTATTATGTAAGTCTCTTAATTGATTGTTTAAACAAAACTAATATCAGTGTATTATGGGGTTTATAATACCTGTAAAAGTAAAATGTATGACAGCAACAGCAGAGGTAGGAGGGGACACATACTATTCTAATAAATGAACTTATACTATTCACTATACCTTACAAGGTATAATGTCACTTGAAGGTAGCCTGTGATAAATTAAGGAGGTATACTACAAAACCTAAAATAACCACTAAAATAAGAGTTGTAGCTAATAAGGTCAATGAATGAGATAAAATTGAATAATAAAAAATACACAATCCAAAAGAAGGCAAAAGAAGAGGAAAAAGGCAACAAAGAAGAGATGGGACAAATAGAAAACAAATAGCGAGATGGTAGATTGAACCTAAACACAGAGATAATCACATTAAATTCAAAAGTCTAAACAACATAATTGGACTTCCCTGGTGGTGCAGTGGTTAAGGATCCACCTGCCAATGAAGGGGACATGGGTTCAAGCCCTGGGTCCAGGAAGATCCCACATGCTGTGGTGCAACTAAGCCCGTGCGCCACAACTACTGAGCCTGAGTTCTAGAGCCCGCGAGCCACAACTACTGAGCCCATGTGCAACAAATACTGAAACCCGCATGCCTAGAGCCCATGCTCTGCAACAAGAGAAGCCACCACAATGAGAAGCCCGCGCACCACAACAAAGAGTAGCCCCCACTCGCCGCAGCTAGAGAAAGCCCGCGTGCAACAACAAAGACCTAACACAACCAAAAATAAATAAATAAATAAATTTATTAAAAAAATAAACACTGTAATTAAAAGGTAGACTTTATCAAATTGTGAGAATATGGTGCCTACAAGAAAAATATTTTACATATAAAGACACAAATGGTTAAAAATAAAAGAATGGAAAAATATATACCAGGGTAACATTCTAAAAAACTAGAATGGCTATATTAATATCAGGCAAAATCAATTCCAGAGCAAAGACTATTGCCAGGGATAAAAAGGGTCATTTCAAAATGATAAAGGGGCTAATTTATGAAGAGAACATAACCATCCTAAATGGTTATGTACCTAATAACAGAGCTTCAATACACATAAATAAAAAAAAAAATTACAGAACTGCAAAGAGAAATAGATAAATCCACAATTGTAATCTGAGTTTTCAATACCATTTTCTCAATAATTGACAGAACAAGTATATATAAAGTTGCAGAAGTCTTGAACATTATCAACCACCTTGATCTGACATTCTAGAACAGCATATTCTTTCCAAATACACAAGAACATTTACTAAGACAGATCATACTCTGTACCATAAAGTAAGTCTCACAAATTTAAAAGGACTCAAGTCATACAAAATATGTTCACTGACCATAACAGAACTAAATCAGAAATCAATAACAGAAAGATCTCTGTAAAATCTCGATTGTTTGAAAACTAAACACGGGACTTCTAAATAACCCATGAATCAGAGAAGAAATTAAAAGAGAAATTGTAAAACATTTTGAACTGAATAAAAATAAAACACAACATATCAGAATTTGCGGGATGTTGCTAAGATAGTACTTAGGGGAAAATGTCTAGCACTAAGGGAGTATATTAGAAAAGAATGGTCTCAACTCAATGAACTCAGCTTCCATCTTAAGAAACTAGAAAAAGAACAAATTAAAGCCAAAATAAGCAGGAGAAAGGAAATAAAGATCAGAGCAGAAATCAATGAAACAGAAAACAGAAAACAACAGAGGAAAATCAATGAAACAAAAAGTTGCATTCTTCTAAAAGATTGATAAAACAAAACTGATAAACCTCCAGGCAGACCAATCAGGAAAAATGACACAAGTTACCAAAATCAGGAAAGAAACAGGTGATATTACTACAGATTCTACAAATATTTAAAAGGATAATAAGGAATATTATGAATAATTTTATGCCTATACATTTGATAAGTTAGATAAATGGACAAATTCCTTGAAAAACACAAACCACCAAAGCTCACTCATGAAAAAAACAGATAATCCAAATATTTTGATATTGATTATAGGAATTTATAGTTTAAAACCTTCCCATAAAAAAAAACTCCAGGCCCAGAAGGCTTCGTAGGAGAACAGCTCTGCCATGGCACCTGGCTACTTTGCAATGCCACAGAGTCAAGGCTCAACTGTAGTCTGACCCATGTCTTGGCAGAATCCTCTGTTATCTTACAAGAAACATGATGAGATGGGCACTCTTGTGAAAATCTGTCACCGAGTCATTTCTCATCCACCTCTCTGTCTTGTGGGAGACTTCCATGAGGAATTTCTCAGCTGCTTCCCTGGTTCCAATGATGTCCAATTCATCTTGGATTGTCCAATTCATCTTTCTTAGTGTATAGCTGCAGAGTATAAACTGCTTAGTTGTAGCAGAGTTGAGTCCTCCACCACAGAGTGCCTAGAAGAGCATCTTACCCCTTCGGTTTGGTATTATCCTGTGGCACTAAGGATGTGGGGAGCTCTAATAACATGATCTTCCCTTGCTGTATACATCTATTTGGGACTGTTTCCTCCTTACCAGCTGAATCTATGGAAGTGCAGCAAGCCAACCTAGCAGGTACTACTTAACTGCTGCTAGGAATTGCTTGATCACCCAATAGGCTTCACTGGCACATTCTTTCAAACATTTAAGCAAAAAACAAACAAAACACTAATTCTAATCAACTCTTCCAGAAGATTGAAGATGACTAACTCATTCTACGATCATTACCCTGATACTAAAATCAGACAAAGGCATCATAGGAAAAGAAAACAGCAGACCAATATCCCTCATGTACGTAGATATAAAGATTTGAAATAAAACTTTAGCAAATGAATTCAACAATGTATAAAAGGAAGAATACATCATGATCAAGTGGGGGTTATCCCAGGAATGCTGGGTTGGCTTAACACTAGAAAATTAATTAATATAATCCACAAATTATAAACAAACTAAAAAAGAAAACCCATGTGATCATTTCAATAGATGGAGAAAAAGCATTTGATAAAATCCAACATCCATAGAAATTCTTAGTAAACTAGGAATAGAAGAAAACTTCTTCAACCTGATAACAGGAATCTGTAAAAGACCTACAGCTAACATCATACTTAATGGTCAAGAACAAGACGAAGACATCTACTCTCATCGCTTCTATCCAACAATGTATTGGAATAGAAGGCAGATTGAAAAGGAAGAAGTAAAACTATCTTTATTAGCAGATAACATGATCATCTATATAGAAAATCCAATGGAATCTACCAAAAAAAACGCTACTAGAACTAGTGAGTTTAGCTAGGTTTCAGGATACAAGATGAATATACAAAAGTCAGTTGCATGTCTATATGCTAGAAATGAATAATCAGAAACTGAAATAAAAAAGCAATACCATGTACAGGAGTACCCAAACTACGAAATACTTAGGTATAAATCTGAAACAAGATGTGAAAGACCTGTACACAGAAAACTCCAAAACATTGCTAAGAGAAATTAAAGAAAATCTAAATAAATGAAGATATATAACTTGTTCCTCCGTGGGAAGACTCAATATTGTTAAGATGGCAGTTGATCTGTAAGTTCAACAATGATCCCAATAAAAATCCCAGCAGGCTTTTTGTAAAACTGGACAAGCTTATTGTAAAATTTAACTGGGAATACAAAAAACTGAGGATAGCCAAAACGACTTTGAAAAGGAAACACAAAAGTTAGAGGGCTAACACTACCTGATTTCAAGACTTATTATAAAGCTACAGTAATCAAAACAGTGTGATACTGATGTAAAGATAGATAAACAGATCAAGAGAATGAACAGAGAGTCCAGAAAAAGATCTGTGCATTTACGGACAATTGATTTTTGACAAAAGTACAAAATCGACTCAACAGAATAATAGTGTTTTCAACAAACATTGCTGGAACAACTGAATAGCTACATGCACGGAAAAAACCCACAATACTCTGATCCATATCTCACAGCATAAACAAAAATTAACTCAAAATGGATCACAGACCTCAATGTAAAACATAAAAGTTGAAAGCTTTTAGCAGAAAACATAAGAGAAAAACTTTGTGACCTTGGGTTAGGCAAAAATTTCTTCGATATGACACCCAAAGCACAACCTATAAAAAAATTAATTGATAAACTGGACCTGGTCAAAATTTTTAAAATTCTCCTCTTTGAAAGACACTGTTAAGAGACTGAAAAGACAACTCACGCGCTGGGTGGAAAATACTGGTGAAGCATATATCCGATAAGGGACTTGAATCCAAAATGTGTGAAGAACCATCAAAGCTCAATAAGAAAACAAACAATCCAATTAAGAAATGGTCAAGGGCTTCCCTGGTGGCGCAGTGGTTAAGAATTCGCCTGCCAATGCAGGGGACATGGGTTCAAGCCCTGGTCTGAGAAGATCCCACATGCCACGGAGCAACTAAGCCCGCGCGCCACAACTACTGAGCCTGCGCTCTAGAGCCCGCAAGCCCCAACTACTGAGCCCACGTGCAACAACTACTGAAGCCTGTGTGCCTAGAGCCTGTGCTCCACAACGAGAAGCCCGTGCACCACAACGAAAAGTAGCCCCTGCTCGCTGCAACTAGAGAAAGCCCGTGCGCAGCAATGAAGACCCAATGCAGCCAAAAATAAATAAATAAGTAAATTAAAAAAAAGAAATGGTCAAAAAACTTGGACACTTCACCAAAGATATACAGCTAGCAAATAAGCATATGAAAAGATGTTCTACATCATTAGTCCATTAGTGAAATGCAAATTAAAATCATAATGAGGTATCACTACACACTTATTAGAGTGGCTAAAATGTAAAAGACCGATCATATCAAGTGTTAGTGAGGATGTAGAGGAATTGGAGCACTCATACACTGTTGATGGGAATGTAAAATGGTACAACCAATTAATTTAGAGAAGAGTCTGTCAGTTTCTTAAAAGGTTAAACATACATTTGCTATATGACATATCATTCTACTTCTAGGCATTTATCCAAGAGAAAAGAAAGCATATGTCTATACAAAGACTTGAACACAAATTTGTTTATAGCAGCTTTATTTGTAAATATTCCAAACTGGAAGTAACACCAATGTCCATCCACAGGTTCATGGATAAGCAAATTATGATATATGCATACTGTGGAATACTACCCAGCAAGAAAAAGGAATGAACTATTGACACACACACCAACATGGATGAATCTCAAAATAACTATACTGAGCCAGACAAAAGGAGTGCCTACTATATGATTCCACTTATATACAACTCTAGAGAAGACAAGTTCATTTGTAGTGACAGAAAGCACTCAGTGGGGAGGGACGGGAGGAAGGAATCATAAAGGGTCATGAGAAAACTTTTTGGGGTGTTGAATATGTTCACTATTTTGATTAAGTTGATGGTGTTTTCACAGGATATACATATGTCAAAACTTATCAAATTATAGACTTTCAATAGTGTGGTTTATTGTATAACAATTATACTTCAATAAAGCTGCTAAAAACCCCTGATATTTTCAGAATCACTCAAGAATGAGATATTTATAAGAAAAAAGAGTTTGTAACTATGTGTGGTGATGGATGTTAACTAGAGTGTTACCATTTTGCAATACGTACAAATATTGAATCATTATGCTGCACACCTGAAACTAATATGTTACATGTCAATTATATCTCAATAAAAAAAAGAAACTGAGGGCTTCCCTGGTGGTGCAGTGGTTGAGAATCTGCCTGCCAACGCAGGAGACACGGGTTCGACCCCTGGTCTGGGAGGATCCCACATGCCGCGGAGCAACTAGGCCCGTGAGCCACAACTACTGAGCCTGCGCATCTGGAGCCTGTCCTCCGCAACAAGAGAGGCTGCGATAGTGACAGGCCCGTGCACCGCGATGAAGAGTGGCCCCCGCTTGCCACAACTAGAGAAAGCCCTCGCACAGAAACGAAGACCCAACACAGCCGAAAATAAATAAATAAATAAATAAATAAATAAATAAATAAATAAATAAATAAATAAATAAATGAAACTGAGATAGAGATAAATGCTACGTTATTGGCAGATTACTGCACTTTGAGTTCTTACTTCACAATGCTGTGTGGCACGGTGGGAAGAGTAGCTTTTCCATCAGAAAATCTTGCTTGTTAAGTCCACCTCTTCTATAAACTTACTAACCTCTCAATCTTCAGTATCCTTATCTCTAAAACTTTCCTGCTTATATATTTATGATTATATTTACTACTTATTTACCATATCATTTACCACTTTACCTGATACATGAAACCTACCCTACTTGTGTATATTAGCTCAAAGACTCATTATTTTAGGTCAAACTTAAATTTAAAAAGTCTCTCTTCTGGCAATAAGCATGTTTAAAAATATGCTCGGTTTAAAAAACAGTATGAGGAAATGGAACCTTTGAAACAGTGAATAATTGTTTTCTAATGTGGAAAACAATGCCTTTTTTTTTTTTTTTTAAACCAACTTTACTGAATTCTTCTAGAGGCTAAGCAAGGTAAGAGGTATGATATGCTTTGAAAAACTCTGAAAACTTTTTACAAATATAAGATGCTATTACTAAACTATGTTTTATGTATATGTGGCTAATGTAATATTTAGGAGTACAGGGTATTGGTGGTTCCAAAGACCAAAAAATTGAAGTGGGATTCTCAATATTCAATTAATTTTAATTAAATGTCCACTAAATGTAGGCACTGGAGAGCTAAAGTTGAATGACGTGTCTTACATCTGTCATCAAATGAAATCCTTAAAGCATCTAGGTGAGGAAAATGAGGCTGGGAGGCGTCAAGCAGGAAGTAGCAAGTAAGAGAGCTAGTATCTGAGCCCAGATTGTCCAGACTCCAAAGCCGTTGTGCCATCAAAATTGCTTATAGTTACAAAGGCACTTGACACTGGCCAATCACGCCACCTATGTGCTCTACGTAAGTATATAATGTTTATAATTGCACATATGATATCTATATAATATATGTATATAAACACATATGTAATAAACAAATTACAAAGTAAAAATGAGAAATTCCCCCATGTCCTATATTAAGGAAGACGATACGTACATCCGTGCCATAGATGAGGAAATCACCAGTTAAGGCATGACATAAAATACGGCACTTATCATCCACTGCTGGGAAAAGTCGAGTCTCACGTTCTTCTTGAGCATCCAACGTTTCACTTTCTATCTAAAACATAAAGAATAATAGTGGATCATAGATTTATCTGGATAAACCTGGTTTGCAACATCTAAGGGGTAGGGGAGAGTCTTTCTCTTAAGTTCAGCTAAACATTCAGACTCACCAAACTATCACAGACCAGTTTACTCAGAAAGATATCAGGAAGGAACCCAGCTTGCCAGCAGGGCACATTAAACATCCCTTTTAATGGGAATAGTCTCCGCAGCAGGCTCTGCAGTTGTCTAGTAGCTAGTCTCTTTGGCTTCCCAGAAGCAAAGAGCCAAGAAACAGATGTGGGAGATGCCCTGGTTGAGAAGCCCCATATTTCAGGGGCCAATATCTCTTGAGCAACTCAACAGGCATAGTTTCAAGACCCCCACAAGTGACATGCCCAAATACATGGGTCAGTGCATTCCAGGAAGCCAGACGTATGGCATTCCCATCAGTTTTTACAATTTACTTATAGTTCCTCCTAGATGCAGTTTACACAGTCATTTTTACCATAAGCAATGTTGTGAGTAGCACAGCTGAAACTCTGTCAGGTTTCATGGGAACAGAGCTTGGGAGTTAACTGAACAGTTTGTGCAGAAGGGTAAGGAGTTCTGTTAATCCTTTATCCGTATCTGGCTTTCTAGCTAGTCTGTCATATGGTTGCTTCTTTATTTTTTTTATTTTTTAAAAATAAATCTTTATTTTAGAATGCTTTTAGATTTTTAGAAAAGGTGTGAAGATAGTAGAGTTCTCATATACCCCAAACCCGGTTTCCCCTATCATTGACACATTACATGAGTATGGTACGTTTATCACAAATAATAACGAATATCGATACATCATTTATAACATAACTCCATACTTTATTCAGATTTCCTAGTTTTTACCCTAATGCCGTTTTTTTGTTTTTTTAACATCTTTATTGGAGTATCATTGCTTTACAATGGTGTGTTAGTTTCTGCTGTATAACAAAGTGAATCAGTTATACATATACATATGTTCCCATATCTCCTCCCTCTTGTGCTCCCTCCAACCCTCCCTATCCCACCCCTCTAGGTGGTCACAAAGCATATGGTCGCTTCTTGACCAAAGTTCTTGATAATAAAACATTAGGCTGTTCATCACTTACCTGAGCAGGCCTCAGGACATCAAAATTATACTTACCAAATGTAACTGGACTTTGCCTTCAAAAAGTGCAGCTGCATAGTCAGAATGAAGGCAAACGCTGGCTACTGTCCCCAGATACTCCACATCTTTCAATTTTTTAACAGCTGCAGCAATTAAAACAAAACCAAACACATAAAATATAAATAAAATGATCTAATTAATGATTTGCAAATAAGTTTTAAACGTGTGCCTTTGCAAGAATATTCTGAACCTAAAATTTTTATTTTAGCCATTTTAAAGAAAATCTTAGTTGCCATATAAATTTGCCTTCAGGAATTTCATAGTGGTTCACATGCAACAAAGTAATGTAAAATAAAATCACATGCAAAACAACCAAAAATTAAACCTTAGTGACAGTAAGCTTAATAGAACATCTAAGGATAATTCTCAGGTTGGCTCTGTTCCTGAGGGATATCTGACCTCCAGTGGGGAAAGGGGTGGAGAGGAGGAAGGAGGGGAAGAAAAAGCAAGGCTCACTTCAGATGCTAATGGTCATTTTTCAAAGAATAAAGCGGGGGAGGGAATCAACATTTACTAAGTACCCACCAGACCAAGAAGTGCCTAAGAAAGACCGTGTGCAAAAGCAGATCACACATTTTATTTCATTTAATTTTCCTCATAAGTAGAAGAATCCTCATTTTCCAGATGAGTAAACCAATGCTCAGAGGGGTAAAGAATTTGTCTACAGGCACCCAGCTAAAAGGGGCAGAAGGGAATTTGAACCCAGGGCCCAATTCTAAAGATCACACTCTGCCCCACTATACCATGGTGTCTTCACAACAAAGGTAAAGAATAAAACCTTTCCAAAATTTATGCAAATTTTTTAGAAGATTTGCAAAACCATTTAAGCTAAGAAACAGATGTCTGAAGAAAAAGAGTGAAAGACTTGGTCTTAAAAGAAACTATCAGTGCTTCCCAAATAAAAACAAATTATATGCTAGGTAAGAAAACAACTGGATTTAGACTTGCCGTTCTCTCCAAGGACATAAAACCAAGCTCGATTATTCATTCCCACAGCCAGATGATAAAGCCCTACTGCTACAAAGTTGGGTTCCACATCCACAGAAACTGTGACTGGTAGCTCCTATAATAGAGAAAAATAACAGTAGTTAACCGCTGAAACTGTTTTGATTTTATTAATAAATAAAAGTAACACTGTTTTCATACTCCTTCAACAGGATTGGCTATGGTGACTTCAAGGAGGGAGGTGAGATATGCAATCCTGGTGCTGCAGGCATCCCCGAGGATAGGGAGCTTGGTCAGGAAAACATGGAGCGATCCCCTCTGGGTAGACAGTGCCAGCAACTGACCATCATCTGTCCAGGACAAGGTGCCCAACCCTGAAATAATGGACATAATAAAGGATTATTCAAAAACAGAGATACTGTTGCAGGCAAACAAGCAACTGTCTTCACTTAAGCTGCCAGAGGCATAAAAATTTTCAAATTTTAGAAATAGTTTAAATAGTCTTTATTTAGACTAGGACATTCATCATGGATTGGCTTATGAACATGAGCCCTGATTCATTCAACACTGGCTCAAAGGGAAGGTATGTAAGAATTTAGTTTTTGCAACTGGATTTGGGATAAAACGCACCAGAAATCTTTGAATCAAAGTGGACTTATATGCTTCTAGTCAAGGAGTATGACTCAACATAATTACTAAAATAAGGAGGCTATCTTAGGGAACTCTAGTAAAAGGTGTTAATTTTATTCCTCCTATAATTAATGCAAACCATACAGTAACACATTACTTTCTGTAATCGAAACGATAAAATGTCAATCTGCTACAGAAAAATCGGTACCTTTATTTTCATCATCCAGGTTGATTATAGCATACATGTCTTTTAATTCTGCCAAGTCATGGATTTTAATGCTGAAAAATAAAAAAAAGTCCTTTAAATATGAGCGCTAAGTTAAATTGTTTT
Organism: Balaenoptera acutorostrata; assembly: GCF_949987535.1. Taxonomy (NCBI): domain Eukaryota; kingdom Metazoa; phylum Chordata; class Mammalia; order Artiodactyla; family Balaenopteridae; genus Balaenoptera; species Balaenoptera acutorostrata. The sequence continues at coordinate 79,293,125 of NC_080068.1, forward strand.
TGTTCACAAACAATTATAAGCTATGGAACAGGTCAGTGTTCTTCAAAAAGGGATGTACAGGAGGATCCACTGGGTTAAGGTAAGAAAATATTAAATTTTCTATATTTAATTATATTTTATCCTTTAAATTTTTGTTTGTTTATTGAGATGTGGGGTAGGGTTGTGCCTAGTACATTTAAGTCCATGATGCATTGAGTTAAGTTTTGATTAAGGTGTGAGGTTTAGGTTCAGGTTAATTTTTTTGGTGTATGCATCTCCAACTGCTCTAGCACCATTTGTTGAAAAGGCTATTTTCATTCTATTTAGTTACTTTTGCATTTCTGTCAAGAATCAGTTGTGCATATTTGTGTGGGTTTATTTCTGGCTTCTCTATTCTGTTCCCATTAATCTATGGCCTTGATTACTGTAGCTACATACTAAGCTTTAATATCAGGTAGAATTTTATTGTTCTTTTTAAAAGACTGCTGTTAGCTATTTTAGGGCCTATGATTTTGCATATATATTTTAGAATAAGCTTTCTCTATCTACAAAAAACCATGCTGGGGTTCAGATATGAATTTCATTAAATCTATAGATCGATTTGGAGAGAACTGGAATCTTTATTGTGTTGAGTCTGCCACTCAATGAACACAGTATGTCTCTCCATTTATTTGCATCTTCTTTGATTTCTTTCAGCAGCATTTTGTAATTTTCAGCATACAGAACTTGTACATATTTTGTGAAGTGTGTATCTAAGTATTTCATTTTCTTTGGATTGATTAAAAATGGTATATTTTAAATTTGGTTTCCACATGTTCATTGTTAGTACATAGACATGCACTTGATTGTGTGTTGATCTTGTATCTTGCCACCCTGCTGAACTCACTTATTAGTTTTAGTTCTAAGAGTTTGTTTGTAGGTTCCTTGGGATTTCCTACATAGACTATCATGTCACCTGCAAATAAAAAATAGTTATACTTCTCCCATTCCAATCTGGATGTGGTTTATTTCTTTTTCTTGCCTTACTGCAGTGACTAGAATGTCTAATATTAGATTGAGTTAGAGTAATGAAAGTGGATATCCTTGCCTTGTTCCCAATCTTAGGGGGCCAGCATTCAGTCTTTCACCATAGAATATAATGTTATCTATAAGTTTTTTGTAGATGGTCTTTATCAAGTTGAGGTAATTCCCCTCTACTCCTAATTTGCTGAAAGTTTTTATTATGAATAGGTGTTAGATTTAGTGAAATTTTGTGTGTGTGTGTCAATTGATGTGATCATATGATTTTTCTTCTTTGACTGATGATATGGTAATTACATTGAGTTTTGAATGTTAAGCCAGCTTTGCATACTTGGAATAAATCCCACTTGGTCATGAGGTACAATTTTTTTTTACATTGCTGGATTCAGTTTGCTCAATTTTGTTGAGGATTTTTGTGTCTAAGTTCATGAGAGACAGTGGTCTCTAGTTTTCTTTCTTTTTTTAATACTATCTTTATTTGCTTTGGTATAGGGTAATACTAGCCTTATAAAATAAGTTGAGAAGTGTTTCCTCCTCTTTCTGAAGAGATTTTGTAAAATTGGTGTTAATTCTTTTTTAAATGTTTGGTAGAATTCTCCAGTGAAACCATCTGGATGTGAAGATGTATTTTTCAGGAGCTTTAAAATTATTATTCAATGTCTTTAATGGTTACAGAGATAATTCAGATTATCTATTTCATCTGGGTTGAGTTTTGGTAGTTAGTGGCTTTTGAAAAACTGTTTTTTGTTTTTTGGAATATAGTTGATTTACAATGTTGTGTTAGTTTCAAGTACACAGAAAGGTGAATCAGTTATACATATACATATATCCACTCTTTTTTAGGTTCTTTTCCCATATAGGTCATTACAGAATATTGAGTCAAGTTCCCCATGCTATACAGTAGGTCCTTATTAGTTATCTATTTTATATATAGTAATATGTATATGTCAATCCCAATCTCCCAATTTATCCCTCCCCTCCCCTTCCCCCCTGGAAACCATAGGTTTGTTTTCTACATCTATGACTCTATTTCTGTTTTGTAAATAAGTTTATTTGTACCATTTTTTTAGATTCCACATATAAGCGATATCATATTTTTCTTTCTCCGTCTGACTTATTCACTCAATATGACAATCTCTAGGTCCATCCATATTGCTGCAAATGGCATTATTTTGTTCTTTTTTATGGCTGAGTAATATTCTATTGTATATATGTACCACATCTTCTTTATCCACTCCTCTGTCGATGGACATTTAGGTTGCTTCCATGTCTTGGCCATTGTAAATAATGCTGCAATGAACATTGGGGTGCACGAATCTTTTCGACCAACAGTGTAGGAGGGTTCCCTTTTCTCCACACCCTCTCCAACATTTATTGCTTGTAGATTTTTCTGATGATGGCCATTCTGACTGGTATGAGGTGATACCCCATTATAGTTTTGATTTCCATTTCTCTAATAATTAATGATATTGAGTATCTTTTCATGTGCTTTTTGGCCATCTGTATGTCTCCTTTAGAAAAATGTTTATTTAGATCTTCCACCCATTTTTTGATTGGGTTGTGTTCCCTAGCTTCTAAGTTGTCAAATTTCTGAGTATAAAGTTGTTTGTAGTATTCCTTTCTCCTTTTAATGGTTTTCAGATCTGTAGTGATAACCTCTATTTCACTCCTGATATTGGTGATTTGTGTCTTCTCTCTATTTTTGTCATCCTTGCTAGAGACTTATCAATTTTTTTCAAAAATTCCAGCTTTTTAATTAATTTTTTTCCTATTTTTAAATTTTCAATTTCTGCTCTTTATTACTTTCTTCCTTCTGCTCTGGGCCTATTTTGCTCTTCTTTTTCTAGTTTCTTGAGGTAGGAACTTAGCTAATTGATTTGAAATCTTTTCTTTCCTGTGTATGAATTTATACTATAAATTTTCTTCTCAGAAATGCTTTAGCTGCCTCTCATATATTTTGATATGTTGCATTTCCATTTTCACTAAGTTCTATGTATTTTTAAATTTGCTTTGAGATTTACTCTTTGACCCATGAGTTATTTGGAAGTAGGTTGTCTACTTTCCAAGTGTTTAGAGAATTTCTTGTTGTCTTTCTGTTACTGATTTCAAGCATGATTACATGATGGTTAGAGAACACATTTTGTATGATTTCAATTTCAATTTGCTGAGGTTTGTTTCATGGTCCAGGATATGGTCTACCTTGGTAAATGTTCCATGGGTGCTTGGAAAAAATGTGTCTTCTGTTGTTGTTGGGTGGAGTGTTCTGTAGATGTCTGCTAGGTCTGGTTGGTTTACAGCACGGTCCAAGTCTGTTGAGAGTTTAGCTAAGCTACACCATGATGTAGCTGCCTTGGCATCTACTTTGGCCAAGTGGCTTGCAGGGACCTTAAACTAACACTAGTCCTTCCTGCACATGCATGCCCTACATAGCAGCCCACAGTCACAAGCAAAAGTAAGTTCCTTATGTGATTTCTCCAATAGCCCTTGTGACCAACAGTCTCCCCTGCCTCCACCTTACCTACCCAGCTATTTACCATTACTGTTTTCTTTTATTCTTTTTTTTTTTTTTTTTTAATTATTTATTTATTTATTTATTTATGGCTGTGTTTGGTCTTCGTTTCTGTGCGAGGGTTTTCTCTAGTTGCGGCAAGTGGGGGCCACTCTTCATCGCGGTGCGCGGGCCTCTCACTATCGCGGCCTCTCTTGTTGCGAAGCACAGGCTCCAGACGCGCAGGCTCAGCAATTGTGGCTCACGGGCCTAGTCGCTCCGCGGCATGTGGGATCTTCCCAGACCAGGGCTCGAACCCGTGTGCCCTGCATTGGCAGGCAGATTCTCAACCACTGTGCCACCAGGGAAGCCCTGTTTTCTTTTATTCTTGATGTTCCAAATTTCCTTCTGTCATCTGTTTTCTTCTATCTGAAGAACCTCCTTCAGCAATTCTTTTAGAGGAGGTCCACTGGCAGTAAATTCTCTTCATTCTCCTTCATCTGAGAATGTTTTTATTTCACCTTCATTACTGATGGATATTTTTACTGGATATAGATAGAGGTTTGGTTAACAATTCTTTTCTTTCAGCACTTTAAGAATGTTGTGAGTTTCCTTCTGGCCTCTATGGTTTATGGTGAGAAATCTGCTGTCATTCAAAATGTTCTCTGGCTGCTTTCAAAATCTTTTCTTTGCCTTTAGTTTTTAGCAGTTTGATTATGATGTGTCTGGGTCTAGATTTCTTTGGATTTACCCTTTTGGAGTTTGCTGAGCTTCTATAATATATAGGTTTATGTCTTTTGCCAAATGTGAGAGTTTCCGGCCATTATGTCTGAGATTCTTAAGACACAAATGTTAGACCTTTGGTAGTTTCACAGGTCCCTGAGGCTCTGCTCATTTTTTTTTTTTTTTCTGATCTTTTTTTCCTCTGGGTTCTGAATGGATATTTCTATTGCTCTACCTTCAACTTCACCAACTCTTTTACTCTGTGATTTCCATTCTGGTGTTACATACACTGCATTAATATTATGTTTTCAGTCCTAGAATTTCCATTTGGTTCTTCTTTATAGGCTGTGTTTCTTTTCTGAGACTGTTCCCATCTGTTTTGAGAATGCTAGCCCTTACTTCTTGGAGCATTTTTATAATAGCTGCTATTTCCATCATCTTGGCATTGGTGTCTTTTGATTGCCATTTCTCAAGTGAGTTGAAATTTCCCTGATTCTTCATATGTCAAGTAATTTGGGGTTATATTCTGGACATTTTGAATATTATGTTATGACACTCTGTCTTGTTTAAATCCCACAGAGAAGGTTAATTTTTTTTTTCTTTTTTTAAGCAGGCAATCAGCCCAGTTGGGTTCAGGCCACACATTTTAACCAGCCTTCTGTGGGTTATGATTTCAATGTCAGTTCCACTTCCAAAGCCTTTGCAGTGGTACTTGGATATGTCCCTGTATGCCTTACTCTTTGGCCAGTATAGGACCTGGGCTATGATCTATCCCTTATTTCAGTTCTCAAAGTCTTTGGTATGTGTTTAGGATGTGATACACACACACAGCTCAGGGATGAACCTGGGAGTTCATAAATATCTTTATAGGGTTGCTTTCCAGAGTTTCTCCTTCTCCAGGACCTCCCTGGTATATTCTGGTTCCCTGGGGCTCTGCTTTTTGGTCTTCCAGCAGGAAAGCTGGGGCTCTAGTTGCTCTGCTCTGCCTTGTATCTCCTACAACTGTGCCTGCAGCCACGTAGTGAGAGGACAGAGAGAAAAGTAAAGAACAAGGATAGGCCCCACCTTCTTGGGACCACAGCTCCTCCAATTGGAGAGGAAGGTTACCCTCCATCAGAGTTTTAGGTGCCTGTGGGTCCTTGCTGTCACTGCCATGGTGAGACTGCTTGGTGGCTGGGGGCATGAGAGAACAAAGAAAGACAAAAAAAAAAAAATAGGGGGATTTCCCCAACTTTCTCTGAGTGTTAGTTCTCTTTCCTGCAACTTGAGCCAGAACTAAAGGGCTTCTCTCAGAGTTCTCTCTCTCTGCCCCAGTGCTTACATCCAGGGTCCGGGTTTCAGGCTGCCTTGAGTCCTGGCTGAGAGAGACCAGAAGACAAATGGGAGACTCGCTGCTGGCTCAGTGATACTTCAAACGATGGCCTTCTTCTCCAATCTGCCTGCTACTATTTACTTTTCAGAGTCCTTAAATAGCTGTTCCATGGATTCTGTTCAGGTTTTATGGCTGTATTCAGTGAGAGTGACAGGGTGGAGTGTGCCTATTTTATTTTTAAGATTGATTTTCAAGCATACTCCATTTTAGGTTTTGTATTTAGCACGCATTTAGTATTTTAGGTATTACCCCGAGTGTTAAAGGCAGAGGTAAAGGCACGTTAGGAATTTTCAATTGTGAACATATTCTAACAGTGCAACTATGGTTGATAGATTCACATTAGTTAACAATGTCTTGGTGAATCTCTTGAATGTTCCTTATATAAGCTTTCCTGGGACTATGTGAATATAACTTACCAGTTATCACCACATGTAGCAGCTTTGTTAAGGGTCTGTGATACTGCAATACTGGTTAGACTATCTTTATGGTCACGAGCCTGAAATATCTCTTGACCGATCTCTCGAATATGAGTGGAAATGACCACAAAAATTCCACGTGAAAAACCAATCAAGATGTAGCCATCACCATACCTATAGCAACGAAGGCAATAACACAGTAAAAAGGGAGATTAACTATCATTTGCAATACAGTAAATAAGTAAATACCTTAAAACTAAGGAATTCGAGAATATAATTTATCAAGGGCCTATTTGCCAGATAATATGCTAGGTAGTTCCACATAATAAATCATAGACTGTAATCCAGAAAATGTTACATAGAGAAGTGAAAATGCTACAGACAAAAATTAAATATATTATAATTAGTAAGGGAAAACACAGGGGTATCCTTCTGTAATGAGCTTTTGTACATACCAACTATAGCAGACAATGTTGCCGTAGCGCTGCTGAAACTCCAGATCAATTGGGCTATCTGGTTCATTCAGATTAAAAAGAAACAAAGTTTTCTTGCCAACCACTACACTTATCTGCCAGAAAATAAAAGAGATTATGAAATGAATTACTCAGTACTTCATGAAAAGACTAATAAGCAAATCCAAACAGCATAAACCTAATTTAGAAAAACAATGAGCCAAATTTAGCATGTTAAATGTTATAATTAGTAAGGTAACAATATGACTAACTCAAAACATTTGTAAAATTTTACTAATATACAGTCTGGGAAGGATCCTTGGCTTCACATATATGCAATACACCCTTGGAAGTACACTAAAATAGCTCGATGGAATAACCTTTTAAAATTCTCTGTACCTCTAATATGAGTCCTGTGCAGTACAGGAAGGTAGGTCTGACATAGTTCCGTTAAAACTGAATTCATAAAAAAAAAAAAAAAAAAACTGAATTCATATCTGGAGTATAGAGAGTCTTCTATCCTAAGGCCGTCTGATTTTGATTTTGGGCTATCTGGGATTACAGGTCCACACCTGTGTGGATAATCTAGCTCGGCTTTTTATAGCATCACTCTTCCCATCACCTGCAGGGTACTGGTCAATGTGGCTAGACTACTATCCCGCTGGTACAAGTCGGCACTTAACTATAATTCTCAGTTGAGGGTCTAACTGTGTTGGGGAGAGAAAAGAGTGCATTACTTATTTGGGCTCATTAAGGGTAATGGATATATATATGTAAAGAGAAACACTTTGATATATTTCCTTGATTCTAAGACGCTACCAGTTAGAAGTTATTATCACTTTAATAATAGCTTTTTGAGAAATAAAGGAACATTACTTCGTTAAATATATTCTTGTTGATTGTGAAAATCATCTGGATTTCAGAATGTTAAAATGTGGCAGGGAAAACAATCTAAGGTATTAAAAAAATAAAACTATAATTTCCAGAGCTCTGGTCCCCACATCTGATAGAGTGAAAATAAAAAAAAAGATAGAGAAATCAATACTCTTGCTTTTCAAGGTGCCCTCACTGTTTTTGCTACCGTAAGAATAAGAAAAGCAGCAAGTGTAACAGGAAGCTGTCCTCACTTGCTGTGATATTAGGTGGCAGCAGAAAAAACATTTAGGCCTGAGAAACTGGGGCCTGCATTGGTTTAATAAGGGAAGGACTATAATTTATTTATCACTATAGATTCTGAACCATACTAGAAAAGGAGACAGAATATCCTAAAAAATTACCAAAATAATTTGGGCCTGGATTTGATTTAGAACTCTTACTGTGCTTTCAGCAGTGGAGGTGCGGTCATCAGTCTTCATCATGGAAAACTGCATGTCGCTAGGCTCTGATCTCACTGGTGTCTGAAAAGGTGAAAATACTATCACTATGAATAAACCCCAAACTCAAATTCATTCTATTACTAAAACAGGTAACTTGCTTTCATTTCTGTTACAGGTTGGACTAACAACCTGAAAATCCCACTGCTACAAACTTCTAGAAATTCTGGATGAAACTGAACACGTATCTTATTAAATGGCTAAGATAAGCTTGAAAGAAGGTTAGGAAGATTTCCAGGGACCATAAGCAAAGATCAAATTGAAAACCAAAGTGTGTGCAGAAACTGATGCTGCAGATATCCAGAGCAGCAGCTGGTAAAGGGAGACAATAAGGAAGCCCATTTGGCTCAAGCTGGGCTTTGGGTCAGAAAAAATTCTTTTCAAATCAAAGACTTTCCCTCCTATGCTCATTGTGGTCTAAGGTCCAAAGTTATACTTTGAGTGGTCTAGAAACTCCCTGCAGTGTTTGGCCAAAACGAATCTAAAGCCTCTTCAAAGGCTGCAAAAACTTCCACAGTCAAGCCCTGCTGGAGATGAGCTCACAATTCAAAATGAGAAAACTCAGAAACAAACAATGGATCAAGAGGAAGAGTCACCAGATCTAAAAAGAACAGAATTATCAGAAAGAGATCATAAAATAAATACATTTAAAATGGCTAAAAACATAAAAGGACTCATAAATATAAGAAAAGACAACACTTTCTTTAAAAAGTCCAGGCAGATTTAAAAAAGAACTACAAAGTACTTTCTACAAATAAAAAGTAGAGCCATTAAAATAAAGACTCAATGGGATGGACAGAAGATTAGACAAATTTGAAGAAAGAATAAGTTAACTGATTTGAGGAAATTATCCTGAAGATTGCAAAGGGTGACAAAAAGAAACTATGAAAGAGAGATCAAGAGATATAAGAAGATCCAACATATGTCTAACAGTTGCTCTGGAAAGACAGAATAGAAAGGGCAAGAGGTGAATTTCAAAGAGATAATGACTAAGAACTTTCCAGGATTGATGAAAGACAGCAATCTTCAGATTCAGGAAGCAAGACAAGTCCTCAGCAGGATAAATAAAGATAAATCCACACAAGTTACAATGGAGTGCTCTGCAGAATAGCCAAGTCAAAGCAATGCAGAGAAAATACCAGACAAAACAATACTTATAACGTATGTTTTGTTTACGGCATCATAACTTAAGTAGTATGCCAAATTCTGGAAGCATAGTTCTTGGGGATTAAAAATGGGAAATAGTTGTCTTGTATGTTAATAATGGCTCAGTGGTAATGGCTTCCTTGGATGTTATGTGTAGAAAAGTATTCTAAGGTCTTGATTCAGTGAAGAAAAAAAGTGCCAATATCTACTGATGATGTGTGATATGGATACAAGAGGGGGGACCTGTAGATTCTAATTCTAAAGGACACCAGTATAGATGGATCAAAATTACAAGGTTTCTAGAAACTATTTTTTACAGTAATGCTATATATATATATTTTTTTAACAACTTTATTGTAATGCCATATTAACCTTCCTTAAGAACCATTGTAATCATGCTATGGTCTGCTCAACATGATTGAGTTACTTCTATCTCACTTTCAAAGCTTTCCAGATACAAGAACCAACTTTCTTCTTCAGACTTATCTTCTATAAATTCTCAATCAAAGCCCAAATCTTCAGTCAGTCCAGTCTGGAATAAGCCATGAACAAGCTGTAATAAGTTTTTCCTCTTATCTTTGTTCTGTTCTGCTTGGAGTGAATGATAGCGACTGCTAAATGTCTTACAATACCCATTAAAACAAGTTTTAGCAGGGCACATGATCACCTAGGCAGACTAAATTTGCAGCTTCCTTGGCAGCAGCAAGGTGTGACCATATAACTAGGTTCTGGTCATATGATACGAATGGAAATTATGATTGCATCTTCCAGATTAGGTCGTTCACAAATTTCTTGCACTCCACTTCTCTTTTTCCCTTCCCTGGGGCTGAAATGAGGTGCTGGTATGCTTCCTTTAACCATGCACATGAGGGCAAAACACCCTAGAAAATGGCAGAGCAATAAGATGGAAGGAAGGGAGGGGAAGGAAGGAAGGGGGACTTTATACAACCTTGAGAAGCAGAGATACATAGATGACATGCTTACCCCTCTCTGTTTTATGAGAAAAAGAAAGAGGAAAAACCACCCAAACTACCATATTCTTAGAGTCCTTGTAATTTTGGGTCTCGTTGTTACAATAGTTTAGCCTACACCCTGACGGATTTAGATCATCTTCTCTCTTACAGATTCACAATCCAACTTTCATTTATCTCCTCTATCTCACAAATGTTATAGGACTTGTAAGCTATATCACACAATTTGATAATCATATAAGATGATATATGTTTTATCATGATTCGTTTTCTCTTCTTGAGAGTAGGGGGCCTATGGTGGGCAGCCTCTAAGATGGTCTGGAATGATCCTCACCTCCTGGTATTCATGCCTTTGTGTAATCCCCATCCCGGCCCCTCATTGTAGCCTGGGCCTAGTGACTCACCTCTAGAGAACAGAATACAGCAAAAATAATTTTGAGATCAGGTAATTTATTAATGATTGCAGCTTAAGTCTTGAATGACTATTCTCACTCCCTTGCCAGCTGCTTTGTTGTGGTCCCCAGTCAAGCCTTCAGATAAGACTGCAGTTCAGACTGATAAAATGATTGCAGCCTCATGAGAGATCCTGAGGCAGAAGCACCCAGCTTAGCTGCACCTGGATTCCTCATCCACAAAAACTGCAAAGCAATGTTTGTTGTTTTAAACTGCTAAGTTTTGGGGGTAATTTATTATGCAGCAATAGATAGTTAATATAGGGCCATATTTCATATTTCTTCTGTAGTCATATTTCATATGTCTTCTACAGTACATAGCACAGTGCCATGTAACTAGCAGGTATTCAAAGAATGTCAACATTGCTCTAGAAGTAATAAATCATAAGCCAAGTCATCCAAAGTGAAATTTTGCCACTGGTGAGCTTCTATAGCTACGGGTAATACAAATTCCCTTGAGAAGAGCCTCTGAAGATCTAATCAATCTTGGGAAATTTGAACATCAGTAAAATTTAACCCTAAAATTAAATTTAATTAGGATTAGTTTTGGAAGCAATTTAACATATCAGCTAAAGGAGTGGGCTTTAGAATCAGGCAGTTGATTACATTACCTGACTCTGAGTCCAGTTGTTAACATTTAGGCTGTAAATATACATATATAAAATAAGAGTTATTTCACAAATATACTGTTTGACTATAACCACAGAGCTGATAATCCATGCTAATACTAGCCAATGGGAAATGTACAAAGGAGGATATTTGGATAAAGTATTCATATTAAAGAAAAATGTCCTAATACATTAAAAAAATTTGATGTTTAGAATGTGAAGTTACTGTATACATATCTCACATAGAGATTTTTAAATTTTATAGATCAGTTTGATAGACAAACTTTGTTTTGGAAGAAAATTTGAATATAGCAGACCAAAGAGATGTTACTGTATTACCTGTCTTATCGTGTCACCTTCCTGATTACTAACTGTAATCATTTTATCTTCACCACCTAAAGCAAGCATGTTTTCTGCATTCCAACATCCACATGTGATTCTCTTAGTATGTTTTCCTGAAAAAGAGATGATTTTTGTACATATTGATTTCTCAAAAAAAATTTTAGATATCTGTGATGTTAATCTGAAAGTTTAGGTAATATACCATGGAAATTAAACAGACAAGAAATTTTAAATCTCATCAAAGCAGTTAGTGTCTAAGCAACCTTATTTAAAACAGTTTATTACCAAGTTGTAAATCAAGATACAGGCATATGAGGGCAATCCTGTTTTCCAATTTTTTATGTGCATATGAGCATAGGTCCTAACGTAAAAAGATATTCCACCCCTTGACAAGTTTGTTTGTTTACCATATAACCAAACCTATCACAATAATGTCTTAAGCACAAAATGTGCTTAAATCTCAAAGCACCAAAGCTATCTTTACTATATTCAGCTTCACAGTGTGGGAGACCCTTGGCATAAGCAGATTCAACGTCACAGTTTTGACTATTCGTATATAACTAAAGGACATACAATGATTCATGATGACACTGAGGTACAAATATGAAGGCACCCTAGTGAGACTTGTGTTAAAAATTGACTCATTTAGCTAGTGAGGGATATTAGATAGCCACTAAGTATCAGGACGTTTTTTTTATTGAGCAATCTAGACAGTGCAAAAACCACATTTTGGGGTGCAAATTGCATGCTTGACACTGAGGGCATTTGTCGAAGGTCCTGGGATAGATAAATACTCAAGAGCCCCAAGGTTAATTAAGTATACAGATTCTGGAGGCAGACTGCCTATTTTGAATAAGTGGCTCCACCACTTACTGCAAAACCATGGGTAAGTGACTTAACCTTTCTATTCCTTAGTCACATCATCCAAAAATTGGGGATAATAGTAGGAGCTCTCTCATAGGGGTTGAGGATCAAACGAGTTAAAGCACTTAGAAGAGTGCCAGGCATATAGGAAATGCTATATAAATGTTAGCTATTTTAGCTGTTATTGAGACAGAGATCATGTTTATTTTATTCATGTATCCCTTACAGAACCTAATACAGTATGTATGCAGAAGGCAGGCTCTAAATAAATAGTCGTTAAGTGAGTAGACCCTGAGGCCAGAGTGTGCCAAGTGTGTCAGAGGCTCAGGTAGGAGGACAGTATGGCTGTGAAGTCCCGGCAGATGAGTAAGAGATGAAGTCAGAGAGTCGCCAAGGGCCAGGTCACAGAGGGCTTGGCTGGCCATAGTGAGGACTTTGACCCTGGGTGACATGGAGAGCCACTGGAGAGTTCCGAGCAGAAACCTCACTGTGGCCTCCGGGTTGAGGATATTCTATAGCAGGGCAAGATCTGAAGCAGGGAGACCAGTTAAGATATTCCAGAAATCCAGGTCAAAGATGTCTGAGCCCCACACCATGGTGGCAGCAGTAAAGGTGATGAGAACAGTCTTGATTCTGGAGATATCTGGAGATAGATCCTACTAGATTTTCTGGCAAATTAGGTATGGAAAGTAGGAGAAAGATAAGGGTCAAGGATGATGATAAGGTTTGGCTTAAGTATCTAAAAGGATGGAATGCCATCAATGATAAGAGGGAAAACTATTGGTTTTGGTGATATTAAATTTGAAGTGTTTACTAGAAATCTCATTGGAGATGTTGAGTAAGCAGCTGGATGTATGAGTCTAAAGTTTGGAAGAGATAAATATGGGACTATAGAGGTATTATTTCAAATCAGAAGACCAGAGCACAAAAGTGAAGGGAACATTCAGAGAAGAGACTGGGAAATAGGAGATTTTGCTGATCATAGATTAAGTGGTACACTGGAACTGGGTGTCCAAAATAATGGGTGTTAGAAGGGAAAAAAGGAGTACATGAAGAGAGGTGGAAAGATGCCAAAGACAAACTTCTTTCTATACTCAAGAAAGGGAGAAGAAAATCTCTCCTTTTCTTCTAGTGCTCAGAATTCAGGTTAGCCTTAACTTCACTGATAACAGTTAACATGTTTTACGTGCTTACTTAACAGTGTTCTGGGCACTTTACACGTATTGACTCATTTAATTAGTATTAACTTATAGTTACCATACTATGGCCACTGAAATGTAAATCATGTTATTGGGAGACTGGCAATATTAGGTACACTGTGAACAATGAAATTCATGCATGTTAGAAGCATGCAAAGTGAGAACTGCCTATATCTAGTCTAGTTCAAGGAAATAAATCAGAGCATGATGAAACAAGGTAACAGACATTAGCTACCGTAAAAACCATGCATTCGTGCAGCTGCTATTGGAAGTAAAATGCCTTGGCTTTAGGAAAGTAAATTATTTCAAAGGAAAAAAAGCAGAGCCACAAATCACAACTAACTCTGAAAGAGGCAGGTAAAGGACCTAAAATATATAATTAGCCTGAATCTTTTCCATTTTACACAGTGAATTAAATTAGCTGAGATTAGAATCAATATTCATACTAAATACAAAGATCACATATAAAATCATGTATATATGACAGATACTGACACAAAATAATCATGCTTTGACAAATTATTTTCTTATACCTCAAGTGTCAAAATTTCTAGGGCTTATAAGTTAACTGGTAGAATATACCTGTAAATGAAGTGGGAGACAGAAAGTGCCTACTTAAGTCAAACTAATTTATATGGTGAAAGCAGAGTTTTGTAACTCAAAAGTTTTTAGTTTAATTTTTCAAGTGGATCAATGACATAACTGTTTAGGTAGAGCACTAAAAATATTCCTATGAAAGATATACATATATGTGAAAATAATTTGAAATGAACAAGTGTCCTTAATTGAAAGGCACTTTCTCAAGTATTCTGTGGGCACTATTATCTCCAGGATTTAATTCTTTCATTAGTGGTAAATTATATTGGCCACCTGTATGTAATTAAGCCCACTGTTTCACCATTCACCAGCATGATGTTACAATAACTGAAAAGAATCGATACTGTTCCCTCCTGGGGAGTCTGAGGGCAGATGCTAGGTGACCAGAGGCTGGGGGAATCAATGAGACTGAACCAAGAAGGTCAGAGGATTAGACACACATACCCTCCAGTCATACACCCTGAGGGAAATATAACTCGAAGTCCACTGCTAGATTAAATTGGTGTTTGGAGAGAGTGAGGGGTCAGAATTAGGAATCTGGATATACTCTGTCCAAGAAGCCACCAAATGTTTTAGCCCATCTACTAATGTGTTGATATGCATCTGAGTTATTCCATGCCAGAGGCACAATCTGGGTGAGAAAGGTACAGTTGGAAGCCATGCTATTAATGTACTGGTGTCCAAAGGCACAGGCTCACCCTAGGGCAACCAGTTACATAGCCTGGGAAACTCTTAGTAGGTAGTGAAGATGGATCTTCTAGTTTAGATAGATGTATGGCTTGACCAGGGAAGTCTTAATTTTAAACTACAAAATTTCTCTTGCAATATCAGGGAAATCTGAGGTGGTAAAATTTACATTTATGTAAAGCATCTCAAATACTTAGCAGTGTTTCCAGCTACAACCTACCAAGGACAGGAATCTTTCGAGATGTCTGACGATTATAAATAAGCAAATTTCCTTTAACAGTTCCAACAGCCAGGAAACTTCCAAATTTTGACCAAAGAAGGAAAGACAATTGATCCCTGTAACATTAAGACACAAATTACTAAACAATTCACAATTATAACCCCCTAAGTAGTCCTTTTAAAAAGTACTTCATGAATAGTTTTAACATCTACTTAGAAGCTGAAGTACAAAATTACAACTTAATGCTTTAGGACAACGAAGAAGTGCTAAAGACATTCTGAGACACTATGAAATGATCTTAGGTGAGTGAGACTTAAAATACAAATGTATGATGAATATAGGCTTCAATTCAGTCACGATGGAATCTCAAATTTCATCAGATGACTCATGATGAGATACTTATTAATTTGTCTACTAATGATAGTTGTAACTCTAATTGTGGTAAAAATCTTCATGGATGATAACATCTCATGCTTTAAAAAAAAGTAGTGTCCAACTATACGATATACTAAATTGGAAAAAGCATTGGGAATTCATGATTCATGAAAAAGGACATATATTTCCCAGCTCTGTCACTGTTAAGAGTAGCTCAGAAGGAGGTAGAAAGCACGTTTGCCTACCACCAGTTCTTACTGCGCATTCTAGGATCCAAAGGTTGAACTTTTATACAATCCTCTACTAAAGGGAATCAAGACTCCTTGGAGAGTAGCTCATTTATATACTGAGGAAAGAAATCACAATGGATCTAGAAAAGTGGTTATGAAAATACAATCCCAGGACCAGCATCATCACCTGGGAACTTCAGAAATGCTAGTCCCCAGATCCCACCCCTGTCCTACTGCATGAGAAACTCTGCGGGTGGTGCCCAGCTGGCTGTGTTTTCATAAGCTCTCCAGGTGATTCTGATGCAGCTAAACTTTGCGAGTCACTGATAGATCAAGCTACTGTTTTCAGAAAGCAACACAGCTTTCAAGAATGTTGAGGGCAGTAATAAAAGGACAAAAGAGTCAGCTTAAAGGGGACTCCTCTGGCTAAATTAGGGGAATTTGAGCATTAAAAATTACATATTTAATTGAAACAAGTTGAGTTTGTGACAGGCCATAAAACCTAATGATACTTGGAAGACAAAAGTTCACTTAAAGCATAGGAAAAGTTAGTTGTAATAATAAGTGAATGTAATAAAATGTTTAGCTAAAAATTAATTTTAATAAGAAGTATTAATATACCAGGCTGCTAGGTTTCTTCAATTGAGTATATATTTACAATTATTGAATATATTAAGTATACAGTATACTTTATAAAAGATATTAAGTACATATTTTATAAAAGATAAATATGCATTTATCTCTCAGTTTAAGCAGGTACAGCAGCCCTGAGAACATGCCTCTCAGATCTCTAACTATAGAAAGTGTAACTGACCAAGGCCCCCAGCTGCTAGGCACTGGAATCCATCACCTCAACATGCTGGGACCACACCTTCCCACGGGGTTGCTCCCAGACAATGACTGTGCATGGCAGGGGTCCTGCTGAGGCCCATCCCTGGGAGGTACAGGGCTCCTTTGATGGTAACCTTGGCTCAGACTGGGCCTAGGTGAACTTTTTAGAACTGTGCTGTGGTCCCCGATGTTTCTACCCCCCTTTCTTTCTTCCCTCTCTCCTTTACAAGGGTCAGACATGCACTGTGGTCTGACGGCTCTTCTAACCTCTTCTCCCTCTCTGTTCCCTCACAGATATTTCCTGTGATAAACACTTTACACATTTAATCCTGTTT
The DNA here is from genome assembly GCF_949987535.1 of Balaenoptera acutorostrata. Lineage (NCBI taxonomy): Eukaryota > Metazoa > Chordata > Mammalia > Artiodactyla > Balaenopteridae > Balaenoptera > Balaenoptera acutorostrata. Next base: position 79,309,805 of record NC_080068.1, read on the forward strand.
TGGAGTCTGCTGCTCAGAAAACATGAATTTAAAAAATTGGAGTGAGCTAAATAGTACCAGAGAAAAGAGGAACTATATGACAAGAACAAGGTCTGATTAGCAACTGTGGTCACATATAGTAAGAGTAGTGTTAACAATATTAGTCCAGTCAACAGTTTATCAGTACTAACTGTCACACAACAACCAACTAGAAAGAGGGTTAAATAGTGTATTCCAAGAAGATCAAGTAATCAAATGTCTTCAAAAGAAGAGTTAGCTGAATGGGCTTCATCCTTCCTCTCTTAGAAGATAAGACCTCTAGAAGGTCCTACAAAGTACAGTAAGGTCCTAAGACATAAATATGTTTCCAATTATGCTAACAGATCAGGCCAACATATAATAATCACACATATTTCTGGCCAAGAAAAATGTAATGAATATATTATTATAGGAAAATGCACCTGGCTACAAAAAAAGGCAACCTATGTGAAAGGCACAGGTTTATAAAATTCTTGCTGATATGACAGTTGAAGGTCAATTAGAAAAGAAGCTGAGTAGGGCGACTAGTACTCGGGTGTGAATGGCCTTGGGAGAAGCAACCATGTCCCATGATCCAACCAAGAATCAATTGGTTGATGAACCAGATGCTGTACTCAGAAATTCTCTGAAAAAATTGATGTATCCCAGGTAAAAAACTAAATGATTACTGCTGTAGGCCTAGGTAGGATCAGGGTAAGTACCACTATAATCTTAAAAAGGTAGAAAAAATACATTTAGTAAAAATGATGAAATAAATTCAACCCATTGTGCTAACCTAATAATTTAAGATAGTTAACTGGCATTGCAGCAACTTTTGTAATAATTATATTTGACGCTTTGTGAATTATTTGTTTGAAGTGCACAGAAGAATCTAATCAGATTAAATTTGTAAATGAAATTTTAATTGTTTAAAGGAAACTTAAGTTTGCAAAATATTTAAGAAAATTTTGCAAACTTGATATTCAAAATTGTTAACTATCATGATATATTAGATTGATCATTAACAAAAAAACAAATAGTAGTAGGTATACCTTTCTATAGCCAAAGGCCTTTAGACATTAAAATATTAATAGCAACAGTAAAACACCCTTAATTTTACCTTATTGATAATTACAATAACATCTACTGTTCCCTCAGTTCTTATTTTGGTGCCTGGCCACTGCATACAATTAACTGTCACAACAATCCTGAGATGATGTGAGAAAATGGAAGCGGGGGAAGATAGACAGTGGGAGGCATAGCTGCCAATTCGAAACACCTGGGATTAATTATGCATTTTTCTCTGGGTCAGGATGTGGCCTCACTGATGCTCAATTTGGTTCAAGAAGCAACACTTGATGTTTATAAACATCCTCTTGAATGGAAGTACACAGGGTGTGTAAAATCCTTCTGAAAAGTGATGTACCGAAGTGTTAAAGGACAGAACAAGAAATGAAGGTTCTCAGACCTAGCAAGACTTGATGTTGTTCAGACACTATTGCCTGTGGATGCATGTCTCGTGCGTCACTTTGGAGGGTCAAGAGAACCTGCGCTAAGGTGATGTTTGGTCCTGCTCTGTTATTCCTTGGTAAGTAAGTTGGAAAAGTATAGTCTAATCTTACGGTATGTGTGTGATCTCTTCCTGCCCACCTGCAGGCCACATGATGCCATGAAGCAGATTATTATTACTATACACTCTTTACATATATGAAGAAATTGAGGCTTAAAGAGAGGTTAAGCAATTTGTCCAAGGTCAAAATTGCAGTTTTAGTTGTAAATACCTACAGGTTTTTCTTTTCCATATGGCAAAATGGTTTCCATTTTAGCAGAGACCTGCAATTTATTCTGTCTGCCCAGGATTTTTCCCACTTGTGAACTGCCCCACCCTCACTCCACTCTTCACTGGGTAGGATTATCAACGCCATGGCCCTGCCTACCTTATTCAGAGACCTTCTGAAGAAATGAGTGGACACTAGTAATGTGACAGGGGCATGCTCTTTTCTCTGGCATAACTTGCTGTGAAGAATGGTATAAGCTGATACCTGCCAGTAGCCATCAAGAGTCTGCTTACATATATAGGATGGATAAACAACAAGGTCTTATTGTATAGCACAGGGAACTATATTCAATATCCTGTGATAAACCATAATGGAAAAGAATATGAAGAAGAATATATATATGTTTAACTTAATCAGTTTGCTGTACAGCAGAAATTAACACATTATAAATCAACTACACTTCAGTAAAATTTAAAAAAGAGAGAGAGTCTTAGAAGAAGTCAATACAGAGAAAGGAAGAGCCGAGAGATGGAGACAGTCTTGACTGCATCATTAGAACCCCTTGATCTAGCCATGCCTGCAGCCAATCCCATCTCCAGATTTTCCCATATACATTTTCTCTCTTCTTTGGACATTTTAGTCTGTTCCATTGAAAGCAACTTTTTAAGAAGTCATATTTTACAATCATAACAACTTTATTCTAATTAACTGAACAAAATTAATAGGATTATATATAACAATTTAAAAAGAAATGAACTTTTTCCTTTATAAGAAAATAACTTATCAATGCATCTTTATAATGAAAGTAGTGTTTGTAGCATCAAATCTGCAAATAATGATATTTCTAAGTGAAGATTTAAAATATAAAAAAAGTTATCCTTACCTCATGCCACTGTCTAACTGGCTGGTTTTGTTTGTGTTGGCATCCCATAGATAAATGCAACTGGATTTCTCAGCAATCACTGCTAGGATATCTCCATCCTTATCCCAATCCATAGCAACACAGTTACTTTTTAAAAAGAGAGCAAAACATCACTATGCATTTTTTTCAAGTAGGGAAAGAAATTTAAACACTCAACTATTTGTGATTTTTGTCTATAACAAGACCATTCAATCTATTTTTGAATACGTCATAAACTTTCTAAAGTGAGAAATATAACTCACCATTCAGTGCCTGGATAAAACTAACACCAATTATGTTATTGTTGAGGGGATGGAAACATTTTTAATTCTATTTTAAATATCATTTTCATATACTATATTAAATATAATTATACCTAATAAGTTAGCAGATTTTCTCAACACCTATAAAGAGCCTGGCCCTTTGGTAAAACAAACTCATCAAGCACCTCTGGAAAGGAATCACATCTGGAATCAAGAGGAAATTTGTATGATCAACTTTCGAAAGGTTATTTCAGATTTACAGAGGGAAAAAGTAGGTACTAATAAGAAATGATGTTATAACTAGATAAACTGTGTATTGAACAGATCAAGGCTGGGTAGGCATAGGACTGCAAACAACAAGAAAGACTGATTTCTGAAATAGTGAGTAAGAAAGTTTATTTTCATTTCATATCTTAATAGAATAAGAGTGATTCAATTAAGATAACAAAATAGTTATAAATAGGAAATGCTCTATTTAACATGTTTCTTACTGTTTAAAATTACTCCAAATGTTTATTATAATTTAAGAACTTCCTTGAAGATTAACCTTTCCTTCCTTCTCTGATGCTATATTTCATTTGGAGACCCTCTGTTCTTGGGTACTGGCTAAGCCATACTCAGCTTTACATAAGATAGCTGGGTATTCAGTTATTTTATTCTTCGAACTGTTAAAATATGTTTTGGGGGACTTCCCTGGTGGTCCAGTGGTTAAGACTCCGTGCTCCCAATGTAGGGGGCATGGGTTCGATCCCTGGTCAGGGAACTAAGATCCCACATGCCACCCTGTGTGGCCAAAAATAAAAAAAGTTAAAAATAAATAAATAAAATATGTTTTGGGATCTTAATTTTCTATAATATTTTCAGAGATTTTGCGCGTCTGGAGCCTGTGCTCGGCAACGAGAGGCCGCGATAGTGAGAGGCCCGCGCACCGCGATGAAGAGTGGCCCCCGCTTGCCACAACTAGAGAAAGCCCTCGCACAGAAACGAAGACCCAACACAGCCATACATACATACATACATACATACATACATAAATAAAAAGAATGTAAGCAGACAAGAATAGCATTAAAAAAAAAATTTTGGTTGACTGGATGAAAAAAAAAATTAATAATAATAATAAAAAAAAGAGAGCAATGGGAAATGCTAAAATGGTGGCATTAGGTGGGTGGGAGAGAAGTAAAGCAACCTGATTTGCAAAGATGGTGGCGATAAGCTACAGAAAGCAGATGTGAATTTAAAAAGCTTGGCAGCATAAGACCATTTAGGTGAGGGACTCTACACATCATAATAACCACTAAGACTATCAGTAAAATAACTAATACAGGGAATGATCACACTGAATCATTAAAAATGCTTATGTTATGCTTACTGTAGTCTAGAATGACTTCCTTAAAATAAGGTTTTTGTCCTTTAAGAAGTATGCAGAAAGTAACTATTAGAGAGGAAATACTACAGCCGTATGGGCTTATCTGCATATACACACACTAAAGCTTGTTTATAATTAAATAAGAATTCTTTCACATGGACTCATTTATAATTCTGTCTTACAGCTTAACTGTGAATGTATGAATGTTTATAAACGTTAAATTCTAATTCATATACTATATATACATATTTCATTAACTGTTTATGGTATAAAAAACCAAATCTCTTTGCAAATGGAGAAAGCAAAATAGGAGATACAGGTGAGATATGTTATAAAATTCTATTTGATTATAGTTTTAAGTCAGTGTTTTTTTATTTTTTAGGCCATAAAGCTTGAAAAAGTTTTGGATCTACCACTGTACTTACCCAGATAAGTTGATTTCACTTCTTTTTTGACCATGGCGATCAAAGATTTTCACAATATGATCAGCTCTAAAAGCAATCAGAACACAAAGATACGATTTAAATGTTTCTTCTTATTTCTCTAAAGAGTTTCTTTTATACACCCAAGTGATTTTATTTTCTCACGATACTTTCATAATTTATATGTAAAAAGTTATTACCAGGGAAAAGGTTCTATGAATTGTGATGTTAATGGAAATATATTACTTTTCCCACCATTCAGTCATCACCCAAGAATTTCTACTGAACAGATAGTGTAGTTAGATGGGCATACAACCATTTGGAGTTAGGATGCTTTACCAACATTCACTGATTTCTTACCCTGTTACTGCAAGGTAGTTTCCTGATGTTTTCTGCCAGGTAAACTTTATTGGTGTGCCAAGCCAAGTCTTTTCTAGCAGTGAGAAAACACGCTAAAAAACACAACACAATTTCTATATTTTCAAAACATACAATTAAGCGTTGGTCAGAAAAGATGTCAAAACATGATAATGAAAACAGTAGGATTCAGGATGGTGAAGTCTTAGGCTAGAGCTTACCCAAAAGAAGTCAACAATGTAACAAACAAAATGACCAATCAACCAACCAACCAAATAACCACAATCTGGTCGGTAAAGTATGGACCTCGATATATATGGGAGCATTTACTATAAAATGTTTTTGCTTTTGAATGTTTTCGAATATTAATTTTATAAAAATGTATGGCTTTAGTGTTTAATAGCTATTAAAAATTTAAATAATTTAAACTTGAACTTAGCTAATTATTAATAGCATAGATTTGGGGAGATTAAATTTAACAAAATTGCTATTAAAAAATATTAACCCTGATAGAAATACAAAATGTCTATACTTTCTTCAAAATTATTATTTTCCTCTCCCCATCAGTTACATTTACTTTATCATTAGGTGTTTAATTTGGCTATTGGGTGGACACTTTTTCAACTGAAAAATCATTCTTTTCACTTAGACAATAAAGAACTGTGTACCCAGTATGGAAGCCACAAACCACATGTAGACTTGGAATTTTATTGAGGACTTGAAATGTGGGTAGTCCAAATTTAGATGTGCTGTAAATATAAACTACGCATGGGGTTTCAAAGACTATAAAGGAGAGAATGCAAACTATCTTCACTGATAATTTTCACACTGATTACATGTTGAAATGACAATATTTTGGATATACTGGGTAAAATAAAATATATTATGAAAAGTAATCTTACCTGTTTCTTTAAAAACATTTTAATTTGGCTACTAAGATTGTTACATTGGCTCACATTATATTTATACCAAAACAGTGCTGATCTAGAACATCTAGGAACATAAGAGTTTGGATGAATAAATGTAGATTTTAACATTAGGTTAAATTACAGGTTAAACAATGATGCCTATATGTAGGCATGTGAAGTTTAGAGACTACTGCAGGTGGCTTGACAGTCTGAATAGCAACACAAAACTCTTCCAATGGTCAAAATTGAACACCAATCATAGGCATTCACTATGTTAAAGACTAAATCCACCTCTACTGAAAAGAGGTGTGCTAAAATCACAGGTGCATCCAAGTTTTGTGGAGCATGAAGACACCCTTAAAGAAAAAAAAAAGGAGTATAAAAGCATCTTACTTTTGCAATTTTATGACCACATTGCCCTGGAACCCCTGCATGCAAGTGAGGGGTCCCTAAACTTGAATTTTACCAGCTTCATGGTAGACCTCCTCTGGCTGTGATCTTATAAACTATTTTTCTTCAAAGGAGGTTTACAGACGCTCCTTACACATACAATGGACCGGAAAAGGTGCTAGCTTCACAACCAGAAAACCAACATTTATATTTGGCTTTTTATTTATTAGCTGTAGGGCTTAAAGCAGGTCGATTAAATTGCCTCAAACACAGAATTCTCAACTGTAAACCAGGAATAATAATATCTCCTTACTTCTGGTGCTTCATAAATTGTGAAGAGCTTTAGAAATGAGTTAAGATTACCAGTCTGTCAACTCCAATCTCCACATTAATAGCCACCAGAACTTATAAAAATTAAGCTTTCCATTTCTTTGCCAGATCAGGGCCGGGGTGTGTGTGTGCGCGTGTGTGTGCGTGCGTGTGTGTGTAAGGGGATATTGCTCGGTAAAGCGAAGGGTGAATGATCTGTAGCCAGTGACCGGGGAATGGGATTCACGAGAAGCCCAAGCCTAGAAACCTTGTGTGCAGAGGATGACGCTCTAGAGCTTGAGACCTGCGTGTGCAGATTTCCCCGTGAATCATGTACATCGCCACCAGGTGATCTGTAAATTGCACCAGTCACAGGCAATACAATTTGAGATTATTTTTTCGCAGGCTTTTCACTCGTTTTAAGGCGCTGAGCAGTCGCGCGGCTTGCCAGGTGTTTAGCTGCAAGAAATGAGGCAGTTCCTGACACCCGAACGAGTCAACTTCACCGCGACCCTCCAAGCGCTTTCACACAACTCGTTCTTTCCACCGTGCGAAGTTCGGGCTCTCTTCAGATCCAGTCTGCTCATTTCCAGCCGTGGCGGGGTTCCCTCTTCCCGCAAAGCACCAACTCCATCCGCGGTCCCAGAAATGAGAGGCCTCCCTCCCCGCCTTCTCCTCTTCAATTTTCCTTCCTATTCCCTTGTTCCTTCAACTTCGCCCCTGCTCTCCCCTCCCCTGGTCGCCCCGCTCCCTTCCCCACTTCTCACGCACTCGGGAGGACGAAGGGAGGTCACAAGTTCCTATCCTCAAAGCGACTCTGGCGGGCTTCTTCCCGCTCCCCCGGGGTTCGTAAGTTATTTACCTTCATCTCAAAGCTCGAGCAGCAGCCGCGCGATCTAGCAAGTGCGCAGGCGCACCCAATCTCCTCCAAGAAGGCTACCGCGTTCCCGTCACCCAGGAGACCGCGCGAGCAATGGCCAATCAGCGAGCGCCAGCTGAAGGACAGTGCCTAGTAGCGACCTCCGCAAGGAAGAGCGGGAGGCGTGGACTGAGATCACGTGATGCCCGCGAAGCAAGGCCCAGAGAAGTTGAACCTCGCGAGGGCTTCCTGCGCCCCTGCTTTCTGGCTGGGCCTTGATTGGATGCGACCCAGGGGAGGCTGACTCTGTGAGACGACGGAAAGCGCCTGCGTAAATTTCGGCCCCGGCTACTAAGAAGTCAATAGTAGCCAGAGGAGGGCGCTGAGAATTTCAAGAAAAGAAAGGAGCTGAGTGTGGATAAAAGGAGGGGGGAGTTGGTTCATGGGGCAATACTCTTAAGCAATCCACGCAAAGAGATCACTCTGAAGCTATTAAAGGGATGTTAAAGTTGAAGACTGATTTCCGCTGGGGATATATTTGTATCTTCAGATGTTCAAATTTGGGTGCAAGACCTGCACATTTAAACGGAGATGTTTTTAATAGGTGATTGAGTGAAGGAGAAAAAGGTTAGAGAAGTAGAAATTCAGAAATTGTCCTTGTAGTATTTAAAACAGAGTGAATGGGACTTTTTAGATTTAGGGAATGTGAGACAAAATTTTACTTTTACCTTTACGGCCTGAGAATTAAACTGACGTAAGACCAATTAACAGGAGAAAAGCGTACACATTTCTGTGTATTATGCTTACCTGATATGGGAGAATTAGTTAAAAGGAAAGAAAATAAAAATCCCACATCAACATATTAATTTGCGGGGGCATATTTCCCTCTAGTTTTTGCCCCTATGTATACCAATTTTACTATGTATTTATAATTATGGTATATATGTGTGTATTTAACACATTTATTTAGGTCAAATAATATAACACATTTATTAGGGTGCTTAGTACTGAGCAATAGAAAAGCGTACAATCCTAATAAAAGTTTTTAGTTTCCCCATACCAAGAAAATTAACTTTTTCAACTCCTTCCACTGCTTCTGAGGCTGAATCATTTAGAAAAATTGGTTCTCTAACTTTACTGTGTATCTGGTAGTTTTAGTGGGTGTCAGACTCACCTAGAGGGCCTGCTGAAACACAGATTGCTCGGTTCCATCTGGAGTCTCTGATTTAGTCCTTCTGGGGTTGATGTGGAGAATTTGCATTTCTAACACGTTTCAGGTGATGCTGATTATGCCCATCTGGGGATTACACTTTGAGGCCACTGTTCTTTCCATATTTGTTTCCTAAATCCTCTCCACTTTTTTGTCATACTTGTTATACTAAAAACAGTCTGTATTCCTTTTTATGTTGATTAAATTTACAAAGCAACAAATCTTTTCCAAGTATGTGCCTCTGAAAGTCACTTTTCAATTCATTATTTTTAAGCTGCAAGGAGCATTTGGTATTATTATTTTAGATAAAACAGGGATCCTAATTAATGCCTAGTTTTTTGTTTTTTATTATTCTGTTTTTCTCATTAGGCTAACAGAATAGGTAGGATTTCAATAGGTGGATAAAAGAGAAAGGATACTTAGAGGTAATGAGGTAGAAGGTGGAAGATGCAGACAAACTGATTTGAACCCAGTAACAACCAGTTAGTAACAGATTATGTCCTTAACTTTCTCAGCTTCACTTTTGTTTTTTAATTGAAACATATATTTGACACATAGCATGGTGTAGATTTAAGGTGTACATGTTAATTTGACACATTTATATACTGTAATATGATTGCCATTGTAGGGATAATTATTAGCTTCACTTTTCTTTTTTTTTTTGGCTGCGCCTCGGCTTGCAGAATCCTAGTTCCCCAACCAGGGATTGAACCTGGGCCATGGCAGTGAAAGTGCCAAGTCCTAACCACTGGACTGCCAGGGAACTCCCCCTAAGCGTCACTTTTCTCATCTATAATGGAACTTGAAAATTGATAAAAATATTTTTAGTTGTGGTATTCTTCTGGAAGTTTTTGTATACCTTGGAAATATGTGTATCCTTACCTGAATACGAAATTTTATGTAAAATATTTGGGAAAGAAGAGAAATACAGCTTCCCATTCTAAAATTTAAGAACCAGGAACATGATTAAACCTGTACATCTGGGAAAGGATCTGGTGTCCATTTGTTGGGAGAGATTCACTGAAGAGTTAGACAATCTGTTATACAATCTATGGGAAGGGGTAATTCTAGAGTGCACAGAGCTATTTTTTAAAATAAACTATACAACTTAAAATTGATTCCTTACTTAAGTATAAATAAATATGTTATTATAGTAATCTTCAGGAACCTCTAATTTATCTGGAAAAGTATGGCATTATGAGAAAGTATTTGTCAGAATCTGCTATAAAAGCTGGTAAAAATGGTATGAAGCTTCTTAAAAGGATATTGAGAAAAATGAATAACATAACTTGTTATAATATCAGAAAAATGTTTTTCCAAAGAGAGAAAGAGGAGAGCTTCCAAGGTGAAGAGAAAGAGGGATAGCATGGGATTGGGGATGGAAAATAATGACATTTAACACTAAGTACAGATAAAGAAACTAGGAAATTTAGGTGGAATTCAGAGTTTAAAGATAAATAGATATAAATTCAGAAAGTTTTTATTGCATACTACACTTCCAGGAAATGCCAATATTGTTTGATCATCTTATAATTTGCCTCCAGTTTATCATTTACACTGCCAAACTTTAAAATGATAGCCATTTGAGGAAATAAATAATTTCCTACCAATATTATATAGAAAGGAAGTCTAATAAGCCTAACAATAACTAGAGAAAGATAGTGTATTCAAAAATAATATCTGGGGCTTCCCTGGTGGCGCAGTGGTTAAGAATCCACCTGCCAATGCAGGGGACACGGATTCGAGCCCTGGTGCAGGAAGATCCCACATGCCACGGAGCAACAAAGCCCATGTGCCACAACTACTGAGCCTGTGCTCTGGAGCCTGTGAGCCACAACTACTGAAGCCCACATGCCTAGAGCCTGTTGCTCTGCAACAAGAGAAGCCACTGCAATGAGAAGCCCACACACCACAACAGAGTAGACCCTGCTCGCCGCAACTAGAGAAAACCCGTGCACAGCAACAAAGACCCAACAGCAGCCAAAAATAAATAAATAAATAAATTTATTTATTTAAAAAATATATATATATAATTGAATATTCAAAATTAAGCTAATTATTTTTGTCCAATTCTGTGCCAAGCATGATTCTAGGTGCAGATACATGGCTATGAATCAAACAGCCAAGGAAATTAAGAAATTAAAATTAGTTTTAATTTTAATTAAAATTAAATTTAATTAATTTAATTAAATTAATTAAAATTAATTAATGAGTTCATAAGTGAGAAGAGAAGCTATACACCAACAATGAAAAATCAGAAAGAGAAATTAAGGAAATACTCCCATTTACCATTGCAACAAAAAGAATAAAATACCTAGGAATAAACCTGCCTAAGGAGGCAAAAGACTTGTACTCAGAAAACTATAAAACACTGATGAAAGAAATCAAAGATGACACAAACAGATGGAGAAATACACCATGTTCTTGGATTGGAAGAATCAATATTGTGAAAATGACTATACTACCCAAAGCAATCTACAGATTCAATGCAATCCCTATCAAACTACCAATGGCATTCTTCACAGAATTAGAACAAAAAATTTTACAATTCGTATGGAAACACAAAAGACCCCGAATAACCAAAGCAATCGTGAGAAAGAAAAACAGAATTGGAGGAATCAGGCTCCCCGACTTCAAACTATCCCACAAAGCTACAGTAATCAAGACAGTAAAATACTGGCACAAAAACAGAAATATAGATCAATGGTACAGGATAGAATGCCCAGAGATAAACCCATGCACATATGGGCACCTACTTTATGACAAAGGAGGCAAGAACATACAATGGAGAAAAGGCAGCCTCTTCAATAAGTGGTGCTGGGAAAACTGGACAGATACATGTAAAAGAAAGAAATTAGAACATTACCTAACACCATACATAAAAAATAAGCTCCAAATGGATTAAAGACTTAAATGTAAGGCCAGACAATATAAAACTCTTGGAGGAAAACATAGGAAAAACACTCTTTGACATAAACCACAGCAAGATCTTTTATGACCCACATCCTAGAGTTACGGAAATAGAAACAAAAATAAACAAATGGGACTTCATTAAACTTAAAAGCTTTTGCACAGCAAAGGAAACCATAAACAAGACAAAAAAAACAACCCTCAGAATGGGAGAAAATATTTGCAAATGAAACGACAAAGGATTAATCTCCAAAATATATAAACAGCTCATGGAGCTCAATACCAAAAAAAACAAACAATCCAGTTAAAAAATGGGTGGAAGACCCAAATAGACATTTCACCAAGGAAGACATACTTATGGCCAAGAGGCACATGAAAAGATGCTCAACATCACTAATTATTAGAGAAATGCAAATCAAAACTACAATGAGGTATCACCTCATGCTGGTCAGAATGGCCATTATCAAAAAATCTACAAACAATAATTGCTGGAGAGGGTGTGGAGAAAAGGGAACCCTCTTGCACTGTTGGTGGGAATGTAAATGGATACAGCCACTATGGAGAACAGTATGGAGGTTCCTTAAAAAACTAACAATAGAACTACCATATGACCTGGCTATCCTACTACTGGGCATATACCCTGAGAAAACCATAATTCAAAAAGAGACATGTACCACAATGTTCATTGCAGCACTATTTACAATAGCCAGGATATGGAAGCAACCTAAGTGTCCATCGACAGATGAATGGATAAAGAAGATGTGGCACATATACACAATGGAATATTACTCCACCATAAAAAGAAACAAAATTGAGTTATTTGTAGTGAGGTGGGTGGACCTAGAGTCTGTCATACAGAGTGAAGTAAGTCAGAAAGAGAAAAACAAATACTGTATGCTAACACATATATGTGGAATCTAAAAAATAAAAAAAATGGTACTGATGAACCTAGTTGCAGGGCAGGAATAAAGAGGTAGACATAGAAAATGGACTTGAGGACATGGGGTGGGAGGGCGAAGCTGGGGCGAAGTGAGAGTAGCATCAACATATATACACTACTGAAGTAAAATTGTTGGCTGGTGGGAAGCAACAGCATAGCACAGGGAGATTGGCTCAGTGCTTTGCGATGACCTAGAGGGGTGGAATAGGGAGGATGGAAGGGAGGCTCAAGAGGGAGGGGATATGGGGACATGTATGCATATGGCTGATTCACTTTGTTGTGCAACAGAAACTAAAACAGTATTGTGAAGCAATTATACTCCAATACAGATCTATTAAAAAAAACCCAACCCAAACCAAAACAAACAAAGAAAAAATTAGTTCTGGGTCCATGACAATTTAATGATTTCTATTCTCTAGGGGAAATTTTTTGCATTACTCCCCGGAGTTCATATTGTAGTTCTTAATCCTGACTGCCATTAGAATGACTTGAGGTCACTTGGGGTGGCTCAGGCTCAACCCAGATTTATTGAAACAGAATGTCTAGAGATGAAGCCTATCTTCTTTTTCTTTCCTGCTCTGTCTGTCTGTCTCTCTCTCTCTCTAATTCTGTGGTGTACAAAGGTGAGAACCATTGGTTTATTCTAGAGTATGCCAAATGTAAAACAGCAGATGGAACGCCTGTTTTGTTTCTGAAAGTGGAGAGCTAATTCTGGTAAAAACCTATGCTCACTAATGTAAAATGGCTCTGTTGCTCTGGAAACCAGTTTGACGGTTCCTTAAAAAGTTAAACATAGAATTACTTATATGAATCAGCAATCCCACTCCTAGGTATACACCCCAAAGAATTAAAAACAGGGATTCAAACAAATACTTGTACACATATGTTCATAGCAGCACTATTCACATTAGCCAAAAGGTAGAAACAACCCAAATGTCCATGAATGGATAACCAAATTTTGGTATACACATACAATGGAATATTGTTCCAAAATAAAAAGGAATGAAGTGCTGCTACATTTCATGCTACAAAATGGAGGAATCTTGAAAATATGCTAAGTGAAAGAAGCCTGACATAAAGTCACATATTGTATTATTCTACATGAAATACCCAGAATAGGTAAATCCATAGAGATGGGATGCAGATTGGTGGTTGCCAGGAGCTGGGGAAAGGAGGGATGGGGGGTTACTGCTTACTGGCTACAGGGTTTTCTTTTGGGCTTATGAAAATGTTTTGGAACTAGATAGAGGTGGTGGTTACACAACAATGTGAATATACTAAATACTACTGAATTGTTCACTTTAAACTGGATATTGGGCTTCCCTGGTGGCGCAGTGGTTGAGGGTCTGCCTGCCAATGCAGGGGACACGGGTTCGAGCCCTGGTCTGGGAGGGTCCCGCATGCCGCGGAGCGGCTAGGCCCGTGAGCCACAATTACTGAGCCTGTGCATCTGGAGCCTGTGCTCCACAATAGGAGAGGCTGCCATAGTGAGAGGCCCGCGCACCGCGATGAAGAGTGGCCCCCGCTTGACGCAACTAGAGAAAGCCCTCGCACAGAAACGAAGACCCAACACAGCCAAAAATAAATAAATAAATAAACTCCAATCTCTTTAAAAAAAAAAAAAAGGATATTATATGAATTTTGACTTAATTTAAAAAAGAAAGCCTATGCACAAACACTGAATCTTTACATTTAATGTGATTTTCTTGATAAAACAAAACTAGCTTTTCTGAAAATCAGATTAAACCTTGTCATAAAGCAACTATTGAATCTACCTAATCACACAATCCAGGCTTTTTGTTTGTTTCATAAAGAGCCTTAGGTAGAAGCTCTGACTTACCTATATTCTGAATATACCTAAGAATATACTGTATCTGGGGATTTGAATGTTTTTTAAACTGGGTGTTTAGGTCCTCAGTGAGGAGCATGCAGTGACCAAAGGGTATCCCTTGTCTCAATTATTAGTGATTTTTAAAAAATATTATGTCTTTAATTTTTTTAATTTTTATTTATTTATTTTTTGGCTGCATTGGGTCTTTGTTGCTGCACGCAGGCTTTCTCCAGTTGCGGAGAGCGGGGGATACTCTTCGTTGCGGTGTGTGGGCTCCTCACTGCGGTGGCTTCTGTTGTTGTGGAGCACAGGCTCTAGGTGCGCGGGCTCACTGGTTGTGGCCCGCGGGCTCTAGAGCGCAGGCTTAGTAGTTGTGGTACATGGGCTTAGTTGGTCCGTGGCATGTGGGATCTTCCTGGACCAGGGATGGAACCTGTGTCCCCTGCATTGGCAGGTGGATTCTTAACCACTGCACCACGAGGGAAGTCCCTTAGTGTTAGTAATTTAAAAACGTCTGGATGGGCCTGTCCTCCAAGGGTAAATGATTGAAAATAATGCTTTCTCTAAAAGGGCAGAAGAGAAGCATACCAAAGGGAAGGAAAGAAATTAACGAAAATAAAAAGAGAATAGGAAAAATCAGAGTAGTAGGGTTGAGAAATGTGAATATTGTCTTAAGTAGCTGCAGACTTCAAGATTTTCTTGAAAACACACCAGAAATGTGAATTTTTCTTAAAAAAAAAGAAAAAGATATCCTATGGTATTTAAAAATGCCAAGCCGATGGGATATATTTGGTACCAAGGGAAAAGTTACTATTTGAGAGTGAAAAGTTACTATTCTGAAAGACTGAAAATAATGGATAAGTAATGTAACTGTTATGCTGCAACATTCTATGATCAACACACAGGATCAGACTTACAGGGCAGAAGTGGTCAGGGACCCGAGACCTGCCCTTAGATTTCTTCTAGCTGATTCTTCTATCTATAGGAGGACCACTAGTATAACACAGAGCTAAGGCCCTAACACACTCTGGTTACATCAGGTCTTTCAAACCCTAAGGCTATCCCTGAATATAAACACCTTTTAATCTTCCTAGTTAATGTGTAAAATATATGCTACTCATTTCAAAGGTTTCAGCATTTCTTCCCATGCCTTCTCTCACTTTATCTAATCTCTTCCACAGGGAAGGGTATCAATTTGCTTCTAAGAATTTCTTGGAGGGAAGAAATTGAAAACTGAATTTTGTCTGCTTCATTTGCAATATGGATCATTTTCATAAAATGGATCTCATATTGATGGAGTTATATGTGGAGAAGCTATCATTGGCAAATCTGAGATCAGATGTGCAGTGTTCAATAATCAATTACTTGTAGATGATTTTCAACTCCACTAATGTTTCCTATACATCTGAGGAAGGCAAGAAATTTGCTTTGTGGAAAACTGGAAGGAGGAGGCCTAGAACACAGTGAACATGTGTTAAGCCTAAAATGGGCCTATTTTTTAAAACCCACTTTCCCAAATTTTGAAACAATCAGAGTTACAGAAAAGTAACTCCCCCCCACCCCACCCTGACTCCTGCCCTGAATTGTCTGAGAGTAGGTTGCCAGCATGATGGCCCATCACCCCCAAATACATTGTATTTCCTACAAAGACAGTTATCTACAAAACCACAATACAACCATAAAAATCAAGAAGTTAACATTGATACACTACTATCATCTAATTCACAGAACCATTCAACTTTTGACAGTTGTCTCTATAATGTTGCTTACAGTGAAAGAATTCAATCCAGGATCATGCATTGCATTTAATTGCCATTTTTCTTTAGTCTTCAATCCGGTATAGCTACTCAATCTTAACTTTCATGCCTCAACATGTTTGAAAATTCCAGGCTAGTTGTTTTGTAGAATGACCCTCAGTTTTACTCTGTCTGCTATTTTCTCATGATTAGATTCATGTTACGCATTTTCGGCAGGAGTATCACAGAAGTAATGCTGTGTTCTCATCCCATGCTATCATGTGTCATAAGATTTTGATTTGTCCCATTACTGATGATTTTCAGTTTGATCACTTGATTAAAGTGGTATCTGCCAGGCTTCTTACCTGTAAAGTTATCCTTTCCCCTTTGTAATAAATGAATATTTTGGGGGGAGATATCTTAGAACCATGTAAGTATCTTGTTCCTCATCAAACTTTCAGTTTGTGTGTTTATTTATACCTGTATGGATTCCTGTGTTATTCGAAGGGGTATAATTCATTATTCTCATTTATTTTTATGCTTAATTTGGCTCCAGTTTGGCCAGTGGAAGCCCCTCGAAGCTGACTTCTGTGTACTTTTGCTATGTCCCCAACATTCTTTGAGCACAGCCTTGTTTACTGGCACAATAAGATGTTCCAGGTTCACCATGTATTTTCCCTGCCTCATCTCTGGAACCAGCCATTTGCCCAAGGATCTATCATTCCTTTTGGTAGAAAGTGATGTTTAGAAGTCAAGATCTGGGCACAAGATGTGATCACTGCTATTCCCAGACTCTCTGTGGACTGAGCTAGGGAATATATCTATTTATCTATTTATTATCTATCTAAATCTATCTTGAAAACTGAGTTGATACTAATATGTCCAATTCCAATTCAACACTACAGTGTTCATTCTAGTTTTTTTTTCCTTTTCTGTATTCATAACTCTCTTCTCCAACAGTAAGAATCTGGTCTTTCATTATCCTTAATATAATCACTAATTTGATTAATCCCCTTTAATAGTTCTGGGACCAATTCCAATGTCTGCAGGGTTTTTCCACACCACCAAGCAATTCTCTGATACCAGCTGGGTGTCCTACAATTCAACTCAACTCTGACACTACCTGGGAATATCCTGGCAGATCCCACAGGTTAAGGGCTTAGTCCTTATACTGTTACCCCCTACTCACCCACCCTCACACTCCTGACACCAATCTCAAGCTCAGGCGTCACCTGTGATTCTGACCAACCAGCTATAGATTGGAGGTTTCAACAACCTCCTCCTTGGGTTCCATCCATTTGCTAGAGCTGCTCACAGAAACATTTTATTTACCAGTTTATAAAAGGATATAACGCAGGAACAGCCAGGTGGAAGAGATGCATAGGGCAAGGTACGGAGAAAGGGTTCAGAGCTTCCAGTCCTTGCTGAGCATTCCATTCCTCGAATCTCCACGTGTTCACCAACTCAGAAGTTCTCCATCCTTTTGGGTTTTTATGGAGGTTTCATTACAAAGCACGATTGGTTAAATCATTGGCCATTGGTGATTGATTCAACTTCTAGCCTCTCTCCCCTCCCCTGAGGTAAAGGAGGTGGGACTGAAAATTCCAACCCTCTAATCACTAAGTTGGTTCTCCTGGCAACAGACCTCCATCCTTAGGTGCTTTCGGAAAGTTACCTCATTAGCACACAAAAGACACCTTGATCGCCCTCAGCTCAGGAAATTCCAAGGGTTTTAGGAGGCTGCCAGAAACTGGAAGACAAAGAGTGATACATATTTCTTATTATAAATCACAACATCACACCCTTGTATGCAAACACTCTCTAATCCCTGCCCCCATTCCCTCTCTGCCCGGATGCCCACGCCTTCCTGCTGGGCTCTAAGTCCTCTTTCCAGACTCATTATGTGTCATCCTCCCCACACACACCTTCCTCACTGCTCAGGCTCTGACTTTCTAATGCCAGGCTGCCCCCTGTGTGGTTACCCTCCTTACCTTGCTTGGGGTCTGACACCCTACCCCAGGCCATCCCTCTCCTCTGTAGGATGCCCTCTTCACCCCACTTGGACTCCAATACCCCACAAGGGGCTACCGTGACGTCCCTCAACACCACTGCAGGTGCCATCCTTGTCATATTCCACCTAATGGCTTTAGATCCCATTATTAGGATAGGAAAATGCTTTTTTAAAATGAAATTTAAATTGTTTACTTTTTTTTTTAATTTTTAAAAAAATTTATTTTTTATTTTGGCTGAGCTAGGTCTTTGTTGCAGCGCACGGGCTCTCTAGTTGTGGCGTGCAGGCTTAGTTGCCCCAAGGCATGAGGGATCTTAGTTCCCCTGACCAGGGATTGAACCCACGTCCCCTGCATTGGAAGGTGGATTCTTAACCACTGGACCACCAAGGAAGTCCCTCGTATGTTTTTATTTGAATTAGATTAATTTTACAGTCAGTCATTCTGATTCTCTTACCTACTTTTAAATTGGCTTGGCAACAAAATCAGATGGTACTTTAGGTTGAAATTGCTGGTAAACAGTATACATTTTTCAAGGGCTGTTGTTTTTACTTTCAAAAGCCTTGTAAATCTTGACAGTTTGTTCCCTATTCTTTATTTCCCCCTTCTCTGTTCAACTTCATAATATCCCCTGTAAACCATTTTTTCCCCATTGCCATGTTCTATTTCTTTCTTTTTTCTTCTATTATTTAGTCACTCATTTTCTTTTCTTTTCTTTTTTTTTTTCATTTCTCCAAGGAAGGGTCCATAGGCTGGTATGACAGAGTCTAAGATGGCCACAATAGATTTTGTTGTTATTGTTAGTTCATGCAGAAAAGGAAAAGAACATCCTTTACCGCTCTCTCAATTGACGTTTAGGTAGAACATGAGGTGTACCTCCATGTCTCTGTTGAACTTCTGAATCTGAAGTCTAATTGGGGCTGGACAAGGGAATCAGATCATGGAAGGAATATTAGATGCTATACATTAATTTTAAAATTTGAGACATAGTTTAAATTCAGGGTTGCCTACCATTTACTACAAAAGCAGTGGATTCCCCAAGTCAGGGAATTTCCTACCTGGGATCTTCCACGTTGCTCATGTGGGACTTGGGAGGCAAGGGGAATTAACCCAAAGATGACAGTCGTACTGCTTTCTATGCCTGGAGTAATAAAGTCCTTTTTCTCTGATCCAGGAGTTTTGTGTCTTCAGCCAGCATCCATGAAACAATAACAGGCTAATTTACTAGCTTGCAAATAGGGCAGAATCAAATTCCAAATCTTAATAACCAGCCAATCCTTTGTGAGTTCAGTCCTCTATTATAGCATTTAATTCTTTATATGAAACCTCCCCTGTTCAAATTATTGTGTGGTTTCTGTCTCCTGATTGGTCCCTGACTAATACATCATACCTACAGAATCATCTTCCTCATATCCTTAGAATGTTTAAGCATTTGTCTCTCTTAAATTATACTAAACTTCTAATAATGGATTCATGACTTTCTACTAATGGCTTATCTTCTCATTTCCACTCATTACTGCTTTACTCAGCATCCCTGCTCTTCACTCTATTGACAGCACCAATTCTTCTCTGTACCCAGGACATTAAATATGCCATCCTTACTAAAATGCCCTGCTTTTGTCCTCTCACCACTGAAAGGTACTTAGTAAGGATCAGTTTCTGCATGTGTGTGTGTCTGTGTGTGTGTGTGTGTGTGTATGCAACCATGCACATAATAGGCAGAACTACCCAGCCTGTTTCTACTCATTAAAAGTAAAAGCTTAAAATGTAGCACAGATGTGATGAGGGCACTATCACAATATCTAACCTTGGCATCAAATAGGTATCATCATCCTATGTAATCAGGACAGCCAGAACTCACCTGCATGTGGCAATCTTGCATAGATTTTTGTTAAAGGCTCTAAGGTCATACACATCCGGTTGGTTTTTAAATTTGGCTCTGTTAGTTTCTACATCATTAAGTGGGAATAATCATATCTACTTCATAGGGCTAAAGATTACATGTATGAACATATACATGATGTACTCAGCACACAGTATCCGCCACGTAATCAAGTTGACTCAACCTCCCTATATTTCGGTAAACAAATGACCAAGTCTGAGGCAATTTAATAAAACATGAGCTTTTAGCCCAATTTCATTTAAATGCTTCAACACCTGAGAGAGGCTCTGCTTGTCTTCAGGCCCAGAGACTCGGTGGGGAGACCTGACATACTGAGTTCAAGGCCTCATTCCTCAGTCTTTCAATCACTTCCTTGATGTTGGAAGCTCCACCTTGGTTTACCATTTTCTTTGCTATGTAATTTCCATATCCTCTCCAACACTTCTTTTCTGTTTTTAAAATTATAGTCACCTTAGTGGATGTGAAGTGATATCTTATTGTTGTTTGGATTTGCATTTCCCTAATAACTAATGATGTTGAGAATCTATTCATGTGCTTGATGGCCATTTGTATGTATCTTCATTGGAGAAATGCCTATTCAAGTCATTTGCCCATTTTAAAATTAGATTGTCTTTTTGTTGAGTGTAGGAGTTCCTTATATATGCTGGATACTAGACTTTTATCAGATATATGATTTTCAAATATTTTCTCCCATTCTGTGGGTTGTTTTTTCACTTTTCGATAGTATCCTTTGATACAGAGGCTTTTAATTTTGATGAAGTCCAATTTATCTATTTTTTCTTTTGTTGCTTGTGCTTTTGATGTCATATTTAAGAAATCATTGCCAAATCAAAGGTCATGAGGATTTATGCCTATGTTTTCTTCTCAGAGTTTTATGGTTTTAGCTCTTATATTTAGGTCTTTGATTTAATATTTATATATGTTGTAAAGTAAGGATCCAAATTCATTCTTTTGAACAAGAATATCCAGCACCACTTGTTGAAGAGACTATTTTCTCCATTGAATGGCCTTGGCACCCCTGATGAAAATCAATTGACCATAATATGTTGACCACAGTACATTTCTGGACTTTCTATTTTATGCTTTTGGTCTATACGTTTATCCCTACACCAGTACCACATTGTTTTGATTACTGTAGCTTTGTAATCAATTTTGAAATAAGGAAATGTGAGTCCTTCAACTTTGTTCTTCTTTTTCAAGATTGTTTTGGCTCTTTTGGGTCCTTTGCAATTTTACACAAATTTTAGGATAGGCTTTTCCATTTCTGCAAAAAAAGGCCATTGGGCTTTTGACAGAGATTACATTGAATCTACAGACTAATTTGTGGAGTATTGCCATCTTAACATTAAGTCTTCCAAACCATGAACATGAGATGTCTTCCATTTATTTAGGTCTTATTTAATTTCTTTCAGCAATGTTTAGTACTTTTCAATGTATAAGCCTTGTACCTCCTTGGTTAGATTTATTTTCAAGTATTGTAAATGGAATGGTTTTCTTAATTTCCATCTTAGCTTTTTTTTTTTTGGGCCTGTGTATAGGAGTCAACTAACAATTGTGTGTTGATCTTGTATCCTGCAACATTAATGAATTTGTTTATTAGCTCTAATAGTTTGTGTATTCTTTAGGATTTTTAATATATAGGATCATGTCAGCTGCAAATGGAGAGTCTTACTTTTTCCTTTCTAATTGGGATTCCTTTTATTTATTTATTTATTTTCTTGCCTAATTGCTCTGGCTAGAACTTCTGGTACAATGTTGACTAGCAGTGGTGGGAGTGAACATTTTCCTGATCTTAGAGGAAAACCTTTCAATCTTTCACCATTTAGTATGCTGTTAGCTGTGGGTTTTTCATGAATGCCTTTTAACAGGCTGAGGAAATTCCATTCTCTTCTTAGTTTGCTGAATGCCATGAAAGGGTACTGATTTTTGTCAAATGCTTTTTCTTATAAATTGAGATGATAATGTTGTTTATGTTCCCTTCATTCTATTTTTCTTTTTAAATAACAAAGAGCTTTATTTTCATGTCACTGTTCTAGTTTCTTCTAGCTGAGTTCTCTGCATTCTATTATGTGGTATACCGCATTGATTGATTTTAATATGTTGAACCATCCCCATATTCTTGCAATAAATCTTAGTTTGTCATGGTATATAATCTGTCTTTGTCTGGCTTAGGTATCAAGGTAATGCTGGTCTTATAGAAGGAATTAAGAAGTGTTAACTCCTAATCTATTTTTTTGTAAGAGTTTAAGAAGAATTCGTGTTAATTCTTCTTTTAATGTTTGGTAGACTTCACCAGCGATTTCTACTAAATTCTGGTTCTGTACTTTCTTTGTTGAGGGGTTTTTGATTATTGATTCAATCTCTTTACTTGTTATAGATGTGTTTAGATTTTTTATTTCTTCTTGAGTCAGTTTTGGTGATTTGTGTGTTCCTAGAAATTTGTCCATTTCATCTAGGTTATCTATTTTGTTGGCAATAAAGCTTATTTTTGATGAATAAATTTGTTTATGGTTCAGCCAGCCAAAATACCATGCAATTTATCTAATATTTATAAAACCTGAAATGTATGTTTTCTTGCATTTACTCTTCTAAAGCAAAACGTATATAAAATTCCATAAGAGATTTAAACAAAATTTCCCCCCCAATAGTAAGAAACAAAAATCTTCTGATAAGAGTGTGACTGATAAATTTCACTTCTAAGAAGCATAAATAAGCCTTCTTCACTTTTCTTTTTGTTAAAGTAAATGATTTCTCACATAAAAGGAAACTTCTTTTTCTACCTAGAAACAGGAGTGATGACAGAATGGACTCCTGAGCCACTGCCTGTGTTTGAATCCCTGCTCTGCCACTTATTTGCTATATAGAATCTTGGGGTTAAACTCTTCCTGACCCGGGTTCCTCATCTGTAAAAAGGAGAATAATAACAGAACATACCTCATAAGGTTGCTGTGAAGATTAAGTGCATTAATACATGCAAAAACTTGGTTCCTAGTTCATAATAAGCGTTCAATAATTATAAGAAATATTATTATTTTTCATAAGGTCGTCATTAATTGGGGTTAAAATTAACAGCAGCTAGACATCTCAGTGCAGAAGCTAACAGTAAAAGTCAAGGCAGCAATGTTAGATGATGCACACAAGGAAGGGTCATATTTTCCTCTAGATTTATAAGATCCCAGACTAGAAGAATGAATGCTTTGGTGAATGCTCTGTCACTAGAAAAGAAATAGTTTTCTTCACTAGTACCCAGAAGAGCAGAGCCTATTGATGACAAAACTGCATTAGAGAGGCCCCTTCAGTGGGATAAAAAGTCAAAGGGACTGTTCTATGAATTCCATAAAGGAAAGGAAGATCCTCAGAGAAAAGAATCAGTTCCTTTACTTTAAGATGAGTCTGACTCCATTGCGGGCACAGGGGACAAGAGAGTGGATAATGAGTGGAGATGAGAAATGATCACAAGTCCAAAATCACAGGTCTAAGCCTCCACAAGAAGGGATGATGTACTGACACATTTCTGCTTTTGAAATTTTTGCTTGGTTTCTTATAGCTTTTCCTCTTCCTCTCTCCGTTACCCTAAATACATAAATATACTCTACCACTGATCCCTCCTTGTCAGGAAAGTAACTGAATTCATAGCCACACTATAATGAATATATGAAATATTAATGTATTTGTCACTATCACTGCTATTTTCTTAGTGGCCACACCAGTAAAATGCCCATGGAATTTGTTTTGTGAATAGACGTACTAAGTTTCTTGGTTTCCTGTGTAGAAACATTTCACGAGCATTCAAAATCAGCTAAAAAAAAAAAAAAGTTTCTTTTAATTTTTAAAGGAAGCAACTAAAATAAAGTCTACTCTGATATAAAATGTAAAAACACATTAACCAAAATATGGACTTTTAAAAGGTGGGAATTTAGTTTATACTCATTTTACATTAAGATATAAGTTAATGACTTATACCTTAAAGGATTTATCATAAAATGTTACTGCCCAGTGCATTTTTGCAAACAATAAATAATTCACTGAGAATATTAACATTCACATGTGTAATTAAGAGTGTACAAATGTACAAAACTTTGGGTAATAAACACTTTAAACTTATTTTTCAAACATTCAATAAGCCCATTCCCCCCAAACTGTTTGATTACAAAGAAGCACAAAGGATTAACTAACTCCGGCAAAAATTAGCAAACAAGGCAGGGGAGGCAAACAGAGATCTGAGAACGTAAGAATATCCAAACAGTTCTGTCAATATAAAGAGACAAAATCAAAACATTTTTAACAATATAAAAGAAAGCAAATTCACAGGATTAAATGCTAACTAGGTGAAAGAACATTAGAGGGTATATAACATTTATTTTCTCCACAAAATTTGCATATCTTAAATTTAATGCAAAACACCATGTTTCAATTCTAATTTAAGAATATCATAACGTGGAGTTCTTGGTTAATCTAGATGGAATGAATATTTAAATAGATCCCAAAGGTCATATCAAGTTTTTATTTGGTCTTTGTTGTTCTAACTCTTTAATATTTTTCTTTATTCATTGGACTAAGCCAATTTTAGAAATATATCCACAAGCGAAGCATATATAATGCAGCTATTTCTGAAAACAACTAAATGCATAGTCTTTAGTAATATCATTAAAACAGTGGTTGTGGTTAAGTAAAAGAATAAAAATTACCACAATTCATGTATGATAAAGTTACAAATCAAAACATTAGAAGTTTTATCTGGGGTATTTGCACTGTAATAAAAGAAATGTGGATAATATGAGCAAAATGTGCTTGATTATTAAAAGAAATGAAATTCCTGGTTAACACTGGGTTGTGTCAGGAGCAGTGCATTTGTCTTCATATTTTATATCAGGAACATACGTTCACAATTCACCAGCTGCAGTTTTGATTTGCTAAGAAATAAAAGTATTTAATCCTGGTTCTTCCTTGTTTTAACATCTTCCCTTAGAGACCAGGCACTTCGTGCCCCGGAATGTGGCCTTGCAAATTTACTAAAAACATATCCATTGATAGTAGAACAATTATACTAAATTCATAAAGGAAGAGAACATCTTCATTTAGAAAACAAAGCACTGTTATAACTTTACAGTCACAACGCAAGCCCCAGCTCTTCCTAGGCACAGTGGAGCAACCTAAAAAAAAAAAAAAAAAAAGACACATGTTGGGTTTGTGGGTAAAAACGTTGATAATACCACACCAGTCGGTGAAATATTGAAATAGTTCATACTTGTTGGCAAACAGCTGCTGCCCGAACCCTAAGCTGGCCCAGATCTTAAACAAGGCTCTTCCTCCTGATGCCAAAGCTTCATAGACTAAATTGTTTTGGGTATATAACATAATTATGTAGTATTTACTTCTCTTTAAAGGTGATTTTTAAAGATAGCACAGGAATTGTTCTACATGAAACACTATTTTGGCCAACATGATGCACAATATGGATGTGAGGAAATGCTGAACACTTAGAGTAACTTTGTGACTAATATGGAGAAAATACCAAGTATTATCCTGAGAGGCCATGCAGCGGAAGTGCTATCTCAGAGAGAGTACACAGAATATACCACATGCCCTGGGTCTGCCGACTCCAGAGGAACCACTAACTTCACATTCACTGATGACCTTCTCAGCGTGGCTGAAGAGTCTAAACCCATTCTACTGCTTTTTACCAGAGTAAATAAATAATAAATACCACCGATTGAACTCCTTAGGAGTGGAAACAAACCTGGTGAATAAACTCCATGACAGTGAGATAG
This sequence comes from Balaenoptera acutorostrata, assembly GCF_949987535.1. NCBI lineage: Eukaryota > Metazoa > Chordata > Mammalia > Artiodactyla > Balaenopteridae > Balaenoptera > Balaenoptera acutorostrata. The sequence continues at coordinate 79,335,665 of NC_080068.1, forward strand.
AAGTATGAGGTACTACGGGAAAAGTATAATCTTGGCTTATGCATTAGGAACAATTCTTAAATCTTTCACTTCTTGTCTTTTTTTTTTTTTTAAAGTACTCTTGACACTGGGCAATTCATAGCGGAGATAAGTGTGGACAAGGATAGTTTTAAAAGGATTACTTGGAGCCCAGTAAGAATCTATGCATTTGAGCTAACAGAATTAAGACATTAGCATTTGGGAAGGGGTGACTAATATAAAGTACTAAGAAAGTTTGTTTTGTACTTATGTATGTGGGTGTATGTCATAAAGTATTTTTGTCAAATACATGATATCAAAGTGACTTTCTAGTCATTTTGACTCCTCCTCCCCAGACCAATGAGTGGATTTTAAGAATACATCTGACTTCAATTGTAAGAGAATTCTTGGTTGTTCTCCATCTGAATCAGTTGTTTTGATCACTGTTATATCTTTTTGAACAAATAACCTATTTAAAAACCATATCTACTTACAGTATTCTAGAAGTAACCTCTACGTCATTTAAATCAAAATGTCTGTAATTAGCAGCTTTTCTCAAAACACTCAAAACACTAAGTCTCTACATTGTGAATAGCTGATGCTGTCACGACAACCAGCTAGAAAGTTTAGCTTAGAGAATTTATTAAATACAATGCAGTCACCTCCTGCTTTGGGTCAGGGCTGGTAGTGGGGTGGGTGGTGGCTTAAGACTTTGTAATCACATTTCATTCCCTGTACAAATAAATGTCCTCTTGTCCATTTGTAGAAACATTGAATGGAAAACATTTATTTTTCAGATACTATAGTTGTAAATTCACATTTAGGAGCTTTAAAATCACTTATATGTAGAATCTAAAAAATACAACAAACTAGCAAATATAACAAAAAAGAAACAGACTCACAGATATAGAGAACAAATTATTGGTTACCAGTGGGGAGAGGGAAGGGGGAGGGGAAAAATAGGGCTAGGGGATTAAGAGGTACAAACTATTATGTGTAAAATAAGCTACAAAGATATATTGTACAACACAGGGAATATAGTCAATATTTTATAATATCTATAAATGGAGCATAACCTTTAAAATCGTGAATCACTATATTGTATACCTGTAACATAATATTGTACATTGACTGTACTTCAATAAAAAGAATTTTTTAAAAAGTAATGGAGATGGCATGTAAACCAAAGAGCTATGTGGTCACAGATTATTAATTTTGATACAGGGTGATTCAGCATAAGGTATTAATTATCTGTAACAGCAAGTCTGAAATACTGGCTAATAGGTTTCCTTATAACTGGCCCAAGGGCTTAATAAAATACATCTCAGGAAAAGAGATTCTTCTATCTCTTCTTGGATTCCTTGGTTATCATTCACAATTACTTCTGCCATGGTAGGAGGCTGATGGTAGGTAATCTCATAATTTCTATGAAATCCCGTAGCTCTAACTCAAGCTCTCAAATTATGCCTTCTCACCTTCACCAAGTGATCTCACTTACTTGAGAAACAAGATCAAGGTCATACAATCTAAGTCTCTTTTTCTATCCTTCTCTTCACTTAAAAACACTTTGTATCTTTCTACACTGATATTCTCATTTTTCCTTCCAGCTTTGGAGGATAAGATCTTTCCTCCAGTCTAAGGAGGACCTGCCTTTGCTCTCAATTCTGTTTCTGTCCTTCTTTCAGAAAAGTGCCCTTCAATTTTGCTTTCTCCTTCTAGTATCTGGAATCCCGTTCAACTCTCTTGTCTTCATCTCTATTGTGAAAAAGATCCTAGGCTCAAATTCTAACTCCACCATTTATCTGCTGTGTGACGTTGGGTCAGCTATTTAACCTCTCTGTCTCAGACTTCTTCATCCAACATAGTGAGGAAATAATAGTACTTTCCTTATAGGGTTGTTGGGAAGATTCTTTAATGTAAAGTACTTAGACCAGAGTCGGGTACATAAAATGGCTCAGTAAGTATTAACTTTCTATCATCATCATTATTTTAAAATTGTATGCCCCTCTAGCTCCCACATTTACTTTTTACTCTTCTCTTTACTTTTTACACTGTGTGGTGGCTTCTGCTTCTATCATATTCTCAAAGGTCCTGACAACTTCATGAATGACAAATCTTCTTCATTCTTCCTTATGCTGTTGAAATTCCTCTCTCCTTTTTTTTTTAAACATTTTATTTATTTTCTTTGGCTGCGCTATGCAGCATGTGGGATCTTAGTTCCTCCACCAGGGATTGAACCTGTGCTCCCTGCGTTGGGAGCGCAGAATCTTAACCACTGGACTGCCAGGGAAGCCCCCCGCCCCCCACCTTTCTTTTAATGCTCTATTTCATTATCTACTAAGACACTCTCTGATCATTCTTTTGCTGTCTCCTTCAGAAGCTGCACCTCTCTATACAACCTAGTAAGTGTATGAATTAAAAATAAACAGGACTTGGTAATATCTCTTGAATCCATCTGTATATTTAACACCTCAAGCCTTATAACTAAAGTAACTTTATAAATGTTTTCCTTTCACCCAGGTTTCACTTCCCCTGCCCCTAACCCAACTTACCCTGTCCCCAGCTGCTGACAGGTGGACTTTCTATTACTGCATTGCTCTCTTGGTTAAAAGTCTCCACTGGATTCTCATTACCAAACTTTTTAGGTTGACCATTGCAGACCTCCATCCTGACCCCAACCTTCCTCTCCAATAAGAACTCCTACTCTTCTCAAGCATGGAGCCTTATAACCCGCCACACTTCCTCAACAGAGCCTGCGTATTTCTGCTTTAGTGACATTTCTTTCATGTTTTCTCACACAATTTCCTTTTTCCTCCTACCTTTTATTTTTTGGCCACGCTGCGTGGCATGTGGGATCTTAGTTCCCTGACTAGGCAGTGAACCCTCGCCCCCTGCAGTGGAAACAAGGAGTCTTAACCATTGGACCACCAGGGAAGCCCCTTCCTTCTATCTTTTTGAATTGGATCAATTCATTAAGGCTTAGATTGAATCCCACTTCTTCCTTACTGAAGCCCTCTCAACAGACATTTTCTCTCTTCTCCTTGAGTTCCTAGGCCACTCACTGCCTATACCATGGGACACTCCCTACCAACTGCTCCACACTGCGGCTCCTCCCTTTACATGAGCAGATCTCACCTACCCAAGTAGTTAAGCTCTGTGACAGCAGGGATTCTCATAAGTATTGTTTTCTTGACAGTACTTACCACTGCTCCTTGTATGGAGGAAAACCTTGGCTCAATTAAACACTTGAGTGCCTTTTATGTACCATATACTGAATTGGATGCCAGAGGCAGAAAATTCCTGGTTCTGTTCTGGGTGATGATGGAAACAAAGATCTCAAAAGATCATTCTTAGAAGCGCTAGGCCCTCTCAGAAATAGACAAAGAGGGAATTTTTTCTGTTAAGTTTGTCAGGTCAGGTTTCTTACTTGTTAATGTAATTTAGGATTGCCATCTTTACTAGGTTATAACTAGACATTTGATCTGCTCCCAAATATCTGTGGCTTGAGTATTTAAAAATTATTGCTCATGTATGGGTAAGTGGTTCATTTGTTCCTGACTACTATCTTTGTTTTTAATTTTCCACAATCTCCCTCCCTTTATTACAGCCCTCTTGTGGTCCTATCAGCTCTATCAATGCTAGGACATCTCACCAATTCTCAGCAAGTAAATGGTGGCAGCTAATAATAATAATAATAACCAACTAATAAGAATTTCTCTGAGTACTAACTTATACTTTAAAGGTAATTTTGGATTTTAACTATACTATAAAATTAAATATTCCCTCTGTTTTCTTATATTTAGTTAAAAGATGACTTTATCATGTTTATGCTATATATTTTGATATTGGACATAATTGAAAGGATCTGTTTTACCAAAACAATTGTTTGTAATAAAAACAGAGTAAGTGTAAAAATGAAAAATGAAATGCCATACCTGGGTCCACTCATTTGTCTGGGGATCATAAGCCTCCACTGTATTAAGGTAAGTCTGTCCATCATAACCTCCGACAGCATATAACTTATCACCAAGTAAACAGACTCCCACGGCATCTCTGCTGATGCTCATAGATGCCACTGCAGTCCACATATCCGTTTTGGGATCATATCTGAAAGAAAATTTTAGAACTGGAGCTGATACTGTTCTCACAATATTTTACATAAAAATAGTTTCATCCTTTAATCTTGTATCTTATCTGCTATATAAAATACATTTGAACATATTTTAGAGAAAAATATCAATATTTTCCTGAAAACTTTTAACTTACAACACATAATAGAGTTATTTTGCAGATGCATAACACTTAAACAAGTCAAAAGAGCTAATGTAAATGTTGAAAACTGCTTTAAGGTTTCAGGTTGCCTACTGAAAATTTGAGGAAATCAATTCATGAAGCTCTATGTAAGATGACTTACAGCCTCAATCATTGCTAACTGTCCATTTTTGGAGCTTCTTGTTCCTTTCATGAAGTATGTTAATTAGAACTGCCCCAAATTGTCTATTTAAGAGCAGATACATCATGCTAAGATCACTTATACTGCTTCCAATACTTCTTGTATCAATGAACAATTTTTCACTGGGTGCAGTCCTGTAGTGGGCCTGTAATTTATGGGGCAAAGTATATAAAGACTCCTATATCCCTTTCCTGGACTATAACATCTAACAAGCATAGTCTGAATTATTTTCTCCCCAATACAGGTGAAATGCAGGTGTAACTATCATGCTCTCTCAAAAAACACCAACCAACTCTGCTTATTATTTCATAGAAAGCACTTGTTGTCATCAACAAACCTTCATTTCACTTTTTATTCTTCTTCTAGTCATTTATAATTTATTGAATAATATACACACACATTCACTAACTTCCCATTGCTCTTTAAAATCCAAAGTTTTTAATAAGGCCTCAAGACTCTGTATGATCTGCCCCAATGTCCCCCCACTCCTTTCCTGCCACTCTCTCCATCATTCTTTGTTCTCCAATGACAGTGGCTGCCTTCCAGTTTTCTGAATGAAACATATTCCTTCCTGGTTTGGAGTGTTCATACACACTCCTATTGACTCTACCTCCTAAAGCCCTTCAATTCTCCCCATTCCACTGACCATAGCAGATGGGAGCCTAAGCCACTGTCCAGAGCTTCCACTGACGTCGGGCTCTTTACCTAGGCCCATATTTGAGTTTCGAACAAGGATGACTTGTTCAAGCTTTCAAGCCTTACTAGCCCTTTATTTTCTTTTAGTATTTCATACTGCTTCATTCTATATCAAAATATGTCAGGAATGTCCCTCTCCTTTTTGCTTCTTATTTGGCCTCCAGCCCGTAATTAACTCTCTGTGAAATTTGTCAAACCCCTTTTCTTATTAGGTACAATGTCCAGTACAAAATAGGTACACAATAAATGTTTGTCATATGATTCAATTAATAAACTGTATAATCAATTCTAAGGTCAGATTGAGAGAAGACTGAGTAGGCTCTTGGTGACAGACTGAGAGATGGCCTGAGCAGACCACCCAGTGTTTACAGAGCTCCTAAGGAACTGCCTTGCACATGGTGGATGCTCAATAAAGAGTTATCAATTCGTGTGGAAGTGTCAGAGGCTTAGGTTTGATTTTTTATTCCTAGTTTTCCTTCACAGGAAATTACCTCTCCACACAGTCTGAGAGTCTGGAAGTCAAGTTGGAGGCAGGTGCGTCGTGGCCTCCGATGGCGTACAGCAATCCATTCCAGGTAGTGACTCCTACTCCCCCTCTCCTTTTTGACATTTGTGCACAGAGTGTCCATTTATTAGTATGAGGGTCAAAGCATTCTACTGACTTGAGACAAGAACTGCCATCACGACCACCAACTGCATAAAGTCTGTAAAAACAACAAATGGGATGATAAATAAGAGATGGTGCTATTATTATGCATAAGACAGAGGTTATTCTTATGGTATTTCATTGAATTCAAGGTGCCATCAACGATAAGAAATACTGTCAATTTATGTACCATTAAGAAAGAAGATGGGACTTCCCTGGTGGTGCAGTGGTTAAGAATCTGCCTGCCAATGCAGGGGACATGGGTTCGATCCCTTCCAGGAAGATCCCACATGCTGCGGAGCAACTAAGCCCGTGTGCCACAACTACTGAGCCTGTGCTCTAGAGCCCACGAGCCAGAGCTACTGAGCCCGTGTGCCACAACTACTGAAGCCCACGTGCCTAGAGCCCGTGCTCCACAACAAGAGAAGCCACTGCAATGAGAAGTCCGAGCACCGCAACAAAGAGTAGCAACAAAGAGTAGCCCCCACTAGCCGCAACTAGAGAAAGCCCGTGCACAGCAACGGAGACCCAATTCAGCCAAAAATAAATAAATAAATAAATTTATTAAAAAAAGAAAGATGTGCTACCAATTAAATGGCACATGTATATATCATATATTATTCTGTACATATATAAAAAAGAAAACATAAACTCACATGAAAACAATGACAACATTTTCACAGCTGCCATCTGTTTGACAAGTTACCATTGAGTGTAAAATGCATCACAATTTTAGAGATGTTAAAGTATGTCTTAAAATAGATAAAATATTGTGTATAAATATATCATGACATTTCTTAAATAGCTAAGATAGGACTTGGTGATAAATGAAAGAAACTAACCTTCTCTGAGCACCTACCACAGGTGAGGCACTTTACATGTATTAATTTAATCATTATAATGATGCTATGACAAACCATTTGTATCCCTGTTGCACAGGTGAAGAAACTGGGATTCATGGAGATTAAGAGACTTGTACATGGTCACCCAGGAAGAAGCAGAACCAGGACAATAGTTATATTAATGAGCAGTTGGACAGTCAAGAGTCATCTGGTATGTACTTGTAACAGTGAAATATGAGAATAAAACTATAGATTCAGGGCTTCCCTGGTGGCGCAGTGGTTGAGAATCTGCCTGCCAATGCAGGGGACACGGGTTCGAGCCCTGGTCTGGGAAGATCCCACATGCCGCGGAGCAACTAGGCCCATGAGCCACAACTACTGAGCCTGCGCGTCTGGAGCCTGTGCTCCACAACAAGAGAGGCCGCGATAGTGAGAGGCCCGCGCACCGTGATGAAGAGTGGCCCCCGCTTACCGCAACTAGAGAAAGCCCTCGCACAGAAACGAAGACCCAACACAGCCAAAAAAAAATAATAATAATAATAAATAAATAAAGAAGTTCCTTTAAAAAAAAAAAATAAAAAGAAGACAGACAAACCATATGTACCTACAGGCAGACCTCATTTAAAAACAAAAAAAACAAAAAAAAACTATAGATTCAAGTATATTGATTTACTAGGCAACGTTTAGGACGTTAACATACCATATTTATATTTATTGGTATGTTAACATCCTAAACATTGCCTAGTAAACCAATTTATTATCAATCAATATACTGCATTAATTTAAAAGTCTTTTTACTCTGAACTTAAAATATATATAAAATATTTTAAATATTTAAACATTTGAATATTCTTTATTAAGCACAAAATCTTCTTACTATTCACTTAGGAAGCTCTTTGTAGATATTTTTTCTATCATTTAAAAAAATAATAATAACTTCAGTTCACTGCTTGTTCAAAAGCTCACACATTTTGAATTTATGGATGCCTTAGTTAATATTTAGCTATTTTTAATTCTTGAGAAATAATATTTGAACTATATCAAATTTCTGCCCATTAAAACTCTAAGTATTTATATTTGGGTAAATATACATATTTTAAAGACAGATTTCGTAATTTTAATTCATAATTTAAAGTACCTATGCCACTCAAACTGGTTCTTAAATAATAAGACGACCATATCTTAAACAGCAAAACATGTTTGTAGCAGTGTCTTGTTCTAAACTTAAAATATATTAATAGTATGGAATTTGAAATTTATTTGAAACTTTAATCTGTTAAAAATTTTATCTGTTAAAAACTATTTTTTTGTGCTACTGTTCTTAATATTAAGCTGTCCTCATCTTTAACTAATACTTGGAAGAATAATTACCTAAATATGGATCATAGAATATTAGAAGGAATCAACAACTAGGTAATGTCAATAACTAAAAATATATGTACACATGCACATATAGTATCATAGGCTTCCAACACCCTACCCTCTTCACAGTGAATTCATGGGTCTTCCTTGTGAAAAGTGGTGTAGTACAGTGATTTAGAGCATGAACTCTGGAGCCAGACTCTCTGGGTTTGAATCCTGGTTCTACCACTTATCACTTACTAGCTGTGACTGTGGACAAGTTATTTAATCTCTGTCTGCCTGAACTTCATCATCCATAAAATCTAGAAGCCCTGCCTCACAGGATTATTGGTGATCAAATTTAAAGTACTTTGAATATTGCCTGGCACATGGTAAACATGGTATAAGTGTTAAAGGGGAAAAATAAATTCTGTCTCTATTTGCATTCTTTTAGAAAACGGTATTTTAGGAGATGTTAAATGTATAAACAACATTCATACTGAGATAATATTAAGGGCTAAAATGTATTGTAACACTTTCTGAAGAATCATATCTCACACAATGGTTTTCAAACTGTATTCTAAGACCAGGACTCTGTGGAGAATGTTAGGGGGCCCCCAAAAAGGTTCATTTAAAATTAAAGATTAAAAAGTAGTTTTAATTTTCAAAAATATCACCTGGCTCAATTAAACGTCATGCAAGATTCAGAACTCACTTTCTTCCCCATGACAATATCTATTACAATAAAAAGAGAAATATTATGTCAAATTGCAATAGTATTGTACTACATATTTAAAAATAAGATTTAGGTCTCACCTGACTTCTAAAATTATGATCAAGAATACAAGTGGTTGGTAGATACTGTTTGAGATTCAGCTGAGAAAAAAAATGTCTACTACTTTCAAACTACTTGAGCAATTTAACTGAAGAATTTCCTGTGATTCCAATTAAATTGCTCTAGTAGTTAAAATAACTATTACCAATTTCAGCTTCTTATCTGTGAATCAGGATTTTCTTCATACTGGACAACCAAAACAAAACAGAAATAATCTGTGTTCTTTAAAACAGACCTATTCTTCTACATTGATTTTTACAGTAAGTAAATATTATAAACTCAAACTTATAATAAATTTAAAATAAGCTTATTATAAACTTGAACCTCCATTTGCCTTAAGTATTGAGGTTTTTGTAAGATTTCACTTGAAAGAAAGATTCTGTTGCCAAAAGTATTTGCCAGCCAATGGCTTAAAAGTAGCCTGAGCAACTGGAAGTTTAGACAAAGCTTCTTTCTGTCAAACATGGCAGAAATAAAAATTTTAACACTTTCAAAATTTTAAGATAGAGTGTAACTCATAAAACATCAAAACAGTTCTTCCCTAAAGAAACGAACTATATTTTGCATCAGGAAGCATTGTAAAATAATTTAAAATAACAAAAACAGTATTTAACTGGGCTTTTCATTTTATAAATTAAAAAAATTGAGGCACAGAGAAATGATTTGTTTTAAATCACAAAGGACTGGTAGAGAGAAGATACATAATTAATTTTTTCAATCAACTGCATATTTAAAATATTAAAAACATAATTTCTATTTTTTCCAGGTTCTGGATTTGTACCCCAAAATGGAAACTAACAAAATATTTTAAAACATTGCTACTTTATTGTAGTGCAAGCTTAGAAAAATGGTGGTTGATGGATTAACATATCCTCTTCTTGGGGTGATTAAAGCACTACTGCATATAATTGGTACCAGGATATTCTTCACTAAGGCTGCACACTTCAGATTTATGTGCTGGATACTGTGCTAGGTGTAAGAAACAAGAAGTCAGATCAGGTCATTCAAGACCATGATCTGCTATAGGAGATGGACCAGTCAATAACTACAATAATAGAGTGGTACATGCTGCAATACAATTATATACAAATTATATACAGTAAAATTGCTTAGGATGGAATGGACAATCAGTGCAGGGGGAACGAAGAGATGAGAGTGGGGACTGGAGGTTTCCTGGAGGTGATTTTTAAGCAAGTTTCAAGGATGCTGAGTTTGCCAGGAAGGAAAGTGGGGGAAACAATATTCTAAGAAAGATGGTGTCGGTTAAAAGATAATAGGAGTGTGAAGCAAAATGTATTTTTCACAAATAGATTAGTTTTGCTGGAGTGTATTTTGCATGGGTAGAGGAGAGAGAAGAGGCTAGAGAGGTGGACAGAGGCAAGATCATAAAGGAGGCTTGGTCAGATAAGCTACTGAAAGGTTTTAAGTAGGAAAGTGACATGGTCCTATTTGTGTTTTAGGCAGAACATTAGGTGAGTCTCTAAAATGAAGAATGAAAGGGAGAGAGTTAAGGGTAGGGACAAAGTGACCAGTCTACCCCAGCAGACCAGTTAAAATCACAACATAGATATACGATACTTTCAAAATCAACTGTCTTACTACTTAGTAGATAAGAAGTCCTTAGCTTCTGATATTATTAGGTACTCTCAGAATTATACTCAATAAATTGTGCTTCAGGTAGGTTAAATACAGAAATATTTATTTCTCATTAGAGAGAAAGAAAAGGTAGGAAAGTAAGATACTTCTATGCCTAGAAGTCCAGGATACTGTAGGTCTGGAAATCAGGTTTTAGAGAAGGCATTTATTCTTATGTCTTCTATTAGAAATAAATATTTCTAGCCAGAAATAGTAATTTCTTTTTTTTCACTTTCTATACTCTTTGGTGGCTGACTCTTCTCCCAAAGAACTAGGAAAGAAATGTAGTGATAAAATTTGAAGTTATTTCTTTAGCTAAAACAAATGAGGGGAGGTGTATTGAGATCAGATATATTTAAAAAATGGGTTTCTATTTCTGTATCTTATTACTTGTAATCGTGCTAAAAATTAACCAAAAAAAGGACGCAACTAACAGGTCCTGAGGAAACAGGACCTTAGGTCATAAAATATAAAAATATTACTAACATTTTCTCATTTTTTTGATAATCAGTAACAATCCAACAAATAATTTTAAGTCTCTATATTTTAACCTTGGTTCTTTCCTCTTCCTGGAAATGATGATAAAATATTTTAAGTCTCTATATTTTAACCTTGGTTCTTTCCTCTTCCTGGAAATGATGATAAAACATTTTAAGTGAGTAAAGGTATGCAACAAACAACTTTTATTTAATAACCATAAGGGCTTCATTTTATGGAAGAAAGGCCTGAAAAAGATACTATGTATTTAGTATTTGAGTGGTGGCTCTATCCAAATCTGTTTACTCTATTTAGAGCAGATAAGAAGCAAGAAAGCACCTCTTTCTAAATGCATTCTAGTTTTCAGCAGTTTACCAAGATAAGGAAGTGAAAGTAAGGAAAAATCAGTAGAAGAAATGGAAAGAATTATTTAGGGAAACATGAGAGAGACCATACAACTTTTAAAAGACCATATACTTTTAAAGCTATATGAACCACCAGATTTTGACTACATTGAATATTCATATAAAATTTATTCACTCAAAATGATAACTAGAAATTTATAATATCTGCACATTAGAATAAAAGACTAACAATGTTGAGCCATTTATATTTAGGGCTATTATAAAAAGAGACTATTTAAAAAGTTTGTTTACATCACTCAGTATTTCTCTCATGATTTCTATATATCTTTAAGTTGGACAAGATATAGCTTAATACATTTAATTTATTGTGTTTTAAGTGGAACCTTAAGTATTTCCTTACTTTCCACTTAGTACTGCCACACCTACTGTGCTTCTGGGAGTGGACATAGTGGCAACAAAATTCCACTGGCGAGCCTGAGGGTCCCATCTTTCCACTGTATTCAGATAGCTCCAACCATCATGCCCTCCTACTGCATACATAGGACCTTCCAATACAGCCACACCTACAAGGAGACAGGAAAGAAGCAATGACTTAAAAATCTTTTAACTGAAATGTAAGTACAATGAACCTTTAACATGCAAATTTAACTAGGCAAAAATTTATGATAAAGATATCTGGCTTCCTCATAGCTCTTCTTGGTAGATAGGTGGGTGGGTGAGGGGAAGCAATAGTACTGTAGCCCTTACAAGTTTTAGAGGCAGTATTTTGAGGTCCAACAGGGGAAAGGTATTTTTAAAAAATACAAGATGCACACACTGCCATATTTAAAACATTTTTCAATAATTTGGAATTACAATATATTAGAAAACAGCAATTTTATTCTTCTCTCCCTTTAATTCAAATTCATGAGATTTTGCTGTAGATTTGATACCACAATCTATTGGTGTGTTTCATCGTGAGGGAACCAAGCCAAATTTCATTTGTTCATTTATTCAACAAATAGCTATTGAGTTTCTACTAAGTGTCAGGCACTTAGTAGAACATAATAGATAAGGGCTCTGCCCTGATGGACCTATTTTATTTTATTTTATTTTAATCATTTATTTATTTATGGCTGCGTTGGGTCTTCGTTGCTGCACGCAGGCTTTCTCTAGTTGTGGAGAGCGGGGGCCACTCCTCGTTGCGGTGTGCGGGCCTCTCACTGTGGTGGCCTCTCTTGCTGTGGAGCACAGGCTCCAGGCATGCGGGCTTCAGCAGCTCTGGCTCGCGGGCTCCAGAGCACAGGCTCAGCAGTTGTGGCACACAGGCCTAGCTGCTCCGTGGCATGTGGGTTCTTCCTGGGCCAGGGCTCGAACCCGTGTGCCCTGCATTGGCAGGCGGATTCTTAACCACTGCACCACCAGGGAAGCCCCGACCTAATATTTTATTTAGGAAACAGATACAAAGTATATTTCAGGCATTGATAAGTGCTAATAAGAAAAAAAAGTAGCAGGACTTACCTGGTGGCACAGTGGATAAGAATCCACCTGCCAATTCAGGGGACACGGGTTCGATCCCTGGTCTGGGAAGATCCCACATGCCGAGGAGAAACTAAGCCCATGAGCCACAACTACTGAGCCTGTGCTCTAGAGCCCGCGTGCCACAACTACTGAGCCCGTGTGCTGCAACTACTGAAGCCCGCGCACCTAGAGCCCGTGCTCCGCAACAGGAGAAGCCACCGTAATGAGAAGCCCACTCACCGCAACCAAGAGTAGCCCCTGCTTGCCACAACTAGAGAAAGCCCTTGTGCAGCAACAAAGACCCAACAGCCAAAAAATAAAAAAATAAAATAAATAATTATATCTTAAAAAAAATTTTTTAAAGATAAAAAAAGGAGCAAAGTAAAAGAATAGAGAGGATCAAGGGAGACCTCTCAGATAAACTGACATTTGAACAAAAATGTGAATGAAGTTAGGAAACCAGACATGAAGGTATCTGGGGGAGAAGTAGGTGAGATAAAGAGAACAGTATGTACAAAGGCCCTGAGGCATGCTTAGTGTGTCTGTGGTACATACAACAAGGAGGACAGTTGGCTGTGGAGGGTGAGTAAGGGGGAGAGCGTAGGAGATGAGAGGAAGGGTGGAGTCAAATCACATGGTGGTCGGGATTATTGTAAGGACTTTGGATTTTATTCTAAATGAGATGGAAAGCCAGCAGAGGGTTCTGAGAAGAGGTATGACATGACCATAGTCAGGTGAGATATAAATATGTATCACTTGAAGGCCAAAACACAAATATTGTGATACGAAGACATTTACTTTTGTGAAATCATGGCCAGATGACATAAATAGTCACCATTCATGTATGACCAAAACCAACATATCATTCCACTCATTTGTGTCCTGCCAGTACTGGCTATAGGAGATCTACTTATCTATCTATCTAATCTATCTATCTCCAATTATATATAATACATATTCAATTATATATATGTGTGTGAGTGTAATTAAGTAATTTAAAATTTACTTAAGTAAAGATTTCTTTTATAAGTTCAAATTTAAAACATTATTTATTATAAGGTAAATTCGTTACAACAAAGCTGTTCTGAATGACACAAAAATGGAAATAAAGGCTTAAAGAAGACACTTTGAGTGATATGATCATTCTCCTCTGAACTTGCTGCAGTTCAATAAAGTCTTTTGTATGGTACCTAGAACTAATGATAGTATTCCATGCACAATCTCATCTGCACAAGACAGAGCTGGATCATGGGCATTCTCATTCTATGTAATACTATATCTGTAAGATTTATCTTAAGTTAGAACTGATTTTCTTTTCCCCATAGTAGGGGAAAGTTTGCAGTTGAATCACACTTTTGACCCTGGATTTTATGGTCAACACAAATTTGTAAGTCCTGTTCATGTTGCTTTTAAGATATACCTTCCCGTTCTGTGCCTACATAATAGTTGATTTTATGGACTCAAGAGTAATGTGTTATGGTTTTGTTAAATTTCATATAGTTAATTTTAAGCTCTTCTCTCAGTACCTTAGCCCCAACTGTCTGGTTTTACTCACTTACCTAACTTGAAATTTAAGACCATCTTTCATTGAAACCTAAATGCAACTAGTAGAATCCCCTGTCTCCTTGATTTTTTGCTGTACCCACACTACCATACCAATCTTCATACCTAGATATTTTTCATTGGCCTTTTGGGCAACCTCTACTGTGGTGCTCAGTATTAATAAATTGAGTATAGTAGAAACCTATGCTATCCAAACTCAACTATCCTTTCACTGCTACTCATTCATCTTTTTTTTTTTTTTTTAATTTATTTATTTATTTTTGGCTGTGTTGGGTCTTCGTTTCTGTGCGAGGGCTTTCTCTAGCTGTGGCAAGCGGGGTTCACTCTTCATCGCGGTGCGCGGGCCTTTCACTATCGCGGCCTCTCTTGTTGCGGAGCACAGGCTCCAGACGCGCAGGCTCAGTAGTTGTGGCTCACGGGCCCAGTTGCTCCGTGGCATGTGGGATCTTCCCAGACCAGGGCTCAAACCCGTGTGCCCTGCACTGGCAGGCAGACTCTCAACCACTGCGCCACCAGGGAAGCCCCTCATTCATCTTTTAATTCATCTTTTATGATAACCTATCAAATTCTTTATTGCAACTATTTTAAACATTTTCCAAATTGTGATAAATTGACGATATGTTCACATATTCCTCCTTTCCCAGAATACATGCTTATTTTCAATGTGATTCTTGTAGGTCCTCCCATCAAGAGGAGGAGTCTATTTCTCTATCCTTTGAATCTGGGCTTGGCCATGTGACTTGTTTTGGCCAATGGGATGTTAGCAAACATGAGGCAAGCAGAAGCTTGAAAAGTGTTTGTGCATTGGAGCCTGCCTTCTCTTCCTGCTTTTGAAACCCTGTGACTGCCACCATGTGCAGAAGCCTGGGCTAGCCTGAATGATTAGCGTCATATGGCCCAGTTGCCTCTGCTGCCCAGGCTGACAGCCTGTCTACCAGTACACACGTGAGTGAGGCCATTCTAGGTCAACCAGCCAACCAGCCTGCCTGCCCAACCTAGATTCATGAGAAAACCCAGCAGAAATCTTCTAAGACAGTCCAGACCAGAAGAACTGCCCAGCTGATACACAGATCCATGAGCTAAATAAATGGTTCTTGGTTTAAGCCTTCAAGTTTTGAAGTGGCTTGTTATGCAGCAAAATGTGGATGATACACATACATTGCAAGCCTCATCTTCCTCATCTTTGTATATCTACAGAACACAGAGCATGGCATATAGTACACACTAATCAATATCTGCTCAGTGAATTATTCAATTAAAGAATAAAAAGCCTCTATCATTACATTCTCTGTGCCACCTCAAAATTTTTCTGTGTCGTACTCATTTCTGCTTAAAAACTAAGGGATATAGATGAAAAACAATAATGCTAAAGGTTTTTAAATAAGTATGCATTTCAATTAGGTTAGATAACACTAATTGTCAACATAGAACCCACATGTCAAAAGGTGGCTTGTCAGTCCATCGTGGTACACCACAATTCTTAAACATTCACGGTTTCACTTGTGCTGGTTGCACAATATACGTTTATGTACAGGCTTGTTTTCTCTGTTTCTGCTTCTCAGGTGACAGGCAGCGTGTGCAGGAACGCTTGGTGACTGCTGTTGGCCCAGCAGCTGCCACACTGCTCTTCTGCCTGGTAAAGAATGTGAAAATGCCGTGCAAGCCTAGGGTATGACCTTATGAACGAATCTGCAGTTATGCTTACCAAGGCCATGCCTATGTGTAGACATAGGAGGCATCACACTCCAAGTTTTTGTTTTGGGGTTGTAGCATTCTACAGTATTCAAAGTCTTCAGTCCATCTCTTCCTCCAACCACATACAGTTTGTCATCTAGCACCGCAACGCCGAACTGCAGCCTCCTCCCATTCATATTGGCTACAGGCGTCCACATATTTGTACGGAGATCATACTTTTCAATGCTTGTTGCTCCTTAATAGTGATAAGACAGAAGTTAGGCAAATAAAAAGCTCACCATGCTTGAGTGTTTTATGAAATTAGACATATAAAAGCATATTATTAGCAGTGACAGTAATACATTTAATATATTACAATAAGCCCCTGCATGAGCTCATCCTTGCTTGTATCTCTGTCCTCATCTCCTACTATTCTCTAGTACCAGAGTACACCTGGCTCTGGTACTAAGAGGTCAAATGAGAAAGGATTATCTGTCAAAGGGGGCTGAGTAGCAACAGCCAGAAGTGGGAGGAAAGCAGGGTAGTTTAGCACCGTGGAAGCCAAAGTAAAATAGTGTATAGCTGCTGAGAGTACCAAGTAAGATGAAGACTAAAAAGTATGACTGGATTTAGTTGCATGGAGGTCACTGATGACTTTAGGCAGGGTCCCTTGTTTGAGCAGTTGAGACATGATTGGGAGGTGATGAAATGGAGACAGTGAGCATAGATGATTCCTCTAAGAAGTCTGGCTACAAAAAGGAAGAGAGAGATAAGAATTACTCAGTGGGTTGAGGGAGGTTTCGTTTTGTTTTGCTTTTAAAAGTGGAAAAACTTGAGTCAATGGGAAGGATCTAGTTGTGGGGAAGGAAGCTGAAAAGACAGGAGATGAAGGGATCCTCATAATGGTGGGAGGTTCCTGAAGAGGCAGGAAAGGGCAGTATCAGGGCACAGGGGAGGGGCTTTCATAGGAGGAGGGAGAGGATACACACTCTACTGCAACCAGGAAGGACAAGAGCATAAGTGTGCATCAAGTGCTTTGGGAGCTATGAGAGTGGAAAGTTTAGGGAATAACTGCTGGACAGTGTCTACATTTTTTTAAGAATTAGAAGAGCCAAGGAACTCTTTTGTTCTCTTTATGAGGTAAGAATAGTGGAATTAAGAAAAAAAAAGACCCACTCCTCTAAAACAAACAAACACCCAACCCCCAGGTATGAAGAGTTCAATTAGTATCTACTTTACTTCTCTCTTCTAAGCCTCTAATACAACATGCTATCAGTGCTATTCTTACAAAAATACAGTCAAGACAAACATTTATTCTAAAGTATTTGCTACAATTAGGTCACCAGAGCACAGATGCTATTGATACCTCCTAAAATTTAGAAACAGTTTTGCCATATACATATATGGCAAGAAACCTTTGAAGGTTTATATATATGTGTGTGTGTGTGTGTGTGTATATATATGCATATATATAAAATATATCTTTCTTATATATTTGGGTTTTATTATTTTTTATTTACTTTACAAAAATTTTAAGTTATTTGCAATAAATACCAAGTCTCTTTCCATCTTTGCATTCTCAGTGGCATATAATAGACTCCACTGTATACAGTAGCTGTTCAAAAATATTTTTGAATTTGAATAATATTCTTTGTAATTTTTAGCTATAATGAGATTTTACTCATACACTCAGATTATTTTATGTAATAGTATACTTGAATCATCACTCTAAACTTGACCTTAAAAACTTCTTCCTTCCTCAAACAAAAAGGCATTGCTAGGGCTTCCCTGGTGGCGCAGTGGTTGAGAATCTGCCTGCCAATGCAGGGGACACGGGTTCGAGCCCTGGTCTGGGAAGATCCCACATGCCACAGAGCAACTAGGCCCGTGAGCCACAATTACTGAGCCTGCGCGTCTGGAGCCTGTGCTCCGCAACAAGAGAGGCCGCGATAGTGAGAGGCCCGCACACCGCGATGAAGAGTGGCCCCCACTTGCCGCAACTAGAGAAAGCCCTCGCACAGAAACGAAGACCCAAGACAGCCATAAATAAACAAATAAATAAATAATTCCCATTAAAAAAAAAAAAACCAAACAAACAAACAAAAAGGCATTGCTAATCATCTCTCTTCACTAATGAATTTAAAGAAGATTTTTAATCTGAATTTTAAGTTATTCCTTTTAGATCTAGTTCACTAAGCAGTATCATAGACTTATGAACTAGTAAATAAAAATTCTTTTGCTAATATCAAACATAATTCTTAAAAACATAAGATTTTAAAATACAGTCTAAAACATATATCTTGAAAAATATATCTCCAAATAACAAAATCTTAGTAATTGCAAAATCCTATGTAAAAGCTTAGAACTTCCCTAATTTATACTGAAGGATTAACCTTTAAAAAAAGTAAGCACAAATACATTCTGACATTTTTTTAGTGGCTATTTAGAACCATTACTGGCTTATTTGCTGGAGTCTATACTAATCAGATATATGAAGGGACCAAGAACCCAATAATCAGACTCCCATCCAACTGATGCAAATTGCTCTTCATTATGAAGATGCTGGGATTAAGATAAATTAAGGCCTGGGAAGATAGCTTGAATAGGATAGAACCTCAGAGTATTTGATGATTAAGAAAGACTTAGAAATAAAGTTGGTCAAGTAGCAAAGGTCAGATAACAGAAACTCTTGAAACCTAGAAAGAGGAATTTATAACTTATTAGTAAGAAATAAAGATTGCTGGAGTTTTTGAGCAGAGTAATGGCATGTTAACAGAAGAGTTAACATGAGAGTTAAGCAGTCAAAATGCCTGTTTGAATCCTGATCCCATCACTAATTAGCTGTGTGATCCTAGGAAAGTTAGTTAACTTCTCTAAGTCTCAGTAACCTCCTCTGTAAAAGAGGGCAATAATAACATTCAGCTTTGAGAGTTGCTAGGAAGATGAAATGAAATAATGTAGGTCAAGTGCTTAGCATAATGCCTGGCATCTATTAAAAATATAATGAATGCTATTCCCACAAAATAAACATGATCAAAATTTGTGGGCTGATAGAAGGCTAACTGGAATTAGCAAGACAGCAGTGGAAATTTGGAAGAATAAGAGTCATTTGAAAGAAGTCACTTGGTGACTGTCAGAGTTGAAATTTGAGAGAGAGAAAGAGAGGGAGAGAGGAGATATGTATTGTTTACTTGGCTACTTAGTATCTGAGTTTCCTTCCCATGCTTGGGGAATTTTCCACTGTATGTATGACCTTGATGGGAGGCAGGAGCCTATCTTCCAGAAACCTGAGAAGACAGATATTCTCTTTGTCCTTGGAATTTTAGGGCCAGGACTCACCTAAAGCTAGTCAAATGGATGCCTGCACCGGAATTTAAAGTCTAAAGCAGGAATTATAAAGAAGCAGGGACAGTGGGTGTAGTCCTACCCGTTTCTCAACAGCCTTCCAATAAATTCCATATTTGCTTAAATGAGCTAGAGTTGATGTTCACTGGAGAGCACTGAACTATGATCCCAAGTTCTCAAGTCTGGGAGACATGGTCAGAGAAGACTTGGATACATGAAGCTTAAGGTGAAAGCCAAACATCAAATAGATATACCAGTTGGAAATATGAGAATAAAATCAAAGTGTAATACTTATATGTGGAATCTAAAATATGACACAAATGAACTTATCTATGAAACAGAAACAGACTCACAGATGTAGAGAACAGACCTGCAGTTGCCAAGGGGGAGGGCAGGTGGGGGAGGGATGGATTGGGAGTTTGGGATTAGCAGATGCAAACTACTTTGTATAGAATGGATAAAAACAAGGTCCTACTATAGCACAGGGAACTATATTCAATATCCTGTGATAAACCATCATGGAAAAGAATATGAAAAAGGATGTATATATATAACTGAATCACTCTGCTGTACAGCAGAAATTAAGACAACACTGTAAATCAACCTACTTCAATAAAATAAATTTTAAAACGTCAAAGTGCGAGACTATAATTAATACAGAGATAACAGTTAAAGCCTTGAAAAAGAGAGGGAAAGATAGAGGGGAAGTGGAAGTGCTAGTAATGACTACAAAGCCAAGCACCAGTTCCAGGCACATAGTGGATACTTAATAAGTATTTGCAGATCGATTATCTGGACAGTGGAGCTCTCCAAAAATGTTCAAATACTTAAACTATAACTCCAATCAGTTATCTTACTTTATGTATCTCTGTAACATTCAGTCATCAAGCCTATATTTAGAACTTAAGTATCCATACGTACATAGTACTATGTTACATGCTATGTGTGATAATAGCTATACTCATATCTGTATCTGTTTCCGTGAACCTAAAAGTTAAATAACAATGCAAGATTTTCAATTAGAGCTCATATTTTTATATTCTTTTGAGATGTCACATAGAAGAGAAACCTTTAGATGTGATCACTGCATCAAGTGCTTTAGTCATACAAGTAATACAAGAGATGGCAAAGGACAATCTTCCTTCATTTGACCAATACTTACTGATGCCGTCTATGTACGAGGCACTGTTCTGTAAATAGATTAGTGAACAAAAAAAATCCTTGCTTTCCTGGAGCTTATTTGGGGGAAGGAGGTAGACAGACCATAAACAAATGTAAGAGGTGCCATGAAGAAACATGAAGCCGACGAAGGAGAAAGTGATAAGCAAGATTAGAAAGTGATGGGCAAGAGGTTGCTACTGGATGGTCATGGAAGTCCTCTTTGGTAAACTGGTGTTTGAGAGGAGATCTGAGTGAAGAATTTCTGCTGGACATTGTGATATCAGGGCGCAGAGCATCCTAGTGAGAGGAAACAGCTAATGCAACACTCCTGACATGGGAGACCGATTAGCATGTTAGATGAACAGGGAGGCCAATGCAGCTGAAACAGAAGGATGGAGGGGAGAAGTAGAATGAGCTGAGATCAGAGAGGTAGCCAGAAGTCAGAGGTTTTGTCAAGGGATAGCAGATTATTAGTACTAGGAATTCAGAGGAAGAGGAGATCAATGTATATTGAGAAATAATACACAGAAACCTCTTGGCACAATACCTGGCACTGAGTAGGCACTGTGTATAGTGTCTGTTGCTATTATTGTTACTATGAGTAACAACGCTGCAAGAAGAGTACAAAGAATTTCCAGATACTCTTGACCCAGATTTCGCACATACTTATGTTTTACATTTGCTTTCTATGTATGTATATATGTATGCATGTATATAGGTTTTATGTATGTATGAATTTTTTTCTGAACTGTTTCAGAGTAAGTTGCACAAAAGATGCCTCTGTACCCGTAAATATTTCAGTGTATCTTTCTTCTTTTGTAAGAAATCCTCTTACAAAACCACAATACAATCATCAAAATTTGGAAATTAACATTTATACAATGCTGTTAATCTAATCTACAGAGCTTATTCGGATTTCGTCATTTGTCCCAATTATGTCCTTCATAGCAAAAGAAAATCCAAGATGATGTATTATAATAGCTGTCATGTCTCTTTAGTCTCTTGTAATCTGAGACAATTCCTAAATCTGTTTGTATTTCGTGATGTTGACATTTTGGAATACTTCAGACAAGTTATTTTGCAGACTGTCTCTCAACCTGAATTTGTTTGTCTTTTTCTCAGGATTAAGTCCAGATTATATACTTTTGGCAAGAATACCACAGATGTGCAGCTGAGTTCTCAGTGCATCATATAAGAAGCACAGGCTGGTAGTTAGTCTCATTACTGGCAATACAACTTTTGATTATTTGGTTAAGGTGTTGTATGTCAGGTTTCTCCACTGTAAAGACACCATTTTATGCTTAACAAATGGTTGGGAAATGCTTAAGCAAATGGTTGGGAGATACTTTGAGACTAAAGATCCTGCTCTTAGACTTTCGCCTACTAGTCTTAGAGAATTAATGGTTATTGACTGAATTACTTATAAATATGATGATTGCCAAATGATGATTTTTCTAATCCCATCTTTGCTTCTGTTTTAATTAGTTGGCATTCTACTGTAAGGAAAAGCATTCCTTCTCCCTCCTTTGTTTGTATCAGTATGAATTCATGAATACTTATTTATAATCTTTTACTATCATTGTTTATTTTGATGCTGAAATTATCCCAGGTTTGGACAGTGGTAGCCCCTACAAACTGTCTCCTGTATCTTCTGACCTGTCTCCATTATTCTTTGAGCACTTCCTTACTTTCTGGCACTACAAGTCATTCTAAGCTATCTTGTACTTTTCCTACCCCAGGGCTAGAACCAGCCATTTCTCCAAGGAGCTCTTTGGCCATATTTATTAATAATTAAAATTCATTTTGTTCTATACTTTTTGAAACGATACATGCACCCCAGTTTTCAATGCAGCACAATTTATAATAGCCAAGACATGGAAGCAACCTAAATGTCCATCGAAAGATGAATGGATAAAGATGATGTGGTACATATATACAATGGAATACTACTCAGCCATAAAAAAGAACAAAATGATGTCATTTGCAGCACCATGGATGGACCTAGAGATTGTCATACTGAGTAAAGTAAGTCAGACAAAGACAAATATTGCATGACATCACTTATATGTGGAATCTTAAAAAATGGTACAAATGAACTTACTTACAAAACAGAAATAGAGTTACAGATGTAGAAAACAATCTTATGGTTAACAGGGCGAAAAGGGGAGAGGGATAAATTGGGAGATTGGGATTGATATATACACACTACTATATATAAAATAGATAACTAATAAGGACCTCCTGTATAGCACAGGGAACTCTACTCAATACTTTGTAATGAGTATTACTCTTTTCTCTGTATGGGAAAAGAATCTATAAAAAGAGTGGATATATGTATATGTATAGCTGAATCACTCTGCTATATACCTGAAGCTAACATAACATTGTAAACCAACTATACTTCAACAAATAATTTTAAAATATTCATTTTTCCATTCCTTCAAATAAAAGATTATTTAATACCTTTTGTTGAATCCATTCCTCCAACTGCAAATAATGTACCGACAGTTGACTTCCTAGGTTTTGTCCGAGGACTCTGTAACATGGGCCGTCTCTCTGGTAGTAGGTGATACTTCATTGCTTCCATAATTAGTTTCTGACATTCTATATCATCTCTAAAAAGTGCATTATTTTCCATGTCTGCTAGGAACTAGAAGAAATAGTGAGTATGTGTATTGAATGACCACGAAAATAGTAGGGTTGAAAGAATAAACTAGTTCACAAATGGAAATGATCTCATTAAAAAAAATCCAAGGGACTTTTCTGGTGGTCCAGTGGTAAAGAATCTGCCTTCCAATGTAGGGAATGTGGGTTCGATCCCTGGTCAGGGAACTAAGATCCCACATGCCGTGGGGCAACTAAGCCCACGTGCCACAACTACTGAGCTTGCGTGAGCCTCAACTAGAGAGCCTGCATGCCACAAACTACAGAGCCCATGTATCCTGGAGCCCGCGCGACACAACTAGAGAGAAGCCCGCACGCCACAACGAAGAGCTTGCGCACCACAACGAAAGATCCTGCATGCCTCAATGAAGATCCTGTGTGCCGCAACTAAGACCCAATGCAGCCAAACAAATTAAAATAAATAAATAAATAAAAATTTTAAAAAAAGATAAAGCGAAAGTTTAAAAAAAAATCCAAGTCTAGACATCTATTTTTAACTAAAATATTCAACATTTACAAAATTTACATTTTACATTTCATTGAAAAACAGAAACTGAGGAGAAGTGGTATGCTTTAAAATCTTAACAGTGCTTATCTCTGGGTAGTGGGGAAACTGGTGTTTTAAATAATCTTTCTTTGTATGTTTCTATATTTCCCAGATTTTCTAAAATAAATCATTTTACTCTTTAAGTTAGAAATAGTTTTAACTGAAGAATAATAAGTAGGAGTTGACTAGTTAGACTGCATTTACCTGACCTCTCTAAAGAATGTTCAACAAGCAACCAACAGCAAAAACAAAACTTTCATATTTTTTTAAGGGGCAAAGAACTCCAAATGGTGATTTATTCTAAACGAATTAAAATTCCTTGTACTTCACTGATTCCTATTTTTTTACCTATGTAATTTTATGTAAATGTATAAATATGGTCATACCTTGCCTTTTAAAAAATGATTTTTTTCCTTTTGTACTTGGTTCTCCATTCCCCTCCCTGCCCCTTTACTGCCTTATTTCTTTCATTTAGGATATTGATCCATATGAAATTAATTTTTAAACAGAAGATGAGTTGAGAAATATTTTTTCTTCCAAATGAATAGCTAGTTCTGTACTGGCACCATTTACTAAATAATTCCCTCCATTTCCAACTGAATTGAACCTTGGTCATAAATAGTCTCAGGATATATGAGATCTGCTCTTTGATCCTCTAATCTATTTGTCTATTCCTTTTCTAATACTGTATTTTATTACAGCATCTTTATGGCATTTCCTGCTTATATGATATAAATCTACCCTCACTATTCATTTTCACAGTTTTCTTGGCTATTTTTGAGTCTTTACTTTCCATATAAACTTAAGACAGATTTACCTAATTCCCCATCACCATCTTGATCCTGTTGGCATTCTAATATGAACTGCATTAAATTTATTAACTTGGGGAGAATTTACATTTTTATGATGCTAAGTCTTTTTATTCAAGAAGCCTTTCCACTGTTTATAGCTTTCTTCATATAGGTACTATTATGCCTTTTATTAAATATACTAATTTTATATTAAATGTATTAAATAATATATTAAATATATTTTAAAAATTATTTTTATTGCCACTGGAAAGGGATTTTTGAATTTCCACTTTGCATATCTTTTGTCATTGTATACTTGTATCATAACCTACAACTTTACCACATTCCCTTATCAAACTCTAGCTATTAGGCATATAATCATAATAATCACCAAATAGGGATAGTTACATCTTTTTCTAATATGTATGCCAATTATTTCATTTTTATTTTATTATTGTAGTTGCTAAAACCTTCAAAGCAATGTTAAATAATCATGGTGATACAGAGTATTCATTTTTCTGGTTTAAATGGATATGTTTTTAGTGTTTCACTATTTAAGATCATAGTTACTAAAGCATTTAGTAATCCATCTTTATTATAGATAGGTTGTTTTCTTCTCTCCCTATTTTACTTTAGAGTTTTAAAATTAAGAATGGTTGCTAATTTTTTCCAGTATCTTTTATACATCTATTAATATGATCATATGGCTTTTTCTCCTTGAAGTTACTGATATAATTACCTTGACAGATTTCCTAATACTCAACCATTCCTGTATTCCTAGAAAAAAACCTTCCTGGTCATAGTGTATTATCCTTTTGATACACTGAAGGATTGTATTTGATAATACAAGGTATATTTTATATATTTTATAATTCACCATTTCAAGTATACAATTCAATGATTTTTAGTAAGTTTACCAAGTTGTACAACCATTATCATAAAACAGTTTTGGAACATTTTCATCACCCTGATTAGATTCCGCATGTCTGTTTACTGTTAATCTCTGTTCCTATCTCCTGTTCCAAGCACTAATCTGTCTCTGTAGATTTGCCCTTAGATGTTTCGTATAAAGAGAATCATACAATACGGGGTCTCTTGTATCTTGCTTTTTTTCATTTAGCATGTTTTTGAGGTTAATCAATGTGTAGCATGTATCACTACTTCATTTCATTTTACTGTTGAATAATAATTCATCGTATGGATACACCACATTTTGTCTATCCATTCACCAGTTGATGGACACTTATATTGTTTCCAGTTTTTGGCTATTAGGAATAAAGCTGCTAGGAACATTTGTGTGCAAGTCTTTATGTGGATATATGTTTTCATTTCTCTTGGGTTATACCTAGGAGTAGAATTGCTGAGTCATGTCGTAAACTTATGTTAACTTTTTAAGAAAGTGTCAAACTGTTTTCCAAGGTGGCTGCACTATTTATATTCACTCCAGCAATCTATGAGGGTTCCTGTTTCTCCACATTCTCACCAACAATTATTACTATCTTCTCTTTTTAGCCACTTGAGTGGGTGGGAAATGCAGTTTTACTTTGCATTGCCTTAATGGCTAATAATGTTGAGAGTATGTTCATATTTTGATAATGGAAGAGAAGAAAGAGTCTCTAACAAAAGTCACTGTAAAATAGTTTGTGGCATTTGGAAACTGAGAACAGCATGCTAAAAGCAAAAAAGCCAAATTAAGACATAAGTCTCAGGACCTATGCCAGAGTATACATTCTGGTATTAATTATTCTATATTATTCTGTGTACACAAAATATAGTTATACTTGCTAGAGAAGCTATTAATGAATATGCATTGAGCTGGTTCATTTTTTTTTTAATGTATTTATTTTTTTGGCTGCACTGGGTCTTCATTGCTGTGCATGGGCTTTCTCTAGTTGCGGCTAGCGGGGGCTACTCTTGGTTGCGGTGTGCAGGCTTCTCATTGCAGTGGCTTCTCTTGTTGCGGAGCATGGGCTCTAGGCGCATGGGCTTCAGTAGTTGTGGCTCACGGGCTCTAGAATGCAGACTCAGTAGTTGTGGCACATGGGCTTAGTTGCTCCACGGCATGTGGGATCTTCCTAGACCAGGGCTCGAACCCGTGTCCCCTGCATTGGCAGGCGGATTCTTAACCACTGTGCCACCAGGGAAGCCGAGCTGGTTCATTTAGATTAATCTTAGTGTTTATATTACTTCTGTTATATATAATTGCTTTAGTCCTTTGTAAAAAAAAAATAAATAAATGTGAAAAAATTGTAGAAAGTAAAGTCTTGGAAGACTCAATAGTTACTGCAATATGAAGTAAAATATATTTCTTAGCATGCTGACACTATATATAATTTTTGAACAAATGGGATTAATTATATGTAAGTAGAGAGATGAAAATAATGGAAGGAAATATGAATCCATTAATCTAAGTATCAGATTAATCAAATGGAAGGTACCAGATATCATTTGGAAAATCATTCAGAAGGCACTGATAAAGCACTACAAAATACAGACTCTCATATACTCTTCATTTTAGGTGAATACTATGTACCTTCTCTGCCATAAAAGAATGGCAAATTATTAAAATGGAAACATTTAGAAAATAGAAGAAACATTTTCCATTTGTAAATTTTTATCTTCACTCACATACTTGTTCACTATATGACTATTTCACTAAAACTGTCCCTTCAACTACTACTAAGAGTGAAAAACAGAATGTGAATGATTTATGAACTCTACAGCCTTTAAAAAAAGTTTTGGTATCCAAAACTTGTAAAATAAAAGAATACTAAATGTAAATACTGACTCGTTTTATATTTCTGAATTTTAGTAAAAAACAATAATGAGAATTGAGAACAGAACAGTGGAGACCAAGATACTTGTAATACAGGGTAACCATTAGGAACAGTAAGAATTTAGGTGTCAAAATCTTTAAAATAATGTCCTAATGCAGTTGACCCTTGAACAACGTGGATACAAAACACACAGGTTCACTTATACACAGATATTTTTCAGTAGTAATACCACAGTATTACACAGTCCACTGGTTGAATCCACAGATATAGAGGAACCTCAGATATGGAGGTTACACGTTAGCACAGATTAATCCCCATGCTGTTCAAGGGCCAATGTGCACATTCTATGCACATTATTTAAAATGGGATCAAAGAGAAAAGCCTGAAATGCTTTTGAAGGTAAAATAAAACTACACATACACTTGTCTTCTGGATTATTCAGAGTTTAAAAAAAAAAGCCACACTAAAATGATCATTTGGATGAGGATTACAATGATATATATGATTTCCTCTATCATTTTAAGGAGACACTACAATAAAATTACTATATGTCAGTTGAACTCTTTCTAGTTAGGGTAAATAGAATGTTTCTTATCAACGGAGTAGGGTAAAACCTCATTGAAAAAGGAATTATTTCACAGAAGTAAATTCGTTAGGTAACTGGATCTAACGTCAATTAAAAAAATATTAGTCATTTATTTGATAGGCACTAGACTTCTTTTGTTTTCATTTTTCAGTTTTGTTTTTTATTGAAATATAATTGAGAGAGAACATATTAGTTTCAGGTGTACAACACAATGATTTGAGATATATATATATATGAAAATGATCACCACAATAAGTCTAGCTAACATCCACCCCCAGAGAGTTACAATTTTTTGGTGTGTGATGAGAACTTTTAAGACCTTAGCAACTTCATCCTTTTCCTATCTTTTAAAATAAAACATTCAGAATACAATCCAACATTTTCTTGATGATCTTAGAGTCTACTTCAATACTTCATCACTTGACAACTCTAAGTCTGCAAACTTGCCCTTTACTTTTAGCAAGGGGGAAAAAAAAAAAACCCTGCTAGTATCTCTAAATGCCATAATGGTGCAATAGAGTATTACCACTGTAGAAAAGAAAAACAGTGCTCCAAGAGGTGTTATTAACTTGTTTAAATTATACAGAGCAATGTGGCTTCCATCACTGCTACTCATCAAGTTAAGACAGTGGTTCTCAAACTTGAGTGGGCATCAGATGCACCTGAGGGCTTATTAAAACACAGCTGGCTTGTGTTTTAATAACCACCCAGAGTATCAGATTCAGTAGGTGTAGAGTGGGGAACTAATAATTTTCATTTTAAACAATTACCCATGTGGTGCTGATCCTATAGTTGGGGATCACACTTTGAGAACCATTGGGCTAATCCAGTGGTTTTTCCATCCTTATCTGTCTTCTCTGTAGCATGTGATGATGTTAAAATTTCCTCCTTCTTGGGCTTCCCTGGTGGCGCAGTGGTCCAGAATCCGCCTGCCAATGCAGGGGACATGGGTTCGAGCACTGGTCCGGGAAGATCCCACATGCCGCGGAGCAACTAAACCCGTGTGCCACAACTACTGAGCCCGCGCTCTAGAGCCCATGAGCCACAACTACTGAAGCCCACGCGCCTAGAGCCCGTGCTCTGCAACAAGAGAAGCCACTGCAATGAGAAGTCCATGCACCGCAAGGAAGAGTAGCCCCCGCTCGCCGCAACTAAAGAAAGCCCACGTGGCAACGAAGACCCAACACGCCCCCCCCCACACACAAAAATTTCCTCCTTCTAGGACTTGCAATCTCTTTTTAATGGTACTACAGGTATTTAGGCAGCTTTGGGACTACCACTAAGTATTAGTAATTCTTAGGGTTCCACCCCTAGTACCCTCATGTTCTCTTTGATTGGTGTCACTCTCTTCCCCTTGGCTTCAACAACCTAAATAAGTAGTTTTCAAAACTTCTTAGACTCTAAGAGGATTAAAGGTGTCAAGAAGCTCTGGGAACATGGTTCTTCTACTTTATTCCCCACCTTCAAAATCAGCTCTTCATCCTGTATTCTGTCTTAATCAACAGCACCTTCATCAACCTAGTTGCACAAATCAGAATTATTCTGGACCCTTCTTTTTTTTTTTCTTTTTTACCCTGCACCATTCAATTGGTCATTAAGTTGCATCAATTCTACCTTCTAAATAGCTCTTGACTCTGGTAATTAATTTCTCTACCTCCACTTCCAGAAAGTGATTAATTCACTGGTCTGAATCCAATAGCCTTCCTAGTGTATTTCTACTTTGACTCCTCCAATCCATTCTCTGCAATGCAGTTATAGGATCTTTCTAAACTAAAAGGATAATTATGCCATTCCCTACTTAAAACCCTTTAGTGCTTCCTCACTGCTTTTAGGATAAAATCCAAACTCCTTGGCATGACTGAGTTCCTTCACGA
Organism: Balaenoptera acutorostrata; assembly: GCF_949987535.1. Lineage (NCBI taxonomy): Eukaryota > Metazoa > Chordata > Mammalia > Artiodactyla > Balaenopteridae > Balaenoptera > Balaenoptera acutorostrata. Next base: position 79,365,434 of record NC_080068.1, read on the forward strand.
TCTGGTCCGTTTACCTCTCCAGCCTCATCTCTCAACATTGCCCTTTTATTTCTGTACTCTAGCCATGCAAGCTATCTTCAAATTCCAGAACACGATATATTTGCTCATGGCTCTATAACTAGAACCCCTTCTTCCCTGGGCTATTATGCCCATTCTTTTGGGTGGCGAACTCAGCCTGCAAACTGAGTGACACTTCAGAGGTTCTCCTAGCTTCCACACCATCGGTCTGGGTGGGCCACTCCAATTATTTTCATAATACCATGTTTATGTATAGATCACAGCCTTCATCTCATTATATTGTAATTACTGATTTATTTTTTAATCTTTTTCTTCCTCCACCTGATGTCCCTCCCCCCACCTCGCAAATTTACACAAAGTACATTCAAAAGGCAGAACAGTTCAGTGGAAAAGGCATAGAACTTTATTTGGGTTCAAGTCCTACCTCTGTCTCATAACTCTAATATATGATGTTAGTCAAGTAACAAAGCCAAAGAAACCTACAACGCGGAAGGGATTTATGCAATCACTTTGCGATTCTGCGCATATGGTTTTACTTTTTTGGTCTGTTACTTCATTTGTACAACACGTGTTAGACTAAATGTTCTCCAAAGTGCCTTTCAACTCTAAGATCTTATGGCTATCATTATCAGCAGTATCCTGGATAAAAGAAATTTTAAAGATCTCTTAGAGTCATGCAAATATAGTATCATAAATATTTGAAGCTACAGGACTGAAGTAAATTGTTAGGTTACTTAATTGCACAGATTCTTTTCAAAGTCCACTAGGATTTTTCAGATTTTATTTTCTTTCATTTAGAAAAGGATAAGAAAAAAATTCTGTTGGATATCAGCAAAAATAGTCCTCTCATCTTTAAATCTGATTTTAAGAGAAATGTTTTATGATGTTATTTTTCTTGAATTGTCATCAATTCATGTAGTTTCACTCCTATGAATTCATACAATATTCTATCTGTGAAGAGAGGTCTTTCTTATAAAGCATCAGCACTGATTTTTGTTTCTATGAGGTAGAGAACAAACAGTAACTTTTGCTCACAACAGATGGAAATAATATATAATGCTCAAGATAAATACAAATAAAATAAAACTTATGGCACTTTAAACAACAACAAAAAATCTGATCTCAAGCAGTAACAGCTCATTCTTTCTTTACTGTCAAGGACTCTATTTAAGGCCTCAAAATAAGTAGCAAAGTATGCAGAGGAAATTTTTGTATATTCCAGCTGAAATTGTAAAAAGGGGAAACCATGCATGTAAATATGTTACTGATTGCTTTGAATATACCAACTAGATATCTCTCAATTCTAAAATAATGATAATAATTATACTAATATTATTTATAACACATTTTATTTCACAGAGCACTTTTCTGATCCTCATAAAAATCCTGTGAGATAGAAAGGATGTTATCTCCACTTGACAGATGAAGAAACCGAGGTATGTGAATTTGCCAAGTCACAGAGTTTTAGATGTCAGAGCCAGAACTATTAACATGTTATTAATTTATATACCACCAGAATCCAGCATTTAGTGGATACTTAATAAATGTGTAGCAAATGAATTAATCTAAATTTTCTGGTTCCTAGAGTCCAGTGTTTCTTTCATTAGCAGCTCTATTAATTCTTCAGTTGCTAGGATAGGTCTGCAGCTGAGTCAAATAAAATTACTAACCTCAAAGCAACAATGTTACTTAATGGATGCAATTTAGATAGTCAGACCTTCTGGGTTGAAAACAGAATTTTTTTTTTGCTCACTATCTTTTCACCTTAACATTTCATAGGAATATATATAAAATAACCATATTGAATAGAATAAATAAGCTCATATTAATGTAATTAATAGATAAGCTCATATTAATGTAATTAGCATAAAGTGAATACAGTAGTCCCTCAGTATTCTGGGGACAGGGGGTTGGTTCCAGGATTTGTGTGGATACAACATTTCACCTCAAATATGTAGTATTTGCAGATAACCTCTGCACAGTCTCCTGTATACTTTAAATCATCTCTGGATTACCTACAATACCAAATACAATGCAAATGCTATGTAATAGTTGTAAATGCAACGTAAATGTTATGTAATAGTTGCTGGTACAGGACAGCTTCAAGTTTTGCATTTTGGAATTTTCTGTAATTTTTAAAAAAATATTTTCAAATCTACACTTTGCTGAATTTGAGATGTGGAGCCCACAGATGTGGAAGGCTGACTACTCAAAGTCGCAGCAACTACTGTTGTCGAAATTATGACATTGATTTTAAATAATCAAAAATAGTTTACCTGTGGCGCAAGGAGAGGTAGCCTAATATAAGCCAAAAGTTTACTGAGATCTTTCCGTCTCTGTTCCAAATCATGACGGACCCAAGTAAGAAGTGCATTCAATATTGTCTCCTCACTAGGAATGTTCATGTCATCACTGGCCAAGAGCTTTGCAATTTCACTGGCTGGTAATAACACAAATTCCTGGTTTCGAATTACTTCCATGAAATGTTCCTAGAGGGAAAAAGGGCATATAATTGATATTGTTTCTTCTGTCCATCACAGTTTAAAAGAAACTAAACATTTTTTAATTAGATGCCAAAACACAGTTTATACTTTCGCCCTTCCTTACAATGTATTATTGCTTGCAAGGGAAAAAACACAGCAGAAAATAACATTTAAACTGTAATTATGTTAAAATTCTTATTTCTATATAAGTAGAATTAAAGCATTGTATCATTTATTACAATTAAAAAATAAATTTGGGACTTTTCGGTATTGCTTTGCTCAAGTTAGGGAATAGTTTTGGCAAGTCTTTCAAAGGAAGATAGAAAAAATGACATAGACACTTTGTATGATTAACATCAAAAGTGAGTTTAGATTTGTGGTGCAGAAGATTTTGGCCAAGAGGGAAGCAAAATACCTGGGTGAGAATGAAGTTATTTCTCTTACCCAGAAATGGCCTCTAGGGAGGCTAAATTTCCCAAGACCATTCTGAACCATGGAAGTCTTCTCAGACTCTGCCTGGGAAGAGAATGTGTCCTTAGAGCTATCCGTGAGCCAAACTGGCCTTTAAAAGTATTTTAATATTATTTATAAGACCACCAAGGATTTTAGGTCTGATTTGAAAACTTTAATCTCTTCTTACCTGATTTATGTACAAAGTTCTTTTGGTCTCATAGGAAAAACAGCCAAAACAAAAATGTTGACCTACAGTGCACTGGGACTCCAGGGCCTTAGACCGAAGATGACTCAGTTCTGGCCACATTCTAGAATCAGCCTCTTTATAATTTGAAATGGAAGATAAAAATGCCCTTAGATAACTTTTACTAGGCTATTATGCTAAACAATCTAAAGAGAAAAGAAATAGTCTTCTGTTGTAAAAGGTTACAAGTCTTAATGCATGGGCTGCTTACATAGTTATAATACAAACGCAAATGCTAGAAGTATTGTCCCTTAATGTTTTTCTTATGCTTCTTAATGTACTATGGCTGTCTCAGCATACAGTTTTAATAAAAAAAGCTAAGGCTGTTTAAATCAGAGCTATTTAAAAATAGCTCAAGCTATTTAAATTAGAGTTAGAGATAAGGACTATCAACAATTATCTTCCATATCAAGATGAGAATTGTATTTTCCATATAGCCTCCAGTAACTCAAGTTAGCCACTGATCTAAGATATATCTTGGGTTGACATTTCACTTCTTTCCAAGAAATTCTTAAGAGGAAAACCATACGTGAATAATTAACTACATTCAATTGCCTCAATTCATCATGATTTGTTAAAGATGCCCAAATGAATCTATTTTAAAATGACTGACTATCATTTTTCAGAAATATATTTTAATAAAACCTCAGGGCTGGAATGGCTTCAAGCAAATTGTACTACTCAATTGTATACCGACATTATAAAATGATTTGGTAACACACAGCAAGAGCTATAAAAATGTTGAAGCTCTCAACTCGTAGTTATACCACAAGTAGTTTAATCCTTAGTAAATAATTCACAAGAGGGGGAAAAAAAAGCTGATGCTTCTCTGATGGTGCTTCTTTGTATTATTATTTATAATAGTAAAAAAAATGGGAAATAGCCTAAATGTCCAGCTCTAGGGGGTTGTAACTCAACTGGCTATTATTCAGGCATTAAAAATTTTAGGGACAAAGACCACATAGATAAACGGAAAGATATTTATTATATAATGTTAGATGAGATTCTGAAGAAATCAAAATAATAACATTTCTAATAGTTCAAAAGTATATAGTACAGTCAACAGTTATACAACACTGAAGTAACTACTGCCATACTTTCAAATGGAATTAATTGCATTTCATCAATGAGAAAAAGATTATATAAATATTCATTTAATTAATAGTTTATAGGTTGATATATCTATTTCAGAACAATGCCCATTCCATTCTGGTAGAATTTGTATTAAGTGAAATTGGAGTTTTTCAACACCTTATGGAAATACTACTGAACTCAAGGTTAAACACAAAGTGCTTTTCTAAAGTATTAATTTGGTTTTGAAGCAAGTATTTTAGCAAAATTCGATGTTTTTTACAGGTTTTCTAGATCAAGAAACAAAATTTAAAATTGTAAAATCAAATGTTTGTATTTATTTTATAAATCCACAATGACATTCAATATTTGTAATGATATAACCAGTCTTAGATTTTTTTGGTAGAGGTTACATGATGGCTTCCAGGTCACGTTTGGTGGCAGTCAGAACAAGAACAAAAGTTTCCAGATTTCAGGATTACAAGAAGGAACTTTTCATCCTTTCCTATTTGTATTCATGCAGGATGAGTGAACATCCCAAGTACGTGCACTATTTGCTAATTGTGACAGTTGATTTCACTCTGTGGCATGTGCTTACTTCATATTTTAAATCCATTTTACGACACAAACAGCTATCATGCTACCAAACACTTGCTAGCATTATGCTCTTTCCTCCTTTGGAATAGTTTTCAAGCACATGAAATTACTGAGGGATTTATTTAAATTGAAGATTGAATTCTGCTATACATTTTCATTCAGTTCCCACAGCAACAACTCAGATCACACAATCTGCCTCTAAATTACTTATTGTTATTAGAATTCAATTTCAGGTCTCTGTTGAAACTGAATAATGTCAAATAATGGCCTTGGGGAGAAAAAAACTACCACAACTAATGGGCTATGAAAATAGCTTTATAAACATCAAGCTAATTTAAATTTAATTTATATCTAAGCCTTAAAGGAGCAACTGTGCCTCTACTGTAAAGAACAGCAATGACCCAAATGCATACAAATGTTTGCACGTGAATAAAACTCCTTCATAGGTAAGAGATATTATGTAAATTATGGAATGATTACAAAGGAAAAAAATCCAGCTTTATTTTATTTATATTTATCTTATTCCAAAAAATATTTGAACCTGAGCTGTAAAAGTTAAACTAAGAAATCTACAGGGAAGAATAAAGACTGGGGGGGAAGACAGCCTCATCCACCAGAGGGCAGACAGCAGAAGCAAGAAGAACTACAATCTTGCAGCCTGTGGAACGAAAACAACATTCACAGAAAAACAGACAAAATGAAAAGGCAGAGGACTATGCACCAGATGAAGGAACAAGAAAAAAACCCAGAAAAACAACTAAATGAAGTGGAGATAGGCAACCTTCCAGAAAAAGAATTCAGAATAATGATAGTGAAGATGATCCAGGACCTCAGAAAAAGAATGGAGGCAAAGATTGAGAAGATGCAAGAAATGTTTAACAAAGACCTAGAAGAATTAAAGAACAAACACCTAGAAGAATTAAAGAACAAACAAACAGAGATGAACAATACAATAACTGAAATGAAAAATACACTAGAAGGAATCAATAGCAGAAAAACTGAGGCAGAAGAACGGATAAGGGACCTGGAAGACAGAATGGTGGAATTCACTGCCGCAGAACAGAATAAAGAGAAAAGAATGAAAAGAAATGAAGACAGCCTAAGAGACCTCTGGGACAACATTAAATGCAACAACATCCGCATAATAGGGGTCCCAGAAGGAGAAGAGAGAGAGAAAGGACCCAAGAAAATATCTGAAGAAATTATACTCGAAAACTTCCCTAACATGGGAAAGGAAATAGCCACCCAAGCCCAGGAAGCGCAGAGAGTCCCAGGCAGGATAAACCCAAGGAGAAACACACCGAGATACATAGTAATCAAACTGGCAAAAATTAAAGACAAAGAAAAATTATTGAAAGCAACAAGGGAAAAACGACAAATAACATACAAGGGAACTCCCATACGGTTAACAGCTGATTTCTCAGCAGAAACTCTGTAAGCCAGAAGGGAGTGGTGTGATATACTTACAGTGATGAAAGGGAAGAACGTACAACCAAGATTACTCTACCCGGCAAGGATCTCATTCAGATTCGATGGAGAAATCAAAAGCTTTACAGACAAGCAAAAGCTAAGAGAATTCAGCACCACCAAACCAGCTCTACAACAAATGCTAAAGGAACTTCTCTAAGTGGGAAACACAAGAGAAGAAAGGACCTACAAAAACAAAGCCAAAACAATTAAGACAATGGTAATAGGAACATACATATAGATAATTACCTTAAATGTGAATGGATTAAATGCCCCAACCAAAAGACACAGGCTCACTGATTGGATACAAAAAGAGACACATATATATGCTGTCTACAAGAGACACACTTCAGACACATACGGACTGAAAGTGAGGGGATGGAAAAAGAAACTCTATGCAAATGGAAATCAAAAGAAAGCTGGAGTAGCAATACTCATATCAGAGAAAAGAGACTTTGAAATAAAGAATGTTACAAGAGACAAGGAAGGACACTACATAATGATCAAGGGATCAATTCAAGAGGAAGATATAACAATTATAAATATATATGCACCCAACATAGGAGCACCTCAATACATAACGCAACTGCTAACAGCTATAAAAGAGGATATCGACAGTAACATAATAATACTGGGGGACTTTAACACCTCACTTACACCAATAGACAGATCATCCAGACAGAAAACTAATAAGGAAACAAAAGCTTTAAATGACACAACAGACCAGATAGATAAGGTACTTATAGGACATTCCATCCAAAAACAGCAGATTACACTTTCTTCTCAAGTGCACACGGAACATTCTCCAGGATAGATCACATCTTGGGTCACAAATCAAGCCTCGGTACATTTTAAAAACCTGAAATCATATCAAGTATCTTTTCCAACCACAACGCTATGAGATTAAAAATAAATCACCAGGAAAAAAATGTAAAAAACACAAACACGTGGAAGCTAAACAATACGTTACTAAATAACCAAGAGATCACTGAAGAAATCAAAGAGGAAATCAAAAAATACCTAGAGACAAATGACAAAGAAAACACGATGACCCAAAACCTATGGAATGCAGCAAAAGCAGTTCTAAGAGGGAAGTTTATAGCAACACAATCCTACCTCAAAAAAAGAAGAAAAATCTCAAATAAACGATCTAAACTTATACCTAAAGGAACTAGAGAAAGAAGAACAAACAAAACCCAAAATTAGTAGAAGGAAAGAAATCATAAAGATCAGAGCAGAAATAAATGAAATAGAAACAAAGAAAACAATAGCAAAGATCAATAAAACTAAAAGCTGGTTCTTTGAGAAGATAAACAAAATTGATAAACCTTTAGCCAGACTCATCAAGAAAAAGAGGGAGAGGACTCAAATCAACAAAATTAGAAGTGAAAAAGGAGAGGTTACAATGGACACCACAGAAATACAAAGCATCCTAAGAGATTACTACATGCAACTCTATGCCAATAAAATGGACAACCTGGAAGAAATGGACAAATTCTTAGAAAAGTATAACCTTCCAAGACTGAACCAGGAAGAAATAGAAAATATGAACAGACCAATCACAAGTAATGAAATTGAAACTGTGATTTAAAATCTTCCAGGAGGGCTTCCCTGGTGGTGCAGTGGTTGAGAGTCTGCCTGCCAATGCGGGGAGCATGGGTTCGGGCCCTGGTCTGGGAGGATCCCGCGTGCTGCGGAGCAGCTGGGCCCGTGGGCCGCAGCTGCTGGGTCTGCGTGTCTGGAGCCTGTGCTCCGCAGCGGGAGGGGCCACGGCGGTGAGGGGCCCGCACACCGCGATGGGGAGCGGCCCCCGCTTGCCGCGACTGGAGAGGGCCCTCGCACAGAAACGAAGACCCAACACAGCCAAAAATAAATAAATAAATACATAAATTAAAAAAAAAAATCTTCCAACAAACAGAAGTCCAGGACCAGATGGCTTCACAGGTGAATTCTATCAAACATTTAGAGAAGAGCTAACACCCATCCTTCTCAAACTCTTCCAAAAAACTGCAGAGGAAGGAACATTCCGAAACTCATTCTACAAGGCCACCATCACCCTGATACCAAAACCAGACAAAGACACTACAAAAAAAGAAAATTACAGACCAATATCACTGATGAATATAGATGAAAAATCCTCAACAAAATATTAGGAAACAGAATCCAACAACACATTAAAAGGATCATACACCATGATCAAGTGGGATTTATCCCAGGGATGCAAGGATTCTTCAATATATGCAAATCAATCAGTGTGATACACCATATTAATAAATTGAAGAATAAAAACCATATGATCATCTCAATAGATGCAGAAAAAGCTTTTGACAAAATTCAACACCCATTTATGATAAAACCTCTCCAGAAAGTGGGCATAGAGGGAACCTACCTCAACATAATAAAGGCCGTATAAGACAAACCCACAGTCAACATCGTTCTCAGTCGTGAAAAACTGAAACCATTTCTTCTAAGATCAGGAACAAGAAAAGGTTGCCCACTCTCACCACTATTATTCAACACAGTTTTGGTAGTTTTAGCCACAGCAATCAGAGAAGAAAAAGAAATAAAAGGAATCCTAATCGGAAAAGAAGTAAAACTGTCACTGCAGATGACATGATACTATACATAGATAATCCTAAAGATGCCACCAGAAAACTACTAGAGCTAATCAATGAATTTGGTAAAGTAGCAGGATACGAAACTAATGCACAGAAATCTCTTGCATTCCTATACACTAACAATGAAAGATCAGAAAGAGAAATTAAGGAAACAATCTCATTCACTATTGCAACAAAAGAATAAAATACCAAAAATAGAGGAGATTAACCAAGATGGCGGAGTAGAAGGACGTGCTCTCACTCCCTCTTGCGAGAGCACCAGAATCACAACTGGCTGCTGGACAATCATTGACAGGAAGACCCTGGACTTCACCAAGGAGGATACCCCACGTCCAAGGACAGAGGAGAAGCCACAGTGAGACGGTAGGAGGGGCGCAATCAGAGTAAAATCAAATCCCATAACTGCTGGGTGGGTGACTCACAGACTGGCGAACACTTATACCACAGAAGTCCACCCACTGGAGTGAAGGTTCTGAGCCCCACGTCAGGCTTCCCAACCTGGGGGTCCGGCAACGGGAGGAGGAATTCCTAGAGAATCAGACTTTGAAGTCTAGTGGGAATTGATTGCAGGACTGTGACAGGACTGGGGGAAACAGAGACCCCACTCTTGGAGGGCACACACAAAGTAATGTGTGCATCGGGACCCAGAGGAAGGAGCAGTGACCCTGGGGGAGACTGAACCAGACATACCTGCTGGTGTTGGGGGGTCTCCTGCAGAGGCAAGTGGTGGCTCTGTTTCACCGTGGGGATAAGGACACTGGCAGCAGAGGTCCTGGGAAGTTCTCCTTGGCGTGAGCCCTCCCAGAGTCTGCCATTAACCCCACCAAAGAGCACGGGGTAGTCTCCAGTGTTCGGTTGCCTCAGGCAAAACAACCAACAGGGAGGGAACCCAGCCCCACCCATCAACAGTCAAGTGGATTAAGGTTTTACTGAGCTCTGACCGCCACAGCAACAGTCAGCTCTACCCACCACCAGAGCCTCCCATCAAGCCTCTTAGATAGCCTCAACCACCAGAGGGCAGACAACAGAAGCAAGAAAAACTACAATCCTGCAGCCTGTGGACCAAAAACCACAGTTACAGAAAGATAGACAAGATGAAAAGGCAGAGGGCTATGTACCAGATGAAGGAACAAGAAAAAACCCCAGAAAAACAACTAAATGAAGTGGAGATAGGCAACCTTCCAGAAAAAGAATTCAGAATAATGATAGTGAAGATGATCCAGGACCTCGGAATAAGAATGGAGGCAAAGATTGAGAAGATGCAAGAAATGATTAACAAAGACCTAGAAGAATTAAAGAACAAACAAACAGAGATGACCAATACAATAAGTGAAATGAAAACTACACTAGAAGGAATCAATAGCAGAATAACTGAGGCAGAAGAACGGATAAGTGACCTGGAAGACAGAATGGTGGAATTCACTGCTGCGGAACAGACTAAAGAAAAAAGAATGAAAAGAAATGAAGACAGCCTAAGAGACCTCTGGGACAACATTAAACGCAACAACATTCGCATTATAGGGGTCCCAGAAGGAGAAGAGAGAGAGAAAGGACCAGAGAAAATATTTGAAGAGATTATAGTCGAAAACTTCCCTAACATGGGAAAGGAAATAGCCACCCAAGTCCAGGAAGCGCAGAGAGTCCCATACAGAATAAACCCAAGGAGAAACACGCCGAGACACATAGTAATCAAAGTGGCAAATATTAAAGACAAAGAAAAATTATTGAGAGCAGCAAGGGAAAAACGACAAATAACATACAAGGGAACTCCCATAAGGTTAACAGCTGATTTCTCAGCAGAAACTCTACAAGCCAGAAGGGAGTGGCATGATATACTTAAAGTGATGAAAGGGAAGAACCTACAACCAAGATTACTCTACCCAGCAAGGATCTCATTTAGATTTGATGGAGAAATCAAAAGCTTTACAGACAAGCAAAAGCTAAGAGAATTCAGCACCACCAAACCAGCTCTACAACAAATGCTAAAGGAACTTCTCTAAGTGGGAAACACAAGAGAAGAAAAGGACCTACAAAAACAAACCCAAAACAATTAAGAAAATGGTCATAGGAACATACATATTGATAATTACCTTAAACGTGAATGGATTAAATGCCCCAACCAAAAGACATAGACTGGCTGAATGGATACAAAAACAAGACCCATATATATGCTGTCTACAAGAGACCCACTTCAGACCTAGGGACACATACAGGCTGAAAGTGAGGGGATGGAAAAAGATATTCCATGCAAATGGAAATCAAAAGAAAGCTGGAGTAGCTATACTCATATCAGATAAAATAGACTTTAAAATAAAGAATGTTACAAGAGACAAGGAAGGACACTACATAATGATCCAGGGATCAATCCAAGAGGAAGATATAACAATTATAAATATATATGCACCCAACATAGGAGCACCTCAATACATAAGGCAACTGCTAACAGCTATAAAAGAGGAAATCGACAGTGACACAATAATAGTGGGGGACTTTAACACCTCACTTACACCAATGGACAGATCATCCAAAATGAAAATAAATAAGGAAACAGAAGCTTTAAATGACACAATAGACCAGATAGATTTAATTGATATATATAGGACATTCCATCCAAAAACGGCAGATTACACGTTCTTCTCAAGTGCGCACGGAACATTCTCCAGGATAGATCACATCTTGGGTCACAAATCAAGCCTCAGTAAATTTAAGAAAATTGAAATCATATCAAGCATCTTTTCTGACCACAACGCTATGAGATTAGAAATGAATTACAGGGGAAAAAACGTAAAAAAGACAAACACATGGAGGCTAAACAATACGTTACTAAATAACCAAGAGATCACTGAAGAAATCAAACAGGAAATAAAAAAATACCTAGAGACAAATGACAATGAAAACACGACGACCCAAAACCTATGGGATGCAGCAAAAGCGGTTCTAAGAGGGAAGTTTATAGCTATACAAGCCTACCTAAAGAAACAAGAAAAATCTCAAGTAAACAATCTAACCTTACACCTAAAGAAACTAGAGAAAGAAGAACAAACAAAACCCAAAGTTAGCAGAAGGAAAGAAATCATAAAGATCAGAGCAGAAATTAATGAAATAGAAACAAAGAAAACAATAGCAAAGATCAAGAAAACTAAAAGTTGGTTCTTTGAGAAGAAAAACAAAATTGATAAGCCATTAGCCAGGCTCATGAAGAAAAAGAGGGAGAGGACTCAAATCAATAAAATCAGAAATGAAAAAGGAGAAGTTACAACAGACACCGCAGAAATACAAAACATCCTAAGAGACTACTACAAGCAACTTTATGCCAATAAAATGGACAATCTGGAAGAAATGGACAAATTCTTAGAAAGGTATAACCTTCCAAGACTGAATCAGGAAGAAACAGAAAATATGAACAGACCAATCACAAGTAATGAAATTGAAACTGTGATTAAAAATCTTCCAACAAACAAAAGTCCAGGACCAGATGGCTTCACAGGTGAATTCTATCAAACATTTAGAGAAGAGCTAACACCCATCCTTCTCAAACTCTTCCAAAAAATTGCAGAGGAAGGAACACTCCCAAACTCATTCTATGAGGCCACCATCACCCTGATACCAAAACCAGACAAAGACACTACAAAAAAAGAAAATTACAGACCAATATCACTGATGAATACAGATGCAAAAATCCTCAACAAAATACTAGCAAACAGAATCCAACAACACATTAAAAGGATCATACACCACGATCAAGTGGGATTTATCCCAGGGTTGCAAGGATTCTTCAATATACGCAAATCAATCAATGTGATACACCATATTAACAAATTGAAGAATAAAAACCATATGATCATCTCAATAGATGCAGAAAAAGCTTTTGACAAAATTCAACACCCATTTCTGATAAAAACTCTCCAGAAAGTGGGCATAGAGGGAACCTACCTCAACATAATAAAGGCCATATATGACAAACCCACAGCAAACATCATTCTCAATGGTGAAAAACTGAAAGCATTTCCTCTAAGATCAGGAACGAGACAAGGATGTCCACTCTCACCACTATTATTCAACATAGTTCTGGAAGTCCTAGCCACGGCAGTCAGAGAAGAAAAAGAAATAAAAGGAATACAAATTGGAAAAGAAGAAGTAAAACTGTCACTGTTTGCAGATGACATGATACTATACATAGAGAATCCTAAAACTGCCACCAGAAAACTGCTAGAGCTAATTAATGAATATGGTAAAGTTGCAGGTTACAAAATTAATGCACAGAAATCTCTTGCATTCCTATACACTAATGATGAAAAATCTGAAAGAGAAATTATGGAAACACTCCCATTTACCATTGCAACAAAAAGAATAAAATACCTAGGAATAAACCTACCTAGGGAGACAAAAGACCTGTATGCAGAAAACTATAAGACACTGATGAAAGAAATTAAAGATGAAACCAACAGATGGAGAGATATACCATGTTCTTGGATTGGAAGAATCAACATTGTGAAAATGAGTATACTACCCAAAGCAATCTACAGATTCAATGCAATCCCTATCAAATTACCAATGGCATTTTTTACGGAGCTAGAACAAATCATCTTAAAATTTGTATGGAGACACAAAAGACCCTGAATAGCCAAAGCAGTCTTGAGGCAAAAAAATGGAGCTGGAGGAATCAGACTCCCTGACTTCAGACTATACTACAAAGCTACAGTAATCAAGACAATATGGTACTGGCACAAAAACAGAAACATAGATCAATGGAACAAGATAGAAAGCCCAGAGATTAACCCACGCACCTATGGTCAACTAATCTATGACAAAGGAGGCAAAGATATACAATGGAGAAAAGAAAGTCTCTTCAATAAGTGGTGCTGGGAAAACTGGACAGCTACATGTAAAAGAATGAAATTAGAATACTCCCTAACACCATACACAAAAATAAACTCAAAATGGATTAGAGACCTAAATATAAGACTGGACACTATAAAACTCTTAGAGGAAAACATAGGAAGAACACTCTTTGACATAAATCACAGCAAGATCTTTTTTGATCCACCTCCTAGAGTAATGGAAATAAAAACAAAAATAAACAAGTGGGATCTAATGAAACTTCAAAGCTTTTGCACAGCAAAGGAAACCATAAACAAGACGAAAAGACAACCCTCAGAATGGGAGAAAATATTTGCAAACGAATCAACAGACAAAGGATTAATCTCCAAAATATATAAACAGCTCATTCAGCTCAATATCAAAGAAACAAACACCCCAATCCAAAAATGGGCAGAAGACCTAAATAGACATTTCTCCAAAGAAGACATACAGACGGCCACGAAGCACATGAAAAGATGCTCAACATCACTAATTATTAGAGAAATGCAAATCAAAACTACAATGAGGTATCACCTCACTCCTGTTAGAATGGGCATCATCAGAAAATCTACAAACAACAAATGCTGGAGAGGGTGTGGAGAAAAGGGAACCCTCTTGCACTGTTGGTGGGAATGTAAATTGATACAGCCACTATGGAGAACAATATGGAGGTTCCTTAAAAAAGTAAAAATAGAATTACCATATGACCCAGCAATCCCACTACTGGGCATATACCCAGAGAAAACCGTAATTCAAAAAGACACATGCACCCGAATGTTCATTGCAGCACTATTTACAATAGCCAGGTCATGGAAGCAACCTAAATGCCCATCAACAGACGAATGGATAAAGAAGTTGTGGTACATATATACAATGGAATATTACTCAGCCATAAAAAGGAACGAAATTGAGTCATTTGTTGAGACGTGGATGGATCTAGAGACTGTTATACAGAGTGAAGCAAGTCAGAAAGAGAAAAACAAATATCGTATATTAATGCATGTATGTGGAACCTAGAAAAATGGTACAGATGACCCAGTTTGCAGGGCAGAAGTTGAGACACAGATGTAGAGAATGGACATATGGACACCAAGGGGGGAAAACTGCGGTGAGGTGGGGATGGTGGTGTGCTGAATTGGGCGATTGGGATTGACATGTATACACTGATGTGTATAAAACTGATGCCTAATAAGAACCTGCAGTATAAAAAAACAAACAAAACAACTAATACTAAACTTTCATTGGGTTATTTGTATGGAAATATGTTAATATAAATGTTTCAGACATTACATGAAATTTCTAAAAATCTTATATTTGTATTTGTATGGAAATATGTATGGAAATATGTTAATATAAATGTTTCAGACATTACATGAAATTTCTAAAAATCTTATATTTGTATTTGTATGGAAATATGTATGGAAATATGTTAATATAAATGTTTCAGACATTACAGGAAACTTCTTAAAATCTTATATGTTCTGGTGTAATGTTATAAGTAATAATCCTAGTTATTACTTTAAAATGTATATCTCAGAAATAACTAATTTTCTTGTCAACTGCATTATTATGAACTTTCATCAAATCTTTAACCATGGTCATTTTTAAGTCTTTTGTCATTTACAGACAGTTCTGGGTGTACTCTGATGATTTTGCAAATATGTTCCTATAAAAGGGTTTCATCTTCAAGAAATTCATGGAAAAGACTCTGACAAGTACAGGTTTCTGGTAACTGACTCTATTGCTGAACTGAATGAATAAGCATTTTCAGAACTCTAATGAAAAACTGATGAACTCATAAAAGTGCTAACAAAAGATCAAGATGAAAAAAAAATTAATTACATGGGACTGAGTGAACTGATGAGGATGAGTATAATTTTTGTGACTTTCTGTCTGAATTAAAAAAAAAAAATCCCACAAGGACTCAGAGGCAAAGAATATACAAATCAATTTTCACTGCAAAGTAAAGGAGCTGTTACAGTGGAGGATTACTGGACTGAATGTCAATATTATGACATAGTATGAGTGTGTTTCATGTTTGGTAATTGCAATCATTGTTGCTTTTGTTGTGGTCATCCATGTACAATGCTTGGTGTCAGTCTATTTATCTCTTGTAAAAATAAAATACAGTGTGTGTGTGTGGAAAAAAAAATTCAGCAAAGACACTTTCAGGAAACATGGTATCTATATCATATGCATAAACTGAATCTTAAAAAATGAAAAAAAAAAAAGAATAAAATACCTAGGAATTAACCTATCTAAGGAGGTAAAAGACCTGTACTCAGAAAATTATAAGACACTGATGAAAGAAATCAAAGATGACACAAACAGATGGCAAGATATACCATGTTCTTGGATTGGAAGAATCAACATTGTGAAAATGACTATACTACCCAAAGCAATCTACAGATTCAATGCAATCCCTAGCAAATTACCAATGAATTTTTTACAGAACTAGAACAAAAAAAATTTTTAATTTGTATGGAGACACAAAAGACCAGGAATAGCCAAAACAATCTTGAGGGAAAAAAACGGAGCTGGAGGAATCAGACTCCCTGACTTCAGACTATACTACAAAGCTACAGTAATCAAGACAATATGGTACTGGCACAAAAACAGAAATATAGATCAATGGAACAGGATAGAAAGCCCAGAGATAAACCCATGCACCTATGGTCAACTAATCTATGACAAAGGAGGCAAGGATATATAATGGAGAAAAGACAGTCTCTTCAATAACTGGTGCTGGGAAAACTGGACAGCTACATGTAAAAGAATGAAATTAGAACACTCCCTAACATCATACACAAAAATAAACTCAAAATGGATTAAAGACCTAAATGTAAGACAAGACACTATAAAACTCTTAGAGGAAAACATAGGAAGAACACTCTTTGACATAATTCACAGCAAGATCTTTTTTGACCCACCTCCTAGAGTAATGGAAATAAAAACAAAAATAAACAAATGGGACCTAATGAAACTTCAAAGCTTTTGCACAGCAAAGGAAACTATAAACAAGACGAAAAGACAACCGTCAGAATGGGAGAAAATATTTGCAAACGAATCAACGGACAAAGGATTAATCTCCAAAATATATAAACAGCTCATGCAGCTCAATATTAAAGAAACAAACACCCCAATCCAAAAATGGGCAGAAGACCTAAATAGACATTTCTCCAAAGAAGACATACAGATGGCCAAGAAGCACATGAAAAGCTGCTCAACATCACTAATTATTAGAGAAATGCAAATCAAAACTACAATGAGGGATCACCTCACACCAGTTAGAATGGGCATCATCAGAAAATCTACAAACAACAAATGCTGGAGAGGGTGTGGAGAAAAGGGAACCCTCTTGCACTGTTGGTGGGAATGTAAATTGATACAGCCACTATGGAGAACAGTATGGAGGTTCCTTAAAAAACTAAAAATAGAATTACCATATGACCGAGCTATTCCACTACTGGGCATACACCCTGAGAAAACCATAATTCAAAAAGACACATGCACAATGTTCACTGCAGCATTATTTACAATAGCCAGGTCATGGAAGCAACATAAATGCCCATTGACAGACGAATGTATAAAGAAGATGTGGTACATGTATACAATGCAATATTACTCAGCCATAAAAAGGAACAAAATTGGGTCATTTGTGGAGCCATGGATGGACCTACTAGAGACTGTCATACAGAGTGAAGTAAGCCAGAAAGAGAAAAACAAATATTGTATAGTAACACATATATGTGGAATCTAGAAAAATGGTACAGATGAGCCAGCTTGCAAGGCAGAAATAGAGACAAAGATGTAGAGAACAAAAATATGGACACCAAGGAGGGAAAGCGGGTGGTGGTGGGATGAATTAGGAGATTGGGATTGACATATATGCACTAATATGTATAAAATAGATAAGTAATAAGAACCTGTTGTATAAAAAATAAATAAATAAAATTCAAAAAACAAAAAACAAACAAACAAACAAAAATTTTAAAAAGGTGCCAGTTTCCTTAAAAGAAAAAAAAAAAAGAAAGGCTTGGGGGGGAAATATTTCAAAGGACTTTATTTAAAAGATGTTAACCTAATACAATGCTAGGTCTAAAAGATGTTAATGTAATACGATGCTAGGTCTGTACAGTACTGCCCTGTCACACAGTCTCTATTTTTTCACTTGAAGCACTTTGACATCATAAATAAGAAACATTTCTAAGAAGCGATTACACCACGGGGAGAATAACGAATCCATAAAGGTTCTGCTTTTGCCTGAGTGCTTTTGCTCACTCACATAGATCCCTACTGTGTTGAACAGAGTAAATCTAAATAATGATGATGATGATGATATCATTTATTGACTGGGTATACTATGTATCAATCGCGGTTTTAAGTGCTAAACTTCTATTAACTCATTTAATCTTCACATTAAGCTCATGAAGTAAGTAGAATTAATCTTCCTAATAGTTACAAATATCTATTCTTATAATTTTTTCCAAATCTCTGTTTCTCTAGTAGAAGATTCCTAAAGTACTGTTCAATCCCTTCACCTACAAACCAATTCAATGGAAGGAAGGGGGATAGAGGAGAGGGTAGACAAAAAAATATCTCCTAAATGTTGACTAAATCAGTAACATGGATAATGATATATGTGTATGTGAATGTTGACATTCTTTCTCCTCTCAGAAGCTGTATTGCCCTAAATGAAGCATTTAAAGCAAAAATTTCAATCACTGCCCAGGTGTGAAGACCCACGTGTAGCAAGATGGTCATTCCTTAAAGATCCACACACCTCTGTTCCCCAAATCCCTCTACTGTTGAGATGGTGGAGGCTGGTCCCAACAGTATGCCCTCAACATGCCCTTATTTTCTTGCTGTCCTCGATCAATCTATATCCATTATCCTCCAGGCTTCTGAATCAGAACCCCCTGTGTTTTACTTTGAGCACATAATTTGCTACAATTAATAAGAACATTTTTCTATGTAGCTAAAGACACTTCTAACATATAGTCAGATTTATCCTTAATAAAAAGTCTCCCTTTCATCCTCCTATCTTCTGTACTAGTACTGCACCATACACTACAATCACTATCACCAACTTCCATCAGTATGTGGACAATTCTGAAATTCACCCATGTGCTACAAAATAAACTGTCTGGGGGAAATCCTGCTTTAAAAAGCAGCAGATCTGAAAATCTTGAATGGAATAGTCCTAGGCTACTGCTCTGTTTCTTAGTGGCTATAATAACTTAAGGCTTGGCTCATAAACCCAGGAGAAATATTACTTGATGTTTTTTCCTCATAACTCAATGAAATTATGACACACTACACAGTGAGCCTGAACCTCAAGACATATGGCAGAGCCATGGGAAGACAGCAACATGTAGATAAGCCTGCAACAATAAGGAATAAGGCAAAGAGCATATACCTTCCTGCTTTTCAAAAAATACATACCATAGTATAATTGTGAGCCACTTTATGCAAATCTGTACAACCTTGAGCATCAGCAAAAGAACGGATTCCAAGACAGTTGGATGGGTGAAGCTGTTTCATTAAAAACTTACAGCATGCTTCCACAACCTGTGAAAGCTGAAGAAGGCAAGCTGTAGATAACAGGCACTCAATATTATCTTCTTTTAATTCAAGGCGGCCTTAATGATAAAAAGAAATTCCATTAACTATGGAATTATATTAACTTTAGTTTATAAGGTAATTGGTGTTAACAGTAATAATTCTAAACAAGAGCTCATTACATGCATTCCAGACATAGATGATTTAAGACATTCCAAAAAGAAAAAAAAGTACTGAACATGAAAAAAAACTATTAGCACTTTGTGACTTCTACTAAAATTTAAAAATTAATAGCTTGTTTCCAGAATTTTTAAAGAATGATTTAATTAGTAATATATCTATTACATATAACTCAAATTTTAAATGCAATAATAAAAAAACATAACTCATCAAATTATTACATTAACATTTAAAAATATCATTCAATAGCTTATTATGATAACCATTTTAAAGGTTCTGATATAGAGATTTTAACCTATATACATACCACCAGGGATGGTGATTATAACAGCAGAATTAACTGTTAGCTGTGGCAGGCTTTATTAAAAGCAGAAATCTGAAATCTAATAATACAACTTAAATCTAAGAAGTTTTAAATTCATATTTTCAGATTTATTACCTGTATATGCATACTGAATCAAGGACCACAGTGAATTTGGTTCTACACCTTCCATTTTTATTTCTTCTTGCCTTGCTTCCCTGACATCATTAGTAAACATGGCAGCAAAATAATCTGAGACAGAGGAGAGCACCAATCTAAGAACATATTAGAAGAAAAACAACAAATTAGTGACAACATCAAAGCTGATGTTCATTAGTAAATGCTGCTGCTTTCTTTTTCCTTATTTTTCTTTTCCTTTTTAAAAAAAATTTTGTTACCCATAGAAAGTGTTTGGTACTAAGAAATGCATTTTAAGTTTGACAAATTGCTTTATGCTCTAGCTCCTTCCTTTGAGTAATAAATTACCATTACTGAAAATTTTCTGCTGACATAAATGATTTACTCATTCACTCCTTAAATATCCCTTTTAACATCCTGAAAAAAAGCTACAAGCTCACAGCATTAAACTGATGATATAAAAAATGGGGGGAAAAATGTAAAGGTTCTTCTTTTTATCACTTTTGAAAATAACCTAAGTTTTTTTTTTTTAATTGTAGAGGTAGTCAATATATGGAAGACATTTGATACTGGTTTTAGGTTATTTTTTAAAAAATATTTATTTATGTATTTGGCTGCACCAGGTCTTCATTGCCACGTGTGGGATCTTCGTTGCGGCATGTGGGATCTTTTAGTTGTTGGCATGCAAACTCTTAGTTGCAGCATGTGGGATCTAGTTCCCTGACCAGGGATCAAACCCGGGCCCCTTGCATTGGGAGCACGGAGTCTTAGCCACTGGACCACCAGGGAAGTCCCTAGCAGGTTATTTTTAAACTTCATGATTTTCAAATTATTATAGTATATTATAATGTTTGTATTTTGTTATAAAATTATATCATTATCACAATACAAAACTATACTTTGTATTTTGTTATAATACATTATTATATATTAGGTATGTCTGTGTCCAAATTATTGATAGTCACATATAAGCAAAAATAGGTTATAAATATATGTATTTGAAACGTGCATTTTTCATTTGATAATATGTCTTGAAGATATTTTCCATATCAGCACACTTACACAGATTTACTTTATTCATTTGTTAAAGTAGAAATTATGATACAGATAATAGTTGAAGCTCTCTCTGTGCTCCTCTCTAATTCCCTTCACCTCTCTCCCCAGGAGGGCATTGCTGAATCTTATGGTTTGCCAAACTGCTCTCCAAAGAGCTGTGCCAGTTTAGTCTAGCATCAGCACTGCAAAAGAGTTAACCTTTCCCCACAATATTGTCGATGTCAAAATTTTGGCCGCCTGCAAGGTGTTAAATGGTATCTCATTGTTGTTTTAATTTTCATTCACCTGATTGTTAGTGAGGTTGAAGGTGTTTTCAAATGTTTTTTGGCCATTCAGGTTTCTTCTTCTGAGAACTGCCCATTCATTCAGTTACTCACTGAACAAATAATAATGCACACCTAATAAATACTGGGCACTGTTCTAAATACTTGAGATGTATTAATACCTTCTCTTACGGAGTCTTATATTCTACAGGGAGACAAACAATACCCAGCAGAAGTAAATTCTATAGTACATCAAAAAGTGATAAGTGCCATGGGGAAAAAAGCAGGGTAAGGGCAAATGGGGAGTGGGTTTAAACAGGTGGTCTCATGGGAAGGTGACACTTGAGAAAAGACTTGAAGGAGGTGCAGGAATTAGTCACACAGGTATTTGGGAACAGCATTCAGGCAGAGGAGCAGCCAGTGCAAAACTCCAAAGGCAGAAGCGGCATGCCTGCCACATGCAAGAAACCACAAGGGGGTCAGTGTGGTTCAAGCAGAGTGAGAAAGGAGGGCAGAACGGTAAAGAGGTAATGGCAGGCTGGGTCACATAAGCCACTGTGAGGACATGGGCTTTCACACTGTGACATGAGGAGGCACTGGAAAGTTTGATCAGAGAAGCAACCAGATATAAGTTCCATTTTAAAGGATCACTCAGGGAGCTGTGTAGAGAACAGAACGTAGGGGAAAAAGTGCAAACAGGGAGACTAGTTAGGAGTTTCTTGCACTGGTAATCCAGGTGAGATGGTGATGGCTTTCACAAGCGTTGCAGGTAAGGTAATGAGTTCTGTTTTGGAAACAGGGAATTTGAGATGCCTGTATGAAATTCAGGTTGGAATATCTTTCTAATAAACCCATGCTCACAACATGGACTTTCTGTCACAATATATAGTAGCATCTCAATAAATGTATGCTGAACTGAGTAACTGAAAACTTTAAGACCAAGCCCATTTTTTCTAATTTTACTTTCGCTTTGGAGGGTTTAACAAAACTTTTGAGACACAGTATTAATTAGTTTTGAAAGGTATTAAAAAAAAACCTTTGGGATCATAATGGTGATTAACACTGAACAATTAAATATGTAATTATTAGAAGAAAAATAATGAATTGTTATTTATTTAACAGCTTCCATTTCCTTTTCTTACATCAAGAAGTAATACTTCATTTCTGTTAAAGGCTTTTATCCCCTAGCACCACTGCTTTTCATATTTCTTGGAGGCAGGCAAACAGAAGTTGGAATAGATGTGGCTATTTAAAAGCTCAAGTTTTGCCACTCCGTTCCACCAGCCTTTTTGTTTCTAAATACTCAAAGCTCTAATTTCTACTGAGCTTATTGAAAGTTATTTAACAGGGAGAATTAGGTGGAGTGCTGCTCATAGTAGCTGAAATCTATACCAAACAATACTAATTTCAGGCTGGTATGTTTTGTTTTTATGCTTCTACAGAGGGAAAGTGATCCTTTTGGGGTCATTTAATGTGTAATAATTTCATATGCACTGTCTTCTTTGCAGAAACTCCATGAAATATACCACTTTACCAAAATAGTCCATTGCATAATCAAGTAGAACAAGTTACCTCAACATACATAACTAAATGATCAAGGAAATATTTCACACATGTAGAGATTTAGAAAACAATTACCTATGAGCTGGAATTCTGCGATCACCAGCAACTAGAATTACATCGCATAACTGTTTGTGTCTCAAATAGTTTTCCATCTTTTTGAATGTCTGTTCAGCATGATTAAGGGCTTGGAAGAATTCATCTGATGAACATGGCTCCATAGTATGGCAGGCTGATAATGTCTGACTGCTATTGGAAGTCCTGAAAAGAAAGAAAACACACATTTTGAAAAGTCGCTAACACATTAAAAATCTTTCCTATTAAGTCCTTTTAAATCCTTCAGATGTAATAGAAGCAATGCTACCAGTCTATATTAATGAACAATCATTCATCATTTTTGCCTTTGAAAATCAAATGATGGCTCAAATCATGTGTGTCTTGCAAACATTGTGAATGTGATACCGTCTAGTTAATAGCTACATATATTCTTTGCCTGTTCTTGAGGTCTCTTCTCTGGTCAATACGACGTCTCTGCTGAAAAAGAGCCAAACTATATTCATATTGGTAGTCATAGCTCCAACATTATATTTAAGGGCATAAGAGATCATTTTTTGAAGGCAGAAAGGGAATTAAACTCTTTTGGAGATATAAACCCAAGCCATCCTTTACTTAAAAATGGGTTATGTTCACAGTTCATTTATAACTGTTTAGAATACAAAATATATTATCATAAAATTATAAATGAATTATAAATAATTATAAATTATAAATAATAATTATTAACAGATTATAAATAAATCATTATAAATTATAAATAAATCATTTGATTCTCTGACTAGTCTTCAATAGCCCAGGTAACCTATAACTTAGATTATAGCTTAAAAGAATTTGATGGCCTAACCCAGGTATCTAAAAATTATTTGAAATTTCCAAATTATAATTTGAAGAGTATGAGTTCTATATCTTCATTATGATTCATTGATGGAACTGGTGAAAAAGTGAAAAGATTGGGACTAAGAATGAAATCCTAAACCCACCCCTCTCCTCCAGATCCCTTATCCAAGATCACTTGAATCAAGTAATCAACATCCCTTGGTTATGCAATTAACTACAAAACCACCGACTATGCCATAACTTAGTTATCATTTCTCATCAGATCTACTTTTAAGGATATAATGATTCTTATTTATTTATTTATTTATTTATTTTGGCTGTGTTGGGTCTTCGTTTCTGTGCGAGGGCTTTCTCTAGTTGTGGCAAGCGGGGGCCACTCTTCATCGCGGTGCGCGAGCCTCTCACTATCCCGGCCTCTCTTGTTGCGGAGCACAGGCTCCAGATACGCAGGCTCAGTAGTTGTGGCTCACGGGCCTAGTTGCTCCGAGGCATGTGGGATCTTCCCAGACCAGGGCTTGAACCCATGTTCCCTGCATTAGCAGGCAGATTCTCAACCACTGAGCCACCAGGGAGGCCCGGATATAATGATTCTGATAAATGCTTTGTTGAATCAAGCCTCACTATATCTTAAGAGAATTTTCTTAATATAAATATCTAATAATCTTATCAAAAAGAAAAAGTGTTTGAATCTTTTAAAATAAAGGGAACTGAAGCCAAGGAGATTAAGTGTTTTGCCAAAAGCCAGAGAGTTTGTTCATGGCAGAAATAGGGCTTTCATAGAGAATGCTATGTGTTCACCAAAACCCTTTTTCTTTTTCTCCTGGCAATATAGCTAGACTACATTTCCCAGCCTCTCGCAGATAGGTGTGGTCTTATGATCGAAATGAACTGTGTCAACTCTAGGCTAAAGTGGCTAAGAGCAGGTGTGTATCTCCCATTCTTTCTTTCTATGTCCATGTGGACTGAGGACTTACATGGAGGAAGAGGTAAAATATACACAGGAGTGTTCTTAATTGAGAAGACTGTATACACAGACTATACTCACAAGGACTCTCATGTTGATTGAGATGTATCAGTTTCGAAAGTTAGCAGTGCCTCGACTAATATATATCTCTACCTAAATCCTCCCAGCCCATTGCATTTTTAACGCCATACAAATATGGGTCCTAAAATATGTTCTTGGGGGATAACTGTCAATAATGATAACAGAAGCAAAATATATATTATCTAGAAGGTATATATTGCACACTATGAATATTACTGGTGTAATGACTTGGGAAATCTGGTATAAAATACTCAACTTTACATTTAAGATCATTAGTATAAAAATGTATTGAGTAATGTGTAACTATATGTTGCTTATATAAATAAATGAGAATTAGAAACTATTTTAAAATCTAGGAAAAATGTAACATAAGCAAAAACAAATAATGTTGATCTTGATGAATACCAATTTGAAGATTTAAAACATTTCTCAATAAAATGAAGTTTTATATTGTCAAAATACTGACAAATGATTGAGTATTAGTGATCTAAGGATGAAGGAAGATTAGAACACCTGATTTTTATAAGTCCAAATTCTTTCAAGAACAAGAAAATATGAGGTAAATAAATCAAGTACTTTTTTTTAGGGCCCCTATATTTTGTATTACATTTCTTATACTTTATAATAAATTCTCAGTAATGACTAGTCAATGAGTTAGTTGAATGTTTTTGAGTGATGAATTGCCATCATACAAACATAAATGTTAATCAATGTTAAATTTTGAAAGAACAACAGAACTTCATAATACCAACATCATTAAGTTATTACAGGCCAGCTTTTATGTTGGTATAAGCCCAATTAATAAAGAGACCATCTCTTTTCTTGTCAAGAACTTTCAGAGTGTTTAGTTCTTCAGTCTATGACATGAATCAGGATAATCTGGAAAGCAGTTTAGCATTTGCGTTCAAGGTCTCATTCCTTAAGACTGATTCAGTAGGTCTGAAGTGAGAACCTGAACATCGTATTTTTTAAAGCCCTACGTGCGATCCTAACACATCACAGGCTGAAGACCACCAGTACACTTCAGGCAAGAGATGGATACATTACACAAATCAACATGCGTTCGACTTACAGATTCAAAACATTGATATACACAATAGATACTTTACTTCAGATTTGTAAACTGAATTTCTTTGAATATTTTAAATGCACTAGTAAAACTTAATAGAATATTTGTTATATTCAAAATGAGCATAAAGGTAAAACATCAAAATTGTTTATATACATAGACATTAACAAAACTATTTATGATTCTAAAATAATATTTCAAACTTGTTTTTTTAAAGATGTGTTTAATTTTTATTGCATCATCCACCCCTTCTGAGAATCTGTTGAAGTTTTTCCCAAATAAATGCATAGTTGCCTTACACAATTTTGCATACAATTTCCGAGGAGATTGTTAGAGCCCCCTGAAGCCTGTTCACTAATCTACAAGTTAACAACCACAGCCCTAAAGAGATAGGAGGACCTGTCTGAAGGCATCCAAACACCTAAAAAGAGGTCACATCAAGTGGAGGAACAGGATTTGGAGGTTCTGGAAGGCCTTATGGGCAGGCCCGTCCAAGGGCTGTCAGAGAGACAGCCTCGGCTCCAGGACTTAAGACTGGCTCCCCTGGGCCCACATCCCCTTGTGGCAACTCTGGGTTGGATTTGGGCAGGTCCTAGAAAAGAGGGACCAGCTGTCCTCTTGACCACCAACCTTACCCTCTTTGCTGATTTGTATTAGCTCTCTGGCTCCTACGAATTCAAATTTTCTACTCCTATTTACACTCTCTGCTGAACATTTCGAACTTCTTGATTTGCTTTCAAGGCTTCAGTTGCTATCACATGTTAAATAAACATGTTATTTCAATGAGACAATTAATTCAGAGATTTCTGAGTATAGCAATCACTCCCACTGCTCCAAATGAAGGATCAAAAGAAGTGCAGGCTTCTGATTTGTAGTCTATGGAAAAGCGAAGCTATCCATTCACAAAAGGAACATGAAAGAGGTAAGAACAGAGCTACTCAGGCTTAAAGAGCTGCACAGCTTTCTAGCATTTCTTGTTCTGTTTTAAGAAATTTGGGACCTTGCACATACAATGTTAATAATGCAAGAATTTACTTAAAAAAAGAATTTACTGCATATCCATACAACTGTAGAACCTAGGTATCAGAACCATTATACACAGAACTTTTACATCTAGAAGGAACCTATGTAGTCATTTAATTCAACTCCCTTATTTTGCAGATGAGAAAATTTTGAGGCCCCAAAGGGCTCAAAGTGATCAACCAAGGACATATAGGCAGCTGGATACAAAACCAGGATCAGGAGGCATTCAGAATGTTGGTCAAATCACTCACAAAGGAATGGAAATTTTTGCTTACCTTTACCCTAAGGCATCAGTGAGTGCAAGGACCAAGGGTATGAAGGGAGAATGATAGTACAATATGAATGAGGATAATTTAACAATAACAACAACAACAACAAAAGACATGAGAATTCAGGATCCTAGACAAAAGTCTACTGCTCTGTGACTACCCCTTAGCTAGGGTTAAGAGAGCAAGAGTCTTTTAGGTTTCCATGGGGCAGAGATAACATCTCTATCTCTGGCTTATCAAATGTTTTTAATACTCTGGCTCTGTGTAATTTATAATGTCAGTACTTTCTTACTCTTTCTTTTCCTATTATGTGTTTTGGTTTGGAAGCTTGAATTGGAGAGGTATGGGGTAGTGATTAAGAGCACTTTAGGAAGGTTCTAGAGCTGTGCTGTCCAATACAGTAGCTACTATCCCCCATGTGGCTATTTTAATTAAAATAAAATAAAATAAAATAAAAAAGTTCTTTAGTTGAACTAGTCATATTTCAAATGCTCAAGTAGCCCCATGGGGCTAGTGGCTGCCAGATTGGATGGTGCAGATATAGAACATTTCCATCACTGCATAAAGTTCTATTGCGTAGTGCTGATTCAACTCTGTCACTATGTATCTGGATGAGTTAAATAACTTCTCTAAGTCTTACCTATTATTATTTCAATAATAATACAGGAATAAGTAATACATAGTACTTTCTTTTAGAGGATCCTTCATGGGAGGATTATTAAATGAATCCATAACCCTAGCACAGAATAAGTACACAATCAAGGTAAATAAACTCCTATTAGTAGATCCTTGCTTTTTAAAGGCCAATGGGAAGGCCTGTAATCTCAGTCTTTTGTCTTATACAATGTTGTTTGTTTGGTTGTCTTCCTAAAAAATGATCGCCAACATTATCAATTTTTATAACTAAATTTCCTGATTCCTAATTAAAATGGCCTTTAACAAACCCAGTAGACATCCTAACCCACAATATAAACAACTGGGAATAGGCCATTTATGGAGCATTCAAAACACATTTCTCTGTGATTTCTACTAGATCTTTACATGGTAACAGAGGAAATATATCTAACATTTCTGCTTAGTTTTATTTCTTAGATGTTACTAAGATGGTAAGTCATATTTCAAAGAATTACATCATGAGATCATTCAAATCTTTTGTAATAGATGTTCACTGTAATGAACTCTACATTGCTGGGTATTTCCAGGCTACCGGGAAACATTTAATTTTTAGCTTATTGTCCCTCTGCAGTAGGCTATGAATTTGTCAGTCAGAAAATGCCTAAACATAGAAAAGAGGCAAGTATCAAACAAATCAAGTCACCAACTATTTATTGAGTAACTCCTCAGATGTAGCATTGCACCAGTTGTTAGAAACTGGGGATGCAAAGAAGATATGATTTTCTTTTTTAGTGAAGGGACTTAGAATTTGAAGACTTAAGTTTTATAAAGTGGAAAAAAGTAAACAGCAACACTAATACTTGCAATTCTTCAGATTTCACACATCTGTGCGCACACACAATATGCACCATGGCCAATACTATCTTTTTATTAGAAACTATTTAGATTTCCTCACTATCATCACCAGAACGTGCATTAGGCTTTCTTAATGGAGAAATTTTTCAAAAAGAAGTTTTAAAAATCACTTCACAAGAATTATACTGTATATGATTCTGAGTAGAAAACAAAGCTGCATTGAAACTCTAAGTGGTCTGTTTGGCTCACTCCCCAAGTAAGTGATAAGCTGCCTCATAGCTTCTGGCATTCAGAATTCATGCTTTTGCCAAAGTGCAGATTACTATATCATGAATCTTTTGACATCTTTTACACATATTCAAAGCCACAAATGTAAAATAAGAATGTAAATTGCTTAGTATAGGCTAGCAGTCTCTAAAAAAATTCTTATGCATATCCTTTTCAGGGAACTTTCAAGCATGTGCCCCAATATATATTTATGAGTTTATAAAAGATATAGATATATCATTGTACAATTATTATTTACATTATAAAACAGAAAAAATAGAGATTTAAAAAATAAAATGTAAATAAACATTCTAGTATATATACATATAATTACCATTTCTCCAACAGATCATCTTGTACATCCCCAATTGGAATGTAACTGCGACAGAATTTACAGAAAGGAAAGATCAGTATGGGCTGGTGTTCGGAAAGGCAACAAGCAGCAGGTTAGATCTGAAATACATCTTAAGGTTTAGATGAGCAAGGAGGAAGAGGAGTTGGGGATGTCTCTTTTAAGGAGAGGACAAGGCAGGTGCATAAAGAGAAATGGCAAAGGCAAAGAAAAAGAATACCTTCACCTCTTCCCTTCTCAAGAGAAATACTTTTTCATTTTGGAATTTAAGGAGTTCTCTGCTGGTCCTGCGGCCAAAATATCTGTGGTGAAAAGAGCCAAACGTTGTTTACATAAGAATCAGATTTTCTTAAACAATAACCAGTGTGAAGGAGAAGGGCCAGTGGGCCCTCTCATACAATGCTGCTGAGAATTAAAAGAGGAGTAATGTTCCTGAAATAACTTTGAGAATACAGATCAAAAACCCTAAAAATGTGCACACCCTTGGGACTTTATCCAGAGGAAATGGTCATCTGTATGCAGAGATCTAGCTACGGGGAAGGGGTTATCACAGGTTGTTTCTAACAAGAAAATATTGGAAACAATCTAAATTCCAAAAAAATTAGAATATTGGTTAAATAACCAAAAGGTATGTCTGTGCATGGGAGAATGATGTAGCTATTCAAAAAGATACAGGAGAACATTTAATGACATAGCAAGCTGTTTTACTGGACACCGCTTTTTCCTATTCAGGATTCTTTCTATGATGACAGACCCATCTCGACCTTTTGGGAAACCACACATACCCTACCTCAGTTCACAGGGCTTGGGCAGAGTTGAGTCTTTCCCCTGGGCAGAGGTGAGCAAGGGACTGAGGCCTGGCCAACAAGAGTATCATATCTTCTGGTTATAATGATTTATTTGGGTGGACATAAGATCCAAACAAGACCAATGAGAGTCCATTTCAAGATGTTTGTTGGTACTCTTGGAAAAGAGTCACTCTCTTTCCATTGAGGAGGTTAAGCTGATAAAAAGTAAACTTGGAGCTGCTAGTGGCTTTTTGCTACCACAAAGAAAGTCTGCCTAAGGAAATGCCATCACAAAGGAAAACAGATTCTAAAGAGAGGGAAAAAAAGGATTTCTGGTGTTATTTGAGTATCTGGATTCATCATGTCTAAACTTGTTTGAGTTTTTATTTACTTATGTGAATCAAAATTTTCTAGTCTTTGCTTGTCAGTTTGAGTTGGGCTTCTGCCTTTTTTGACCAAAAGAATCTTAATTTTATGTTTACATTAGGGCAAAAAAGGTTACAAAATAGTATGTACAGTAAGATTCAGATTTTTATTCTAAAAACATAATTTTATTCTATACTTACCTAAAATATACTGGAAGGATACTTCCTCAAATTGTTAATGGTTATTATTTTGGGGTGGCAGGGTAATTTGTAATTTTTGTTTTTCCATTTTTGCTTATCTCTATTTGCTCACATCTCAGTGGTAAAAATAGTAAATAATATGGGAAAAAACTCATTAAAAAATTAGATCCAAAGAGTTCTATCCAGCTGTCTTCACCTCTTGCACCCTGTTGATTATAACCTCCAAACCATTCTTCACATTTACCACAGTAATGAGTTTTAGCTGGACACATGGCTACCCAGGCAGAGACCACAGCTGCGCCTCCTTTGCTACTAGTTGTGGCCATGTGACTAGGTTTTCAACAATGGCACGTGAGCAAAACTGATATATGCAACTTGTGTTATTTGCTTAATGTCCTCCCTTTTCCTTCTTTGGTCCTTCCCATGGACTAGAATGCAGAGGGGGGAGCTGAGGAAGCTTTGACCATAAAGAAATAACAACACCCTACAGGATGGAGAAACAATATGGAAGGAATCTGGGTCTCTGAGGGAACTTGTGTAGCAGAGCTACCTGTCTGCCCTGGGCCATTTTCCCATTTGTTAGGTGATAGAGAAATAAACTTCTATTTTATTTGAGCCACTATATTTCTGAATCTCTTTGTTATATTATCTTAGCCTATTCTCTACTAATATATATTCCCTAAAGTTACATGGCCAAATTATACGGCTCTGTGCATATGAGTGTTTATGTGGGATGTGTGTATGTGTGCATGTGTATCATTGTTTTCATGCCTCATATATCTAATTCTAAAAATGTAAAACTTCACTATCCAGTTCCAACTAGATGAAAATAAAATATAAGCAATAAGTGTCATAAAAGGCTCTTTTGCCTTAAAAATCTGGACTTATAAAGGCCAGTTGTGCAACTGTAATGCTCAACCTTTTTCCTAAGCTGATTCTTTCTAGGAACTAATATGATTCCAATAAATTCCTACTCTGTTTAAACCAGCCAATTTCAGTTGCTTAAAACTAAGAACACTGATTGATACAGTGTACAGATAGGCTTTAGAGGGTTCACGAATTCCTTGAACCCCATATGAAATATTTAACACACACGTGTACATATGCACATGTATGCACACACACACATACAGACGGTTTTCTGGGGAGAGGTTCCACGGCTTATGTCAAGGGAATCCATGATATGACTTGGGCATACATGTGTGAGGGAGGACAATGCAATACATCCTTCCCAGATACAAGTACAATATAGTTGAACTTCTTTGCCATCTCTGGAAGCAAAATTTTTTTCATGTGGAAACATATAAGATTTTAATTTTAAAGTGAACCAGAATTAATAGAATGGTTCAAACAAGGAGATGTAGAGACAACCTAAAGAGGGTCAAGAAAAAGGAGACAGCACTTGAGAAATGGTATATTATGAAGATAACCCCTTGTTGGGAGAGGAGAAGGACCTAAATGCCTTCAAGATGAGTCAAAGAATAGCAAATCAACTGACAAGGTATAGAAGAGTTCAAGGGTATCTGCAGTTGAAACACAGAGTAGCAAACCACGGATAAGATGGATCAGATGACTGTAGGTAAAGGGTTGTGGGTGTGTCGAGAGATTATACCTGTATGCCAGCCAGGGTTGGCTTTTTCAAGAACCAGGCTGAGAAAATTAGTTGAGGAGAGAAAGTGAAACTGGATAGATTGAATCATTAACTGTTATGTTGATCCAAGTTGAACTCAGTGATTAAATGAATAGTCACAGAGAACTGCTTACTGGTATGTGTGCATGAAATCTACATGTTAATCGTTTGCGTTCAAAATGTAGCTATTTCCAAGTGATCAAGGTCAATATCAACAATGATAAGTTAGATTGATGATATGTATCTGTGATATGATGTGCTGAAAATGGCACTTTACCGTTGTGGTCTTCCTCCCTAAAACTCATTAACCCCCATCTAACCATGAGAAAAATATCAGACAAATCCCAACTGAGTAAGACATTCTACAAAACACCTGACCACTACTCCCCAAACTGCCAAGGTCATCAAAAACAAGGAAAGTTTGAGAAACTGTCACAGCCCAGAGGAGCCTAAGGAGATATGATGATTAAATGTAACTGGTATCCTGGACTGTAACAGAAAAAAAGGATGTTAGGACGTTTTCTGTAACAGAAAAAAGGAAATTAAGGAAATCTGAATAAAGTATGCGCTTTAGTTAATAATAATGTATCATACTGGTTCAACAGTAACAGATACACCATATTAATATAAGATATTAGTAATAGGGAAAACTGGGTGTGGGAATATAAGGAACTCACTATACTATCTTTGAAATTTTCCTGTAAATCTAAAACTATTTTAAGAATATAAACTTTAGCTTTTTAAAAATGCGGTTTTATTTTACTTACTAATCTTGAGCAAGTTACTTACCCTTTCTGTGCCTCACTGGCCTCATCTCTACAATTAGAATGATAATAATAGCAATCTAACTCAGAAATTTGTGAAGACTAAATGAGGTAATATAGTACTAAAATGCTTAGAACAGTGTCTCACAGATAGCAAGCACCCAATCAATATTAGCTATTATAATTTTTGGATATTTGTATAGTAGTATTTGACACATATTGACTAAAAATAGTCTGATATATAAAATAGTAAACCCTAACTTTATAAACAAAGGTTGAAATAATGAAAATTTCTCCAATATGTCAAAATTACATAATTTCAAAATTGGCAAATCCAGTAAAGTGTAAACCGTGTTTAAGCTATGGTCACATGGTGAGCCACTATGTAAACCTGGCTGGCCCTGGTGAAAATTCACCCTGAGTTAAAGTCATTGGAACCTACTGCTCACATAGGTCACAACTGTTACTTAGGGTCTAAAATTCCTCACGGTATAAAACACAAAGTTTGTATTTTAATAACAAGGTAATGACTTAGAGATGATTCCATGGACAAAGAGTGGCTAGGCTACAGACCCAAGATCAAAGTTAAAAGATAAGAAACTTTCAAATCACTTAGATGTGTGACAGCATAAATTACCATAAGTCGAAGGCTCAGGCAGACATTTCTTCTACTTAGAATACAACTGATCAAACATTAGCAACATATGCTGCCTCTTAACTTCTGCTTTAACTTGTCTGGACCCACTGTAGGGGTTATGATTCTGCGTATGTAAAACCACTAAGTTGTCTTCCCTTTTTTCTAATAACTCAAAATTTCAATCTAAGTTCTGAGGTCTATACAAGTATTATGACCGCTTAAATGAGAAATTCTTCGTATATTGTATGTATTTCCCCACCATGTGATATCAATCTATAGTATATGCAAATAAAATGTTTACTATATATTTTATTATTTGCAAATGTTATATAATGAAAAGAACTATATCCAAGTTATATACAAAATCTGATGAATGTCAGTGTAGCTTCTTTTGACATTAACAGTGATAGTTTTTGATTTGTTTACAGTAGAAGGGCAAACACCTAGAGAGACTGCTTACTTAATCAAAAAGCTGGGGGCAAATAAACTTATCCTCATAACGAAGATCAAAGACTCAGAGCTGGAGGACTGAAGGAGGATGTGAGAATTAGATATATTTAATCTAGGGAAAAAATGGAAAAGTAGAAGTATACACACAAATGACATTTCTAAAATCTAGAATGCATTTTACTTTTTTGCAATAAGATGTTGGGATAGAAATTTTAAAACACCAGGAATATTAAATTTCTTTGACAGATTTCCCCTCATATCTAAAAATCAAAGACATGTTCTCTAAGTACATTTTATTTTTGAAATAATATTTTAGAAATAGTTTGGTCACTGCAGATGTGAACTGTTTACTCCCATCTTATTATTTACTTTCTCAATCTTCTTGATTAACATTTTAAAAACAACTACATTTATTTTATATTTTAAAACATATAATTTTCTTATTTTTATAACTCCTACAACTAAAAATGACAATTGTATTTTCTTGAAGTATGCACATAGCTACCTCAGTAAAAAAAAAAAATCTTTTTCTGTCATAATGAATATCCCATCAAGAGGACACTTTAATATGGATACTAAAGAATAGATTAACTTAATTTCAGTAATCATTAGCTATGCAAACTACTTTTGTTGAAGGAAGTAAATTATAGTGACCTATGTGTGTATAACTTTTCTAAGGTTATACATGTATATAAACTTTATAATCACATATGCATAATCTCTCCAGGTAGTAGATACATGTTAAGATTTTCATAACTAATGCTGGTAAATGAATGAATGTTTTGATTTTTTTCTAATTTTGTTAGAATATTCTTGATACGTTGCATTGGTTTCAGATAAAAAGATGATTACTCTTTGGTTTCCCACCAAATGGGAATGGTTTTATCCCAAAAATGATAAACCCTGAACCTTTTAATATATACTTTATTCTTTTTATGGCAACAAGTATCCAAAGAAAATACAAAACAATGAAACCATATTAATTCAAATGATCTCCATATTAAAATTATTTGTGGCTCCTGTTCCCTTAAAATAATGCTAAATCATGAACTAATTAAATTAAAAAAAATTAAATACACTAGTTACCTATGTAAAGATACTCCCCTCTCTCCATTACACAAATGATTATAGAGGACTGTTCTATATTTGTTATTGTTCCAGCATCACAGTTCAGAATTCCATATTGTGAAGATTAGAAGAGAAGGCAGTAAATATCCCCAAGTAAAAGATATTTGAATATACGAACTCATTTTGTCTCCATCTCTCATGATGCCTATATTAATAATAACCAACATACAAATTACAAGTGTTATCAAAACCTGTAAAGAAATTTTAAAAGAAAAAGGATCCAGTAATTAATCTAGAAAAATAATAAGCCTTTAAATATTTTTAAATGAAGATGAATCAGAAAGATGACTTTCAGGCCCTAACTTGTTACATAATATGCTATAGTATTGATAGTTTAAACTGATTAAGAAGAAAATTCATTTCAAAGGTAAAGCCTGGTTCCACAGGTGCAGGTGGATAAAGTCATTATGAAATTACCAATTTTTAATTTTCTCTCCTCAAACTCATTTCCCCTTCTTTTTGCCCCCTTTTCACCAGCTGACCACATCTAGCTCCTCTATGTTCCCTTACACTCTCCTGAAGGAATGTCCTTCATTTCCCTAAACAGCACAATTTTCAGAGAAGTGAAGGTAACAGGAATTAGTAGCTGTCATCTTAGAAAGAGACATGTTACTGTATTCTCTGAATTAGTCTGGAGGGCTGCAACATAGGACAAAGAGAAATAACCATAAGAAAAATATTATTGACAACTACAATGGTGCAAAAATTATTGGCAACTACAATATGCCTCTCCTCATAAAACCTTTCATTTTCACAAAAATTTAAAAATGACTCTATAATCTGTTGCAAACTAAAATGTCATAAAAAATTTTATACTATAGAAATGTCTTCTATAGTTTTGCTATGACTATAGAAGATAAATGAATGAAGCAAAATGCAAGGCAATGATGCATAAAATTGCTACCATGTATTATATTCAAGGCAGAGCCAGATCTATATAGGGAACACAAGATATTTCAAAATGAAAGCTATTCATTGTCTTTATAATTTTACAGAATTAAAATCAATATTAGAACATTTTAAAAAATCCCAGCAAAAGTACCACATATACATACCAAGATATTACATATGTGTATATATGTAGAGGTATATATATATATATATAATCACAGATTTTAAATAATAATACTAAATTATTTTAAACAGTATATAGAATATACCCCCATACCCCATTTCTATCAGTAAGAAAATAATCAACCTGCATGAACTGGAATCAGATTCATTTTCTTCTTCACTAGTGCCATCATCCACTTCTGGTCTATCCAGCCAATGTGCACCGCCACAATCTTCTGCTGTAAACTCAAACGCAGGGACTTCAGAGGTGGATGCCATTGGCCAAGAAGGTGAATTCTGAAAATCCAGTTGGCTGGACCTTCGGTAACCAATTGAAGCCAAAGGCAATTGTAGGCTACACGGATCTAAAAACTTTCTCCCACCGTTTGCTCCAGTCTGTCCTCGATTCCAAAATTCTCCCTGCTGGCTGTCAACTGTAGAATTGGGAGATGATGCTTGATGGCTAAACCACCTCCATCTGATTTTCAAAATCTGCTTCACATCAAACTCTTTACGAGAACCAGACATCCTCAGAGAAACCAAGTGATCGTCTAGGCAACGGGCAAAAAGCACTGCACAGAGATTTGTGCATCCAACCAAGACAAGTATTTGCCCTGTTGTACACAATAAACAAATTGAAAGGAAAATAAATCACATTCACATATATATCTACATTTACTTTTATACCAATATATCAGATTATAGAGAACAAAGGACAATGAAAAAAAGATGAAACACGGTGGAACATTCCATTCAATCAGAGCAAACTCTCATCCACCTATCCTGAAACAGCTAGACCACTGTCCCCTACTCTCCTTTCCCTTACTGACCATTAGCTCTCACAAACACTGACAGCATTCATTAAAGTCCTTTTAAACGCAGAACACCACCCCCTTTTCTTAAACCACAAATGACAGAGACAGAAAGCACTATCCCGTCGCAGTGTCTCAGTCTCTGCTGCTTAGTATATTAACTCTTTTATTGCTGAAACAAGAAATGTATTCCACAGCATTTTCCTTTGTACTTAAAAAATCACTGTAAAACTAAAATGTTTCTATTTTTATACTAAGTTCCTAAATGAGATATCACAAAACAACAGGTTGTTTTAAAGTTTTTTAAATTAGATGAGTTATAGTGATTTTCAAGCTGGCTCTTTGGATGCAGGGTCAGGAAGGAGGAGGAGTACAAAGGTGGGGTTCCCGTTCACTGCTCTCCACTTCTATCTTCTCCCTTCAGGAAAGGAGTGTGTTTCACTAATACAGTAAGATCTGGGTAAGACTTCATCTGAGCAAAGAATATTGAGAAGACTAAGAAGAAAGAAAAGGTCTGAAAACTACAAAGGATCAAAATATGACAGTACTTATTCTTTCTCAAATAAATGACCTGAAGTCCATATTGTTCTATAATTAGGATTGAGCCACTCTGAATTACTACAATAGCCAGATTTCTATGACACTACTTAGGAAAAGGAAAGTGTGGCTCAAGA
This sequence comes from Balaenoptera acutorostrata, assembly GCF_949987535.1. Classification (NCBI taxonomy): domain Eukaryota; kingdom Metazoa; phylum Chordata; class Mammalia; order Artiodactyla; family Balaenopteridae; genus Balaenoptera; species Balaenoptera acutorostrata. Next base: position 79,403,196 of record NC_080068.1, read on the forward strand.
AAGCTACCTAGGACTGGGATAGGATTATTTCTTGGGTGTATAAGTACCCTGATGGTGCCCTCTGTTGTTGGCAAAACAAAGCAATGGTCTGAACATGGTTACAGCTAAGGAGAATTGATAAAGCAAATAAAAATCTATCAAATGCAATCAAATTTTAAAATATTGAATGATTATTGTGAGCAAGACACTCTATAGGCATTATGGGGGACACAGATACATACATCTTGGTTCCTACCCTCAAAAATAATTAAATCGAGTTACTGAAACAACAAAATTGATAACTTAAGTGTAAGAAATATTACAATGCTGCAGTATTAACATTTTGTCATCTACAAAAACAGAGTTTGAATTTTCAGGGTGCTCAATATCTAGTGCTATATCACAATGACAAATGACAAAATAAATGACAAAAAAAGCTGCTTTGGAGGGTTACAAAAATATTGTGAGGTATATCTTAACCCCACACAGCTCTTTAGGAGAATAAAAATTATTCAGAGAAATAAGAATAATAGGCATGAAAAGCCATATATAATTTTGTGCCAAATACTGTAGGACAAACCATAAATACTGTAAGAAAGAGAAAGGAGATATCAGGATGGTGTGGAGTGCTATGGGCCAGTTTCATTAGGGAGAAGGCTTCTAAGAATAGTAAGAAGTTTTACAGCCAGAATGATGAAAGATTTTATAAAGGAAGAAAGATATTAACAAAGCATGAAGTGAGCATACTGACAAAGAAAGAGGGGGGAATATCAGTTTGATCAGCCAACCAGAAATACCTAATTAATATTAAGGAGTAATAAGAGATAAATTTGGATGCATAAGATGACATAAAATGCCCTGAACACACATCAAAGGTGTAAAGCTAGCAGGCAATGTTAAGTGGACTGTTGAACGGGGCAATGTTTTAGAAAATTAATTTGGCAGTAGCATGCAGGATGCATTAGAGAGTGAAATGACACCATTCCCTCTCCTCTCACCTCTGTCAGACTCCTTTTATCAACACCCTTCTAACTCCACTCTACCTATACAACTTTGTTTCTAACTATTTTCCAAATGGACACACTGCTTCATCAGTTAAGACAGAGTCTACATTATAGTGCTTCCTGTTTTACATGCTGTTTGTGTCCCAATTTCTCTGGTTTTGAAATCCCACTCATCCCTCAAGGTTTAGCACAGATATTGCTGCCCTTAGAAAGGCTTCTCCAATTACTCTAGCCTTGTGGTTCTCAACAAAGGTAGGACCAACCCTCTGCTCCCACATCCCAGAAAGGCTTCTGGAAGTAGGGGGCATGGATTTTTAGTTGTTGGAATGACCAGAGAGGGCTATGGGCATTGAATGGGCAGGGGCCAGAGATGGTAAACATCTTGCAGTGCACGGTATAGACCCACACAATGAAGAAATACCACTGTAGTAGTTCATAATGATCTTGCCATCACTGTCTTCATGCAAATAAGTATTTACCAAGAGTTAACATGTTTAAGGCACCACAAAAGGTAGAAAAATAAATAACAAAGATCTTTCTTTAAAGAGGGCTATACTCCGGTAGAGAAAAGGATAATTAAGTGAACATTACAAATAAAGAATACATTTTAATGTATATACTTTTATATAAATATAATTTCAAATTTTAAATTCAATCTGTCAATATGAGAACAATTACCAGAGAGTTCATTTACACTGTGCCAGCTCCATAAGCTAATTTTAATTGTTTTGCTGTTTGGTTGATTGGTTGGAGCCTGAACACAAGAGTGGACTTCATTAAAGACCACTGAGATGGGCTTCCCTGGTAGCGCAGTACATAAGAATCCACCTGCCAATGCAGGGGACACGGGTTCGAGCCCTGGTCCGGGAAGATCCCACATGCCGCGGAGCAACTAAGCCTGTGCGCCACAACTACTGAGCCTGCACTCTAGAGCCTGCGAGCCACAACTACTGAAGCCCGCATGCCTAGAGCTTGTGCTCCGCAACAAGAGAAGCCAGCGCAATGAGAAGCCCATGTACCACTACTAAGAGTAGCCCCTGCTTGCCCCAACTACAGAAAGCCCACGTGCAGCAATGAAGACCCAATGCAGCCAAAAATAAAATTTAAAAAATTTATTAAAAAAAAAAAAGACCACTGATATGCAAGACATTTCCCGATATAGATAAGAAATCCAAAGACGTGAACGTTAAAATGTTGAACCATGCCTCCACTCCCAAGAGGGGCCAAAGACCCTCTTCACCAAGATAGTGAGATATACATTAAATAAATACCTCTTTAATGTAGTAGCTCTTCAGAGTAGGCTAGAGATGCAGGTGGGAGATTAGCCACTGAAATAGGCTTTCTGATTTTAAAGGGATACTAGGATCTTGGGTTGACAAAGGCCAAGTAGCAGCCTTTAACCACTGCTGTAATAGTCATGGGTTTGGTTACATGCATACATACATACATACGCATGTATATACAAAAGCTCACCACCACCCCAACCTTTTGTATCAGTGGACTTATACTGCATGCTTTTATCACCGAGACACTTATTTTGTCAATCTTCCTCCTCCTTCCTGGTAATCAATGCTGACAGCTTGGTGTAGAGCCTTTCACAACTTTCTCTTTCTTTATAAAACTCATATCCAAACTTATATACACATATATAGGAGTTTTTGTTATTGTTTTATAAAAGAGATCATACTGTATACATATTTTGGCAGTTTGCTTTTCCCACCAAAATTATATACATGGAAATATAAACTAATAATGATCTTTTTAATAGTTGCGTAATATTCCATAATTGTAAAACACAATTTATTAAACTACTTCCTTGCTAGTGGGCATGCAGATTGATTTCAGGTATTTTTGTTTTATGCTATTAAGATAATGTTGAAATAAACATCCTTGTGAGGCTTTTGTGTCTCTGGAATTTATTCACAGGAGTGGAACTGCTGGGTTGCAAGTATGTGCATTTTAAATTTGAAAAGATAGTTTACTTTCCTGAAATTTATATTTTCAAAAGTAAAGTGAGTGTATCCTTCTCATTCATTTTCACAGGCCCACCAGTCAACAATAAGTATTATAATTCTTTATATTTCTAATATGAGCCCTCTATTATCAACATCATCTTGATATAAACCACCCTTTTCCCACTGAATTGAGGTATTATTTTTGTTATGAATTTTAACAATTCAGGATGCTAATTCTGTTGCACCATTTGTCTATTTTTATGCCAATATTAGTGTTTTAATTACAGTACATTTACAATGTTTATTATTTGTTAAAGCAAGTTCCTATCTCCACATATATTCTTTTACAATAAATTTTAAACTAACTTTGAATATGTACTCTTCTATATATACTTTAAAATAATATTACCCAATCCTCTCAACAAAAATCTCCAACCCTAGGGACTTCCCTGGTGGTCCAGTGGCTAAGACTCCATGCTCCCAGTGCAGGGGGCCCAGGTTTGATCCCACATGCTGCAACTAAAAGATCCTGCACACGACTGGCACAGCCAAATAAATAAATAAATATTAAAAAAAAAATCCAACCCTATTGAGATTCTAACTGGAATTGCATTAAATTTGTGTACTAATTTTAAGATGGTTGGCATTTTATGATATCAAGGCTTCACATCCAAGCATATGTTTTTTTGTTTGTTCAGATCTTATGCTCATTAATAAGATTTTTAAATCTTTTAACTATAGGTCCTGTGCCTTTCTTATTAAAATTTTTATCATGTTCTTTTATTTTCTCTTTTTTCACTGTTGTAAATACAATAAATTTTTTCTAGCATTTCCACATGGTTATTGCTATTATAATAAAAGTATTAAGTACATTTATCTTATATCCAGTCCTTTTATCATACTTTCTCATTAGCTATGATATTTTTAAAATTAGTGTTCATTTCTTGATAAGTTAGAGGCAACTTTGAGACATCTAGGTGGAGATGTCAGGTAGTTGGATAAATGTTCCTGGAGCTCAGATCCAAGCTCCAAGGAACTGTAACAGATAAAGGCAAAGGACACTAAGAAGGAACAGCCAATGAAGTAGAGGAAAATCAGCAGCCTATGGTGTTAGGCAAGTCAAGGCATAAAGGTGTTTCAATGCAAAAGGCATGGTCACAATGTCAAATGAGAGGTCAGGTACCATGTGCAAAGAAAAATGTCCACTGGAATTGGCAACATAAAAATTTTGCCAAATCAGATAGGAGCAGTTTCAGTAAAGGGTTGGGGACCAAAGCCAGACTGCGGTGGGTTGAAGAGTTAACGGAAGATGAGAAATAAGAGAGAGCATGTACAGACAACTCCTTCAGAAAATTCTGCTTAGTAGTGAGGCTGTGGAATGAGATTACAGCTGGAAGAGTTGAGGAATCAAGGCAATGGATTTGTTTTGCCTGCTTGTTTATTTGTTGATTTTAAAAAACACAGAACATATTAGAATGATGAGAATGATCCAACAGGAAGGTGAGATTGTTGACTGCAGGCAGAAGCACTGGAGCAAAAAAAGTGAAGACTTTGATAAAAGAAAAAGAAACAGCACCTAAGCACAGTGGATGGCTTGGATAATCATTGTAGGTGGGATATTTCCTCTATTGTAAGATTTATGACTTTCTAAATGCATTGATTATTTAAAAAGGAAAGAAAAGACATGCACTAGTCAGTCTATTCAAGTTGAAAACCAAATAAGCCCTCTAAAAGGAGTCATGAAATAATAAAGATTAGAGGAGAAACTAAAGAATTAAGAAATGAAATGACAGAATTAGAGATCTAGCTCTTTAAAAATTTGCTGGTACTGATTAATTGGGAGATTGGGATTGACATATACACACTAATATGTATAAAATGGATAACTAATGAGAACCTGCTGTATAAAGGAAAAAAAAAAGAATCCACCTTTCAATGCAGGGGATATGGGTTCGACCCCTGGTCGGGGAACTAAGATCCCACATGCTGCGGGGCAACTAAGCCCGCATACCTCTACCACTGAGCCCGTGTGCTCTAGAGCTCACACGCCACAAAAAAAAAAAAAAAAAAAATTTGCTGGTATCTTCTCTTACCTCCTAGCAAGTTCAAAGAAAAAACAAATTAGAACTTAGAACGAGGATAACATGACCATTAAAATAGAATATTTAAATAAAAGACTTAAAAAATAAAAGATCACTATTGCAACAAAAATTTTAAATGTCATATTGAATAATGGAAATGATGACAAATGGAGAGAATTTAGGCAAGCAAAGTTGGAAAATACTCCTCAAAGACAGAATTTGCTCAAAATCCTTTACAGCTAGGTCTCTAACAATTTTCGCCTAAGCTTAAGCCTGTCTTAAGCATGGGTATTTTGGGGGAAAATCTTTACTCCAACAAAATACATTAAAAAATGATCTACTGATAAAGTAGCTTGTTATAGCCCCCCGATAGAAAGGGGTTTACAGAAATATTTCCCGGCTTTAACTGAATTCTTGGGCCAAATACTTTATGAAAAATATGTAGTAAACTTAAGCATTAAGGTTTTCATGGCATGGAATTCAGCATTTATTTAAATAACACTTTTTCTTCTGTCCCATCAACTTTTACTACACAATAATATTGTTTCGCTCAAAAATTTATGCATTTCTGATGAGAAGTCCTTCCTAGGGTAATTATTTATGAAAGAGCAATACATACTAAAAGGCATTACATTGTTAAATTATCAAAATGGTTTGCACAGGCTACTCTATATAAATTAGATCCCTCATCATTCTCTATCCCCTTGACCTTCTTGATTTTTTTCACAGCACTTATCACCCCCTGGCATATTAGATGCTATTCCCTTATTATTATCTTTACCCTCACCACAAAGTCAGCTGCAGTACAGCTTTGTTTGACTCACTGCTGTAGTCCTAGCACTTAAAACAGTACCTGAAAGACAGGTGCTGAATAAATATTTCTCTAATGAATGAATGAATCCAATAACTATAAAAGCAATAATAAAAGATATATACTTATTATGTACATTTTTGAAATTGTAAAATAAACTTAAGAACCAAATGTTAAAAGAATATTAGAAAACATTTACCTCTGGTGACAAAACCTTTTTAGTATTTTCAACTTAAGAGAAAAATCACAATATATTACTCTAAGAACTTCTCTTTTCTATTTCATTCTTTAGGCATAAAATTTGTATCACTTTGAAATCTACTGGCTAAACAGCAGATATCTTTTCAGACTGACATTTCTTTCTTAAAACTGATTATCAAATTATATTCTGTACCTCTTTCTTGTTTTAATAACTTTGCTTTACTTAAATTTGAGATACAAAAGCTCACACAGTATTTAAAATAGGTAAGTGTCAATTATGAATACATTTTTTAAAATGTAATTAAGGAATCCACATGCAATTTCTGCTTCAAAACTGCTCAAATGTTAGTCTGTGAATTTAAAAGATGACATTATTCAGTATGACAATAGCAACACAGATGTCATTAAGATAGACTGCAGATGAGCTCACTTCAACAGTATGGCTTTCAAAGCTATGGCTTCACTCAACAATTTAAATTACAACCATTTAGTAACTGGTTTATATGTGTAATCATTATTATACAAACCTCTCTTCACATAGAGTTTTTAAGAAAACAGTATTTGTTTTATGAGTAATCAATTTTAATGAATCTATTCCTATAGTTTTAAGTGTGTACTACATATTGCATAAAACACATCAAGAATTAATTTTACTGTACTAACTTAGCAGCACTTCACCTCCCCAATTTTCCCCTCAACTATAAAAAGAATAAGTTACAACACATGATTTCAAAGAACCCTTTAAAGTTTGATAATTCCAGGACACTTTTAAAGCTCTGTCAAATTAGGTCTTTTATGAGAATTTGGTTTATTTTAAAAATTTGAAGACTGATATAATTCCACTAACATTTAAAAATGTATGACAGCAGAAAATGTCAGTCTAGTATTTACCCAGGTTAGGAAAGATTTGAGATTTAATTTTAACTTTAATTCCAGAAATAAAAATTCTGTACCTCTTCCCCAAACTCATTAAAAGCAAACATTATAAATGTAAAAGAAATCCTGTATTTATATAAACTCAATAAATTTTGCTATAAGCAGAAAGAACTCAAAGATGAGAAAATAGACAGTACAATCCATCAGGGCAGGGCCACTATATCTGTAACAACTTGTATAGTGCACGACATTCAAACTTTTACTGAATTTAAACCAAAGAATAAATGAATAAATTAATGGCACAGACCTTGAACGATCTTAAAATATAGCAGAAGAGGGTTTTGAATGAAACCCTTACTAATTATCAAGAGGTAAGTATGTCCTTTATTCGGGAGAAGATGAGGTTCCTGAGTTAAGAATTTTGAGGTATACCCCAAAAAAATTAATTTGGTAAGTGAAGAATGGATTTGTGAGGGAAGATGCCATTGGTAGGAAAATCAGAAAACTCTTTGAGGTGAGAGGATAGTAACCTTGGCAGGAAGCAATGAGATCTGAAAGGGGGGTGGCTGTTAAAGATACTACAGGAACAGGCCTGATAAAATGTCTGTGGCAAATGGACAGGAAGAAGTCAAAGAGGACAGCATTTTCCAATGTGGGGGGCTGGAAGAACAGTAATATTAACAGAAATAAGGAAATAAGAAGGATACAGTTTCAGGGGGGACTGAGGGTAGCTTTAGACAAACTTAGCTTTAATTACGTACTTAGCAACAAAATAGCTAGGAATATGGCGTCTAGAGTCATATTTAGCTTATAGTTAAAAATCAATCTACAATCTATTTAAGAAATCAGAAATTTAAAGTGTGGGTAGATGAACCCTGGGCTGTTAACATTGCTTATCTTTGCACTCTTTCCACTCGTTACTACAAACACATAGCATCAAGATCTTTTTTGTAATAAAAACAAGCTTAGAAACACACTCTGATATCCAAAATTAAATTTCTAGCACAATGTTAAATCTTTCACTCTGTTAAAAATATTCGGGAAATATTTCTGATTAAACAGTAAATGAAGAGAATTAACCAAGATGGCGGAGTAGAAGGATGTGCTCTCACTCCCTCTTGCGAGAGCACCAGAATCACAACTGGCTGCTGGACAATCATCGACAGGAAGACACTGGAACTCAGCAAAAAAGATACCCCACATCCAAAGACAAAGGAGAAGCCACAGTGAGACGGTAGGAGGAGTGCAATCAGAGTAAAATCAAATCCCATAACTGCTGGGTGGGTGACTCACAGACTGGTGAACACTTATACCACAGAAGTCCACCCACTGGAGTGAAGGTTCTGAGCCCCCCGTCAGGCTTCCCAACCTGGGGGTCCGGCAACGGGAGGAGGAATTCATAGAGAATCAGACCTTGAAGCCTAGTGAGAACTGATTGCAGGACTTCGACAGGACTGGGGGAAACAGAGATACCACTCTTGGAAGGTGCACATGGAACAGTGTGCGCATCGGGACCCGGGGGAAGGAGCAGTGACCCTGGGGGAGACTGAACCAGACCTACCTGCTAGTGTTGGAGGGTCTCCTGCAGAGGCGGGGGCTGGCTCTGTTTCACCATGGGGACAAGGACACTGGCAGCGGAGGTTCTGGGAAATACTCCCTGGCGTGAGCCCTCCCAGAGTCTGCCATTAGCCCCACCAAAGAGCCCAGGTAGGCTCCAGTGTTGGGTTGCCTCAGGCAAAACAACCAACAGGGAGGGAACCCAGCCCCACCCATCAACAGTCAAGTGGATTAAAGCTTTACGGAGCTCTGACCGCAACAGCAACAGTCAGCTCTACCCACCAGCAGAGCCTCCCATCAAGCCACTTAGATAGCCTCAACCACCAAAGGGCAGACAGCAGAAGCAAGAAAAACTACAATCTTGCAGCCTGTGGAACAAAAACCACATTCACAGAAAGATAGACAAGATGAAAAGGCAGAGGGCTATACACCAGATGAAGGAACAAGAAAAAAACCCAGAAAAACAACTAAATGACATGGAGATAGGCAACCTTCCAGAAAAAGAATTCAGAATAATGATAGTGAAGATGATCCAGGACCTCGGAATAAGAATGGAGGCAAAGATTGAGAAGATGCAAGAAATGATTAACAAAGACCTAGAAGAATTAAAGAACAAACAGAGATGACCAATACAATAAGTGAAATGAAAACTACACTAGAAGGAATCAATAGCAGAATAACTGAGGCAGAAGAACGGATAAGTGACCTGGAAGACAGAATGGTGGAATTCACTGCTGCGGAACAGACTAAAGAAAAAAGAATGAAAAGAAATGAAGACAGCCTAAGAGACCTCTGGGACAACATTAAACGCAACAACATTCACATTATAGGGGTCCCAGAAGGAGAAGAGAGAGAGAAAGGACCAGAGAAAATATTTCAAGAGATTATAGTCAAAAACTTCCCTAACGTGGGAAAGGAAATAGCCACCCAAGTCCAGGAAGCGCAGAGAGTCCCATACAGGATAAACCCAAGGAGAAACACACCGAGACACATAGTAATCAAAGTGGCAAAAATTAAAGACAAAGAAAAATTATTGAAAGCAACAAGGGAAAAACGACAAATAACATACAAGGGAACTCCTATAAGGTTAACAGCTGATTTCTCAGCAGAAACTCTACAAGCCAGAAGGGAGTGGCATGATATACTTAAAGTGATGAAAGGGAAGAACCTACAACCAAGATTACTCTACCTGGCAAGGATCTCATTTAGATTTGATGGAGAAATCAAAAGCTTTACAGACAAGCAAAAGCTAAGAGAATTCAGCACCACCAAACCAGCTCTACAACAAATGCTAAAGGAACTTCTCTAAGTGGGAAACACAAGAGAAGAAAAGGACCTACCAAAACAAACCCAAAACAATTAAGAAAATGCTCATAGGAACATACATATCAATAATTACCTTAAACGTGAATGGATTAAATGCTCCAACCAAAAGACACATGCTTGCTGAATGGATACAAAAACAAGACCCATATATATGCTGTCTACAAGAGACCCACTTCAGACCTAGGGACACATACAGACTGAAAGTGAGGGGATGGAAAAAGATATTCCATGCAAATGGAAATCAAAAGAAAGCTGGAGTAGCTATACTCATATCAGATAAAATAGACTTTAAAATAAAGGATGTTACAAGAGACAAGGAAGGACACTACATAATGATCAAGGGATCAATCCAAGAAGAAGATATTACAATTTTAAATATATATGCACCCAACATAGGAGCACCTCAATACATAAGGCAACTGCTAACAGCTATAAAAGAGGAAATTGACAGTAACACAATAATAGTGGGGGACTTTAACACCTCACTTACACCAATGGACAGATCATCAAAAATGAAAATAAATAAGGAAACAGAAGCTTTAAATGACACAATAGACCAGATAGATTTAATTGATATTTATAGGACATTCCATCCAAAAACAGCAGATTACACGTTCTTCTCAAGTGCGCACGGAACATTCTCCAGGATAGATCACATCTTGGGTCACAAATCAAGCCTCAGTAAATTTAAGAAAATTGAAATCATTTCAAGCATCTTTTCTGACCACAACCCTATGAGATTAGAAATGAATTACAGGGAAAAAAACCTCAAAAACACAAACACATCGAGGCTAAACAATACGTTACTAAATAACCAAGAGATCACTGAAGAAATCAAAGAGGTAATCAAACAATACCTAGAGACAAATGACAATGAAAACACGACGACCCAAAACCTATGGGATGCAGCAAAAGCAGTTCTAAGAGGGAAGTTTATAGCTATACAAGCCTACCTAAAGAAACAAGAAAAATCTCAAGTAAGCAATCTAACCTTACACCTAAAGAAATTAGAGAAAGAAGAATAAACAAAACCCAAAGTTAGCAGAAGGAAAGAAATCATAAAGATCAGAGCGGAAATAAATGAAATAGAAACAAAGAAAACAATAGCAAAGATCAATAAAACTAAAAGCTGGTTCTTTGAGAAGATAAACAAAATTGATAAGCCATTAGCAAGACTCATGAAGAAAAAGAGGGAGAGGACTCAAATCAATAAAATCAGAAATGAAAAAGGAGACATTACAACGGACACCACAGAAATACAAAGCATCCTAAGAGACTACTACAAGCAACTTTATGCCAATAAAATGGACAACCTGGAAGAAATGGACAAATTCTTAGAAAGGTATAACCTTCCAAGACTGAACCAGGAAGAAACAGAAAATATGAACAGACCAATCACAAGGAATGAAATTGAAACTGTGATTAAAAATCTTCCAACAAACAAAAGTCCAGGACCAGATGGCTTCACAGGTGAATTCTATCAAACATTTAGAGAAGAGCTAACACCTACCCTTCTCAAACTCTTCCAAAAAATTGCAGAGGAAGGAACACTCCCAAACTCATTCTATGAGGCCGCCATCACCCTGATACCAAAACCAGACAAAGACACTACAAAAAAAGAAAATTACAGACCAATATCACTGATGAATATAGATGCAAAAATCCTCAACAAAATACTAGCAAACAGAATCCAGCAACACATTAAAAGGATCATACACCACGATCAAGTGGGATTTATCCCATGGATGCAAGGATTCTTCAATATACACAAATCAATCAATGTGATACACCATATTAACAAATTGAACAATAAAAACCATATGATCACCTCAATAGATGCAGAAAAAGCTTTTGACAAAATGCAACACCCATTTATGATAAAAACTCTCCAGAAAGTGGGCATAGAGGGAACCTACCTCAACATAATAAAGGCCACATATGACAAACCTACAGCAAACATCATTCTCAACGGTGAAAAACTGAAAGCATTTCCTCTAAGATCAGGAATGACACAAGGATGTCCACTCTCACCACTATTATTCAACATAGTTCTGGAAGTCCTAGGCATGGCAATCAGAGAAGAAAAAGAAATAAAAGGAATACAAATTGGAAAAGAAGAAGAAGTAAAACTGTCACTGTTTGCAGATGACATGATACTATACATAGAGAATCCTAAAACTGCCACCAGAAAACTGCTAGAGCTAATTAATGAATATGGTACAGTTGCAGGATACAAAATTAATGCACAGAAATGTCTTGCATTCCTATACACTAATGATGAAAAATCTGAAAGAGAAATTATGGAAACACTCCCATTTACCATTGCAACAAAAAGAATAAAATACCTAGGAATAAACCTACCTAGGGAGACAAAAGACCTGTATGCAGAAAACTATAAGACACTGATGAAAGAAATTAAAGATGATACCAACAGATGGAGAGATATACCATGTTCCTGGATTGGAAGAATCAACATTGTGAAAATGACTATACTACCCAAAGCAATCTACAGATTCAATGCAATCCCTATCAAATTACCAATGGCATTTTTTATGGAGCTAGAACAAATCATCTTAAAATTTGTATGGAGACACAAAAGACCCCGAATAGCCAAAGCAGTCTTGAGGGAAAAAATCGGAGCTGGAGGAATCAGACTCCCTGACTTCAGACTATACTACAAAGCTACAGTAATCAAGACAATATGGTACTGGCACAAAAACAGAAACATAGATCAATGGAACAAGATAGAAAGCCCAGAGATAAACCCATGCACCTATGGTCAACTAATCTATGACAAAGGAGGCCAGGATATACAATGGAGAAAAGACAGTCTCTTCAATAAGTGGTGCTGGGAAAACTGGACAGCTACATGTAAAAGAATGAAATTAGAATACTCCCTAACACCATACACAAAAATAAACTCAAAATGGATTCGAGACCTAAATATAAGACTGGACACTATAAAACTCTTAGAGGAAAACATAGGAAGAACACTCTTTGACATAAATCACAGCAAGATCTTTTTTGATCCACCTCCTAGAGTAATGGAAATAAAAACAAAAATAAACAAATGGGACCTAATGAAACTTAAAAGCTTTTGCACAGCAAACAAAACCATAAACAAGACGAAAAGACAACCCTCAGAATGGGAGAAAATATTTGCAAACAAATCAACGGACAAAGGATTAATCTCCAAAATATATAAACAGCTCATGCAGCTCAATATTAAAGAAACAAACACCCCAATCCAAAAATGGGCAGAAGACCTAAACAGACATTTCTCCAAAGAAGACATACAGACAGCCACAAAGCACATGAAAAGATGCTCATCATTACTAATTATTAGAGAAATGCAAATCAAAACTACAATGAGGTATCACCTCACACCAGTTAGAATGGGCATCATCAGAAAATCTACAAACAACAAATGCTGGAGAGGGTGTGGAGAAAAGGGAACCCTCTTGCACTGTTGGTGGGAATGTAAATGGATACAGCCACTATGGAGAACAGTATGGAGGTTCCTTAAAAAACTAAAAATAGAATTACCATATGACCCAGCAATCCCACTACTGGGCATATACCCAGAGAAAACCGTAATTCAAAAAGACACATGCACCCGAATGTTCATTGCAGCACTATTTACAATAGCCAGGTCATGGAAGCAACCTAAATGCCCATCAACAGACGAATGGATAAAGAAGTTGTGGTACATATATACAATGGAATATTACTCGGCCATAAAAAGGAACGAAATTGAGTCATTTGTTGAGACGTGGATGGATCTAGAGACTGTCATACAGAGTGAAGTAAGTCAGAAAGAGAAAAACAAATATCGTATATTAACGCATGTATGTGGAACCTAGAAAAATGGTACAGATGAGCCGGTTTGCAGGGCAGAAGTTGAGACACAGATGTAGAGAACAGACATATGGACACCAAGGGGGGAAAACTGCGGTGGGGTGGTGATGGTGGTGTGCTGAATTGGGCGATTGGGATTGACATGTATACACTGATGTGCATAAAATTGGTGACTAATAAGAACCTGCAGTATAAACAAACAAACAAACAAAACAACTAATACTAAACTTTCATTGGGTTATTTGTATGGAAATATGTTAATATAAATGTTTCGGACATTACATCAAATTTCTAAAAATCTTATATGTTCTGGTATAATGTTATAAGTCATCATCCTAGTTATTACTTTAAAATGTATATCTCAGAAATAACTAATTTTCTTGTCAACTGCATTATTATGAACTTTCATCAAATCTTTAACCATGGTCATTTTTAAGTCTTCTGTCATTTACAGACAGTTCTGGGTGTACTCTGATGCTTTTGCAAATATGTTCCTATAAAAGGGTTTCATCTTCAAGAATTCATGGAAAAGACTCTGACAAGTACAGGTTTCTGGTAACTGACTGTACTGCTGAACTGAATGAATAAACATTTTCAAAACTCTAATGAAAAACTGATAAACTCATAAAAGTGCTAACAAAAGATCAAGATGAAAAAGAAATTAATTACATGGGACTGAGTGAACTGATGAGGATGAGTATAATTTTTGTGACTTTCTGTTTGAATTAAAAAAAAAAAAATCCCACAAGGACTCAGAGGCAAAGAATATACAAATCAATTTTCACTGCAAAGTAAAGGAGCTGTTACAGTGGAGGATTACTGGACTGAATGTCAATATTATGACATAGTATGAGTGTGTTTCATGTTTGGTAACTGCAATCATTGTTGCTTTTGTTGTGGTCATCCATGTACAATGCTTGGTGTCAGTCTATTTATCTCTTGTAAAAATAAAATACAGTGTGTGTGTGTGAAAAAAAAACAGTAAATGAAAATTAAAAATAAGTATTGAATTTAAATTCAGCTGTAACAGGCTAAGAGATTTAGTTTAGCTTTCTAAGTTACACAGTAGATTGAAAACAGCAGTTGAGAACTCTCATATACACTGAAGACTCAAGACTAATTTCATGGTAATAGCCATCTAGTACAAGCATTTTATTTCTTTGTGTACCCTAAAAGTATTGTGATATATACTTATATAAGATCAAGGTGAAAAAAAAAATGAGTGGGGTAAATTTTAACCTTTAAACTAAATTATGTCTCCTTGTTATATGGTCACATAGCATTCCAAACTACTTGCTCAGGTAATTCAATAATCTCACTGAAATTATTTACTTAATGTCTGCCTTCTTCCCAAGACTGGAAACTCTATGAAGGTTACAGAAAGGACTATGGCTTTTGAAGCACTTACAATACAGGCACTGACATTCAATTTTAAAACTGCAATACAGCATGGTAAAAATATACAGGGGCAAGCACAGGATGCTAAGATAGCTGCAGAGGTGAAAGATATATTTCCAGTTAAGCTGGAACTCTGAGTATGATAAAAGCCCCCTTGTTGGATGAAACCCATAGCTGGTCCATTAAATGAAAAAGTTAGTAAGCATAAAAATTATATTTACGTATTCTTAAAGGTTTTATTTCAACTTAAACATAAATGCACATTCATTCACAAATCTTTTCATATAGGGTTAATGCCATATATTTGACGTGGGCCTCCTACTGAGTTTGGGTCCTCTTTCTTGCATAAGCCATGCTCACAATGACCCATCATCTATGATTTCCACTTATTGCTTTTATAAATGGAGAGACAACTTAAAAGCACTTCTGAAAGAATATGAATACAGAATCCATTAGTCCAATGGTCTATCCACCACGAGATAAAAAACTTGCGCCAGAATGTAAATTAATGCACTGCTTCCTTCAAGGAGAAAGTCTTACCACGAAAAAGCTCTCAGCTGAACCAAACAGTGTGCTTAATGATGTAGTTAATTTACTTTCTGGTGTGGGCTCCTTATTTCCTTGAGAACCACTAATAGTCTAATGACCAGTTAGCTGGACCATGGACTTGAACACTTTGACAGCCTCTGGTTTAGACTTTGATGATGTTCCCCCTAGTCTTTTACAGTTATCCAGCCTTCATCAAATTTCATAGCAAATTTGTTAATAATTCATTTATATTGAGATGATGTCCCAAAGCAGTCAACTTAATTTTCAAAGAATGAATTCTCTTTTCCTTACACTCTCATGAATTTACATGTTTACCAATGTTTTATAGTTACCATAACAAGCATAACTGTTAAAAACAGGTTTGTGAATAAACACAACCAACTTTTGGTAAGTACCCAACTCAACAGGTAGGCACAGAGTCATGCAGGTCTGCTGTGGAGTAGCCTACTCAGCCATGAGTGATCACTTGGCCCCTGGTATCAGTAAGTACATTTTACAGAGGGAAGAGAGTGCGTTAGGTTAAAACCATGAGTCAGTTCAGAGTTAGTTGGTGGGGGGCGCTTCTGCTGTCATTTTCCCACATGGTCATTTATTAGTGGCAGCCTAAGTGGTAGAGCAGAAAGAACTTGAGTCAACAATTGAGCCACTCACCAGCTAGCTGTATAATTCTAACAAATCACTTTACCTCCTCGATCTTCAGTTTTCTCTTAAGATAAATGGATTAAGTAAGTAGCACGTGGAAGAACTGAGTAAGAATCTGAATTTGTAAAAGCAGCTACCACTTTTTCAGTGTGCAAATGTGCAGGGTAACATGGAATACTTTACATTGAATGGAGCATTCAGTTGTCACAGACACTTGAGCAATGGGGGTCATTCCGCTTTCCCCTTACACGTGAGGACCCTGAAGTGAAGTAAGGCTACATATATCTATCTGGTGAGTAGCAGGGTTCAATTTGAATCCAAGACTGGCTCTAAAGACCATACACTGTCAAGTACATCACATTGCTTCTTGCTTTTAAAGTATTCTCATTTGTAACCCACAGCTACCTTGTTAGAAGGTAGAGTAGGTATTTACACTCATTGTCCAAATTGGGAAGCAGACTCAGGGTGTAGCTGATTTGTTATCTAGGTTATCAAGGTTAGCTATCTAGAAGAGAGCCATAGAGCAGACTTAAATGCTTTATCAGTAAGACTGACCAAACTAAAAGCAAAAAGACAATAAGCAAGAAAAAAAGAGTACTTACCACATCACTCCTAATATAACAAAATACTAAGTTCATCATTATTGCAATTAAGTGCCAATATGGCATTTATTCACCAAATACAAATGCCTCACAGATTTTGCCCCACTTGGCTCCCTCCCAACTTCTGTCACTATTTCTTATAGGGTGAAGTGCTGACCCACATTAACATCAAAAGTACCTTTTCGGGGCTTCCCTGGTGGCGCAGTGGTTGAGAATCTGCCTGCCGGTGCAGGGGACACGGGTTCGAGCCCTGGTCTGGGAAGATCCCATATACCGCGGAGCAACTAGGCCTGTGAGCCACAATTACTGAGCCTGCGCGTCTGGAGCCTGTGCTCCGCAACAAGAGAGGCCGCGACAGTGAAAGGCCCGCGCACCACGATGAAGAGTGGCCCCCGCTTGCCACAACTAGAGAAAGCCCTCGCACAGAAACGAAGACCCAACACAGCCAAAAATAAATAAATAAATTTATTAAAAAAAAAAAAAAAAAAAGTACCTTTTCATCCCTCAACTGTCTGTTGGTACTAACAGCTTGTAGTAGAACAAGCTACATTTTAAAAATCAGCTAAACTAATATTATATGGCCTTTTAATCCCCAACTCATCTATAGAAGTTATCACAATTGATACTCTGAAGACCATAGCATGATTATAACAAAATATTTACTTTAAAAAACAGCCCTTTGACTTGACGACAGGTCAAAACGAAAGATTTCCTTAGCACCACCACCTCCTTAGATTCTGTGAATTTAAGCATGTATTTGCTGTGGCACAAGGATGAAAATCATACCATAAATATGACGGCAAACCACTGCTAAATTCCTGCTGGATACTTTATGTTTGGCATGTGCACATAGCTGTCTTATATACCATAAAAAGTAATAATCTGTATAACCGTAATTTTATCTTTTACTGACCTGAACCAAATCCAGTCAGCGTTTCTGTCTTCTTTGTAGCTTTATGGTGATGGAAAAAAGTAATCAATCAGTACTCTCTAGACACAAATATAATCAAGCAAAATTGCCTGAGTTCTCGGAACATAATGAGCCCATCACAGATCAACTTGACTCTGCTGTAGGATCAATCAGATTTTATGAACTGTATTTTATATTAGATAGAACAGTGTAAGCTGGGTAAGGAAAGGGTCAAAAGGGCAATGTAAGCAACAGAGAGGAGAAAAACGTGAAGCACTAGGTTTCTCAACTGCTCATAATTAGAAATGGTTAATCACTACAAATGTTAAACCAGTTAGCCATTAAAGAAACTCCCTGGCTTGCCCTACAACCAGGCCTAAAAAAACCAAACCAAACCAAAAAAAAGGGAAAAAGAAAGAAAGAAAGAAAAGAAGTGAAAAAGCCACCAAAAGACTGTTCTATAATTTAACTCTGGCAAAAAGCAAAATAAGGCATGCTAGTGAGTCAAATGGCGATCAGTGGAGACCAGTGGAGGCGAGGATTATTTCTTAGTGTTAATCCAATTTTCTCAGGCAGTTCAGAGCAGTCCTCCCAAACTCTCAGTCTTCAAGTTGGGGGTTGGGGGGGATGGCGAATAAATTTAGAAAGACGAACTGGTTCAGGCCCCTCCATCCAGTGGACTATGCTGAAGCTGTCCAGCAATTCTAAACTCCTGCAGAGCACAGAATTGAGTATTCCCTCTTTCTGCTTATCAGAGAAATATCTCCCCAAAGAAAGGCAAATATTTACTAGAAATGAACCAACCAGCCTTTGGCTCTTCACACTATAGCCAAAGTTAACCTTCCAAAGTGTAATTCTTGACATCACGCTTACTTAAAACTTTTTTTTTCCCTGATCACCTACAAGATAAATAAAAGCCAAGATCTTTAGTATGGAATTCAGTGTTTTTGACAACCTAGCAGTCCTTGCCTTTAGTATGGAATCTTTAGTATAGATCTTTAGTATAGATCTTTAGTATGGAATTCAGTGTTTTTGACAACTTAGTAGTCCTTGCCTACCTTTCCAGTCTTCCCTTTCTCTCAAGCTCTCTATTTCACACTTTCTGTCACGAAGAGTTAAAACACACTACATTAACATAAGCAAAATGAATATTATTGAATACTTCCCAAATGAAAAGGACTACGGAAAACACTGTGGATAATGACAAGTGTGGGTAAAATCTTTTTCCCTTCTACTACTAACCTTCAGTTAACTCTCTTGGCTCTATTCCCCTGGCAATCTGATGGAAGTAGGTATGTCGACTATGTTACCTGGCAACATTGCTTATAGTAAAAATGATCCCCCGATTAGTAAATTTGCATCTGGACTCAGAGGAATGATAAATGAATTATAAATACCTCTTAAGAAGCCATAACTTTGACTTTCCTAAGTGTGGTGGCTCTTGTAATTGGCACATTCCCTGTGGGGACCCTGGAAGCTAAGTCTATGGAATCCTGTAAGAGAGAACTGTCTCCTGTGGGACACGAGGTTTTTAAGCCAACTCAGCTCTCGCATCTTCCTGTTGTGAGCTTTGTCTCCTTGCACCTAAGCTTTCGCGGGGAGAGATGTCTCCCAGGTGGCTACATGAACTGCTTACATGGCCTGCTGTAAGGATTACAGCCACTGATGAGGAACACGTGATGCTGCCTTGCTGGCAAGCTGTGGTTCCTGTCTGATAGCCTTCTGAGTAAACAAGCCTGTGGTAGTTTTACGAGTCTGAACCCAAGAAGACCCATTCATTTGCACAGCAACAAGACTATAAGAATGTCTTAGAATGACGTTCCAGATGTTCTACAATCTGAACCCAACCCCTTCCTCTTTTTTTTTTAGCCTAACATGTATCCCTGTCAAATCCCACCTAATCTCTTATACAGCTTTTACTCGCCTTCCTCTGTGGTTATTTGTTCCTGGGGATTCCCTCTTCCAGGTAACATATACTACCTCTCCACAATCCATCCCTTCAGCCATCTGCTAAGGTGAAGCTACGGATGTTTTTCAACCAAAACTAAAGGGGATATTGCATAGGTAAAGAATGCCAAGGAAACTTTTCTAGAGAAGCTAAGTACACAGTTTACAGAAAAAGAATGGAAATTTATCAAGAATAAAAATAGGTTAAGTTGGTGGAGAAATATGGCGATCATGTTAAAGGGTAAAATGCCAAGTAGAGTGTCTAGACCAATTTGGAGGATAGAAAAGAACAGCGTAGGGCTTCCCTTGTGGCACAGTGGTTAAGAATCCGCCTGCCAATGCAGGAGACACAGGTTCGAGCCCTGGTCCAGGAAGATCCCACATGCCATGGCGCAACTAAGCCCGTGCGCCACAACTACTGAGCCTGCGCTCTAGAGCCCATGAGCCACAACTACTGAGCCCACATGCCACAACTACTGAAGCCCACGTGCCTAGAGCCCGTGCTCCGCAACAAGAAGCCCACGCACTGCAAGGAAGAGCAGCCCCCGCTCGCTGCAGCTAGAGAAAACCTGTGCGCAGCAATGAAGACCCAACTCAGCCAAAAATAAAAAATAAATAAAATAAATAAATTTAAAAAAAAAAGAAAGAACAGCGTAAAGCAGTCTATTAAGTGCTCCCTTCTTCCTGCATTATTAGCCATGGGAAGAAACCAGGGAGCACTGCATTAGCATCAAAAGTAGGTGACTTAATAAGAGTTAGACAATTCAGTAGTCTGTACCTTGGGAGAGGGAGAAGGGATGGCTAAAAGGATTACAATGGAGATGGCATTTGCCGGTGTTCAGGGAGGGGATATTGTTGCCACAAGTCAGCTCCAGTTTTACCTTCTTATCCTGATTATTCTAATCAGCCTATCCCAGGAGATTTGCAAGCTGATGTTAATTATGTAGCAGAACTTTCACCAGCATCACAGGTTTCTTTCATCCTAAGCTATTAGAACTGCCTCCTTTATTACAAAGTTGTCAATTATCCTAACTTGTTATATTGATATTTTAGGGCCAACTCTATTATTTTCAAATTCTGATAGTGGTTAACTTAAGAACTAACCAAGATGTGGCACTTAGAAAAAAAGTAGTTCTTTTGGAATTGCTAAAGACTCTAGTTAGTTTCCTTTAAGTGTATGAACTCTTAGGTTAAACACACCCATTTAACAGCAGAATAGAGAAAACCAGTCAACAGAGAAAAAGAGGAATGAAGTGTATGTGCAGAGAGAGACACTGACAAGAAATCACATAGACCTGGAGGGGGCAAGCAGCCCAGCTCCTAACTTTCTGTTATTGATGCCAGTTGCCTCTGAGACTCAGCTGCACTTCTTGCCCTTGGATTCTTTGACATAAAGCTATATCCCTTTTCTAACAAAACACTCTTTTTGCTTAAATTAGTTTAAATAATTTTCTATAACTTGTCACCAAATAATCCCTAAGACCAAAAAAGATGGTTAGAGGCAAAGTGTAACGATGTATATATACATAATCAGGTTTTATCATATTGAAAGATTCTGTTAATTTTTTTTTAATGTTGTTTTAAAGAGAAAGGGATGTTATGGTATCTAACATCCTGCCTCATACACACCACATTTAACAAATGTTTATTGAATGGACATATAATTAAAAAATAATGAAATCCACTTGGCCAAACAGTTTGTCTAATTGGGAGTTTTCAAAAGCATTTCAGTTCCAATTAATAAAACACGTTCTTTAAATTCTCATTAGCATAATTCTATGATTATATATATATACACAAAGAAATGCTGTTTTCTATTCTCTAAATGGAATACTGAAAAACATAATCTGGATTTGATTTATTCAGATTTTGTATTAACTTGTGGTACTATAAAGTCTGCTTAGATTGTTCTTAAGACTATTCCCGTTCTCCTCCTTCTGGGCACGAGATAGAATTGCAGTTCTCCACCTCCTTGAAGTTAGGTTGCAGTCATATGACTTGTTTGGCCAATGAAATGGCAGTAGAAGTTACTGTGTCACTTTCATGTAGAGCCTTTAAGAGCCAATGTGCAATTTATCACATCTTCTCCCCTCCCTAACAAATGTGGAAGCAGGTGTCGAGATGGAGCCTCTGACAACCTGGAGCTCTAAATGATTACTGGAACAGAGCTCTCCTGCTGACCCTAACTGGACATGTAGCCTGATTGAGCAACAAACCTTTGTTGTTTTAAACCACTAAGATGTGAGGGCTTTTGTTACCACATCATTATTTACCCTACCTGATATACTCTGCAAACCCCTCTCATTGTCTTCAGAATGGTAACGTTTTGTACAGCATTGCATCATTTATAGAATATTTTCTTATAGAAGTATCGCTCATTATCCAAACTCTCAAAATCCAAACACAACTGGATGGAGTCAAATAAATTTTTGGACTAATCCTTCATTCTCTCAACCCCTCACTACTTGCTATCTGAAACTCAGAGACCAAATATATTTGGATAGGATGATATTCCTTGCTGTTCAAACTCTTGCCATCTACACTCAAGAACAGAAAAAATTTGGACAGTAAAGGATTCCTGATACATTATTTCATTTGTGCCCTTAAAGCTGTTTTTCTACTACCCAGTACCTACTAGACTCTCAACATCTATTGAATGAATTGTGTGCTGTCATCATTCTAATCTTACAAATAAGGAAACAGATTCAGAGAGGTTCATAAACTTACTGGAAACAACCCTGCACATTAGTAGCACAATCCCAGATTTTCCGGCTCCAAACCCCTTTCCATTATGTACCATGCTTTCCAAGAAGATCTCTTACAGCTACAGAATTCTAGGATTTGATAGTAATAGTACCAACAGTGTTTAGGATAAAAAGTAAATGTTAATGACATATTTACATCCAAGAATAATAAAAGTCAACCTTTAAGGAGTTCTACTTGCCTAAACCTAGTTTAATTCCAGACCCTGAGTACCCTGAAGCACAGAACAGGAAAAAGCTCTAGAGATCATTTGGCAATTTGCAGAACAACAAGGAACTATAAAAGAACTCCGGGGAGAAGTAGCCTTTTCCTTTGAGATATAGTATTTTAAAATTCTGACTTTTAGGGACTTCCCTGGAGGTCCAGTGGTCAAGACTCTGCACGTCCAACACAGGGGTCGAGGGTTCGATCCCTGGTCTGGGAACTAAGATCCCACATGCCGCACAGCCAAAAAAAAAAAAATTCTGACTTTTAGATTATCTTCAGTTTGGCTCTTAATAAACTGGCTTACCTCAAACCCTTTGCTAATTCTTATCAAACCTCAGCTGTAAGAAATATTCACAAAGAATCACCTGAAGGGGGCTTCCCTGGGGGCGTAGTGGTTAAGAATCCGCCTGCCAACACAGGTGACAGGGGTTCAAGTCCTGGTCCAGGAAGATCCCACATGCTGCGGAGCAACTAAGCCCATGCACCACAACTACTGAGCCTGCACTCTAGAGCTCACGAGCCACAACTACTGAGCCCGTGCGCCATAACTACTGAAGCTCACACGCCTATAGCCGGTGCTCCGCAACAAGAGAAGCCACCACAGTGAGAAGCCCGTGCACCGCATCGAAGAGTAGCCCCCGCTCGCCGCAACTGGAGAACGCCCGGGCGCAGCAACGAAGACCCATCGCAGCCAAAAATAAATAAAATAAAAAAAAATAAAAAAAAGAATCACCTGAAGGATAGGGAATCCACCCATTTCTACAGGTTGTGGTTCTCAATTTGTGTTCCATAGTCAAATAATTTTGGAAAAGGTCACACAATACATCCCCCTTTAAGACAGTAAACTTGAACATTAGCCAAGAAATTGAGGGAAAAAAAACTATTGAAATTTGTCTAACCCAGTTATCTCAAACTTATTTGAGCTCAGAATCTTATTTTAAGAAATAAACTACTAATTTCTGACGCCTAAGAAGAACACAGTTCGGGAAATACTGTTCTAGGTAATTCTAAACGTTATGAATGGATCAAGTTAAGCCTTCAGAGAACTCACCTTTAGAGTCTTACCATTGTCCTATACTGAAGAACACCGTTATCCAAAATTCATCAGTTTCTGTAGGGATATTTTAAAGCTGTTGTCAACTGCACCACAACAATCTTCCTTTTTATTAGGGCCCATGAGAAAATGTTCCTCTCAGGCCTCATTACTAGAAAATGTCGTGCTTATGCAGGAGAACTGGTTTGTTTTTATCTTGGAATTAGAAACACACTGAAACTTATTTTATTCCACTCTCTCTCTTTTTTCCACCTGGCTGCTAGGGAAGTCCAGAGCCAAAACTGTGACTCACCTCTAGTATGGGATCTTATGCACTTGGTATTATCTTACCCTTGACTTTGTAGTCTTTTTTTCCCCTGCTCTGCCTCAGTTTTTCTCATTTAGTTTTGTTTTACCCTACAATACCATATGGACACTAAGTTGCTTCAAATCATTTTTGAAACTATCTATTGTATATACTAAGTCCTATTTTCTTACAATTTCATATTGATATCTCCCTACCTGTCCCATTACCCCAAAATATCAGTGTCACCTTTGTGTAAAAGTATCCACATAGTTATGACAAGCCAATAGAACATACACATTCACAATATAATCAAGTTCGCAACGCTTAAACCAGAAGAAAAGTTACTACTGGGTTTTCAGCGGTCTAATACCAAAAAGACTTATTAAACTCTTTTCTAAACGTAAGGACAACTACCATTTATTGGGCACCAGTAACTGCTAGGCACTTAACACACAACAGTTACATTTTATTATTTTTTTTAAAGAAAGCAAGGACATTGGCATATACGTGATCCCTGGAAAGATGCACAAGAAACTGGTAATATTGGTGGGTTGGGCGAGAGACTTTGTGTATCTCTTTTGTACCGTTTGAATTTTATGAATCTATCAATTACTCAAAAAAAATTTTTTTAAAAACGGAATGATAATAAAGACGTCAGAAATGCTTTACTCTTTGATTCAGTAAACTTTCTTCGTCAGCTTTTGATCCCTGCGTATGCACTGAAACGCCTAAATGAAAAAGTTTCAACCAGACACGCCGGTTTTTATTGAAATAAAGTCTCTTTCTGATTCTCCACACTCCGGGGATGAGGCAATTATATACTTAAAAACTTAGATTATGATCGCCTGCGGGTAACAATGAAAAAAAAAAAGTGGAAATAAGGTTTCCACTTTGTTTTACTGGTAGAAGAGTACGGGGAGGAAGCACTGATTCTGGACAGCAGCCCACGCCGCAGTCGGCCTGCCACAAACGCCGCGTCCAGAACTTTGCACAACTCGAGGGCGGCCCAGACGCAGCTCCGGACTCTCTGCTGCGCGGCGGAAGACCGGGCCGGGGTTCGAGCCCCGGGCGCGGCTCGGGGAAGTCCCCGCCTGGCCCACCCCTCCGGACCGAGACGCCCCGGGGCCGCCTCCCCGAGGGCCCGGCCGGAGTCTGGCCGCCGCGGCCGGGCGGGAGGCTCGCGCGGAGACGGGAGCGGGCCTCGGCGCGCGGCCGGCCCGCTGCGGCCCCATCCCCGACGCCGAAAAGGAAGTCGCACTTACCGCGTCGGGCTCTGGAGGCGCCCGGGGGTCACGGCGGGGCGGGGCGGCCAGGCGGGAGGAGGAGGGAAGGCGGGGGACGGGGGCCTGCGGGCCAAGGAGAGGGATGCTCGGCCCCTCGAGCGCCCCCAGCTCCTTCCCGGCAGCCTCACCCCCGGCGCCGGCCGGCCCGGAGCGAGCCACTCCGCCTCCGTCAGGCCGCACCAGGCCAGTGGGGAGAGAAATTCGTCTGGCAGCCCCGAAGGGGGGCGAGCGAGTCGGCGGGTGGGGGTCGGGGGCCGGCTCGCCCGTCAGTCCGGGCGCGGCGCGAGCGGCTGCCCGCCCCGCCCCCTCCAGCCAGGCCCCGCCCCCTCCAGCCAGACCCCGCCCCCTCTTCGCTGGCCCCCTTGCCCCGAGAGACCGCCGCCGCCACCCGGTTGGCGGTTTCCCTTGCCCCCGGAGTGGTGCGCGCCGACGGCCTGGGCCCGGGGAGGGAGAGGAGAAGGGGGAGGGGCGGGGAGTAGAGGGGAGGCTAGGGCGCAGGCTGCGGGGAGGGGAGCTTGTGGGGGAGGGGGACGTCAGGCTGGGTGGGGCTCTGGGTGGAGGGGGCGGGGCGCGGAGGACCTGACAAAGATTCTGGTTGTTCCCCGCCCCTTGAAACTGGGATAAGGGGGAATTCCTGGGGGTGGAAGTTTAGGAAGAGGTCCCTCTGCAGGGCTGGAAGCCGATCGGAGAGCTGGCCTGTGTTTTTTTGATTCCTTGGAGAACAGGACTGTATTGTCCTAGAGCTTTGGGGGAACTCACCAAGAGTTGCCTCTCTTCTCCAGCCCCTGCAACCCGTCCCCTCGCAACACTCGGATAATTATTGTGCTCCAGGTAGTGGGTTTGTGGGTATTGTGACATAGCAGTTATGATCCTCAACTCTGTGGCCATAATCATTGGTTTCCAATGGTGGGATAATAAGAATTCCTCAAAAGTTGGTTCCTTATCCATTTCTCTAGCCAATGTATGTTAATGTATATATATGATAGATGCTGAGAATGTCAATGACTAGTTTATTCAGCGCCTATATGGCAAACACAAATCTAAAGCGCTTTATGTATGTTAACTCACTCAGTCTTAAGCAAAACAGTTAAGGTCCCTGCCCCACGGAGCTCACGGTGGATAAGGGAGGGAAGGGGTTTCCTTAGTTTGTCTCAGACTGATGTGTAAATGAAATGTCCACCTGCTTTTTGTTCTCAATGTAATGCATATGTTCATTATTTGTAGAGTCAGTGTACTCTGAGCCATCTCTATCTATCCCATCGGTGATGGCTGCATGTGGTCAGTCCTCCCAAAATGACTTACTAAGGAGGTCTTCAGTACGTGTCCATAATGAAAACCCAATGGAAGCAAATGGTCCAGAAGACTGATGGGTCAAGTCATAAGCAAAACAACATAGCCAAATTGTGGCAACAGCCTGGGGTGCCTGGGAGATCTATTTAGGGATCTATTTTGTACACTCCCTCTTGGGGAAGTGGTTAGAAAAAGCAAAGTAATGTAAAACAATGAAGCATTGATATGCTAGTTCAAAGTGGATGACCTGATTTTAAACTGTTACAATCAGGAAGAGATACTTCACAAAATCTACCACTGAGGGCTCCAACCGCAAAGCTCAGGATACATTTTTTATCAGAGCCACCTGGAAGAGACGCCCCACTCCCTCTTTGCAATCACACCTACCATGCACAGATAAAAATTACTTCTATAGCATTGTCTTGTGTACTTAACACAAGATAACTGTGTAAACCCACAGCCTGAATTTATAGAATTTGGTACTAATTTTAAGCTCTCATTTGATTTTTCAGTGTTAACATTTGTGCACATTGACAGCAAATGACATTCTTCTCATAGTTTTGTTTCCTCTCATAGTTATTTGTTCAGTTTTGGAAATTTAATTCAGTCTTTTTCATTTGGGTTTATAGTGAGAAAGGCTAAAAAAGCATTACAATCAAATCAGATTACAGCTGCAGTAAAAAAGAAACAGGAATTCCCTCTCTCTCTCTCTCTTTTTTTTCCCCCATGCTAAGTATACTGTTTGTTCGGTTCTGAAATCTATTCTCTGACTTACTAATCTGTTTTCAGTTTATTTGCTCCTCCACCCCAGTGAAAGCAAATCAAATAAAACATCCCTCATGATCGGGCATCCTGCTGTTGGCCTCAGCTCGCACCATGCTTGCTCTCAGGCTGTTCCATACAGTGGACTCCTTTCACTCCTGCCAACAAACCAAGAATTTGCCAGTGAAGCCTTTGCATGTCTGTCTGTTTGGAAGGCTCTTAGCGACACACATGACTGTCTCCCTTTTTTTTTCATGTCACCTTTCCTGACTATGTTATGTAAACCTGCAAACCACCTCCCCACCCCATCTCCTTTTTCTCAACACTTAGCACCACCTGACACATATTTGTTTCTCTACTCCCACGAGAATGTAAGCTCCATGAGAGCAGAATCCTGTCTGTTTAGTTCACTGTTACATATCCAGTGTGTTATTACTTACTGTTGTCTGTCACATAGTAGATACTCAGCAAATATATATATATATATATATATATATATATATATATATATATATATATATGTTTTAAATGAATGAATGGCTTCACATAGGAAAGATAGCTTGTATTCCTTTTTGTAATGGCCAAAGGGCTTTCATGAAATTTATCTTATAAGTGAGTCATATGACTTAGACATATTTATAAGGTCTAAAATACAGCCTGGTTTTACCCTATTTAAAATTAGAATTTGAGGGCTTCCCTGGTGGCGCAGTGGTTGGGAGTCTGCCTGCCAATGCAGGACACACGGGTTCGAGCCCTGGTCTGGGAAGATCCCACATGCCACGGAGCAACTAGGCCTGTGAGCCACAACTACTGAGCCTGCGCGTCTGGAGCCTGTGCCCCGCAACGGGAGGGGCCGCGATAGTGAGAGGCCCGCGCACCGCGATGAATAGTGGCCCCCGCTTGCCACAACTGGAGAAAGCCCTCGCACGAACCAAAGACCCAACACAGCCAAAAAATAAATAA
Source organism: Balaenoptera acutorostrata (assembly GCF_949987535.1). NCBI lineage: Eukaryota > Metazoa > Chordata > Mammalia > Artiodactyla > Balaenopteridae > Balaenoptera > Balaenoptera acutorostrata. Next base: position 79,431,500 of record NC_080068.1, read on the forward strand.
ATAAATAAATAAAGTAGCTATAAAGGAAAAACATAACCAGTAAAAAAAAAAAAAAAATTAGAATTTGAAAATGGCAGGTTTTAATCTCTTATTCTGGCAATACACTAACAAACAGGAATTGAAGAAGCATTCCCAGCTAAGAATTTATGCTGAGATCTTACAACTTGGCCCAAAATGGATCCATAGAATCAGAGAATAATGACAGATCAATAAATGTTGTCAGTCTTAATATTTTTCCCTGAGATGAAACAATATAACAGTAATCAGAAGCGGAATAATTGAACCTAAAATGTGATTACTCTACTGATAACTTGATAAATGGTGCCAATACAATGTCCTTTGTGAGTGCTCAGATGATTTTAGTTGGTAATAATCATGATAGTGAGGTTAACAATTAATGTTTTAATCTGGTTAAAATGTAGCACTGATAGATAGCAAACAGAACTTAATCCTAGTGTATAGATGCCCTTAGTAAAGAAGTGGTTTGACTTTTCATTTTCTGCTCTGATTACCAGTTGTGTGAGTGGGGAGAATTAAAGGCTTAAATATCATTATATACAGTATCTATGTTCAAAATCCCAGGAATGGGATCTTTTTAGAGACTTTAGGATTACTTTTAACAGTATTGCAGCTATCCATGTTTTGACATGAAACAGTTTCCTATGACAATACAGAGCTTTAAAAGGTCTGAGCAGATCATACCCCCGGAAGGAGAATCTCCAGGTTGGGGGTGATAGATGGCCAAGAAACCCAACCCAAAATGTGTCCCCTTGAAGTTCACTTCAGATTCTTACTCTGGTTTCTCTTGGTTCCCCAGGGTAATTCATTTCCCTTTTTAACTTGGTTCAAATACCAAATTAAATTAAATTAAATTAAAGGTTTCCTTGGCTTTCTTTACCACAGCCAAGCCAATCTAGAATTTTCAAAATGAACTTTACTAAATTCTAAAGGAAAATAAAAATGAAATTATTATGGAAAATATAAACAACACCCATAACTCCATTCATTCGTTCAGCTGCTCTTCTCCAGTTTCCATTCTTCCAGGATCAAATTTCCATCCCCAAAGGGCAGGTATAAATTTGCAGGCAATCTACCTAGTTTCCTTCCCTCTTGACTTCCTTTCTTTCTCCACATGGTAGGGTCATTTTTTCGGTCTTTCACATGAGAGCCATCAGGCTTGTCCCAGTCACAACTATTGGACTTGTGCACCTGTTCAATTCTTACTTCTGGTCAGAGGGCTATGGTATAGTCCCAGTCCAGTGCCAGGACTTTGGGGACTGACCCAATGTGAGAGCCCCTTCTTCAGGTGGGACTCTCTTTATGGAGGAAAGGTCATTATAAGCCCACTGTCATGTTACTCCTTTCCATCCCCAGAGCATTCACATAAGAACTACCCTACAGTAGAAAGACTCACAATTGTGTCTAAAATAAGTTCTGTTCACAATAACAGGTGACCTAGGTCTTAGGAATTAGAACGTTTAAGGACTCCCCTCTTGGGACAGGGGCCTGGCAGTGCTGGGCAGCAGAGACAACAAAGTCAGGCACTGACTGCCTGAGGGTTTCTTGCTGGAGGGCGCCCCAGTTCTAAGAAGGGAACACCAGGGGCAAGGGCAGCCCTATGGCGAGAGATGCTCAGCAACAGACACACAGTGGCCTTCAAAGCACAAATCCATGGTCATAATTCAGCAGAGGTGGCAAACTTGGCACCTGTCTGAGTCATGAGGGGCTCCTAAGAGACATCACTGGCAGTGCCTATCAGGAAACAGACTGACAGAGGGACAAGAAGTGACTTGTCTAAAGCTGCCCAGCAAGTCAGCAGCAGAACTAGGATGTGCGCAACAGGTCTGTCCTCCCACAGTCCAGGACATACCACCATATCACATTGGCTCCATGGCTTTTGTCATCACAATGCTCCATGACCCGTTTCATCACAATGCTCCATGGCCCCTGTCATAACAATGCTCCATGACCCCTGTCATCACAATGCTCCATGACCCCTGTCATCACAATGCTCCATGCCCTTGTCATCACAATGCTCCATGCTGTGGTCTTCACAATACTGCATGACTCCTGTCATCACAATGCTCCATGACCCCTTTCATCACAATGCTCCATGTCCACTTTCATCACAATGCTTCATGGCCCTTTTCATCACAATGCTCCATTTCCTTTTCATCACAATGTTCCATGACCCCTTTCATCAAAATGCTCCATGCCCTTGCCATCACAATGCTCCATGACTGTTGTCATGACAATGCTCCATGGTGCTTTTCATCACAATGCTCCATGATCCCTGTAATCACAGTGCCCCATGACCCCTGTCATCACAATTCTCCATGACCCCTGTCATCACAATTCTCCATGACTCCTGTCATCACAGTGCCCCATGACCCCTTTCATCACAATTCTCCATGACCCCTGTCATCACAATGCTCCATGATCCCTGTAATCACAGTGCCCCATGACCCCTGTCATCACAATTCTCCATGGCCCTTCTCATCACAAAGCTCCATGGCACCAGTCATCACAATGCTCCATGAACCTTCACATCACAAGGCCCCATGACCCCTGTCATCACAATGCTCCATGCCCTTGTCATCACAGTGCTCCATGACCCTTGTCATCATAATGCTCCATGCACTTGTCATCACAATGCTCCATGGTCCTTGTCATCACAATGTTCCATCACCCCTTTCATCACAATGCTCCATGGCCTTGTCATCACAATGCTCCATGACCCCTGTCATCACAATGCTCCATGGCCCTTCTCATCACAATGCTCCATGACCCTTGTCATCACAATGCTTCATGATCCCTGTAGTCACAATGATCTGTGACCCTTGTCATCACAATGCTCCATTACTCCTTTCATCACAATGGTCCATGCCCCCTGTCACCACAATGCTCCATGACCCCTTTCATCAAAATGCTCCATGACCCCTGTCATCACAATGCTCCATGCCCTTGTCATCACAGTGCTCCATGACCCTTGTCATCACAATGCTCCATGCACTTGTCATCACAATGCTCCATGGTCCTTGTCATCACAATGTTCCATCACCCCTTTCATCACAATGCTCCATGGCCTTGTCATCACAATGCTCCATGACCCCTGTCATCACAATGCTCCATGACCCTTGTCATCACAATGCTCCATGATCCCTGTAGTCACAATGATCTGTGACCCTTGTCATCACAATGCTCCATTACTCCTTTCATCACAATGGTCCATGCCCCCTGTCACCACAATGCTCCACGACCCCTTTCATCAAAATGCTCCGTGACACCTGTCATCACAATGCTCCATGCCCACTCTCATCACAGTGTTCCATGCCACCTGTCATCACAATGCCCCATGACTCCTGTCATCACAGTGCTCCATGCTGTGGTCTTCACAATGCTCCATGGTCCCTTGTCATCACAATGCTCCATGGTCCCTTGTCATTGTGTGTCATTGTGTCTTCACAATGCTCCATGGTCCCTTGTCATATCACAGATGGCCATATCAGACCCGGTCCTGAGCAGAGATCTGGCATCTCCCCCGACACACGGTCTGCTCAGCAACCCCCCTCCCATGGGAGCACTGTGGCCCCTGGCAGGCAGGGTAGTAGTCCTCAGGCTCAGGGGCTGTGAGTCGGAGGGCACTGGGCCTCGTGGGGGGCACCCTGCAGCCCTGCCTGAAGCTTGTAACCATTCAGCGGGGCCTGCTAGGCTCAGGTTCACGCTCTGTGGTTAATGATCATGGTGGGTGGGTACCAGCCCCAGCTTCCGGGGGATTGCCACTGTGTTCGCCAAAATGGCATAACTGAGATAAGGTGAAAAAGTAACAAATAAAGCCAACTTTTTACCAAAAATTAAGAAAAGTAAACGACAACCACAACAAAACCCAAGCCTCCCCACTCCCCAAACCTGCTGGGGACATTGGGAAAGAATGTGCATTCTCTCATGCATATATTTCCATTCACTCATTCGTAAGTAGGCCTTTTATAATCAGGCCGTGTTCTAACCAGAAAAAAAGGTTTTTGTAAAACAAATTTAAACACTTCCTGCCAGTCTCCCTAACCTTGCTAAAACACAAACCTAATTCTGTTCATCCCCCAGGACCCTGCTTAACAAGCTTTAGTGACTCCATTGCCTTCAGGGTAAAGTTCAAACATCTTAGCATGGTTGTAAGATCCTTTATAACCTTACCCCCTTCTTACCTCTCCAGGCCTGTGCCCATTCTGAATGATTTGCAGTGTCCAGAATGTATCATTTCTTCTATAATTATACTTTTACATATGTTTCCTCCACCTGGAATGTCCTGCCTTTCCAATCTCTGCTTGCGTGAGTTCCTCAAGATTCAACTCAAGGGGCATCTCATCTGGCAATCTTTATCCTGAATCTTCCAGGCTGACCCCGTTCCTTCTCTGTGTTCCCATAATATCCTGCATACTCCTCTATCGTCACAGGTACTTAATGGGCTATGAACATTGGTTTACTTGTCTGCCTCCCTGACAAGCTGAGAAGTCAATGATGGCAGGCACTCATAAATATTTGTTGAATGAATGAATGAATGAAAAAACCCCTTGCCTATGAAGCCTTGAGAAATAGCAACTTATTAGGGTATGGCCATTTCTACCCCTTAGCATTATAACATATATGAACGGAAACTTTCCTCTAATTTATAGTGTTACACTACCAGTTTCATAAAACTTTAGAAGGTCCTTAATTTAGGATCCTATTAACTTATAAGGCAAGAGAATGAACACAAAGTACTTGTATTTATTTTCATGCATTAAAAAAATTCTTCCAGCGTCTCAATATACTTGTTTTGCTTTTTAAAAATGAAAGTTGCAAGACTGCTAATTGATGTTGATTTCTTATGAGTTAAAAAATGTTCCTCCATGTATCGTCGTATTTGATATATTACTTCCGGGTCCACTGCCTAAGAGACAGGAACCACTCCTCTGGCTTCCATCTCAATGGTCTCAGAGAACAAGCTGATAACCACTATGCAGGGTTAAGCATTTAGGTTTGGCACTGTGCTGATGGTTTGCTCTTAGAATATTCATGCAGCAACACTTACCAGATGTGATGAAGAGGCCTACAGCACAGAAGACACGATGCTACTCGTTATGCGGAAGAGTATTAAACAAAGATGATTCAGACAGATATGTAAACTGAAAAGTTCTTATCAATCATTATGCTTCCTCTTCCTCCTCCATTTTGCTCATCTTTTTTTTAAAAGCACAAATCCCTCTTTGTTCACACCTGCATTCTATATTCGGTATCTATACTTAGCACAGAATTCTTGAGGAAAGTTTCTGGTTGAGTAATAAGCAGCTGACTCTCAGATACAAAAACAGTGGGTGACTAGAAAGTGGCATGTTCTATACACATTCAAAGACAGTCTCAGAGTCAATGGTCTCAGCAAGACAGGGAAGAAAACAAACATTTCATTCTCCTTCCCCAGTCCCTAAGAAAGTCAAGACATAGTATTAATTATAGATTACATGTATCAAGAGACAGAGAAGCACAATCAGAACATTCTTCATGATGCTAGAATATAACAACCTTTGACTCTTTAGGAAATAGTGTAAAATCAATCGCTCAGCATCTGAAAGTATTAGGTGCAATAGGTCCAGTCTCAGATATAAAGAACTTGCTGCAACAAGAGGGCGTTTCAATGTCAAATTATGAATGCATTTTGTTCTCCTCCCCTCCATTCCGAAGAAAATCAAGAAATAGTGTTGCTTAGATTTAGAAGAGCCCTCCTATTGCAGCCACTTCTTTTTATCTGAGTATGGACCTATTGGACCTAAAACTTTCAGATGCTCAGCGATTGATTTTACTCTATTTCCTAAAGAGTCAAAGGTTGTTATATTCTAGCATCATGAAGAATGTTTTGGTTGTGCTTTTCTGTCTCTTGATACATGTCATTAACATGATAATATATTTCAAGGTCAAATTAGTTGCCAAAAACTTTGTTCCCAGAGGCTGAAATACTGCAGTGGTCCAAGGAATCCATTCCAGGGTGGCTTTCCGTCTAGCCTCCCCTCTCTGACTGTACTGTCTGGGCAGACAAGCCTGCCTCTTATTCCTTTTAAGGAAAGTGGTCCCGACAGGTTCCTTCCTGCACAGGCTGCTATCTCAGTTCAACGGGTTTTGTTAGTGAAAACAGACTCTGCTTTTCCTGCCACAGGTGATGGGGTGGGGACAGGTTAGGGAAAGCAGCCATGTATGGGCCAGGCACGTGAAGGCCTGACACCTGTGAGGAAGCCTGTGGGTGAAGACCTTGGGTGAACTCTGCTTAGTCTTGAGAGTTCTAAACCCAGCTGTGGCAGAGCAAACCAGATCTTCCCCAGAGGGGAGGTGAACAAAGAAAAGGCAGCTCAGTGAACCGCAGCCTGTGGTCTGAGCAACGCTGAGCATCTTTTCTGGTTCTCTGAGGGGCCAGGTGTACATCCCAGGTTGGCCGGGCTGAACTGGCTGCTAACAGGTGACCTCCTGTGTGGCCACGTGACCTCAGTTCTTTGCAGCAGCCTCACTACAGCCACTGAAGGTAACAAGGCAAGCAGGGGCAACACTGTGGTCTCCTGTCAGCCTGACCTGAGGCTTTCTCTGAATTTCTCTCCAATTAAGTTCAAGTTCTGGCCCACACTCCCAGCCTCAGGAACAACATCCCAGCCTCTTTCTCAATAGCCTTTGTTTCTAAAATAGTAGAAAGCCTATGTGGAGAGAGAGAGAGAATTATGTTTACTGAGTTACAATTTACATAAAGTAAAATCTACCCTTTTCAGTGTTCAGTTCTAGAGTTTTTGCATACAGTTTTATAATCGCCTCCATCGTCAAGATATAATCAAGATATATAATATTTCCATCACCTTAAAAATTCCCTCATGTGCCTTTGTAGTCAACCCCTCCCTCTACCTCCAGCCTCTGGCAACAACTGGCCTGTTTTCTGTCTCTGCACTTCTGCTTTTCCCTGGTGTCATATAAAAGAAATCATAGAAAGTCTTCTTTAATATCCTTATTTAAGCCAACGTGTACCTTGCCCAACTCTCTGTTAGCACATCATCCTCTTATTTTTTTCAGAACACTTAGCATTATCTGAAAATGAACTATTGTCATTATTTTCTTGATTGTTGTCTGTCACTGGAATGTACACTCCCACCAGAATGTGAGTGCCAGGACTTTGCTTCGTTTCCCACTTCATCTCCAGGGTTCAGAACACTGCCTGACACTGTGTAGGTGTTCAGTAAATATCTGCTGAATGAACTGCAAAATGAATGAGGACATTGGAGCTTCCCCAAAACCTCTCTATACTTAGGCAGGCCTCATTAATAAAAGATTATTTCCACCCACAAAATGTGTTAATCCAAGCATTGCTGTGTTGCCAAAGTAGATGGTTTATCTGCAAGTAATACAATTAGAGGTAATTAGACTGATCCAGATTATGAATTGTCTTTTAAATTCACTTTCTGGATGATTAGATTATCTAGAATAGAACTGGTCTGAAGTGGGTAGAATGGAAATAATGACAGTAACTATTTCATACGGTTGTTATTAGGATTAAATGACTTAATGTAAGTGAAGTTTTTAGCACAGTAGTTCTCAACTGGGAGCTATTTGGCCCACCCCAGAGACATCTGGGATTGTCTGCAGACATTTTTTGTTGTTGTTGTCCAAACAGGGGTGAGGAGGGTTGCTACCGGCCTCTGCTGCTAAACATCCTACAATGCACAGGATAGCCCCCTACACAGAATTATCCAGCCCCAAATGTTGGTAGTGCCACCTGTGAGAAACCCTCGACTAGAGCAATGTCTGGCACACAGAAAGGGCTATACAGTAAGTCCCCTACATACGAATGAGTTCCATTCCAAGAGCGCATTCATAAGTCCAATTTTGTTCCTAAGTCAAACAAAGTTAGCCTAGGTACCCAACTAACACAATCGGCTATATACTGCTGATTTTTCCGGACATCCTGGGCTTGAAATAAAGATACTGTACTACTGTACTCTATACAGTACTGTACAGTAAAGTACACAAAAGCACAACCACTTGTAGAGGATGCACGCACGTGACAGTAAACGCCAGTCACGTGAACTAACTTACGTGATTGGACATGCAAATGCATGTTCGCATTTTTGAAAGTTTGCAACTTGAAGGTTCATATGTAGGGGACTTACTGTATTTGTGTTTGCTATTATTATTATTTCATAAGTGATCCTTCTCTGACAGACAAATGTTCTCACACAGTCTGTAACTGGGGGTATAGCACAGTGGTTGACTACATTAAATCTACAGTCAGACTCTGTGGGTTTGAAGCTTAGCTTTACTGTTTATTAACAATGTGATTTTAAGCACATTACTTGACTTCTCTATGCCTCATATTCTTTGCCTGTAAAATTGGAATAACAATAGAAACTCCCTCAGAAAGTTGCTGGGGATTGAATAAAATAATCCATATAAAACATTCAATAATGTTGTAAAAAATTAATCAACAGAAACCTCAATTAAATAGAGTTGGGAGACCAGGGCAGGGAGCTCCCATGCCCTACAACAATAGAAGAGCCTAATAGGAAGAAGAAAGACTTCTCTTCTTGCCTGGCAAGAGCTCAACCAATGAGACACTGTCACAACTCAACCAATGAAAATCCATGGACTCTTTGTTTACTATAGCCCTCCCAATTTCCTTTCCCCTTCTATAAAAGAGTGCTCTTCTTCACTTTTGCTGGAGACTTGCTTGTGGCTTGCCATGATTGCAGGCTCTGAATTGCAATTCTTTGCTGATCCTGAATAACAACCCCCCACTTTTTTTTTCCTGGTGAAATAATTGGCAGTCTACTTGTTTTAAGTCAACAATGTGTAATAGCACATAGTAAACATTTAATAAATGTCATTGATCATTGCTATTGTTTTTGTTGACCTCAAAAGATCTTTCCACAGAATATAGTGAAGAGATTGGGGGTAGTTTCAACAAAGAAAAAATAGAAAAAATATTGCTCATATAAAGTATTACAAGTGTATATTTCATATAATAGGAGATAACTACACAGACTTTAAATCCAAACCATCATTTTTTTAAAAAAATTATTTATTTTTGGCTGTGTTGGGTCTTCGTTTCTGTGCGAGGGCTTTCTCTAGTTGCGGCAAGCGGGAGGCACTCTTCATCGTGATGCGCGGGCCTCTCACCATCGTGGCCTCTCTTGCTGTGGAGCACAGGCTCCAGACGCCCAGGCTCAGTAGTTGTGGCTCACGGGCCCAGTTGCTCCGCGGCATGTGGGATCCTCCCAGACCAGCGCTCGAACCCGTGTCCCCTGCATCGGCAGGCAGACTCTCAACCACTGCGCCACCAGGGAAGCACCCAAACCATCATTTTTAAGACTATTATTTTTTAAAACTATGTTGCTCTTGCTTTCCTGATAGAGCAGCTCCTTGAAATAAAGGATTCTCTCATTTAAAAAAGTTGTATCTAGCACACAACATACGATTATTTAATTAAGACTTTTTTCAATTAGAATTATAGATACACTAAAGTATTTCCAGAATCCGACTCTCAAATATGAAATATAAACTTAGGAATGTTAAACACTAGTACAGTATCAACAGTCTCTTGTGTTTTCGATTTATTAAGGTTTTATTCCTTCATTGAGATAGTAGAGAGAAGCCCACAGTGGGTAACTGTAGATTTGTAGCCATCCTCTTTTTATAATCTGATATTTGTGAAGGTGCTTTGGAAATTGTCACAAAATGGGGGAGGAAAAGCCCACCATATACAAAACAAAAGGGAACATGACAACCTGGGAAAAATGTTTGCAACATATATGGCAAAAGATACATATTCCCAATAGAGAAAAGAGGCCTATAGAGCAACAACAAGGATATGAGTGCTCCCATAAAAGACATGAAGAGGCAATTCACAAGAGAAGAAATTCAAATTGCCAGTAAATATGGTATATGTTCAGACCTACTAGCAATCAGAGAAACACAAATTAAAACAAGTTTTGGGGTGTTTTTCCCTTTCAAATTGACAAAGGTTAAAAGGATAAAATGGCCAGTGCTGAAGTTTGGTGATACAAGGGCACCCTCATCCACTGTGGGTAGAGTATATGTTGACACAGCTTTGCTGGGAGACAGTTATCTGTATGAATTAAGAACTTCAAAAATCTTTATGCTGTTTGTCTTCATAATTCTACTCTATAATCAGACTTGCACAAAGATATATGCATGTGACTATTCACATTGTGGTGCTATAGAAAAAAATTTTAGGGGCTTCCCTGGTGGCGCAGTGGTTGAGACTCTGCCTGCCGATGCAGGGGACACGGGTTCGAGCCCTGGTCTGGGAGGATCCCACCTGCCGCGGAGCGGCTGGGCCCATGAGCCACAATTACTGAGCCTGAGCGTCTGGAGCCTGTGCTCCGCAACAAGAGAGGTCGCGATGGTGGGAGGCCCGCGCATCGCGATGAGGACTGGCCCCTGCTTGCCGCAACTAGAGAAAGCCCTCTCACAGAAACGAAGACCCAACACAGCCATAAATAAATTAATTAATTAATTAAAATTTTAAAAAATATTTTTTTAATGACAAATGGAGTATGCTTAAATAAATTTTGATCTAGCTATGAACCATTAAAAATCAAATAGTCTTTATTTTATTTATTTTATTTTTTTAACATCTTTATTGGAGTATAATTGCTTTACAGTGGTGTGTTAGTTTCTGCTGTATAACAAAGTGAATCAGCTATACATATACATACATCCCCATATCTTCTCCCTCTTGGGTCTGCCTCCCACCCTCCCTATCCCACCCCTCTAAGTGGTCACAAAGCACTGAGCTGATCTCCCTGTGCTATGCGGCTGCTTCCCACTAGCTATCTATTTTACATCAAATAGTCTTTAGAAATAACTTATTCTGTAGAGTTTTCATGTTTGGCTGACAGAGAGGTGATGGTACAGAAATATGAAAGAAAGGAGAGCACAGATGCAAGGGGGGACATCTAAAGAGGAGTGTCCTTTACCCTTATGCACTTCTCAGGCTCTGGGAGTCTCCTGGGCTTCTCACAGTACCTTAGGGTAAATATTCACATTAAATTCTAACAGTAACTCAGAGTCACACACTTAAAGGTTTAGAGCTTACTACATCTCTGGCCTTCAAAGCCACAAATAACATTGTTAAACAAAGTTTCTTACACACCACTAGATGCTTATCTACTTATATGTTTCTAACTTTTCTGCTGCTTCAGTTCTACCTTCAAATTAAAATTAAAAGCTAAATTAAACCAAGAGTTAGCACAGCCTATATTTATTTATTTCTAAGGCACTATTATTTTAAGTTGGATTACCTACAAGAAACTGCAGCCTAATTCTTAAATTTTAGTGATTGGTGGTGTTTAAAATGCAAATATTTAATGACATACTTTATGTGGCAATGTCAGTAATAAAACATTTTAGTGGATGAATTATGGCAGTCAGAAAAAGCAAGATACTTCAGCTCTTTTCACCCTTGCTATTGAATCTTGGAGGATTTGACCCAAGGGATACTTGGAACTTCTTGTTGGCTATTGTTCTGCTAACACTTTAAGCTGTTAGTAACGGCAAGCAGAAAGATCAAAAGTATTTATGAAAATTAAATTAAAATATAATAGAACAATCGAGGACAATAAAAGATGCTTGAAATATCTGAAGGAATATCACAATTTTCTCAGGATTTGCTAAATCAGAGATGATACACTGGTATCCGGCAAATGGATTATAGGCCAGGTATGAGACACTGATCCCCTACATCCTCAGAGCAGCCAGGCAGTGGCCTGGGACTAAGGGACCCTGGACTGGTCTCCTGACATCCACCATCTGTACAGCACCAGAGAAGCCAGCTGCAGAGAACATGGAGCAGCCCATTATTGACAAAGGACCCATGGAGCCGCTAGGGGAGTTTATCTTCTAGGTGTTCAGGAATAAGTTTAGCAGCCTGAGTTCATATTGGGGGGAACGGAGTAGCAAGGAAAGAAGCAGATCTATAAGAAATACTACCACACAAACAAAAAAACTCACAAATCCATAAAATTTAATATGGACAAAAAAATTAATAAATGAACCAAAGTGCTGTCATTCATAGAAAAGGACAGGTACTAACAAAAGTAGTTTCAGTAAAATCAAAATTAAAGGGGAAAAATATAGAAGTGGTTTAACTGCTCTTATAAGAAAATTCATCCAGGAATTAAACTGACTTGATAGTGCTATGTCAAGTAAATACTTTCTTGATCAATTTTATTGCCATTGGTAAAGTTATGGTTGGAATGTTTGTATTCATAAATAAGAGTTAGAATGTCTGAGGGAATCAAAACAGGGTCAAAATGGGGAGTAGGGGGTCCACGGACCACTTAGTGATACCTCTAAGAATTAAGGAACAGGGTTTCCCATCCATCCTTACCAGAATCTCTACTGAAGACACTGCCTGACCTGTAATCCAATATATCTCAGTCCAGTAATTGGTGCAGGCCATAACTCTCATCAATTCCTCTCTTCCTTTGAATGATCCTTGATGCTGGTCATAAAATAAGTCCTATGTTTGAAGTCATACACCCATTTTGACTGTTCTTAGACTCAAGTCCTAAGGTCCATGATTCCTATTTGTCCAACAAATTGTTGCACCCAATCAGAAGAAAAGACAGTTAATTCATATTCACAATATATTCACAGGATGACCTTTGTTCCCTGTTTCCTACCCCCAGCTCACCCATGGTTCCATAAAGCCCAGGGCTGAGTGGGTAAAGAACAAGAAATAGGATAAATGGCAATGGATGGGTCGTGGGGGTACAAGAGGGAATGAGCAGGGAGAAAAGATTGGACATATCTGATACCATTTTTTTTTTAAACCAGAAAACAAGAACAATGGAATAAAAATACTTGTTTGCACATATTCTATATTCACCATGAATTTTGCCTGCCCTTCATTTATATTCTAAGACAATGCATTTTATTTCACTGGAATTTTTGTAATGGATCTTTTTTTGAAACGGGAACTGAAAATGTGGATTCTGTAACAATAATCCCTGTATTTATAGGTATAATGATAATAAGTCCCATTCTATTGCTTTTATACAGTGTAGTAAAGTAGAGCCAAAATTTTATATGTCTTTTTAATTTATCCTTACATTTGTACTGTTTACTGTCTTCTAGACATATTGTTTTCTGAACACCAGAATCCAGGACAATGCACGTAAAAGTGGGTCAATAATCACTTAATAAGTAAATGAATGAATGATGTTCTTACAACCTGGACATGACTGACATTCATCATTTCATTTTTGGTGAGTATATTGTGGGTTTATATTTACTCACACAGATTGGTAAGTGTAGGAAAATAGCTTCAAATTTAGACGAGAACAAGACCCCTTTACTTCCTGAGATCATTTCTTTATTCTTTCTTGTTTAGAAGATAGTTTGAAAGTGCTTGTTAGAAGATACTTTTCTTAGTGGAAAGTGACTCAAAAATGAAGAAGTCTCAGTTCAAGGCCTCCTTTTTATAAAAAAGGAAGTGAGTATGAGGTAAACTGTATAAACAAAGTACCGCAGAGATGAAACTTAAACCAGGAAGAAACATGCCATCAATGTACTTGATGAGAACACATGTGTCATGTGAAGAGACATGACCAATACAGCCGTCCTTAAATTACTTTTGGCCATAGTGATCACGTTCATTTTAATTTTGCCAGAATATTTCAAGACGCCGAACGGTGAGTATTTAATTACAATCTATTTTTTCTTTTTTAATTTTTAAAAATTATGTCAGCTAATGGTTACAGGAAAGGCCTTTTTTTTGAATACATGTTGTGTGGGCTGAAGTTCTATGTCCGAAAAGCTAATAAAATGAGATAGCAATTTTAGTTGACTGTTATATAGTACAGTAATCTTACAGTACTTAAGTATTGTTTTTATGCATTTGTTTTATTTTAAAATAGAAGACATATGATTTGCATTATGCTCTTTGACTTACAATGGTATTAAAAAACCTTTCCAATGTTTCTACAGTGTTAATAATTACTTGCTATATATGCATAATAGCTTATTATAACATTTCGCCCCAGAATTTTTTCAACTATTTTATTATTTTTAGAATTTGAAAAATTTCCTCCAATTTAAAAGATAATAACTGCTCCTCCCAAAAGCATCTACATACTTTTCCCTTCTACTGAACTATTTTCTGAGGACAAATTCCCAGGAATAAGATTGCTATATCTAAGAATATACATAGATACATTAGATAGATATAGATGTGTATGTGTGTGTGCACGCACACGTGTGTATACTCTTACCATTTATTATTTCCAAAATGTCTTTACCAGTTTACAGTGGTAGTACTTAAGTATTGTAGCATACAATAATGAAATGAAAAAATGAAAAGAAATACTTGAAATCTGTATTCTAGCTTTCAAACACTGAGTTTACAATAATCTCATCATATGATTTTGCTCTTTGAAAGTTTCCTTCAAAACAGTTTTAAGTATGCTTTTATATTCTGGAATTATTTTATAAAGAAAGTAACATTTACTATGTTAAAAATGCTTGAATTCCCTCTATCACAACTATTTCATGCACATACTGTCACTTTATGGAAATGTATTTAGATTTTTTTCAAAATACTATTAAGATAAGATGGGTGCAAATTTAAGCAGGTGTATGCCTGTGCATATTTGCAACTAGAGAAAAATGGAACAAAATTAGCTTTGTGTATATTTCAGAAAATTGTGATATTGCTGAAATCTAGGGTAGGAAAATAAACAGATGTAAATTTAAACTATGTTTATGTGTCAGTAAAAGATTTGAAAATATATTAGTGTGATTGTTTGAATGGTAATTGTGCTCCCTAGCATTTTATAAGAAGAAAAAGTAAAAAGAAAATGCTGTGTTCTATCATTAAAAAGTTATCATATGAATTTGATTAAAATCAGAGAAAAGCTTATATTTGATGACTTTTTGCAATGATTATTTATCATTGCATATACATAATACTAAGTGGCCAGATGAAAATACTTTTGCTAATAACATTTGGTGACATATCGCAATGATTATTTAATATTGCATATACATGATGTGAAGTAGCAGATAAAATTTTTTTGATAAATAAATACTATGAATGTCCATTTTGTGAATAATTGAATTTTTCAAATTAGTCTTGGTTTTCTGGCATTATGTTGCTTAGATTAAGCAATCATAGCCTATATTTTAATTCTTGATTTCACTGAGTGAAAATATAAAAGGAATAGTTAGAATTGGAATGGAGATAACCTATTTCAATTTTTAAGCTATTGTGGGCTGAGGGGTAGCTCGTTTAATAGCTGTCTAAGGTAGGTCAGATAGATGTATCTAGCACCTCCAAAGAAAATCAGGTTGGATCTAATGAAAACCAGGTAATCAGTCTAAAAGATTTAATGATCTATTTGCTAAGTATTGGTTAGTGTTTTGTGAGAACTGGTGACTACAAGAGCATGTTAAAAGTTTTTCTTTTGGGGGCAGATGTCTCGACAATAATCAACCATCATTGATAATGATTTTGTACTCTTAGGTTCTTAACTGATTACAATAGCTTCCAATACTACCTTTACTGCCTCCTAAAATTTAAAATACCCATTTCTCTTTTCTTTGTCCAAGAGCAACGTGGATATTTCCTCCAACTCTTTTTAGAGTGATGGATTTATTTGAGAATTTTGTTTCAAAGGAACTCTCCTTGGAACTAACAAACAAAACTGTTTGAAAACCACCATTTTGTCCTAATATCATTTTGTGGTAGAAGGAATTTTGCACAGAGCTGCCATAAATGAAAAGTTGATTCTTAGGCAAAATGTTTTACACATGCAATAGTGTAATAATGCTTTATATTTTATAATGGTTTATGGGTCACCAGGAGCAAGTTTATATAACCTCATTTTATACAGTTCGATATTGATTAAACTAAGGGCACATAATTGTTTTGTCTTTTTTAAAAATAATTTTAATCACAATAAGAGTTGCCTTATGAAATGAGTTGACTTGTTACCTGATGTATTTCATAGAATAAAATATCTAGTAAGATTATTTAGATGATAAGATAAAAGAGTTCCTGAAGTGCTAAAATTAACCTTGAGAGTTTCCCATGTAGTCTTACCCTTTCTGTCAGTTAGTTGTGTCTTTTTTCCATTCTTATATTCTATTCCCTTTAATTTCTAAGATAAATATTATAAAATGATTTTTACTTGTAAATTATTTATCGATACACTGTCTTTAACATGTCAAATGAATTCAAAAGGAATCTTAATGAGGAATAATGTATTCACCAGGTTTAATAGACTTGATTTCAAAATAATAAATCCTCTGAAGGCCTAAGTTAAAAATAGAGCACTGTGTTTGATCATTCTTCATCAAGAATGTACCTGAATAATCATTACACAGAATATTCAGTTATTATAATTACATAGTATAAGCTATTTAGTCTAACTTTAGCAAAGAAGGGGAACTTCTTTAATGGTGTTTGGGACTTTTAATGACTTTGCATCGGTTTGCACTGGCAAGATAGCTTATTCTAGCTTTCAGTTTATTGGAAAGGCAGCTTATACTAAGACACAGTAGTTAATATAACGGTTTCATACTCTTATATTGCATTAGATAATAGAGATATAAAAGGGTATGGATATATTTTTATTCAGAGCTTCTTGAAATTAAGGGAGCTGGGTTGTTCCAAATAAGAGATGTTTTACCAACCTGGTTTAGGTGGACTTACAGTGTTTAAGAGAGAGAGAGAGAGAGAGACCTGGTTAACTCATATAAATCTCAGTGATCTTTTATTTATTTATTCTTTCACTTATGAATAGTGTCTAACTGTACTAGGAACCCAAGGCTACAAAAATGAAGGCAATTCTTCCTTCAAAAAGTTTTCAGTCAAGGGGAGGACTGACTGGTAAATAATTAAATACAATACTGTAATTATGAAAATAGCAACGTTAAAAAGATGCAATGGGAACATAAAAGTTGCTTCCAGTCCTGTCTGGGGGAGGATGTTTCTTCCATTTTCATTCACAAAGAGAAATAATTGTCAGAGTTCTAATGATCACCTAATATTTCTCCTTAGCTACTTGCAGGAGCACTTTCTAGAAGAAGCAATTGTTATTGATTTTCAAATAAAATATACTCGTATTTATATCTCAGAAATTCTTGAAGCCAGAAATTTTAGTGAGTTATGTGAGTATATTCCTGACTGTGGAGACGAGGACCAGGAATAGCACAGATGAAAACACCTCATACCTAATTTCATCTAGCTGTTTTGACTTCCTCTCTTACTTTTAAGAGCCAAACTGACATACACTATGTTTACCAGCTTTCATTTCCCTTCCACTTCACACTTTCTGATGGAAATGGCTGTATAGTGAGCAGTGAAATGGAAGAAAACAAAGGATAAAGGAACCTCAAATACTTACAAACTATAGGATAAACCCTGAAGTATATGAGCGTATGTACATATTACTTATGTCTGTATTATAAAGACCAGTGTAATCAGGGTAACTGCAATCAATTTGAGAAATTCTTATCTTAGTTCTCAAAAAATGGGCACTTTATTTTCTTATTGGCTGATGCATTAATAATTTAATCAGTAATCCCCAATCAGGTTTGGGATATAGTCATGACTATTAAAAAAAGTTTTAAAAAAATTTAACAAATATTTATACATACATATGCAGGTATTATATACCAAGTACTTTTACATATAATAACTCATTTTAACTCATTAAATATTTCAACTCATTAATGATGAAGCATCATTCTCAAGGGAGACTATTCTGAAAATCTACAGGAAATCATCATTCTCAAGGGAGACTATTCTGAAAATCTATTTCAACTCATTAATGATGAAGCATCATTCTCAAGGGAGACTATTCTGAAAATCTACAGGAAGAAGGAATAAGCCTAGATGGATAAATTTGCTTTTTTTTTAAGATTTTATTTCTTACTGAATTTTCTGAATCATTATAGTTTTAAAATGGCTACTAATGGACATGGTATTTTTACATATATATCTTAGACATACGTACTGGCAAAAAAAATACTGCTGGAAATAATGCTTTTCACTGCTTTGGCAGAATTGGCCTTATTCTCTCATAGGCGAGGTTACAATACCAATAACCCTTGCTTGGGAAGCTTTCTCACTACATGTCTCATTCATTTGCATTGGTAGATAAATGTTCTCTCAGAATATCTTTTTTGTTTTTATAGAAAAAATGGCTTTCTCTAAAACATTAATATGGTAATGTATATTCCCCTTATACCGCTCTGTTTCTTTCCTCCATAGCACTTACCACCTATATTATTGACTTATTTATTGTTTATATTTTTTGTTGCCTGATTTCTCCAAATAGAACATAAGCTCAATGAAAATGAGTTTTTTTTGTCTGTTTTGTTCATATTTCAAGCACTTAGGACGTACCCGCCACATTAGAAGGCACTCAATTTGTGCTTAAGTGAAATTTCTGAGTCATATTGTAAAGGAAATAAAAAATATTATAAAGGAAATAAAAAAGAAAATGCTTTCTGGAAGGAAGCATTTCCCATCAGACCCTCACAACCATCTTTTAATTTAGGTAGGCCAGGCGTTATTATCCTCATCTTACATTTTTGAAACATAAAATTTCACCACAAACCTAGAACTTTTAGGTTGTGCAGCCTCTGAAATTTACTTCACAGAATCTTTTACTTAAAAGATATGCATCACTTTACCCTGAATCATTTAGCTACCATTTTTTTCCCCAATGGAGAATTTCACAGTGTGCATTTACTTTCCTTGTTTTGACAAATAAAACCAGCAGTCTCTTTCTTATGTCCCAAACCTGCCATTCATATACTGCGACCATAGGTTAAAAGTGATCCCAAACCTTGCCCCTTCCTCCTAGGAAATATTTTATATTGTCTTTCCCAAATGATCTCTGAATAAATCCATACTCTCTCTAGACTGCCCTGTTCCTAATCTGGTTAACACCATGGATGTATCATCCATACACAACATGATATTTTTTCACCCTTTCCCGCTCAATATTACTAGAGAAGCTTCAACTATTGTACTCAAATGGAAATATAATTGAGTTTTTGCTATTGAAATTGATACTCTTTTGAGTCTATGCCAGTTGTTAAAGAAGCAGACCTGTGACCAAAGGAAAGCAATATATATTAACTAACCTCTTTGTAAATTAGGCAGCTAAGCCATGAACTTCTATCCTCGCAACCAATATGCATATTTTAATTGTTGTGGAATAGAAATTTATCATGGCATATCTTTTATGCAGTTTATGTGGTTAGAGGCAAGCATTTTTTAATTAAAAATTTTAAATTTAAGTATAATTGAGTTACCATATTATATTAGTTTCAGGTGTACAACATAGTGATTTGATATCTTTATATATTACAAAATGATTGCCACAATAAGTCTAGTTACCATCTGTCACCATACAAAGTTTTTACATATTATTGATTATATTCCCTATGCTGGACATTACATCCCTGAGAGTTATTTATTTTATAACTGGAAGTTTGTACCTCTTAATCTCCCTCATCTATTTCACTCTTCCCCTCACCCCTCTCCCCTCTAACAACTACCAGTTTGTTCTGTATGAGTCTGTTTCTGTTTTGATATGTTTGTTTTGTTTTTAGATTCCACATATAAGTGAAATAATACAGTATTTGTCTTTCTCTGTCTGACTGATTTTACTTATATAATACCCTCTAGGTCCATCCATGTTGTCACAACTGTCAAGATTTCGTTATTTTCTATGGCTGAGCAATATTCCATTGTATATACAATTGACCCTTAAACAACACAGTTGTTAGGGGTGCTGACCCTCCTTAAAGTAAAAAATCCATGCGTAACTTATAATTGGTCCTTCAAACATGTAGTTCCTCCATACCCACCGTTCTGCATCTGCAGATTCAGCCAACTGTGGATCTTGTAGTACTGTAGTATTTACTATTGAAAAAAATCCATGTAGAAGTTTGGACCCATGCAGTTCCAAACCTGTGTTGTTCAAGGGTCAACTATGTATACCACATATTGTTCATCTATTCATCTGTCAATGGATACTTAGGTTGCTTCCATATATTGGCTATTGTAAATAATGCTGCAATGAATATAGGGATGCATATATCTTTTCAAATTAGTGTTTTTGTTTTCTTTGGAAAAATACCCAGAAATGGAATTGCTGGATCATATGGTAGTTCTATTTTTACTTTTTGAGTAACCTCCATACTATTTTCCATAGCAGCTGCACCAGTTTACATTCCCACCAGTAGTGCACAAGGGTATCCTTTTCTTCACATTCTTGCCAACACTTATTTGTTGTATTTTTATAACAGCCATTCTGACAGGTGTGTGGTGGTATCTTATTGTGATTTTGATTTGCATTTCCCTGATGATTAGTCATGTTGAGCATCTTTTCATGTGTATGTTGGCCATCTGTATGTCTTCTTTGGAAAATGTTATTTGGGTCCTTGGCCCATTTTTAATTTAGTTGTTGGATTTTTTGATGTTGAATTGTATGAGCTCTTTGTGATATTAACCCCTTATCAGATACACTGTTTGCAAGTATCTTCTCTCATTCAGTAGGCCACCTTTTCATTTTGCTGATATTTTCCTTCACTGTGCAAAAGCCTTTTAGTTTGACATAGTCCTGTTTGTTTATTTTTGCTTTGGCTTCCCTTGCCTGAGGAGACAGATCCAAAAATATTAATAAGACCAATATCAAAGAACTTACTGCCTATGTTTTCTTCTGGAAGATTTATGGTTTTAGGTCTTACGTTTGTCTTTAATCCATTTTCAGTTCATTTTTGTATATGGTGTGAGAAAGTACTCTGGTTCGATTGTTTTGCATGTATCGGTCCAGTTTTTCCAACACTATCTATTGAAGAGGCTATCTTTTCCTCATTGCATATTCTTGCCTCCTTTGTCATAGATTAATTGACCATTTAAGTGTGGGTTTATTTCTGGGCTCTCTATTCTGTTCCATTGATCTATGTATCTGTTTTTGTGCCAGTAATACTCTTTGGTTACTGTAGCTTTATAGTATATTCTGAAATCAGGGAGTGTGATACCTCAAGCTTTTCTTGTTTAAGATTTTTTTTTTTTTTTGAACTATCCGGGGTCTTTGTGGTTTCCATACAAATTTTCAAATTATTTGTTCTAGCTCTGTGAAAAATGCCATCCTTGCATCTCTGGGATAAATCCCACTTGATCATGGTGTATGATCCTTTTAATGTATTGTTGAATTTGGTTTGCTAATATTTTCAGTGATATTGGCCTGTAATTTTCTTTTTGTGTTTGGTGGTGTCTTTATCTGGTTTTGGTATCAGAGTGATGCCATCCTTGTAGAATGAGTTTGGAGGCACTCCTTCCCTTTAAATTTTTTGAAATAGTTTAAGTAGGATAGGTATTAACTCTTTTTAAATGTTGGGTGGACTTTACCTGCAAAGCTCTCTGGTCCTGGACTATCGTTTCTTGGGAGTTTTAAAATTACTGATTCAATTTCATTATTGCTAATCAGTCTGTTCATACTTTCTATTTCTTCCTGATTTGGTCCTGGGAGAGTAAACGTTTCTAGGAATTTATCCATTTCTCTAGGTTGTCCTTTTTATTGGTATATAATTGTTTGTACTAATCTCTTATGATCCCTTTGTATTACTGTGATGTTGGTTGTAACTTCTATTTCATTTCTGATTTTATTTATTTGGGCTCTCTCTCCTTTTCTCTCTCTCTCTTTTTAAAATTTTATTTATTTATTTATTTATTTTTGGCTGCGTTGGGTCTTTGTTACTGTGTGCAGGCTTTCTCTAGTTGCGGCGAGCAGGGGCTGCTTTTCGTTGTGATGTGAGGGCTTCTTATTGAGGTGGCTTCTCTTGTCGCAGAGCATGGGCTCTAGACACGCAGTCTCAGTAGTTGTGGTGCATGGGCTTAGCTGCTCCGCGGCATGTGGGATCTTCCCGGACCAGGGCTTGAACCCATGTCTCCTGCATTGGCAGATGGATTCTTAACCACTGCGCCACCAGGGAAGCTCTCCTTTTCTCTTGATAGTCTGGTGAAAGGGTCATCAATTTTGTTTATCTTTTCCAAGAACCAGCTCTTAGTTTCATTGATCTTTTCTGGGTTTTTTTTTTTCCAGTCTCAATTTCATTTATTTCTGCTCTGATCTTTATGATTTTTTCCTTCTGCTAACTTTGTCTTCCTTTTCTGGTTCCTTTAGGTGTAAGGTTAGATTGTTTACTTATTTTTCTTGTTTCCTGAGGTAAGCTTATATCGCTATAAACTTTCCTTTTAGAACTGCTTTTGCTGCACCCCATAGATTTTGGATTGTTGTGTTTCCATTTTCATTTGTCCAGGTATTTTTTGATTTCCTCTTTAATTTCTTCAGTGACCCATTGGGCACTTAGTGGCATATTGTTTGGCCTCCATGTGTTTGTGTTTTTTGCAGTTTTTTTCTTGTAGTTGATTTCTAGTCTCATACTGTTGTAGTCAGAAAAGATGCTTGATAAGATTTCAATCTTCTTAAATTTACTGAGACTTGTGTTGTGGCCTAGCAAGAGATCTATCTTGGAGAACATTTTATGTTCACTTGAAGAGAATGTGTATTCTGCTGCTTTTCTATGGAATGTTTTATGTATATCTATTAAGTCTATCTGCTCTAATCTGTTGGCCAGTGTTTCCTTATTGATATTATGCCTGGATGATCTGTCAATTGATGTAAGTGCGGCGTTAAAAGTCCCTCACTGTTGTTGTGTTACTGTCAATTTCTCTCTTTACATGTGTTAATATGTGCTTTATGTACTTAGGTGCTCTTATGTTGGGTGCATATATGCTTAGAGTTGTTTTACCTTCTTGGATTGATCCCATTATCATTACATAATGTTCTTCTCTGGCTCTTGTTATAGTGTGTTTTGAAGTCTATTTTGTCTTATATAATTATTGCTACCTCAGTTTTTTTGTTTCATTTGCATGGAGCATTCTTTTCCATCCCCTCACTTTCAGTCTGTGTGTGTCTGTAGATCTGAAGTGAGTTTCTTGTAGGCAGCATGTATATGAGTTTTGTTTTTGTATGCATTCAGCCATGCTATATCTTTTGATTGGAGTATTTAGTCCACTTAAATTTAAAGTAATTATTGATAGGTATGTACTTACTGACATTTTGTTAATTGTTTTGGGGTTGTTTTAGAGTCCTTTTTTGTTCCTTTCCTCTTCTTTTGCTCTCTTCTCTTGTGATTTGATGATTATCTTTAGTGTTATGTTTGAGTTCCTTTTTCATTTTTTGTGTGAGTATCTATTATAGATTTTTGGTTTGTAGTTACCAAGAGGTATATATGACAACCTGTAATACATGTAATTGTTTTAAGTTGATGATCTGTTATGTTTGCATGTATTATAATAACCCTGCATTTTTACTATCCCCCAAATGTTTAATGCCTTTGACATCATATTTTACATTTTTTTGTTTTGTGTATCCCTTAACTACTTACTGTAGATATAGATGATTTTACTACTTTTGTTTTTTAACCATCATAATATAAGTGGTTGATCTACTGTTTGCTTTCACCAATGAGATTTTTCCTTTTGTAACTTCATATTTCTAGTTGTGGTCTTTCTTTTCCACTTAGAGAAGTCCCTTTAATATTTCTTGTAAAGCCAGTTTAGTGGTTCTGAACTCTTAGCTTCTGCTTATCTGTAAAACTCTTTATCTTTCCTACAAATCTGAATGATAACCTTGCAGGATAGAGTGTTCTTGGTTGTAGGTTTTTTTCCTTTCATCATTTTGAATATATCCCTTCTGGCCTGCAAAGTTTCTGCTGAAAAGTCAGCTGAGAGTTTTATGGGCGTTTCCTTAAAAGTAACTAGTTGCTTTTCCCTTGCTGATTTTAAGATTCTCTTTATCTTTAATTTTTGCCATTTTAATTATAATGTGTCTTGGTGTGGACCACTTTGGGTTCATCTTATTTGGGACTTTCTGTACTTCTTGAACCTGGATGTCTATTTCCTTTCCCAGGTTAGGAAATTTTTTAACTATTATGTCTTCAAATAAATTATCTGCACATTTCTCTCTTTCTCTTCTCCTGGGATCCCTATAATGCAAATATTAGTATGTTTGAAGTTGAAAAAAATTCCTTTTTCTGTTCAACTTGGATGATTTCCACTACTTTGTCTCCTAGTTTGCTAATCTGTTTCTCCGTATCATCTAATCTATTGTTGATTCCTTCTAGTGTGTTTTTTACTTCAGTTATTGTATTCTTTAGCTTTTGGGTTCTTCTTTATATTTTCTCTTTGTTAAACCTCTCACTGTGTTCATTTATTCTTCTGAGTTCATTGAGCATCTTTTTTTTTTTTTTAATTTATTTTTTTGGCTGTGTTGGGTTGTCGTTTCTGTGCGAGGGCTTTCTCTAGTTGTGGCAAGCGGGGGCCACTCTTCATTGTGGTGCGCGGGCCTCTCACTGTCGCGGCCTCTCTTGTTGCGGAGCACAGGCTCCAGACGCACAGGCTCAGTAATTGTGGCTCACGGGCCTAGTTGCTCCGCGGCATGTGGGATCTTCCCAGACCAGGGCTCGAACCCGTGTCCCCTGCATTGGCAGGCAGATTCTCAACCACTGTGCCACCAGGGAAGCTCCATTGAGCATCTTTATGATCATTGCCCTGAATTCTTTATTGGGTAGATTGCTTATCTCAACTTCACTTAGTTCTTTTGGGATTTTGTCTTTTTCCTTTGTTTGGAACATATTCCTCTGTCTCCGGATTTTGCCCAGTTCTCTGTGTTTATTTATATGTATTTGTTAGGCCATTTACATTTCCCAATCTTGGAGAAGTGGCCTTATGTAGGAGAAGTCTCATGGGGCCCAACAGAACACTCCTTCATAGTCACTGGAGCTATATGCTCTAGGGGTACTTCCTACTTGGCTGTGTGGGCCCTTCTGTTGTTTTGGGGCCAACTACTGTTTGCACTCTGGTAGGCGGGGCTGGCCCCTGGCTGGTTGGCTGCCAGGCTCTGCTTGTGTGGTGGCTGCTGGCCAGCTGGTGGAACCAGATCCTGGTGTAGCTGGCTGTGGGGCCTGCGGGGGCCTGGTGCTAGTGGCTGGCCTGCTAGTGGGTGGGTAAGCCCCTGATGCTAATAGGCTGCAGGGAGGACTCCAAAATGGCACTTTCCAGCACCTGTGTTCTTGTGGTAGAATGAGCTCCCAAGAATGGCTGCCACCAGCATCTATGTCCACAAGCAAGAATCCCAGGTGCTTCCCACGTTGCTGGGAGGCTCTCCAGGATCAGCCTGACCCAGGCTTCTTTCAAATTACTACTTCTGTGCTGAGGCTTGGGGGGTGTGAGATTTTCAGTGGTGTCTCTGTTTCCTACAGCCCTCTGA
Organism: Balaenoptera acutorostrata; assembly: GCF_949987535.1. Classification (NCBI taxonomy): domain Eukaryota; kingdom Metazoa; phylum Chordata; class Mammalia; order Artiodactyla; family Balaenopteridae; genus Balaenoptera; species Balaenoptera acutorostrata. The sequence goes on from NC_080068.1 coordinate 79,456,882, forward strand.
CTCTCCCATATGTAAACCACTCTGGCCTTCAAAACCAAGTGTTCTGGGGGGCTCATGTTTTTGGTGCAGAACCCCTGGGCTAGGGAGCCCAAAGTGGGGCTCAAACCCCTTGCTCCTTGGCGAGAACCTTTGCAGTTGTGATTATGCTCCCATTTGTGGGCCACCTACCTGGAGGCATGGTCTTGACTGTACCACGTCTCTGCTCCTCCTTCCCATCTAATTGTGCTTTCTTCTCTATATCTTTAGTTGTGAAAAATCTTTTCTGCTAGTCTTCAGGTTGTTCTCATTGATAGTTGACCTATAAATATTTGTAATTTTCGTGTGCTCATGGGAGGATGTGAGCTCAAGATCTTCCTACTCTGCCATCTTGTCTACACCTCTGGCAGCTAATATTTTTAAATTGCTGAATTTAGCTACAGAATATCCAGTAATGATGAAAGATCTTTAGAAACAATTGGCTACGTTTTGTTCGGTTTGACTATGTTTTTAAAGACATAATTTACATACAATAAAATGGAAAGGTCTTAAGTGTTCAGTTTCATGAATTTTCACAGTTGTATGCACCTATCTATCACCCCATACAAGGTACAGATTGTCATCACTCTCAGGAAGATTCCTTCTGCTCTTTCCGATCAAATCTCCTTCCAACCCCAAGGCAACTTTCTGGCCTAGCTCACCATAGTTTAGTTTTGTCCCTTCTTATACTTGGTTTTTTTTAAAAAAAATATTTATTTATTTATTTATTTGGTTGCACCAGGTCTTAGTTGAGGCATGCGGGATCTAGTGCCCTGACCAGAGGATTGAACCCAGGCCCCCTGCACTGGGAGCGTGGAGTCTTAACCACTGGATCACCAGCGAAGTCCCTTATACTTTGTATAAATGGAATAATCACAAAGTATCTACTTTTGGTCTGGCTACTTTAGCTTAGTATAATGTTTCTGAGATTCATCCATGTTATTGAGTGTATCAGTAGTTCCCTTCTGTTTATTGTCAAGTAGCCCATTGTCCAAATACACTACAATTGTCCTTTCAACCACTGGGTTGTTTCCAGTTTTTGGCTATTATAAAAATGCGGTTATGAACATTCTTCTACAAATCTTTGTATAAATATATGTCTTCATTTCACTGGATAACCATCTAGTAGTGAAATAGCTGAGTATATTTAATTTTATAAGAAATCACCAAATGCTTCTCCAAAGGAGTTGTACTCACTATATCTCATGGTAAGATTTATCTTCTCTGGTTTATATTTAATATATTGGAGCAATAACACTTAGAATATATACATTGTCTAAAATAATCCATGCTTCCTTAGAGTTCCCTGACAACTGATTAACAGAGGAATAACCTAGGTATTGGGAAAATATGACATAAAGTAGTTTCTGGAGCTCCTATTGTGGGCCAAACAATGAAGATTTTATTATAAATTCTCACTTACTTTTGAAGGTCAACAGATAGATGAGACTTCTGTTCTTGCAGTCATACTTTGAAAAACACTTCTGGCACAAAATATCTAAAAATACAAGATAAAACATATTAAAAACATTAAAAATACATAGTTGAACCGATCAGAAAATTTAAAAACTCCTTAATGATGGAAAATGACTAGAAATTACAAATCTAAGTGGATAAGCAAGAGTGAAGAAATTGGTCACCTCAGGAGTATCTACCAATTCCTGGTGGCTAGAGTCTCAGTTTCATTGGGCCATACATGGGCAGGACATGTAAGTCTGGGACCCAAAAGATGATATGCTCCATGAAAGAGTAATCAAGGAAAATAACCTGTTGGTTTGTAAGTAAATTTTGTAAGGAAAAAATTCCTTTGAGAGTCTGTGAACACAAGATGGTCATAATTTGGATACTGAGGGTCATTGTCTATGAAGTGTGAAAAGCCCAATCCAAAAATTTAATTTAAACTGATTTTGGATTAATGGTGCCATTAGACATCAAGTAGAGGCAAATACAATCCTCTCTGGAGGAAAATACCTTCAAACCAGATCTCAGATATTCCTGAATAAAATTCTAAGGAACATGAGCTACTATCAAAAATCTTAAAACATATTAAGACTCCAGTTGACAAGCATCAACAGAAACAACAAATATAATCAGATCTTTAAAGAATTCAGATATCAGAATTATGAGATATAAAATATAAAATAAGTATTTAATTTGTTTCAATACATTAAAAGTGGTATCAAAATGTATGATTAAGAAACAAGATTATTGGGGCTTCCCTGGTGGTGCAGTGATTGAGAATCTGCCTGCTAATGCAGGGGACAAGGGTTCGAGCCCTGGTCTGGGAAGATCCCACATGCCGCGGAGCAACTAGGTCCGTGAGCCACAACTACTGAGCCTGCGCGTCTGGAGCCTGTGCTCCGCAACAAGAGAGGCCACGATAGTGAGAGGCCCGCACACTGCGATGAAGAGTGGCCCCCGCTTGCCACAACTAGAGAAAGCCCTCACACAGAAACGAAGACCCAACGCAGCCAAAAAAAAAAAAAAAAAAAAAAGCCAATACTATATGATTCCACTTCTATAGTATTTAAAAAAAAAAAAAAATAGAAACAAGATTATTAAATATAACCAGGCAGATTTGAAAAAGAACCCTACTAGAAATTCTAATTATGAAAATATAATAATTTGAAGTAGAAACACAAGGAATGCAATAAATAGATTAGATGCAACTGAATAATGAATTAATGAAGTGGAATATAGATCTAAGGAAATTACTTAGAACACATTTCAGAGAACCAAAGAAATAGAAAATGTGAAACAGAGTTGAATTAGAAATAGCTCTCCATGGGAGAACAAAGGGAGATATTTCTAATTAAAACTATGAAAGAAGAGAAGAGACAGAATGGGGAAAATGTTTGTAGAGATGTGGCTGATAATTTTACAGAAGCAATGAAGGACTCAAATCCTCAGATTCAGGAAACCCAATAAATTCTAGATAGAATAAATAAAAAGAAATTCTGTAGAACATGAAATCTAAAGAGATCTTAAAAGTAACCAGAGATAAAGGCAGATTGTCTTCAAAGGAACAATAATTAGGCTGAGAACTCACTTCTTGAAAGCAACAATGAAAATCAGAAGGCACTGGAATAATGTCTGCTAAGTGCTGGGGCAAAATTATTGTCAATCTAGAATTGGTGAGATATATATCTTCAGATGAACAAAAACAGGGAGTGTATAATCAGCAGATCCTCAGTGAAGGAACTGCTAGAGAATTACTTTCAGGAGAAAGAATATAATCCTAGGAGAAAAGACAGAGATGCAAGAAGAAATGGCAGGAAAAGAACCCTCAACAACAATTATAAACATATGAGTAAATACAAATAAATCTTGAAAATATTACTGTATAAAACAAAATTAACTACTAATTTGTGTGTCAATGAAAAAACAAGGTAGAACTAAAATGTTGTACAAAAATAGCATTTAGGTCAGGAAGGATGTGATCAGAGTTAAAGTATTCTAAGATCCTTATACTGTTTGAAAGAGGGTAACATTATTGATTGGCTTTAGACTTGTTAAGGATGCATGTTAAAAATTACTAAAATAATAGAAATATAGTGTCTAACCTGCAAATAACTAAAGGGAAAAACAATGAAATTTTAAAAATCATTAAATCAATAGATAGCAAGAAAGGTAATAGGGAAAGTGGTAAAAATAGAAAGCACTAAATAATATGATGGAGTTAAATCCAAATATATCAATGATCTCAGTAAGTGTAAGTAGGCAAATCTATCCAGGTAAAGAGACAAAAAATTATCAGGTTAAATTTTAAAAATTTCAGCAATATGACATTTAAATGAGATGCACCTAAAGCATTAGAATATGAGAAAGATAAAAATAAAAGGATGAGAAAAATATAAGGAGCAAATAGTAACTGAAGAAAGCACGTATCACTGTCTTAATATAAGATTTTAAGATCAAAGTCATTATTAGCAATAAAGAAGGTCAATATGTATGGAAAAGGGTTCACTTCACAAAAATATCTATCAGTTCTAAATTTGTATGCCCCTAATGAGATAGCTTAAAAGAGACATTTATAAATTCATTATTAGAGTGGGAGATTTTAAACATGATCCTCCAGTATAAACTATAATCAGACAGATAATAAGAATACAGATGATTCAAACAATTTATATAACTTGTTTTATCTAATGACATATTTAGAATACTGAACTCAACATCTGGAAATACATATTATTTTTGGGCACTTATGACACATTAGTACAAATTCACCACATACTAGGTTATGAAAGTAAGTAAGCCTCAATAAATTTCAAACAATCTTTAATATATATCTGACTGCAATTAAGCTAGAATCTAGTAACAAAAAGAAAACTAAAAACAATGTATTTGGAAATGTAAAAAGTTCACTTCTGAATAACCCATGGATGAGAAGAAATCATAATGGAAATTAGAAAATGGTAAAAATTAATGATAATAAAATAACATCTATTAAAACTTGTGGGATATTATAAAAATGGCAGGTATTTAGAAGAAAATTTATAGCTTTAAATACTTATATGTAAGATGTCAGAAGAAAGACAGTGAGATAAACCCAAGGAAAGTAGAAGGCAGGAAATAATAAAGACAAAAGCAAAAGTCAATGAAATTAAAAGATACAATAGAAAGGATCAATAAAGTCAAAAGTTGGTTCTTTGGAAAGACTAATTAAATGGACACACTTCTGGAATGACTGATGTATTAGTTTCTTATGGCCACTGTACAAATGACCACAAACAGTAGCTTCAAACAGCACAAATATATTATCTTACAGCCTGTAAGAAGTCCAGCAGAGTTCTCACTGAGCTAAAATCAAGGTGTTAGTAGGGTTACATTCATTTCAGAGGCTCTAGGAAAGAATACATTTATTTTCTTGTCTTTTCCAGCTTCTGGAAGCTGCCTGCTTTCCTTGGCTTGTGGCTTCCTTCGATCTTCAAAGCCAGGGATGGCCTGTTGAGTTTTTCTCCCATCTGACACATGTATGATTACATTATGCCCACCCAGATAATCCAGGATAATTTCCTTATTTTAAGAACAGTTCATTAGCAACTTGAATTCCATCTTTTGCCTTAATTCCTCTTTGCCATGTAATATAACATATTCACAGGTTCTGGAAATTAGGATACGGACATCTTAGGGAGGCCATTATTCTGCCTACTAAAACTGAATAATCAAAAAAGAGAAGGCACAAGTAACAAATGTTAGGAATGAAAAAGGGACATAGAAATTTAAAATATAATGAGATTATTATGAATAACTTTAAGTCAATAAGTTTAAAATATAAAGACACATTTTTAGAAAAATATAACTTACCAAAACTTACTTGGGAAGAAATGGAAAACCCAAGAATCGTACAGCAATAAAGAAAATTGAACCAGTGGTTTAATTTTCCTGAAAAAGCACTAGGTTCAGATGCTTTTATATGCAAGTTCTGTCAAACTTTCAAGAAATGGATTGAACAGATAAATGCAATTTTGTTATTATTTATTTATTTATTTATTTATTTTAACATCTTTATTGGAGTATGATTGCTTTACATTGTTGTGTTAGTTTCTGCTGTATAACAAAGTGAATCAGCTATATGTATACATATATCCCCATATCCCCTCCCTCTTGCATCTCCCTCCCACCGTCCCTATCCCACCCCTCTAGGTGGTCACAAAGCACCGAGCTGATCTCCCCATGCAATGCATAAGCGCAATTTTATAATAAACCTTCTTAGAAAATAGAAAAAGGGGAACATTTTCCAATTTATTTTTAAGGCTAGTATATCTTAGTATCCAAACCCAACAAAGACAAAAAGGAAAACTTTACAGGCCAATCTCATTTATAAATATAGGTAAAAAACATTTAAACAAAACATTAAGAATCTGATTGCAGCAATGTATAAAAATGATCAAATTAGATTTATTCCTGGAATGCAAGATTGAGTTAGCATTAGAAAATCTAATAATGTAATTCACTGTATTAACTGATTAAAGAAGAAAGACTATATAATCATCTCAATAGTTGTTGAAAGAGCATTCAACTATATTCAACAGCCCTTATAATTAAAAACTCTTAACAAACTAGGAATAGAAGAGAACTTCCTTAAAGTGAAACGGGATGTCTAAAAATGATTATACATCATTCTCAGCGTTGAACATCATAAGCGTGCAGGAGCAAGCAAGGATGTCCTCTCTCAACACCTCTATCATGGTACTGGAGGTCCTAGTCAGTGCATTAAGACAAGCAAAAGAAATAAATGGTATAAGGATTGAAAAGCAAGAGATAAAGGTGTCATTATCTGCAGTCAACATGCATATCTGCATAGAAAACTCCAAAGATTTATAGGAAAAATTAAAATTAATAAGGAAGTTTACAAAGTGGTAAAAAATAAAATTGATATCCGAGAGTCAACTGTATTTCCATGTACCACTAATAAACAGAAAACATATTTCTTGGAAGATACTATTGGCAATAGCAATAAAAAATAAGGTAGCCAGGAGGAAATCTAACAAAAGATATATGGGACCATAATGGTGAAAATTTGGAAACTTTATTAAAAGATATCAAAGAATACCTATATAGAGAGAAAGAAAGGAATAAATGAGTGATAAGAGAAACTCAGTAGCATATCTTTTTTCTCCAACTGATTTTGAGATTCAAGTCAGAATCACAACTGGGTTCGTCACTGAACTTAGTAAGCTGATTCTAAAATGTATTGGAAAGAGCAAAGGGCCAAGAATCGCTAAGATGTTCCTAAAGAAAATGAACAAGGTGAGGAGATTTTTCCTATCAGATATAAGAGCTTTACAGAGCAAAAGTAATTAAGTCAGTAACATATCTTTGCCAAGATAGAAAAATGGACTGATGGAACAAAATTGAGAACCCGGAAACACAGTCATACATACGTGGATACTTTGATAGATTATAGAGATGTCATTACAGATAGTGGGGAAAAGATAGACTACTTAATAATTGGTAGTACAATTGATTGTCACATGTGGGAGAAACTAATCTGGTTTCCTACTTCATACTGTACACAATACCAGATAGATTAAGAACTTAAACATAAAAGGCAAAACTTCCAAACTTTTAGAAGACCATGTGGGTGAAGATCTTTTTAAAGGAGAAAGATTCTTTTTTTAATAAATTTATTTATTTTATTTTTGGCTGCGTTGGGTCTTCATTGCTGCACACGGGTTTTCTCTAGTTGCCGCGAGCGGGGGCTACTCTTCGTTGCAGTGCGTGGGCTTCTTATTGCAGTGGCTTCTCTTGTGGTGGAGCATGTGCTCTAGGTGCGTGGGCTTCAGTAGTTGTGGCACACAGGCTCAGTAGTTGTGGCTCACAGGCTCTAGAGCGCAGGCTCAATAGTTGTGGTGTATGGGCTTAGCTCCTCTGCAGCATGTGGGATCTTCACAGACCAGGGCTCGAGCCCATCTCCCCTGCATTAGCAGGCGATTCCTAACCACTGTGCCACCAGGGAAGTCCAGGAGAAGAATTTCTTAAACAAGACACAAAGCACAAATTGTAAAGAAAATGATTGATAAATTCAATACATTCAAGTTAAGAGCTTCCTTTAACTAAAAAGTCATAAAGAAAATGAATGGACAAGGTACAAACTGTGAGAAGATATCTTGATAAAAAATGTAAAGAACTTCTTAAAATTTTAAAAAGGAAAGTTAAAAACTCCTAAACATTAATAAGAAAAAGACAAACAACCTACTGGAAAAATGGAAAAATAGAAAAAGTAGGGAAAACCAGGAAAATACACTTTTAAACCATGATGAGATTCTATTTAACAGTCACTGAATTGTCAAAACTTGTAAAGTGCTGGCCAAGATATGCATCAATGGGAAACTTTTATACACTGCAGGTGGGAGATTAAATTGGTCCAACTGCTTTGTACAATGATTTGGCATTTTCTAGTAAAATCAAAGATGTGCATACTGAATACCCAGCAATTTCATTCAATATGTATGCTAGAGAAACTACTGTATTTGTGTATCAGGAGACATGTTCATGAATATTCATAGTAGCGCTATTGTAAAATAAGTTTTATTGAGATATAATTTACATATAATAAAATGCTGCCATTTTTAAGTGTAAAGTTTGAGGTTTGACAAATGTTTACAGCAATGTAACTATCAACACAATCAAGATATACAACTTTCCAATACCTCCAAAATGTCCCTCTTTCTCCTTTGCAGAAGAACCCTTCTCCCACTATCTATATAGTTTTCAATTTTCTACAACTTCATATGAATGGAATCATATTAGTATATAGTCACCTGTGTTTGGCTTCTTTCCTTTGGCATAATGCATTTGAGATTCATCCGTGTTGTTTGTATCAGCATTTTCTTCCTTTTTGTTGCTGAGTAGTATTTCATTCTATGGATATGTCAGGAATTGGTTATATATTCACTAGTTGTTGGACTTTTGGATTGTTTCCAGTTCTTGGCTATTATAAATTTTAAAGGTGCCATGAAAATTCATGTACAGGTATTTGTGTGGACATATGTTTTTATTTCTCTTTTGTAAACTCCTAGGAGTAGAATTGTTGGGTCACGTGCTAAGTATATGTTTAACTTAAAGAAAATAAAAATGTTTTCGAAAGTGGTTGTACTATTTTACATTCCTACCAACAATGTATGAGAGTTATGGTTCATAGCAATATTATCCAGAGCAGCAAAAATAGAAACAACCCAAATGCTCACTGTCAGAAGAATGGATATATAAATTGTAGTATATTCATTCAAAATGTGCCACAAATAATTAACTACAGCCATGTGTAGCAACACAACTAAAACATATTCAGTAAAAAAATCAAGTCATAGATGAATACCTACAATATAGTCCATATATATGTATACAGTAGGCTAATGCAACAAAATTCAATGTGGTGCTTAACCTCTGGGAAAGAAGGAGTATGTAGGGACAGGGAGGGATAGGGTGCTTCAGAGATGTTGCTAGTATTCTATTTCTTAATCTGTGTGATAGATACATGGGCATTCGTTTATTTTTATTATTCTTTAATTGGAACAATACATTTAATATATGCTTGTATATGATATATGTTTACAATAAAAGTTAAAAAAGAAAATAAAGACAGCTTAACCTTACTCTTTGGTTTTCTTTAAAAAGAAAAAATCATTGACTTGGGCATTTGTCCTATACTGTAACTTATTTTCCTAATTCTACTTAGTATTCTATATCCTTATCTTGAAAGATTGCAGTCTTAGTACTGGAGTAATTCTGGAATCATTTCTATCTCTGGGAGTGAGAATTTAGATGTCTGACTCTCAGCAATATTAATGGCAGTAGTTAAATTCATATATCCTTGTTTTTGAAGATGAGAATACAGCCCACCTGATAACAAAAATGATTGAGTAGACTTCATTTATTTCTTAAAATTATACTGGGGAAGGGTATGTCCTGTATTTCTTTCTTTCCTAATTGAATTATTTAAAACTAAGATTTAAAAACCATCATAAAATGACCTCATAGCCAAATATAAAGGATATATCTCAACAATTCTAGAAAGCCAAGTTTGTCACTTATTGGATAAGAAGACTGCAATATTGACAGTAAAAATTTCTCTATCTCCCTTCTAGGTCATAACATAAGAATATAAATTCAAGAAGTTGAAAATTTCATAAGATGAAAAATGCCAGTGAGAAAAATGGAAATATGGCAAGAAATAAGTTTTTCATGTGTTTAGTAATACAAAAAAATCTACAGATTATAGATTTCTATCAAATGGTACATTCCTATCTTCTTTTTGGGACATTATTATTGAAGACAATTTTTTTAAAAATTAGTTTTAATTTGATTACAACTTTGTTTACAAATATATTGAGACATTACAAAATTGTGTATTTGACTAAAATACAATCTCTACCTCCCAAAACTTTTATAGCAACTCAAGTATGAAATGTGTTTATAGCTGGAAATTACATGTGAATTATTACAGAAGCAATTTCAAATGTAGAGGGCTGGTAAATGAACCTTTAATTTGTTAAATAAAAAAAATATAATCATCAGTAACGAAACAATTATGAAATTACTATCAAAGTACAAATTCAACAAGTAAAAAATGTGCTTTAATATCAATCAATAGTTTGATTTTCTTTTATGTTTGAATCAAGATGTATGACTAGGAGTAATCATTCTTAAAAATGAAGTAATTCTTTCATTGTGCTCCACATTATTTAGAAAATTTAAAAAATATATTTTGCCCCATATGATTATGAGAAATGGTAACGAAAGCCACATAAATGTGGAACTGAGCTTGCCAGCTATTTTCTCATGCTAGGAAATGACTGTCAAACCGAGAATATCTGAAAGAGAGGTTATCTATTCCTTAGTTTATCATTACTGCTACATAGGGATTCCCAATTTTCATATAGTGAGCTTTAATTACTCATGTGGATTAAATCTTACATAATCCTATTTTAAATAAAGGATGAATTTTACATTTTTACTTTGGAATATGGGTTTGCATTTTAATAATATACATTTGAACAATTTTCAAAAATATTTTCATATATATCACTTGATGCTACTATAACCCCACAAGGTTAGCAGGATCTTGTTATTATCTCTATTTTGCTAATGAGAAAATGAGACTTGTGGAGACAAAGTAAATTATTCAGGTATCTTGGCTAATAACAGCTTTAACACTAGAGTCTTTGTCTTTTGCTTTGAACTCAGTCTTCCTTCTATTATGCCATTATTTCCAAATCTGATATTTGTCTTCAGACCAAAATAAAAATTATGATGCCATCCGATTAAATTTCAAGTAGGTTGAATAATGGTCACCCAAATATATGAGGTGTTAATCCCTGGGAACCTATAAATGTTACCTTATAGGGAAAAAGGGTCTCTACACACGTGATTAAGTTAAGGATCTTGAGATGGGGAGATTATCCTGAGCCTTATCCCGGTGGGACCTAAATCTAATCACAAGTGTCCTTATAAGAGAGAGGCAGAGGGAGATTTGACACAGACAGAAGAGTAGAAGATGGAGATACAGAGGAGAAGGTAATGTGACCATGGAAGCAGAGATTGGAGTGATGTGGTCACAAGCCAAAGAATGCCAACAGTTCCCAAAATTTGGAAGAGGCGCAAGGTCTTCAGAGGGAGTGTGGTCTTGGGGACGCCTCGGTTTCAGACCAGTAATACTGGCATTGAACTTCTGGCCTTCAGGACTGTAAAAGAATAAATTTCTCTTGTTTTAAGCCACCAAGATTGTAGTAGTTTGTTACAGCAGCCCTCAGAAACTAATACAGAGATACTGTTCAAGTTTTCTATTCCCTATTCAACTCCATGCAATTCACTTGAGCCTCTATTTGGGAACAGATGGATTCAGAGGAAACTAAGGTTTGTCCATTAAAACTTTCCTAGAAAAGAGAATGGTTACAATGCTAGGGTTTCAAAGAACTTCTCAGCAGGACTTTTCTTCTCTGAAAATTAATAGGGAATGTTGACAAATTTTTAAAAAGAAATATTTAAATGGACTCGATATTGTTAATTCATGTGAAAACAAAGTCTTGTCAGTGATAAACAGAAACATACTGAATCTGCCTAAGAAAAACTGGGAGCTTATTGTGTATTCATTTGAATGCCAAAACCTCAAAATTTTACAGTAAAGAAAGTTGTTTTTTGTTTTGTTTTGTTTTGTTTTTTCCTTTATAGGAAACACATTGGAGCTATCGTGCCTGGAAGTATGTTTACAACCTAATTTCACCTATTCATTCTCCTCTTTAAATTTTTCTTTCGTGACTTTTCTGCAACCAATAAGAGAAACTCAGACTATTATGGGAATCTTTGTAAATCACTCCAGTTTTCAAAACTTCACCAGGATTTGCCAAGACATCACAAGTGAATTTAAAACGTGCTCCTCATGTTTAGCTTGCGAGTCCAAAGGAAACATGGATTTTATTTCTAAGGAACAAACATCAAAAGGTAAATGCAAAAGAAAAGTGAGAATTAAAATTATCAAGGATAAATAACCTTATTCTGTTAAAAAAGTATTAATAATACATCCCAATTTTAAGTCTAGTGGCCCTGGAACACTCAGCCGTGTGGTGCTTAATGAGTGACTTACAGGCTTTGAGATAGTATAATAACTTGTTCTTGGTTTACTTTGATTTATAAAAAAATCTATGTTTAAAATACATCAAAATGCCACTATAATCCATGTACATTTAATGGTTAAAGGATTATTTAGCAAGCTCTCTTCAAAAGTACTGAAAAAAGTCTAAGTAAACTTGCAGGTTCTCATATAAAATCACACTTTGATTCCCCAAGGAGTCATTGAATCCTTGATGCATCCTTATGAATAAAAAAAATTTGGATATAGACATGCACACATAGGGAGAATGCCATGTGAAGATGAAAGCAGAGATCAGGGTGATGCTTCTGTAAGACAAGGAACACTAAAGACTGCCAGCAAACCACCAGAAGCTAGAAGGGAAGCATGGGACAGATTGTTCCTCACAGCCCTCAGAAGGAAGGAACCTTGTCAACACCTTAATCTTGAAAGTGTAGCCTCCAGAACTGTGAGACAATATGTTTCTGTTGTTTAAGCCACCCATTTTGTGGTACTTTGTTATGACAACCCTAGCAAACTAGTATAATGTGGGATGGGAAATATTGTTGTGACCATTTTGGAAAATAAAATCTGTCCCACAAGTCATCAGGGAAATGTTTTCTTTTTCTTTGAGATGCTCCAATTTTATTTCAAACTCACCTAGTTTTCACTCTTTTAAAAAATGTAAGCACTGTAATTGTTATTTTTAGTGCTGGTATCTTCTTGTTTCTACTCTTTTTTGTTGTATAGGAAGGAGGGGATTTAGTTTTGAGTTGTATGTGTTTTCTTACTATGTACTACTGTTTTTTGTGAATAACATTTTCTTCATCTCTTTCTAGTTCTTATCATGAGAGGATCAACGGAAGTGAAGGCAAATGATTTTCATTCACCTTGTCAACATTTTAACTTCACTGTAACTCCTATGGTTGACCACTTGGAGGAATATAACATTACCTGTAATCTAAAAACCCACACTAGAAGGTCAGCAATCAAAGAGGACGATCCAACCAAGGAAACAGATATAAACCATACTTGTAGAATTATGGAACACCCGAATAATTGTATAAATATTTCTTTGCACCTAGAAATGGATGTAAAAAGTAAGTTTTTAAGGAAATTAGAGGGAAAAGGAGAATGGAATATAGACACAAAGTTAAGTAAGGACTATCACATTAACTGCATTGAAAGTCAAATAGTTGAAGAATTTTATTGATGAAATAGCAACGCTGGAAAGAATGTTAGCCCTTTATCTGTTTATTTTTCTTTCAAAATGTGCTTTTTGTGGAGCCCAGCTGTACTCAGAGGTGGAGGAGATGTCTATGGGTTGTGATCTGAGGGGTATTAGAAAGACCCTCTGCCCCAGAATAACTTCTGGGAATGCCTATTAGCTGTGCTTGAGGTAACACTATCACACTTGTGTATTAAAGGATGATATTTCTTTTTAAATTTAAATATACATATACATTGTGATGTGCTATTAAATTTTGAATTGATTTAACATGTCCTCTCTTAGAGCTGAGAAACGGACCTGAATTAAAGGGATTTTTGATGTATTGCTGTGAAGATAGGTGGGGTACAGATTAAGCATTTTGAGTCACTGGATGACTCTGAGGGAAAGGTAGGAGTCTGAAATATAAAACTTACATATATCTTAATTCTGCTTAAGGTTGATTAACACTCTAGTCACCCTATTCTGAATTAACACAATTGATCCTCACTACTAAGCAGGGTACCCTCACTTGACCCATAAACTCTACTCTTGAAGAGCATTTTATGATATAACCATTTAATGAGTGCCTGCTGTATGCCAATCAGTGTGCCAGGCACTGGAGACACAGAGATAGATGGATGTAAAACAATGGAGTCAGTGCAATCAGTGGGACAGGTGCTATGGCAGAGTAACTTGTTGTGTTTTCTGAGGTTCCAGACATAAGGAAGCCTTTCAGATTGCCTTAGAATGCTTTTCTAAAGCTTTAATTCTATTAGAGGTAATTATTTTAAAATGTTATATTGATTTTAAAGCAAACACAAATATATAATATGCATGCATTTTTAAAGTGAAATATAAGACTTCAAATAAATTTATCCTGTGAGTTAGTTTGCTCAAGGCCCTACAGTCTCTGCAGTTAGAGGGGTATTTCAAGGTGTGCGTATGTGTAGGGGGTATGGGAGAGGATCTGAGAAGCTGAACAGGGGGGTTAATTCCCTCTGGCTCAGGAATGAGGTTGGAGGTTCTGAAAAGACCACATAGAGAAGGAGACTATGATGAAATCTGAAAGATAAAGAGGTTTAGATTATATATATTCAAAACTTATACTTGTTTCAGTGTCCATTTATGTATCTATCTAATTGCTTTTTATATCTTCTAAAACATGAAGGAAAAATAAGCATTACCATATTCATTATTTTGAGAATTAATTTTTGTTTTAATGGAAAAAATCATAAATTCCAGTCAAAGTGAAGTAGTAATTGACAGCTTTTATGGGTCCATAAATCAGAAAGATAACAGAGGTGTACAAATATGTAGTCTTTTTTAAATTAATTTTTATTGGAGTATAGTTGCTTTATAATGTTGTGTTAGTTTCTGCTGTACAGCAAAGTGAAGCAGCTATACATGTACACATATCCCCTCTTTTTTGGATTTCCTTCCCATTTAAGTCACCACAGAGCACTGACTAGAGTTCCCTGTGCTATACGGTAGGTTCTCATTAGCTATCTATTTTAGACATAGTAGTGCAAATATATAGTCTTGTATTTGGGAAAAAGTATACCTACTTTGCCATGTGTAGAAGATTAAAAATTTATTCATATTTTACTCTGCTGTGCAAAGACTAATTTGATCTCCCTTAAAAGTCCTATCTACTGGAGGGTGGTGGTGGTGGGGAACTAAATTTAGACCAGTCTGGTAAATTTACTCAGAAAAAATAATTTAATCCACCTCTTTAGATTTTTTCCAGATTTCTGTCCATTTCCCCTTGTTCCTCTCCAAGACGGCTACAGGGACGAGGAGTAGGGGGACAGCATAGGATGTAGGGAGATACACTCATCTGTGTTCTCATTGGTGCTTTGGTGGGTGTTCTGGCTGGCTTGGCCCCAACTGTGTACATTCTGCTATTGTAATATAAAGTTGGTGAATGCATGGTTCTTTTTTCATAGCTTGATCAGTGCCCATGATACCTTGGTATTGGGCCCACCTTGACTCTTGCTGGCACTGTACATCTTCTATGCCAGTTAACTGCATGCTTTTATTTTGCTGAGTGAGGTATGCAAGTCTAAATAGTATGGAATGATGTTAGGAAGGCTGAGTGCTGCCATTCCAGTCAACCTCTATCTTCTCCATTCAGTGTCTTCTCTAAATAAATGTTCACTGCCTATTTAATGTACATCTGCTTATGGAGTGGGGGACCTGTAAAAGGGGTACCCAGATCATGAGTCCCAAAAGAGCAGTCATCTAAAGGTATTAACAAGTTATATATCCTGCTAAGTTGAATAAGTACTAGCTGTGCTTTGCATACAAGGAAGAGAGTACATAGGATGGCTTAGAAAGTCAGTAGACAATTGTGTTTTGGACATAATGAAGTCACCCTCCTTTAAGTCACTGATTCCTGCTTTAAGTCTGCTGGCCAGTGTGTGTTTATGGGACGAAAGAATATCGTGCCAAGCTATTGCTGATGGTGACTCTCCTTCCATGTTGCCTCACTGTCATTTGAATGAGCGATTTTTTACCTGTATCCTTATTAAATTTAGGCGAGAGTAACTGTATGTTTAACTAATGCATGCACTTGATCTGATCATTGCCATGCGAGCCCCTGTGGAAAGAAGGTCTGATTAATCATCTACCCTGGTCTCTTATATGCCTCAATCCAACCTCTTTCTTTGCCTTTCCCTTTCTTCCTCATCCTCATCTTACACACTGCATCTTTGTTGATTTGAGGATACATTTTTTGGCTGCTTGGTCCAGGTCCAAATTGTTAATCACAAATGGCTCTGATTCTGGCACTCTGCTTGTTGTGGTCTTAACCTAGTGATAGCAGTGATAGCAAAACTAACATCAGTATAACTGGAAAGTGAAATTAATCCTAGAATTTTGAAACTAAATGGATCCCTGGAAACCACTTGGTCATGTTTCTTCATTTAATATGTTAGGAAAGAACTCAGGAAAGCAAGTGACCTTGTAACAGTGATGGTTATATATTCAACTTTTCAGTTATGGGCAGAATATATAGTAGAAGCCAGCTACATCACCATATTGCCTCTTATCTGCTGCATCATTTTACCGTATTTTTATAGTACATTTTTCTTTGCAGATTTTATTTGTTCCATGAAGATCACTTGGTATGTTCTGGTTCTATTAGTTTTTATATTTTTGCTCCTCTTCATTATCTACAAAATACTTGAAGCCCACAGGAGAGTGCAGAAGTGGCAGGGTAAGTATTGAAAAATAAATCCATCTTTTGGGAGAATTCATCTAGTATCAAGGTACTCCTAATCTTATCTGTAGGTTCAATTTCTTTTTCTAGTTCAATTTACCACTAACTGAGCACCTACTGTGTGTAAGTGGTGATTCCAGGTAACCCAAGGAACATAAGCATAAGTAAGACATAGGGCCAGCTCTCCAGGATTTTCATGTGTCTTTCTCCAGCCCAGACAAGTGAGTAGAAGGGGAAGAAAGGCTGCGTGAACTGGAAGGAGTTGGTGCACTGCAGGTTGAGCAGAGCTTGGTGGAAGTGAGGGCAGAAGATGGGTAGAAGAATAGGGAGTGGTGATAAAGAATTTCGGAGTTGGAGGTCTTGAGCTCTAGGCTCTAGGTGATGAGCAGGAGTCAATCTTTAATAAGTGTGGGGGGGACAGTAGATTTTTGACTGTGAAGCACTAAAATGTGTAGTTGGAAATCAGGAAGTAGGGATGATATTAAAAAAGAATTAACTAGTATAACACGGGCATCCACCTATCAGAATGGACATTGACTGTCAACTACTATCATGGTCTTCTGGTGTGCACCCATGTATATACTGGCCCTACTGGTGTGTGAGCATGTATACATGACCCTTCTGGTGTGCACCCGTGTATATACTGGCCCTACTGGTGTGTGAGCATGTATACATGACCCTTCTGGTGTGCACCCATGTATATACTGGCCCTACTGGTGTGTGAGCATGTATACATGACCCTTCTGGTGTACACCCATGCACATACTGGCTCCACGGGCATGCACCCATGCAGATACTGGCTGAATATCAGACCTGATGGACAGTTTATAATATGAGTAGTTGGTCTCTTAAAGACAGGATAAACTGTGTCATTACAAGACTAGGCTTTGGAGTCAGGTGGACTTAGGTTAGAACCCTAGTGCTACCACTTACTAGTTATGTGACTTTGTGCAAGTTACTTGCCATATTTGAGTGTCCCTTTCCTCCTCTGTAAAACAAGAATAATCACCATTCCCACAAGGGCTGAGGTAAGGATTGAACTAAAGAGATTGCATAAGAAGTGTAACACAGTGCCCAGTGCCTAGTAGTTCTCAATAAAGGATAGTAGCATTGTGCTGGTGTAGCATTTCCCAAGGCTCTTGTGTTCTTTGCCAGGCAAGGCTGTGTTAGTCCTTTCAGTAGGCAGAAAGAGTGGTTGCCTGTAGAGTTGAGTGAAAGTTTCGTTAATTTTTTGGCTAAGTGTTCGTTGGAGATATTTCTGAGAGCAGTTTCATATCAAGTCTTGTCATTGGTACCTTAGTATATAAGGCCCTAAATGCATTGGTTAATAACATCATCAGCATTGTATATTTGTAGAATAAACATTTTCAGAACATTTTCATGAGATTTTTACTAGATTCTCGAAGTTTATAAACAGGGTATGTGCTATTCCTTTCATTTTTTATAGATGAAAAAACCCCTGAGCCTCAGAGAGATTAAGTGTTTTGTCCAAAGTAATACAGCTAATAAAATGACAGAATTAAGACCCAGGGTCTTTCTAGTTTTGAAAATTATATTATTTTAAATAAATGTGTGTCATTTGCAATTAGTGCATAGTTTTGAGTTTCTTGATCTGTTTTTCTATAAATGATTACATATTAGGAAAGAGAGATAGAAGCCAGATAGAAAAAAATGCCTAGAAAGAGATCAATAGTGGGGAGTGACATTAAGTTTTTATGAACATCTACCTAAATGACAGGCTTACTGGCTTTCAAAAGCTTGCCTTGCAAATCCAAGCATATGAAGTAGTGAAAAATACCATGCCATTTATGACATTAAACATTATTAAATATTAAATATACATCAAATATTCTGTATATCATATTTATTGTATGTAATAATGTAAATAATATTCTGCATTTAAGAAGAGATGCATAATGGCATTTATGGCAGTGGAGAAGCCACTGGTTTTAGAAAGTACCTATTTGTTAATGGAAAATAACTTAATAAGAAAAGGCTCTTAATGTCTTGTTACTCAAGGCTCTGCTGTGAATGGCCCATTTTCCTTGGTAATCCTTGGAACCAACATGGGGAATATATATTAAGAATGTGCTTGCTTATCATCTAAATATTTAACTTCTTTTCTTGGAATAGGTCATAAATACAAACCTACATCTGTCCTCTTAAGAGGAAGTGATTCTGAGAAACTGCGAACGTTGAACATGCAGGTTATTTCAGGTGAGTTCTGCGACATGCAGAGTACCACTTATGAAATTCCAACACTTCACCACTCACTATTGAGTAAACATAAGATCGAGTGATCTGAGCTCATTTAAATTAGTCTTGTAGCTGGAAGAAAGGAGCTGTGAGCAAATGAAATCTAGTTTAATATGTCTTATTATCAGGGGACAGTTATGATCAAAACTACCTCCTTAAATAATGGAAAGTTGGTTTAATTGGCAAGAAGAAATTCATGTGAGTAGGCAGAGGAGAGAAAGCAATAAGGAATAAGCCTCAGGTTTATTTTTAAATGAGGCAAGATACCATTATTCCTCAGAATTGCAAGAAGTAATTGCAGAGTGGGCATGGCTTTTGCTGGATCCTTCGCTTAGCAGAGGGTGTCATTGTACAAAGAGAACGTCTAATAGCCCCAATTAAAAAGTCCCCTGTCCTCTCCTGAAAACTAGAAATGGAATAAGGGAATCCTAATTAGAGCAGCTAAGGGGGCTGTGAGCACAGATGCTGTGGTTCGATCTCGTTCTTCTAATTGTGAAACCTTCTGAATTCAAGTTGTCAAACCGCATTAAAAAGAAAGAGAGAGAGAATGCAACGTGGGCAAAGGCCTCTTTTTCATCAGGGAGAAATAACGTCCTTGACTCTTTGAAAACCACAGAATTATGACTAATGTTACCACAGCTCCTTGCACACAGCCAGGGAGTGGGTGCCTTCGTACTCTGTGAGAAGTTAGATAAGGAGCTTCAAGTCTGGTGTGTAAACGGTTTTCAAAAATGGAAGGAAACCGAACAAACCCCGAGCGCTCACCATAGCTGCATCTGTAACCACATGGAGATTTGCACAGCATTTCACTGGGAACTGTGCTGAGACTTTCCTTAGTTATTTAAACTAGGAGGTACTCACACCCTTAGCGTGAGGAAAAATTGGGTTGGGTGCACCTAAAGAGCTCAATTAAAAAAAATTTAGACTTTCTACTCTCATAATTAGCAGTAAAATGATTAACCTATGGCTAATAATAAGCATTAGCTAAGTAGTCATTTGACACCAGCTAAATGTGAAGAATGTTGATGAAAATTTTGTGGGGTCAGTGACAATCTTGTTTGATGAATGACATAAATATCATAGGGCGGTTTCAAATGGCAAAATTAACTTTTATGGGGAGAAAATTGCATTTCCTCTGTTCTCCCCTCTTATCAGTACCCTGACGTTCATGTACCAGGTGTGTTTCAACCTGGTGCTGCTGGGCTTTTGGTTGCCTTAGGAATTCTGGTACTTTCTCTTTTTAAGTCATAATTTTGAGCATCACAGCCTCGTCTGAGAAAAGGTCAGCAGTTCCCGTCAACCAATATAATCGGGGGAATCGCAAATTTAAAGTACTATCTAACCACAAGACTAACCTCACAGGTTCTTTTTATGAGCCTGTGATTTTCATTCACCAGAGAAATCTGTCTCGGCCATCCTTTCCCTTTAATGGCTCTCACAAAAAATCCTCTGGCTTTATTACCAGGCACATAATATTAATGTTTAGAGCGGGCCAAGGGATGACAGCCTTTTTTAAAACCAAGAGGCCTTTTGAAGCTTAGCATCTTAAAGAGGGGTAGAAGCAGATGCTTTCTTGTTATATATATTCCTTTAACCTACATGCAATTTTCCCCTCCCATTCTAAGTTGCTCTTTCTGAGAGCAAAATGGGAAGGAAATAATGTCTTCCCCGAGTGCTGTTTTTAAGGCCTCTCTTTGTAATGATGGATTATAGGCAGCAGTGAGAATCTAAGGGAAAAAAAATGTGCCAGCGTGGTTCTCGGGAGAAGCAGTAACACGAGCGAAAAAAAAATGCAATTCAAAGAGAGCAGTGACTATAGTCACATTCAGCCGAGCAGCTTGCTGTCAGCTCTGGCTGTACATTCCAGAATGTCTCTCTAGTTGTTCATGTATTGCAAAGTAAGTACTGTGACACACATACACACAGAGCTATAGATAACTCACACCCTCAAAAAGATAAGAGAGAAATAAGGAGAGATTACCAACACCCTGGCACTGCACGGGGCTTGGCATGTACTGGGGCAGGTTAAACACCGATAGAGTAAATAAGCCTCATCGCTGTAGAAAGAGATATCATACAGAATCAAATTCCAAGCTTTTATGTGTCTCCGATATTTTCTTCCTTGCTTGGGGAAGTGTGATACCTTCTGTTGCCTGCCTTGGTATTAATCTATTTTACATTTTATTCACTCGACTATTCTCTTCACACATGTGATAACTCTGTCTTATTCATCTTTGGATCCCTGTCCCTAGCATAATATCTGGCATGTAGTTCATGCACAATAAAAGCTTATTAAATCGCACAAACCCTAAGGGGAAATGAGTATTGAGTAAAAAGAGAAGATGAACGAGAAATGAATCTTGGGGGTTGGGAAATGTGAAAACAAATGTAGAGACAAAGAGTGTTCAGAGGGAACATAATTCCATTTCATTGAAGAACATAAAATGCACTTTGTAGAATTGCTAAGGATATCAAAGAATAATAAAAAAAATCTTGAAGAAGAGATTTTGAGAACGATGCAAAAGTAACTTTGAAATGCATCCCTAGAAACGGTGCTTAATGAGTTGACCACATTGGGAGACCAAGGCCAGGGGCAGGAGCAGTGTACTAGGACTCGAATTACTGGATGCAGACAATAGAAACCAACTTGGCTGACTTGGCAGAAAGGAAATTTATTGGAAAACCAGTAGGTAACCCATGGAAGCAACAGGAACATTAGGCAAGCTGAGCTTATGCAGGACTCAAGAGAGGCCAAGCAGTCAAAAATACAGCCCCATCGGAATGGTCTGGTGAGAATGCGTCTGCTGGTGTCACCACCACTGGATGCTCCCTCTGGGCTGCTAGAGCTTCCCTTTGACCACCTGGCAACTTTGCATCACTGCCCAGGATTGCAAGCCCTAAGGAGGGGTAGCTGGTTGACTGAATGCAGGCCACAGATTGGTACTCTGGGTACCAGGAGGCAGGGAGAGGAGATACTTGCCCCTCTGGCTTCCTGCATACTTGAGAGTACCCCTGAGATGTCCACATGCTGGTCAGCCAGCAAATAAATACCTACAAGCACGACACCAGGTTCCTAGGATTCGAGCCTCCACTGCATGGGTCAGCCAAGGGAGTCCTGTCATCTCTCTACTTTGTCCATCAAAAATGGTGAGATCTTTAAAACTTGAAGTTCTTCACCTTCAAATATTCAACCAAAATCTGTTGAACACTGACTATGGGCCAGAATTTGTGCTAAGCATGGCCGATGCAGCGGCTGTACCACAGCGCAGTCCCCGCCTCCACGGAGCTGACACCACCCTTCAGGAGATTCAATTCCTAGTTCCTTAGGAGAAGGGAAGCTAATTAAGCTATACAAACTCATTCAGCACCTTCCACGTGCACAGTACTTCCACACACATCATTTGATTTCATTTCATAAGAACCTCACTTTTTTTCCTGGTGAGAAAACTGAAGCTAAGGGAGTTTAAAGTGACTGACCCACTGCCAGATCCCAGCAGGGTTAGGGTTCAAACTCAGTTCTGTCCAATGGCTGCACTTTCCAGTGCATCACTTAATGGCAAGATGAACTGGGGAGTTTACTCCTGCTGGTTCAAACCACAGATCAAAACTTTTCTCGCTCTTTTACATTTAGCGCTGGGAACTGAGATGAGACATTTTCTCTGTAAGGTATCAGAAGCTTGTGTGAGACAATGTGAGGCATCCTCAAAGTAACATTTCAGCATTGGCACTTAATGTGGGTGGGCTCTTAAAGCAAAGAAAACGGAAATTCATTGTGAAGGAGAATTGCTAAATGCCAAAAGGAAGTGGATGACCCAGTAATATATATTACCCCGAAATAAAACTAGTGGCAATGTAAAATTATAATTTGCAACGTGTTTAAGGCCAACATAATAAAGACTAAGCAGGTTTCAATTTTCTGCCCAAGAGAAGATAAATTACTGGTGCCAGATGTCTAGCAACCAAGCAAGATAACATGAAAATTTAATTTTTACTTGCTTAACTATAATATTTAAGACTCAAAATACAGATTGGGGTTCATAAAACAGTAAAGGTTATAGCCATCTGCTTGGTTACAGAATAGATCAAGATTCAGAGGGTGACTCTACATGCAGGAGGAAATTCATAAAGTGTGAAGAATCTATAGGCAAAATAGGATGATTTATTCTATTCATTCATTGAATGACTTTATGTGACAGCCATTTGTGCCAGGTCTGAAAAAACTGATGATAAAATATATGCAGATAAACATCTTCTCCATCTTCGCACAGACTCCCCCTGCCTGAACCATCTGGCCTCCCTTGCCACCTCCCTTGCAATCCTCCCCTTTTCCCACCCTGCCTTTATCTAGTTAAGTCCAACCCTGTCCTTCTGATTTTGGCTTAACTAACACTTCCTCAGGGAAGTTGTCTCAGAGCTGGTGGACCAGGTAAATTACACCCTCGTAACATCACACATCTCTCTTTGTGGCAATTATCACTGTTGCTTTTTTACATTTCTGTTATTATTTGATTGATGTCTCTCCTATGAGCCAGTTAGTTCCTTGAGATCCGGGACACTATCTGATAATACTTATCACTGCATCCCCAGCTCATGGCACAGAACATGTAAGAGTTCAGAATAGGTACCCAATAAATATTTGTTAAATAAATACAACTCTACACTGTCTATGTTGAAAGAATGACTGCCGCTGTCTTACAAAGACCTTTCAAATACTTCCCCCCCAAATTATAACTTTTGATAATGCCTACCCAAAATAACAAGAGGAGAATGGTTAAACACTTCATCAGTTTTATTCCTTGGAGTATTAAGGATACCTGCAGTGTGAATGAATTGGAAACTGAGTCAATGGCTCAGAGTATTGGCAGCTGTCTGTTCAAGGAGGGTTTTTTTCCCTCTTTAATTGCTATTTCTAGATAATTCTGCAGTCATTTATTTTTCCATCCTCATTTGATTTTCACACTGGCCAGATTTGGAATAGCTGAGTAGTTTTAGGATCACCGTTAAAAATAACAGATGGATCTTTGAACATAGTAGGGAGTTGGCTCTTGAATAATGGAAATCTATTTTAAGCCACCATAATTGGTTCTATTAACCCTAAAAGGCTACTAGCTATCTTGGGCTTGCACAAAAGTGCCTGTGTTTTTATGTGATGGAAAGGTCAGAATGATGCATAGCAATATTGAAATTCTGCATTCCTATGACAGTAAGAAGAAATAAGACTGAAAAGTTTTTTTGAAGCCAGATTAGAGAACTGAATAAGAATCACCAAACCATCTGAAAATGTCCACATCTGTCTTGACCGAAGCAATCTGTGACGATTAAATTGAATTCCTTCCTTTTTGGAGAGGCTCTTATGAGGAAACCACGTACTTTGTGGGTAACAGTTTAGACATTTATTGCCATTGTCTCCACAAAGAGTCATGGCTGAATCTCCCAAAGTACGAAGGAGAGAAGGAAGCGCCCAAGGTCATCGCTTCCGAGTTTAGCTATCCATAGCCCTTCCCTGCTGAGTTCACACACAGGTCCTACTAAATTCTGAGCAGGGCCCTCCAGTGGGCTTAAAAAGATGCCAGTAAAAATACTTTGTTTTGCACTTAGTAGTGCTTTCTCACAGGGCACTCTTATTTTCCTTATCTCCAAATTCCTGGGTGGCACCCCAGAGTTGACTTTTTGTTCTGCTTGAACCCACACCATGTTATTAAGAAACATGAGGCACAAAGAAGTTAAATAACATTCTTTCAGTCATTCAACATGTATTTATTGAGTACCTATTATGTGTCATGCTCCAAGGTGGGTTCTGGGGAGTAAAACCATGCATAAAAATACAATCTCTGTACATAAGGAGGCAGACAAATAAGGATAAATTAATGCAAAATTGGATAAATTCACTATTGGGAAAGTAGAGGTCACAGAGGGTCATAGATAGTATGGATACCTAAATCTCTTTTGTTTTTTGGCTTTCCAATTTAATAACCAAGTAAAATTTAGCTGAACAAGTATTTTTATAGATAACGAATATCAAACATTGATGGCGCAAATTCCCTTAGCAGCCAAGACAGCCTGACTAGGATGGGGAAGGTTTAGATGTGTCTTCAGTGTGGGAGATGTACCTTGTCTTTGACATGAAAATCATCAGGAACAAAGTGAAGAAAATACCTCGTAAGTTTCCATTACTAAGTGGGAATCAAGAATTACTTTGGAAAGATGAATTGAGGTTAGATACCAGATGACATAGATATAAAGCATTTTGAAAAGTGATAACATTTTTTAAAAAGGAGAGAAAGAAATATCAGAGGTCAACTTGGACATTTTCATGGATGGAATGATAGGGGCTTTATTCAAGAACCTAAGGCATGGAGTTTTATTTTTAATCAAAGTTTCTACTGTTGGAAATCCATTTTGTTCACTAGACTCAACCAGGTCAAAACTCAGACCGGGGTTCTTTTAAATTTTTTAGGCTCTGCTAAGGTTCTTGGAAAAAGTCAAAGAAATATTTGGTTTAGAGATTTGACAAATTCATGAAAAGACTTCTGTGAGGTTTTAAAATACTTCTGACTACTTCTGCTGACTTAACTAGTGTTGCTGAATTAATATAATTTGAAAGAAACCCTATTTCTCAGTGTAAAACTAGAAAAAAAATTCCACCTGTTTTAGCTATTCTAAAGAAGGTATAAAAATGACAAGATATCCTACCTTTTTGCTTTTTTATCAATTTTTCAGAAGTTTTCCTATTAGCATGTAACTTACATGACTTTGGATACTAGGAGAAATAGAAGATAATGTACCACTAGAGAGCTACTTCGGACTAGCTGTCATTTTGACAGATAATGGCTTTCTGAATTATGGTTATACCGTACTATAAAACATCAGCAAACCTTATGAATAAGCAAATGATGAGCAGTTTGGCTTTCCAACCAAAAGAGCTCTGTTAATTTTCTTTGATAATTATTTGGTTTTATGAATAGGCTCTTTTGAGATTTTAACCTTTAAAAAGAATTATCTCCAAATCTCGAATTCTGGAAGGTTAAAAGATGTTTTGTCAGGGAGGAAGTGTTGTGGGAAGGGATAGTTAGGGAGTTTGGGATTGACACGTACACACTGCTATATTTAAAATAGATAACCAACAAGGACCTACTGTATAGTACAGGGAATTCTGCTCAATATTTGGTAACAACCTAAATGGGAAAAGAATTTGAAAAAGAATAGATACATGTATATGTATAACAGAATCACTTTGCTGTACACCCCAAACTAACACAACATTGTTAATCAACTATACTCCAATATAAGATAAAAAGTTAAAAAAAAGATGCTTTGTCAAAGATGTCTAAACAATTATTCTCATGGTAAGTTCATTCTGAAGCTTTAATGTGCATCAGAATCAACCATCAAAGGCTCCTGGGCCTTTATGAAAGGAGATTGTAATTCAGTAGATCTGGGGCAGGGTCCTAGAACCTGCATTTTAAATTACTACCTCTGGGGATTTTCAAGCCAAGGCTCTGTTGGTCACTTTATTCGTTTTCTATTGTTGTGTAACAAATTACCACAACCTTAGGGGCTTAAAACAACACATGTTCATTATCTCACAGTTTCTGTGGGTGAGAAATTTGGGAACAACTTTGTTGGATCTCAGGGACTCACAAGCTTGAAATCAAGATGTGAGCTGGCCTGTGCTCTCATCTGGAGGCTCTCCTTCCAAGCTGGTTCAGGGTGTTGGCAGAATTCCTTTCTTTGAGGCTGTAGACTGAAGGCCCTGGCTTCTTAACTGGCTCTCAGTCAGAGGCCCCTCTCAGGTCCTAGAGGCCAGCTGCAGACCCCTGCTACATGACCCTTTCCATAGACAGTGCAGACATGGCGGCATGCTTCCTGAGCCCAGGGAGGGATGCTCTCTGACCCCAGGGAGGGCCCAGTCTCTCTATTAAAAGCTTTCACCTCCTTAAGTCAGACCCACCCAGGATAGTCTCTCTCAAAATCAACTGATTTGGGATGTTAATTACACCTGCAAAAGCTCTTCATCTTAGTGTAACCTAGTCACCGGAATGAGATGCTATTTACCGCCCTGCCCACGCTCAAGGGAAGGGAGTCACGAGGGCTGCCATGTACACCAGGGGTGGGAATCTGGGGGCTGTTTGAGATCCTGCTTGCTACAGCCACCCTTGAGAAGCACAGATTTCAGAGGACAAAAATCACAGACACCTGGGAACTTCCAGTGTGACACAGATAAGGCTGATAGATCTAGTCTCATAGGTGCGGTTGGTCCTTACCAACAATAAAATAAAAATGGAAAAACTGGTCTTGTTTTCCCACCTTTGCTCTAATCAGTCAGGAAGGCTTTGTCATTCACTCTTTACAGCTAAATGCTCCATAGGAAAAAATGTGGACTTTGGTGGTGATTTTAGCATTTCTATAGGAAGGAAAGGGCCCTCGGAGTCTGCTGGACATGGCCTCAAAAAGGCATCTAGGGCTTCCCTAGTGGCGCAGTGGTTGAGAATCTGCCTGCTAATGCAGGGGACACGGGTTCGAGCCCTGGCCTGGGAAGATCCCACATGCCGCGGAGCAGCTGGGCCCGTGAGCCATAACTACTGAGCCTGCGCGTCTGGAGCCTGTGCTCCGCAACGAGAGAGGCCCGCGCATCGCGATGAAGAGCGGCCCCCGCTTGCCACAACTGGAGAAAGCCCTCGCACAGAAACGAAGACCCAACACAGCCAAAATCAATCAATCAATCAATCAATCAATCAAACATACGCATCTGATTCAAGATCCTCATTAAAAAAAAAAAAAAGGCATCTATTCCCTAAAGACTAGTTGCTACCTTAATTTTTAAAATGTCTAGTTAAGACGGATACTTTTCTGAGAAAACTTACAAAACCTCACATCAGAAGAACAGAAAATCTAAACAAAACCATTATCATAGAAGAAATAGAAAATTTGTCAGTTATTTCTCAAAAAATAACAGGAAGAGCAGTACGCAGTGGAATTTTAACAATTTCTAAACAACAGATATTTCCAGTGGTATTTTAACTGTTATAGACCATAGAAAAAAAGGATGTTTCCTACGTCTATTTATGAAATAAACGTTTATATTCAAGCCCAAGGAAGATTGTGTCTAAAATGAAAGTATCGAGCAATCTTACTTATGTCTATCTATGCAAAAATCCTCAACAAATATTAGCAAAAGAATCCAGTAGCACAGTTTAAAAAAATATGTATACATACCTACATACACACACTCCTATGATCAAGTGGGGCTTATTCCACGAATACAAGAACAGTTCAGCATTAGGAGATCTATTAATATCATTCATCATATTAACAGATCTAAGGGAACGATTGTTGGATCATTTCTATAGATGATAAAAATGTATTTGATTATACGCACAAAAGAAGAAGACTTAGAAGACCTACTTTTCTCATTATTTATTCTACAAATTTACTTCTAATTTTAAAAAGACAAATATAGCTGTTATGCTATATTCAATTGATTTAAAACATTTCAGCATAGATAATATGATGTTACAGTTAAATATTAAACACACCACAAGGCTCTGAGCTATCAACCAGAGACTTTGCTAAGTAGAATGATGAATATTAGAAATGAGTTTTCATTAGTAGAATTAGTGGTAATCAAAGTCCGAATTGTATGTTCACTGTTGAAATTAGAGGCATTCAAGATTTGTTAGTTGGATAAAATATTGTAGAAAAATGCTCCATGGCTGCACTAATGGGGTATGAGAACCCAGCCAACACTGTAACCTCTACTTTAGGAATCGTCCAACTCCTTGCACAGGTCCCTGGCTGCATGATACCAACTGCAAGCCTAAGCAAGTCCTACCTCTGGAGTATGTTCTGTCCTCCCCAAGTGAGCTGTGAAGCCCAAGTGACAGGGAGCATGGACTCACATCCAGCCTATACAGCAGGTTTTCCAAGCTGTGTCCTTGCCCTCTCTCTACTGGCTAACAAATACCTAGTAAATGCCTGTATGTGAGGAAAAATTTCTCCTGGTGAGATTACCCATGCTCAAACTTTTTGGTAGTTGATTTTATCTACTGATAAGAACCTAAGGGTTGTGCATGGTTAGATTGGCTTAGGTCATTTCACAGCAATAGCTGTAGGGATTTTGTAAACCTTTAGTAAAACTAGTAAAATTAAAAACAATTTACCTAACGATCAAAACACCTAAGACTAAATTACAGAAAGCATAATTCATATAGTAAAATCTAAATTAAAAATCCAGAAACCACACACAAAAAGCAAAATATATAAAATTTAGACAAATTAAGGAAGATATAATGCTAAGTATAAACAATTGGGTATTTTGTATAAGTGTTATTTAATCTGTATTGTATACTTGAAATCTGCTATAAGGATAGATTTTAAATTAAATTTTCTCAACACACACACACAATGGTAACTATGTGGAGGTGATGGATAAGTTATTTAGCTTTATCGTGGTGATCTTTTCACAATGTATGCATATATCAAAATATCAAGTTGTATGTACACCTTATATAATTACTATGT
Source organism: Balaenoptera acutorostrata (assembly GCF_949987535.1). Classification (NCBI taxonomy): domain Eukaryota; kingdom Metazoa; phylum Chordata; class Mammalia; order Artiodactyla; family Balaenopteridae; genus Balaenoptera; species Balaenoptera acutorostrata. Next base: position 79,486,177 of record NC_080068.1, read on the forward strand.
TTATATGTCAAAGATATCAATACAGTTGTTAAAAATGAAAAAAAATGTATTTGACAAAATACAATACCCATTCTTCATAAAAACACCTAATAAAAATAAGATAAATAGGTACTTCCATAATATGATAAAATATATCTGTCTCAAACAAAAACTCAGACTCATGCTTAGTAGGGAAACACTAAAAGCATGCTTAGCTAAAGCCAGAAATGTTCAAGAATGTTCACTATTGCCACTTTATCTACAGTTATCCTAGAAGTACTAATCAACACAATTAGATAAGAGGCAGAACTACAAGGTTCACAAGTTGGAAAGGATAGGTAAAATGATCACTTATTTTGCAGATGATATGATATGTACCCAAAAAATCTAATTCCCTAAAAACATCTTTGAAAAGTTCAGTAAGGGGCAGGGTACAAAATTAATATAAAAAGTCAAACAACATTTATATATTTAAACAACAACCAGTTAGAAGATATACTGCATTTAAAACAGCTGCTGAAAATAAAGTAATTAGGAATAAACTTCATAAGAAATGTGCATGATCTTTCTGAAGAAAACTTCAGAAAAATGCTCCTGAGAGACATAAAAATGACTTGAAGAAAAGGAATGGTATATAATGTTCTTGAAAGGAAGATGAATATAAAAAGATGCCAATTTTCCCTAAATCAATAAATAAACAAGTTCATTTCCATATCCCAATGAAAAATAAACTGTCAATAGTAGACAGGAAAAAATGGACATAGAAGAATAAACAGGAGGAGTATCCATTCCATTATGGTACTGGTACAGACTAGATAAAAATATCCAATGAAACATTGGAAAGTTCAGGACTTTAGTAAATGATGAAAATGGCATATCAAATCAGTAGGAAAACAAAGAAATACTGAATGAATGATGTTGGAACAACTGAATAATCATCTAGGAAAAAAAATTTACTTAATCTAGAGCCCACACTAATACTGGAGTAAATTCCATACAGATCAGTGATTTTAATGAAAACATGAAACCACAAAAGTAATAGAAGAAACAATGGTAGAATTCATTTACAACTAATGCAGAACTAATCATGACACAAAACTCAGCTAAAACACTAATAAATTTGACCCTGTGCAAAAGAATGTACACAGCAAAAGCAATTGGGGGAAAGTTATTTGCAGTTCATCACAAATAAGCAACCTTTCCTAGTATATAAGGAGCTTCTAATAATTGATGAAGAAAAGACCATAACCTAGTAGGAAAATGGGTAAAGGACAAGAATGGACTGTTTACAGAAAAAGGAAATACAAATAGTTCTTAAACATATGAAAGGTTGTTTGGTCTCACTCAGACCAAATTCTTTAAAAAATGTTTTGTTGTTGTTTACTATGTGCCAATAATATTGGTCACTTGGGTATAGGAGACACAGCAGTGAACCAAACAAAATAAAGATTTCTGCTCTCATGGAGCTTCATTCAGGTGGGAAAGCAAGTTGAAGCTACACTGAGATGCCAATTTCATCTATCAGATTGGCAAAAATCCAGAAGTTTGATGTCACACTCTATGGCAAGGGGCAAAAGGTACTCTCATACTTTACTAAGGTAAACTGAGAGGCAAAATTGGTGCAACTTCCATGATAGGTAATTTGGCAATAACCATCAAAGTTACAAATGTATAAGCTCTTTGAGCCAGCAATTTTATTTCTAGGAACTTATCCTATAGATTTACTCACATAGGAGAGAAATGGCATCTATACAATGTTTATTGCTTGTGTATTTACAAGATCAAAAATGATTAGACACCATCTAAGCAAACACCATCTAGGCTGTTTAAAGACATGGTGTTACATCCATACTGTGGAATACCAGGACGTTGTTAAAAGGAAAGAGGAAGCACTTATGTGGAAAGATCCCTAAGATACATCATTCATGATATATATGTATGGTATTCTACTAATTGTGTAAAGAATGACAAAAACAACATTTTAATAACACATATATTAAAGTACAAATTTATCATCTATCTATCTACCTATCTATCTATCTACCTATCAACTATCTAGAAGGGAAAGAACTATGTGATATGATGGGAAGTGATTGCCTGGGAGATGGGGTAAAAAGAAATATTCACTGAATATCCCTTCATAGTTTAAAATTTTTTAATCAGGTGAATGTATTTCTTATACAGAAAATTAAATCCAAAAAAATAAGTTTTTCTTATCAAAAATTATTTTCTAATTAAAGGAATAACATTCTGAGAGAAGTTTGACAGGATTTCCCTTTTGGTAAACTACACCAGGGTTTAATAATCTTCTTGGAAAAAAAGAGTCATATTCTTGATTATACTTAAGTCTTCCTTTCTGATATCTCTTCTTAAGAAGCAACTACACAAATTTCTCTTTAAATTAGAGGTCACCTCATTTCCATCCATGTTCAGGGCTTTGTATAAAAAGTAGAGACATCTGTGAAGCAAAAAACCACGTATATTATGTAGAACTCAAGTTTCAATATAAAGACTAGAAAAGCAAGACCCAGGACACCAGTGGAATAAAAGAGATACCATTGAGCCGTGGACATCAAGTTTTACCTTCTATTTAAAGTCAGTTGAAGATAATATTAGAAGAATTTTATAAAGTCACAGAGTCATAGCAAAGGAAGACAGGTTAGAGTTCATCTAATTTGTAACTTTGCTTTTTGGTAAAATTGTCCCTGAAATCAAGGATGTTATTTATTAATATTATTCTTAGGGACATATTTCAACAATATGCAAAGAAGGAAATGTTTGTACTTTCCAAACTAAAATTCTTTTCTTGCTACTTGACATTGTACCTTAAATTTTTTCTTTACTTTCCTCCTCCTTAACTATACTGCAGATCTTATGCTCAGAAGGAGATGAGGGAGGAGGAATTGAAAGGATAGATACAGAGTTGAGAGAAAAGAGTTAAAAGTGTCAGAGTTGAGAGGGCAGACAGCAGAAGCAAGAAGAACTACAATCCTGCAGCCTGTGAAACAAAAACCACATTCACAGAAAGATAGTCAAGATGAAAAGGCAGAGGGCTATGTACCAGATGAAGGAACAAGATAAAACCCCAGAAAAACAACTAAATGACATGGAGATAGGCAACCTTCCAGAAAAAGAATTCAGAATAATGATAGTGAAGATGATCCAGGACCTCATAAAAAATGGAGGCAAAGATCGAGAAGATGAAAGAAATGTTTAACAAAGACCTAGAAGAGTTAAAGAACAAACAAATAGAGATGAACAATACAATAACTGAAATGAAAACTACACTAGAAGGAATCAACAGTAGAATAACTGAGGCAGAAGAACGGATAAGTGAACTGGAAGACAGAATGGTGGAATTCACTGCTGCAGAACAGAATAAAGAAAAAAGAATGAAAAGAAATGAAGACAGCCTAAGAGACCTCTGGGAAAACATTAAACATAACAACATTCACATTATAAGGGTCCCAGAAGGAGAAGAGAGAGAGAAAGGACCAGAGAAAATATTTCAAGAGATTATAGTTGAAAACTTTCCTAACGTGGGAAAGGAAATAGCCACCCAAGTCCAGGAAGTGCAGAGAGTCCCATGCAGGATAAACCCAAGGAGAAACACACCGAGACACATAGTAATCAAAGTGGCAAAAATTAAAGACAAAGAAAAATTATTGAAAGCAGCAAGGGAAAAACAACAAATAACATACAAGGGAACTCCCATAAGGTTAACAGCTGATTTCTGAGCAGAAACTCTACAAGCCAGAAGGGAGTGGCATGATATACTTAAAGTGACGAAAGGGAAGAACCTACAACCAAGATTACTCTACCTGGCAAGGATCTCATTCAGATTCGATGGAGAAATCAAAAGCTTTACAGACAAGGAAAAGCTAAGAGAATTCAGCACCACCAAACCAGCTCTACAACAAATGCTAAAGGAACTTCTCTAAGTGGGAAACACAAGAGAAGAAAAGGACCTACAAAAACAAACCCCAAACAATTAAGAAAATGGTCATAGGAACATACATATCGATAATTACCTTAAACGTGAATGGATTAAATGTTCCACCCAAAAGACACAAGCTTGCTGAATGGATACAAAAACAAGACCCATATATATGCTGTCTACAGGAGACCCACTCCAGACCTAGGGACACATACAGACTGAAAGTGAGGGGATGGAAAAAGATATTCCATGCAAATGCAAATCAAAAGAAAGCTGGAGTAGCAATACTCATATCACATAAAATAGACTTTAAAATAAAGAATGGTACAAGAGACAAGGAAGGACAGTACATAATGATCAAGGGATCAGTCCAAGAAGAAGATATAACAATTATAAATATATATGCACCCAACATAGGAGCACCTCAATACATAAGGCAACTGCTAACAGCTATAAAAGAGGAAATTGACAGTAACACAATAATAGTGGGGGACTTTAACACCTCACTTACACCAATGGACAGATCATCCAAAATGAAAATAAATAAGGAAACACAAGCTTTAAATGACACAATAGACCAGATAGATTTAATTGATATTTATAGGACATTCCATCCAAAAACAGCACATTACACTTTCTTCTCAAGTGCGCACAGAACATTCTCCAGGATAGATCACATCTTGGGTCACAAATCAAGCCTCAGTAAATTTAAGAAAATTGAAATCATATCAAGCATCTTTTCTGACCACAAGGCTATGAGATTAGAAATGAATTAGAGGGAAAAAAACGTAAAAAACACAAACACATGGAGAGTAAACACTATGTTACTAAATAACCAAGAGGTCACTGAAGAAGTCAAAGACAAAATCAAAAAATACCTAGAGACAAATGACAATGAAAACACAATGATCCAAAACCTACGGGATGCAGCAAAAGCAGTTCTAAGAGGGAAGTTTATAGCTATATAAGCCTACCTCAAGAAACAAGAAAAATCTCAAGGTTAAATTGTTCAGTAAACAATTTAACCTTACACCTAAAGGAACTAGAGAAAGAAGAGCAAACAAAACCCAAAGTTAGCAGAAGGAAAGAAATCATAAAGATCAGAGCAGAAATTAATGAAATAGAAACAAAGAAAACAATAGCAAAGATCAAGAAAACTAAAAGTTGGTTCTTTGAGAAGATAAACAAAATTGATAAACCATTAGCCAGACTCATCCAGAAAAAGAGGGAGAGGACTCAAATCAACAAAATTAGAAATGAAAAAAGGAGAAGTTACAACAGACACTGCAGAAATACAAAGCATCCTAAAAGAATACTACAAGCAACTCTATGCCAATAAAATGCACAACCTGGAAAAAATGGACAAATTCTTAGAAAGGTATAACCTTCCAAGACTGAACCAGGAAGAAATAGAAAATATGAACAGACCAATCACAAGTAATGAAATTGAAACTGTGATTAAAAATCTTCCAACAAACAGAAGTCCAGGACCAGATGGCTTCACAGGTGAATTCTATCAAACATTTAGAGAAGAGCTAACACCCATCCTTCTCAAACTCTTCCAAAAATTGCAGAGGAAGGAACACTCCCAAACTCATTCTATGAGGCCACCATCACCCTGATACCAAAACCAGACAAAGATACTTCAAAAAAAGAAAATTACAGACCAATATCACTGATGAATATAGATGCAAAAATCCTCAACAAAATACTAGCAAACAGAATCCAACAACACATTACAAGCATCATACACCATGATCAAGTGGGATTTATCCCAGGGATGCAAGGATTCTTCAATATACACAACTCAATCAATGTGATACACCATATTAACAAATTGAAGAATAAAAACCATATGATCATCTCAGTAGATGAAGAAAAAGCTTCTGAGAAAATTCAACACCCATTTATGATAAAAACTCTCCAGAAAGTGGGCATAGAGGGAACCTACCTCAACATAATAAAGGCCATATACAACAAACCCACAGCAAACATCATTCTCAATGGTGAAAAACTGAAAGCATTTCCTCTAAGATCAGGAACAAGACAAGGATGTCCACTCTCACTGCTATTATTCAACATAGTTTTGGAAGTCCTAGCCATGGCAATCAGAGAAGAAAAAGAAACAGAAGGAATACAAATTGGAAAAGAAGAAGTAAAACTGTCACTGTTTGCAGATGACATGATACTATACATAGAGAATCCTAAAGATGCTACCAGAAAACTACTAGAGCTCATCAATGAATTTGGTAAAGTTGCAGGATACAAAATTAATGCACAGAAACCTCTTGCATTCCTATACACTAATGACGAAAAATCAGAAAGAGAAATTAAGGAAACACTCCCATTTACCATTGCAACAAAAAGAATAAAATACCTAGGAATAAACCTACCTAGGGAGACAAAAGACCTGTATGCAGAAAACTATAAGACACTGATGAAAGAAATTAAAGGTAATGGGCTTCCCTGGTGGCGCAGTGGTTGAGAATCTGCCTGCCAATGCAGGGGACACGGGTTCGAGCCCTGATCCGGGAAGATCCCACATGCCGCGGAACAACTAAGCCCGTGCGCCACAACTACTGAGCCTGCGCGTCTGCAGCCTGTGCTCCGCAACAAGAGAGGCCGTGACAGTGAGAGGCCGGCGCACCGTGATGAAGAGTGGCCCCCGCTTGCCACAACTAGAGAAAGCCCTCGCACAGAAACGAAGACCCAACACAGCCATGTGTACACATCACGTAGCATGTATACACTGATGTGTATAATATTGATGACTAATGAGAAAAAAACCCAAAGTGTCAGAGGTGCAGGCAAAATAAATAAATAAATTAATTAATTAAAAAAAAAAGAAAAGAAAAGAAATTAAAGATGATACCAACAGATGGAGAGATATACCATGTTCTTGGATTGGAAGAATCAATACTGTGAAAATGACTATACTACCCAAAGCAATCTACAGATTCAGTGCAATCCCTATCAAATTACCAATGGCATTTTTTATGGAACTAAAACAACAAATCTTAAAATTTGTATGGAGACACAAACGACCCTGAAAAGCCAAAGCAATCTTGAGGGAAAAAAATGGAGCTGGAGGAATCAGACTCCCTGACTTCAGACTATACTACAAAGCTACAGTAATCAAGACAGTATGGTACTGGCACAAAAACAGAAACATAGATCAATGGAACAAGACAGAAAGCCCAGAGATAAACCCAGGCACATATGGTCAACTAATCTATGACAAAGGAGGCAAGGATATACAATGGAGAAAAGACAGTCTCTTCAATAAGTGGTGCTGGGAAAACTGGACAGCTACATGTAAAAGAATGAAATTAGAACACTCTCTAACACCATACACAAAAATAAACTCAAAATGGATTCGAGACCTAAATGTAAGACCGGACACTATAAAACTCTTGGAGGAAAACATAGGAAGAACATTCTTTGACATAAATCACAGCAAGATCTTTTTTGATCCACCTCCTAGAGTAATGGAAATAAAAACAAAAATAAACAAATGGGACCTAATGAAACTTCAAAGCTTTTGCACAGCAAAGGAAACCATAAACAAGACGAAAAGACAACCCTCAGAATGGGAGAAAATATTTGCAAACGAATCAATGGACAAAGGATTAATCTCCAAAATATATAAACAACCCATGCAGCTCAATATCAAAGAAACAAACAACCCAATCCAAAAATGGGCAGAAGACCTAAATAGACATTTCTCCAAAGAAGACCTACAGATGGCCAAGAAGCACATGAAAAGATGCTCAACATCACTAATTATTAGAGAAATGCAAATCAAAACTACAATGAGGTATCACCTCACACCAGTTAGAATGGGCACCATCAGAGAGTCTAGAAACAACAAATGCTGGAGAGGGTGTGGAGAAAAGGGAACCCTCTTGCACTGTTGGTGGGAATGTAAATTGATACAGCCACTATGGAGAACAGTATGGAGGTTCCTTAAAAAACTAAAAATAGAATTACCATATGATCCAGCAATCCCACTACTGGGCATATACCCAGAGAAAACCATAATTCAAAAAGACACATGCACCCCAGTGTTCATTGCAGCACTATTTACAATAGCCAGGTCACGGAGGCAACCTAAATGCCCATTAACAAATGAATCGATAAAGAAGAAGTGGTACATATATACAGTGGAATATTACTCAGCCAAAAAAAGGAACAAAATTGGGTCATTTGTTGAGACGTGGATGGATCTAGAGACTGTCATACAGAGTGAAGTAAGTCAGAAAGAGAAAAACAAATATCGTATATTAATGCATGCATGTGGAACCTAGAAAAATGGTACAGATGAACCAGTTTGCAGGGCAGAAGTTGAGACACAGATGTAGAGAACAAATGTATGTACACCAAGGGGGAAAGCCGCTGGGGGGTGGGGATGGTGGTGTGACGATTTGGGCGATTGGGATTGACATGTATACACTGATGTGTATAATATTGATGACTAATGAGAAAAGAAAAACAAAGTGTCAGAGGTGCAGGCAGGAAATTTAGTAAGTCGTGGAAACTGCCAGAGTCCTGTCTAGGTGGAAGGCATGGTTCTCTTACTACATTGGAATATACTGTGTCTACTTTAGCATTGCTCTTGACTAAATACAGACTAGAACAGCTCTCCTTCTTCAACAGCAGAGACCACGCAGAGGCTGCCTATGGCTCAGGTCAAGGACGCGCTTCCTCCAATACCAGAACTAGAAGTTACTTCCATGGCGCATCAGCAAGATCAATATACACGGTGAGTGATGCTTCAGCTTTATTGACGATTTGACTATTCATTATAAACGTGAATAGATCCAAGGAGGTATAGTTTGTCCCAAACTGCATTTCTATCCAGGTGTAGGAGATAGAAAGTGATGAACTTGCGAAATCAGTTCATATGAATTAGATGGCATGAAATAAAATCACTGTTTCCTCCAAGGTCTAGGAAGGACCAGTAAACTAATCTCTTAGTCTGTTGAACAACATGTGCCCTGAGATGTCTACTCATCTCTTGGTACTGTTTCCTGGGCTTGAGTCATAAGTCCAGCAGGCTAATCACTGTTTCACTTGGAACATGAGAAAAGAGATAATGTAAATTTGTAAAGCAGAACTACTCACTGACTTCCAACTACTGAAATAAAACTTCTCTAAATTTAATATTTGATAACCTAGATTAATGCACATTGATTTCCATGTATTTGTATACAAAACTGTGATCAGAAATGTCTTAGAAATCTTTTTCTTTCATTCAACAAATATTTATTAAATAGCTATTTTGTTAAAGGCACTACTGATAACCACTGTAGGGGGTATAAAAATTATAACAGGGACAAGAAGGGGAACTAGCATTTCTTAGTATTCTTTTATTGTGCTTGGTGGTGATAGACTAGATCATTTACTGTTTATAATATTTGGGTCCTGGCAGGAAACTGATGGTATACTCATATTGAATAATTTGGGGAGAGTTTCATAAAAGGCTTATTAATCCAGGATGTGGGAAAACCAAAAAAGGACAGTGTAGCATGCTAGGACTAGTAACTGGGGGCACTGCTACTGTCCCTAAGACTAAAGGGACAAGGAACTCAGAGAGACAGAGACAGAAGCACACACATACACACACAGAAGGAATATGTGGGGAGGGCTGCCTGATAGGAGCTGTGGCTTTTCGTCATGGACACAACAGCCTGTGGTTGCCCTGAGGAGAGAGAATGAATATCCCAACTTGGCTGTTCTCCTTTTTTCCCAACGTCTAGTACTCCCCACTGGCCAAACCCAACCAGAGCCAGAGGACACTGGTGCTAGATTGAGACAGTTCATATAGATTGGCCTCCCAGAGCACCAAGCAAAGTGGACAAAAGGGGAAGGCAGATCTGGAGAGACAACCAAAGGGTTCCAGCATAGGTGGCCCAATACATCAAACTGGAAACTAAGTGCCAAGGAACACTTTGTCTTCAGGACTAGAGAGAGGCAGGTCTTCGTGCTTGGGTCTTTAGTGAAATCAGGGTCTGCTGTTGGCTCAGAAATTCCTAGGGAGAATATAATGTCATCATACAATTGTTTTAATGAAATGTTACTGGCTATTATGCTTGATATTTCTCATTCTGGTCCTCATTCTGGGATGCTCAAGCTTGCACGTGAAGAGCTCTCCTCTGTCCTTTTACCAAATGCTTTTGGAGCACCTACTGTGTGCCAAGAATTCTGCTACTCATTGGCAAAATAACATGCAGTCTATCAGTGGAGGAATCAGATTAGGGAATCCCTAATTCCAACTGAGTGTCAAGTACCATGATGGAGGCACCCACAAGGGACTTGGGGAGCATTATGGGGAGACCCCTCATTCAGAGGACATGTTGCCTAGCACTTAATAGATGTCCAATAAATATTTAGTGGACATAAGTATTGAGTGAATGGATAAATCTCAACTTCTGTGTCTCTCTACTAGAATCATGGACTCCTGTAACCAAAAGAAACTTGCGTGAACACTTTCACTTTTATTTTATATAAGTGGAAAATAAGCCAAAAAAATATAGTGGCAGAGGCTGGAGGAGACCCTAGGTTTCCTGGGACCTAGGCTGAGAAGTTTATTACCACTAACCACACTGTCTACTTGGGGATATAAAGGAGTGTCCATGGCATAACAAAGGATTGGAAAGAGCCCTTAATCAGTGACTTTAGGGAGTTTTTCGTGTTCTTATAAGACATAGTTATAATAAACGGTTTAAAATTTTTTTCCACTAATAATTTTCAGGTCAACAACATTTTTGTGTGAATAATATTTGCCTTTTTTTAAATCTTCAGACTATCCTTATGAGTTCCTCTGGGCAATTTGGACTGAACCCTTCTGAAGAGTACTCATAATTCTATTCTGGGAATGAGTTAACTGGTAATTGTTGGTCTGGCTGTGGATGCACAATAGGAACCAGCAGGAGTGCTGACTGGTTGATGGAAACTAACTCAACAGCACTCATTTGACCTAGGAGATCAAAGGGACAAGAGTTTTTTTCAGGAAGGCATTATGAGTCATGGAAAACAAGCTAATGAAACCCATGGAAAAAGCAAGAGAACACTTACTCTCTTTGTTTATCCATCATTATACAGCTTACACTAGCCCCAAGATTTTGATTTTGAGGAACCAAAAACAGGGTTGAGGATGCAAATCCTTTCTCTCACTGGCCCACATTGCAGATCCTGATTTGATGTGTTTTCTTATATAGATGGATTGTTTCTATTTGGCAAATTGCTTAAGAGGACCTGGGTTGTTTGTTTATACATTTGTTTGCATCTGTAAATCTTGCCTCCTTTTGGCACTGGGATGTTTAAAAAAAATTCAAAATACCAAAATAAAATGAATTTAAGTGAAATACTTGAATGTTTAAATCTAATAACAACATGTTTCCTCTGTTTCTTTTGGCTTTCATCCTTTCATAGCTATCATTGATGTCAAGAATAATTATAGTTATTAATTACAGTAAAATCAAAATTCATGTGTCTGGCATACCTTGTCACATGTGTGCATCCTCTACAAGTGGTTGTGCTTTTGTGTACTTTATTGTACAGTACTGTAGAGAGTACAGTAGTACAGTATCATTATTTCAAGCCCAGGATGTCCAGAAGCAAGCGTAAAAGCAGTGGTATATAGCCGATTGTGTTAGCTGGGTACTTAGGCTAACTTTGTTGGACTTATGAACAAATTGGACTTATGAATGCGCTCTTGGAAGGGAACTTGTTCGTATGTAGGGGACTTACTGTATTAGAGAACTGGAAATCAAAAGTACAATGAGCTATCACCTCACACTGATCAGAATGGCCATCACTAAAAATTCTACAAATAATAAATGCTGGGGAGGGTGTAGAGAAAAGGGAACCCTCCTACACTGTTGGTGGGAAAGTATGTTGGTGCAGTCACTATGGAAAACATTATGGAGGGTCCTCAAAAAACTAAAAATAGAACTACCATATGACCCAGAGATCCCACTCCTGGGCATATATCCGGGCAAAACTATAGTTCAAAAAGATACATGCATGCCTGTGATAACCCAGAGGGGTGGGACGGGGGGTGGGAGGGAGGCTCAAGAGGAAGGGCATATGTGTATACATATAGCTAATTCACTTTGTTGTACAGCAGAAACCAACACAACATTGTAAGGCAACTATACTCCAATTAAAAAAAGAAAAAGAAAAAAAAAGATACATGTACCACTATGTTCATAGTAGCACTATTCACAATAGCCAAGACATGGAAACAAGATAAATGTCCATCAGCAGATGAATGAGTAAAGAAGACGTGCTGTATATATACAATGGAATACTACTCAGCCTTAAGAAAGAATGAAATAATGCCATTTGCAGCAACATGGATGGACCTAGAGATTATCATATTAAGCAAAGTAAGTCAGAGAGACAAATACCATATGATATCACTTATATGTGGAATCCAAAATATGACACAAATGAATCTATCTACGAAATAGAAACAGACTCACAGACATAGAGAATAGATTTGTGGTTGCCAAGGGGGAGTGGGAGAGGGATGGACTGAGAGTTTGGGGTTAGTAGATGCAAACTATTACGTATAGAATGGATAAACAACAAGGTCCTACTGGATAGCACAGGGAACTATATTCAATATCCTGAGATAAACCATAATAGAAAAGAATATCAAAAAGAATGTATATGTATTACTGAATCACTTTGCGGTACAGCAGAAATTAACACAACATTGTAAACCAACTATACTTCAATTTAAAAAAAGAAAAGAAAACACCTTCTGAGAGTTAAGGTGGAACTTAATCTCCTGACGTCATTATATGGTTAAAATTGCTTATCTGAGTAGATTTTCAGAGTTTAACTGCAGGGTCAGATTTAACATTAAGCAACCTAACAGGAATGAATGTTTCAGCACACAGAGGTTTTTTTGGTACTCCAGGTTTTTTTTTTTGTTAGATCACAAACTGAAATTCTAATTGTAAAATTTAGGGATTGAGGATTTGGCAAATGGAATTCTACTAGCCATACTTTTTCTTATTTGTATATCCCTGATTAATAGGTGAGTCAGGCTCAGGTCTGGGATACTTCAGCAGGAATTGAGGGATGTCACACTCTCTGAGGTATGGACCTTATACAGTTTCTGAGAAGTCAAATTATTGTTTCCTTGCATATCACCTATTATGATCTGACAAATGACTTGGAAATCAATGGGAACTTGGTTTACAAAAGGCATGAATTAAGCTTCAAGTTCTGTTACATTGTGGCAGCTTTTAGAAGCTAATTTCACTTATTTATTAAAATACTAGACTTTAACAGAAACTGTGAAGCACTGAGGGATGTAGTGTTATGGGCTGTCCGCCCACAGCAAGCTTACGATGTGGTGGAGGAGACAGGATATGAATGCCGCTAGTTATAATACTAGACGCAATGGTAAGATAAATGTCATTAGCAGGCTCTATGCTTCATGGTGAGAGTTCACAGGCCAAAAGAACCATTGCCAGTGGGGGTAATCTGGTGGGCTTCTTGGGAAAGCCACTTTTGAGCAGGGTCTGGAAGATGGCTTTTCCTGTTCTCTCAGTAGAAGTCAAATCTCCCAAGTATACATGTTCGCAGCCCTCATAGCCCTTTTCATATCGGTCATTTACAATTATTTTTGTGGTTGTTAATTAATGTCTGTCTCCTTCTCTAGACTGGTTCTGCTCACCGTCCTATCCCTGGCAGCTGGGAGAATGCTCAGCTCACAGTAGGCGCTTAATAAATATTTGTTGGATGGAGAACTATTTCTTGAGCCTCCCTATGCATCAGGCACATTCCGTGTATACTCATTTCCTCCTCACAACTGCTCTCAAGACAGGTGTCATTACCCCTGAGGAAGCTGAGGCCAAGGGAAGCTCACCAGTTTGCCTGCCATCTCTGGACTAATATTTGGCTCCAGTCAAGGTGTGTAAAGCCGGCGCTGCTCCCAGGACTCGCACTGCGGGCTGGAGACGGGACAAAGGGTGCAGGATGCTTGGAGGGGGTGCCTGAGAAAAGGGCTCCCTCCGAGAGCACCAGCGGCCTCTCTTCTGGGAGTGCAAGGAGGCTGGGTGAACCTGCCTTCGGAGGAGGCCTCTGATGGAACTACCTCGGCATTGCTGGTCCTGCATGTCTCCCTCAGCCCCGCAGTTCTGCTCGCCTCCCTGCCCACCTGGCTCCAATAAAAACGACACTGTGTTCCTGGGTGCCTGGTGTGATGCCTGGCTTCCAGTCTACACAACTGAGCCTGACTTTTAGCCCATTCCGGTTTTCAACTGGTTCCACGTCTGACACTGACCCACCTCGCGCCCCCTCCCTATGACTTACAGCCTTGTCGTCGTGTGTCTGTGGCTCTCACCGCGGGCTCCCCTTCCCAGCTGCGAGCCACACTCACCTCCTTGACCTCTGCGTCCCGCTCGGTAGCCGGGAGCCCAGCACTCCATGCAGAGGGGTTCAGGTGTGGACTGGGGGGAGGGAACCCGGAACCAGGCGGGGAGGCTGCCAGGGTTGCTCAGTCACTGAGCCGACACGGTGGAATTGGAGTGGTAGAAAGAGGGAGAGAGAGAGAGGGAGGATGTGAGGGGAGAATTGGAGGCACTTGGCAATGATGTGAGGCAGGTGTGGGAATGAGGGTGGGGCAGGAGAAGGGGGAGAGAAGAGGCACGGAGGGCACCCCTCGGGATCTCTATGTGGGGAAAACAGCATCACCTGAATTTATAGCTGCTAGCTTGGGTTTCTAGAAGAATTTTCATTTCCCAGAGGATTCCCTTCAAACTTTACTTTCATCCTGGTTGTAACTTCTACTTTCCCCCTGCCCCCTGCATCCTTAGTCATCCTGGATGGAGCAGTCATTCTTCAGACCACCTTGCTCCTTCTGCCTCCTTTCTGACTGTGACATCTGCCCTCTCCTTCCATCTGTAGAAATCCTCTCCACCCTTCAAAGGCAGAAAGGCTACCTTGCCCATGGAGCGGCCCCTGCTGACCGCAGCTGGAATAATGTCTCTTTTCTGTGCTTTCCCAGCATTTGGTCCTCTTGCAAAGTACTTCTCCATCCTGCCTCACGCCACAACCATTGTA
The DNA here is from genome assembly GCF_949987535.1 of Balaenoptera acutorostrata. Taxonomy (NCBI): domain Eukaryota; kingdom Metazoa; phylum Chordata; class Mammalia; order Artiodactyla; family Balaenopteridae; genus Balaenoptera; species Balaenoptera acutorostrata. The sequence goes on from NC_080068.1 coordinate 79,501,178, forward strand.
CTCGTGTCTGTTTCCCCTCCAGATTGTGAGGAGACTGGGAACCACAGCTTCTCCAGCTTCGGAGTCCCCAGGGACAGGTACTCAGTCCTCCCTACCCGCTCCTCCCTCGCAACGCTCATCAATGGAGTTTGACAGGTGTTGGCTGTAAATTCAGCACAGTGGTTACCTCTAAGGCAATGGGGAAGGGGATGGGGCTGGGCAGCTACATGCCAGGGACTTCTAACACAACTGTCATGTTCTGTTATAAACTTGGTGGTGGGTATATGGGAGGCATTGTGTCATGATTCTATGTAGCTTACATATATTTTAAAATATACTTTTGTACCTACACGAAATTTAATAAAACCAAATTTTACAAAGGATAAATATCGTATAAATTGCATCTTCCTTTCTCCCTCTGTCAGAAGATAGCTCTGTCTGTCTCTCTCCCAACTATATTTCTTTCCCTTCATGTAAAGCATGGTAGAATAAAGACTTGGAGTCAATTTTCTGACAGTTGATTCTCATGATCTGATTTTGTTTACTTCCTTCTCTGTCTATTTTTTATTTTATTTCTCTTTTCTGTCTGCATCTTTCTTAACCATCTCCAACTATTGGTGCTATTCTGATGGGTGGCAATCTTAGGATAATGAGTGGAAGGAAGTTCTTACATTTTTAAAATCCAAATAAGGATGTTATTGATTAACTGAGAGATATGACAACAAAAGATGCATTTAAAAATCCTCTATGAACTGGGAATCATGTACTTTAGTAAAGATAGGGTAGTCTAGAAGCTTCTATAATTTGAGGGACAAGATGAAGTGTGCATGCAAGGGCATGGAGCAAAACAGGACATTTTGGCAAAAAATAATACAAAATTCTTTGGATGGGTTATTTTTTTTTTTAATTAATTAATTTATTTATTTATTTATTTATTTTTGGCTGTGTTGGGTCTTCGTTTCTGTGCAAGGGCTTTCTCTAGTTGCGGCGAGTGGGGGCCACTCTTCATCGCGGTACGCGGGCCTCTCACTGTCACGGCCTCTCTTGTTGCGGAGCACAGGCTCCAGACGCGCAGGCTCAGTAGTTGTGGCTCACGGGCCCAGCTGCTCCGTGGCATGTGGGATCCTCCCAGACCAGGGCTCGAACCTGTGTCCCCTGCATTGGCAGGCAGATTCTCAACCACTGCGCCATCAGGGAAGCCCTGGATGAGTTATTTTTTCACCTGAGAGTTAAGGCTGTTTCCAGAGAGAAATATGGAGATAAATGTATTGCTTATTGAAAGAATATCATGTTGAGGGTTATAATTGAGGTACTTTCATCTGCAAGTAATAGGAGGCCCAAATCAAAATGACATAAATTATAAGATTTATTGTCTTACCTAATAGAAATTCTGAATGGGGTGCTTCCCAAGTTGGTGAATTCAAGAAGTCACATCATCGAGCACACAGGTTCTTTCCTCCTTTTCCTCTCTGCCATCTTCAACTTGTTGGCTTTTGCCTTCAGGCTTCCCCTCTCATGGTTTCAAGAAGAGATTGTATTAAATGGCGGTGCCACAGCACCAGCCATCAGCACATTCTTACACCACAGTATCCTTTTTAAGAGTAAAGAAACTTTATAAGAAGACCCCTCCTGGAAAGATTTCTCCTCATGTCAGAGCATCTAGGATTGGATCACAGACCCACCCTTAAACCCAACAATGACAGGACAGGGGGTTGGGACCATGATGACTAGTTTAGAAGAACTCAGATTTGCTTGGTTTTTAAAGAGGGGAGAGGAATTGACCATCAGAATGAAAACAGGGCTCTGTAAACATGGAAGAAGAGGAAATGACTATTGTGTGGCTCTGGGAATGTTCCTCCTCAATTCCAAGGACATGTGCAGAGAGAAACTGATTGAAGACAAAACGCAGGCTTGTTTATTTTCCCCCCAGAACAATCTCTTGGGGGCACGCTAAGGCTGTTTGCCAAGCATATGTCATTGCCCAGCATTTCATGATGGGTGTCAACAGCGCTGTCCTGGGGCCATTATCTCCCTCCAAAGACATGTCTATATTCATATGGACTGTGAAAATTACCCAACTATTTCCACATAGAAAAGTGGTATCAGTGTGTGATATTACAAAGGCAGGCACAACATTTGTAGTGAAGAGCTGCATGGTCGTCATTACCTTTCTTTCGTGGTCTTATACGACTTTCCTCTTAGGAATTATCTCTTGTCCATTGAATGATGTCTTGGCAAGACTGCAAATCATGGTTTCTTTCCAATCGGCCAAGGAGTGACATATGACCTGAGCTAGACCAATTTGACCCACTTTCTTAGGACTTTGATTTATAGCGACATGAGGGTGGAAGAAAAGATCTGAGCTTCTTCATTCCAGCTGCTGAGTCATTCCTGCTTTTAGACACCCCAATATCCCCCTACCCCCACCAAACTGCCTTGGTCCTGAGCCTGATTCTCCAGTCTTCCCTTTGATTCTGTGAGCTACCAGTAACATCCTTGCAAAAAGATTCTTTCCTGCTTCAGTTTCAGAGCTGGTTTCTGTTGCCTGCTATATACATCTAACATCTACTTTATTTCATAAAATCATAGGATGTCTGAGCTGTGAGAAATCTTATAGATCATTTGGTCAATGCCCTCATTTTACAGCTGAGGAAATTGAAGCTCCCAGAGGTTAAGGGTTTCACCCAAGGTTACATCAACAGAGCTTGTCAGTGACAGAACTGGGAATAAGCCAGGGTCTCCTTTGCCCAGGGTAGTGCAGTCAGTTTTTAATTTTAATTCCTTTTTAGTATAAACCACAGCCTGACTTTCTCCTCTCTTTCTCATGATTAATACAGAATAGTGACTTTAAAATCTTCGTTTCCCCCCGCAAACTGACAACTTGCTTTGTGTAGTTAAAAAACTTGTTTCACAGATAGTCCTTTCAGGTATATGGCATCTGGTAAAGACAGGCATCAGTTTATATCCTTATATGGAGCCTTAATTCTTTCCAGCTATCTATAAATGTTTATTTTTCTCTTGAAATTCATGTTTGGAAAGGAAGTGGTTTGCTCTAGGGAAACATATGGGCTAGGGTTCTGAAAGTGATTATCTACCATTTTTAACTCTAGCTTCTGGCTGTGTGCATTTGGGGAGAGCCTTCCTCAAGTCACACTAAAAGATACATATCTGCTCTATTTTTTCAGTTGCTTTAGGGCAGTCGTAGCTCATGCAACTACTGCCAAAATAGACCAATGTTAGGGTAGGAGTTGAGGAGGGGTTTAATGTAGTACTAATTATGTGCCTGTCTCTATTTTAAGCACAATTCCCCAAGGTAAGTACTTTTATCAGGATCCCAACTTATAGGTGAAGAAATTAAGGCAAAGAGAGGTCAAGTAGTTGCTCAAGGACACACAGGTTTAAGTGGCAGAGTTGAGATTTGAACCCAGGCGGTCCGGGTTCAAAGTCCATGTCCTTAACCCTCTTCCCTGTTACATCTTAATTATGGAATCTCTCTATGGAGATAAAGGTAGATCCATTTTCTTAGGAAGAGATTGTCCAATACCTTTTCATAAACACTTCTAGCAGGGGGTTCTGTAGCATGAATCTCTTGTGTCCCAACAATGCTTGGAGGGTATACTTAAAAAGCACCACTCAACTGCAAGTACTCCTACACAACAAATGCTTTTCTTGCCTCTACCCATGCAACAAAGCACATCTAAAGAACTTAATTATTTGGTAGTTGTGAGAAAAATTGCACAGAAGGAAGCTTTTTGCTCTGGATGCTCATAAAATAGGATCAAAGGTAAATCATTTAATAGATTTTTAAAAGAGTTAAATTCTTTGAACCCATCTCAAGATCCCCTTTGGTGAATGATATTAATTACAGTGCAAAAACAGCCAAATATTGCTTAGAAAAAGCTGTGAACTAAGTACCTGGAAAGTCCCTTTCTGCTTATGGTTTCAAAACATTTTTCCACTTGAAATTTGTTACAGAAAAACAGGAAATCATCTCTATTCTCCATCCTATTTTGGCAAACGGACAATGTTTTATTTTTAAACAATTCATCAAAACAAAGTTCCACTATGTCAAAACAGATCAAGAGTGCTTAATGGGGGGACCTTCAAGATGGCAGAAGAGTAAGACGTGGAGATCACCTTCCTCCCCACAAATACATCAGAAATACATCTACATGTGGAACAACTCCTACAGAACACCTACCAAACGCTGGGGTAGGGCAAATGAAAAAAGGAAAAACAGAGACAAAAGAATAGGGACAGGACCTGCACCTCTGGGAGGGAGCTGTGAAGGAGGAAAGGTTTCCACACACTAGGAAGCCCCTTCGCGGGCGGAGACTGCGGGTGGCGGAGGGGGGAAGCTTCGGAGCCACGGAGGAGAGCGCAGCCACAGGGGTGCGGAGAGCAAAGCAGAGAGATTCCTGCACAGAGGATCGGTGCCGACCAGCACTCACCAGCCCGAGAGGCTTGTCTGCTCCCCCGCCAGGGCGGGCGGGGCTGGGAGCTGCGGCTCGGGCTTCAGAGGTCAGATCCCAGGGAGAGGACTGGGGTTGGCAGCGTGAACACAGCCTGAGGTGTTAGTGCACTACAGCTAGCCGGGAGGGAGTCCAGGAAAAGGTCTGGAGCTGCCGAAGAGGCAAGAGACTTTTTCTTGCCTCTTTGTTTCCTGGTGTGCGAGGAGAGGGGATTCAGAGCGTCGCTTAAAGGAGCTCCAGAGACGGGCGCGAGCTGCAGCTATCAGCACAGGCCCCAGAGACGGGCATGAGACGCTAAGGCTGCTGCTGCCACCACCAAGAAGCCTGTGTGCGAGCACAGGTCACTCTCCACACCGCCCCTCCTGGGAGCCTGTGCAGCCCGCCACTGCCAGGGTCCCGTGATCCAGGGACAACTTCCCTGGGAGAACACACAGCGCACCTCAGGCTGCTGCAACGTCACGCCAGCCTCTGCCGCCGCAGGCTCGCCCCGCATCCATACCCCTCCCTCCCCCCGGCCTGAGTGAGCCAGAGCCCCCATCAGCCACTCCTTTAACCCCGTCCTGTGTGAGCGAAGAACAGATGCCCTCAGGCGACCTACACGCAGAGGCGGAGCCAATCCAAAGCTGAACCCCAGGAGCTGTGCGAACAAAGAAGAGAAAGGGAAATCTCTCCCAGCAGCCTCAGGAGCAGCATATTAAATCTCCACCATCAACTTGATGTACCCTGCATCTGTGGAATACCTGAACAGACAACAAATCATCCCAAAATTGAGGTGGTGGACTTTGGGAGCAATGATATATATATATTCTTCCTTTTTCTCTTTTTGTGAAGGTGTATGTGTATGCCTCTTTGTGGGATTTTGTCTGTATAGCTTTGCTTTTACCATTTGTGCTAGGTTTCTGTCTGTCCATTTTCTTTTTTTTTTTTTTTAGTATAGTTGTTAGCGCTTGTTATCATTGGTGGATTTGTTTTTTGGTTTGGTTGCTCTCTTCTTTCTTTCTTTTTTATTTTTAATAATTTTTTACATTTTATTTTAATAACTTTATTTAATTTAATTAATTTATTTATTTCTCCCTTTTCTTCTGAGCCGTGTGGCTGACAGGGTCTTGGTGCTCCAGCCAGGTGTCAGGCCTGAGCCTCTGAGGTGGGAGAGCCAAGTTCAGGACATTGGTCCACCAGAGACCTCCTGGCTCCACGTAATATTAAATGGCAAAAGCTCTCCCAGAGATCTCCATCTCAGTGTTAAGACCCAGCTCCATTCAACAGCCAGCAAGCTCCAGTGCTGGACACCCTATGCCAAACAACTAGCAAGACAGGAACACAACCCCATCCATTAGCAGAGAGGCTGCCTAAAATCATAAGTTCACAGACACCCCAAAACACACCACCAGACATGGTCCTGCCCACCAGAAAGACAAGATCCAGCCTCATCCACCAGAACACAGGCACTGGTCCCTTCCACCAGGAAGCCTACACAACCCACTGAACCAACCTCACCCACTGGGGGCAGACACCAAAAACAATGGGAACTATGAACCTGCAGTCTGCAAAAAGGAGACCTCAAACACAGTAAGTTAAGCAAAATTAGAAGACAGAGAAACACACAGCAGATGAAGGAGCGGGGGTAAAAATCCACCAGACCAAACAAATGAAGAGGAAATAGGCAGTATACCTGAAAAAGAATTCAGAGTAATGATAGTAAAGATGATCCAAAATCTTGGAAATAGAATAGAGAAAATACAAGAAACATTTAACAAGGACATAGAAGAACTAAAGAGCAAACAAACAATGATGAACAACACAATACATGAAATTAAAAATTCTCCAGAATGAATCCATAGCAGAATAATTGAGGTAGAAGAACGGATAAGTGACCTGGAAGATAAAATAGTGGAAATAACTACTGCAGAGCAGAATAAAGAAAAAAGAATGAAAAGAATTGAGGACAGTCTCAGAGACCTCTGGGACAACATTAAACGCACCAACATTCGAATTATAGGGGTCCCAGAAGAGGAACAGAAAAAGAAAGGGACTGAGAAAATATTTTAAGAGATTATGGTTGAAAACTTCCCAAATATGGGAAAGGAAATAGTTATTCAAGTCCAGGAACACAGAGAGTCCCATACAAGATAAATCTAAGGAGAAACATGCCAAGACACATATTAATCAAACTATCAAAAATTAAATACAAAGAAAAAATACTAAAAGCAGCAAGGGAAAAACAACAAATAACATACAAGGGAATCCCCATAAGGTTAACAGCTGATCTTTCAGCAGAAACTCTGCAAGCCAGAAAAGAGGGGCAGGACATATTTAAAGTGATGAAAGGGAAAAACCTACAACCAAGATTACTCTACCCAGCAAGGGTCTCATTCAGATTCAATGGAGAAATTAAAACTTTACAAGCAAAAGCAAAGAGAATTCAGCACCATCAAACCAGCTTTACAGCAAATGCTAAAGGAACTTCTCTAGGCGAGAAACACAAGAGAAGAAAAAGACCTACAATAACAAACCCAAAACAATCAAGAAAATGGTAATAGGAACATACATATCGATAATTGCCTTAAATGTAAATGGATTAAATGCTCCATCCAAAAGACATAGACTCACTGAATGGATACAAAAACAAGACCCGTATATATGCTGTCTACAAGAGACCCACTTCAGACCTAGGGACACATACAGACTGAAAGTGAGGGGATGGAAAAAGATATTCCATACAAATGGAAATCAGAAAAAGCTGGAGTAGTAATTCTCATATCAGACAAAATAGACTTTAAAATAAAGACTATTACAAGAGACAAAGAAGGACACTACATAATGATCAAGGGATCAATCCAAGAAGAAGATATAACAATTGTAAATATTTATGAACCCAACATAGGAGCATCTCAATACATAAGGCAAATGCTAACAGCCATAAAAGGGGAAATCGACAGTAACAAAATCATAGTAGGGGACTTTAACACCCCACTTTCACCGATGGACAGATCATCCAAAATGAAAATAAATAAGGAAACACAAGCTTTAAATGACACATTAAACAAGATCTACTTAATTGATATTTATAGGACATTCCATTCCAAAACAGCAGAATACACTTTCTTCTCAAGTGCTCATGGAACACTCTCCAGGATAGATCATATCTTGGGTCACAAATCAAGTGTTGGTAAATTTAAGAAAACTGAAATCATATCAAGTATCTTTTCCGACCACAATGCTATGACTAGATATCAATTACGGGAAAAAATCTGTAAAAAATACAAACACATGGAGGCTAAACAATACACTACTTAATAACCAAGAGATCACTGAGGAAATCAAAAAATACCTAGAAACAAATGACAATGAAAACACGACGACCCAAAACCTATGGGATGCAGCAAAAGCAGTTCTAAGAAGGAAGTTTCTAGCAATACAATCCTACCTCAAGAAACAAGAAACATCTCAAATAAACAACCTAACATTACACCTAAAGCAATTAGAGAAAGAAGAACAAAAAAACCCCAAAGTTAGCAGATGGAAAGAAATCATAAAGATCAGATCAGAAATAAATGAAAAAGAAATGAAGGAAATGATAGCAAAGGTCAATAAAACTAAAACCTGGTTCTTTGAGAAGATACACAAAATTGATAAACCACTAGCCAGACTCATCAAGAAAAAAAGGGAGAAGACTCAAATCAACAGACTTAGAAATGAAAAAGGAGAAGTAACAACTGACACTGCAGAAATACATAGGATCATGAGAGATTACTACAAGCAACTATACACCAATAAAATGGACAACCTGGAAGAAATGGACAAATTCTTAGAAAAGCACAACCTTCCAAGACAGAACCAGGAAGAAATAGAAAATATAAACAGACCAATCACAAGCACTGAATTTGAGACTGTGATTAAAAATTTTCCAACAAACAAAAGCCCAGACCAGATGGCTTCACAGGCAAATTCTATCAAACATTTAGAGAAGAGCTAACACCTATCCTTCTCAAACCTTCTGCTATCAGAAAATAGCAGAGGGAGGAATACTCCCAAACTCATTCTACGAGGCCACCATCACCCTGATACCAAAACCAGACAAGGATGTCACAAAGAAAGAAAACTACAGGCCAATATCACTGATGAACATAGATGCAAAAATCCTCAACAAAATACTAGCAAACAGAATCCAATGACACATTAAAAGGATCATACACCATGATCAAGTGGGGTTTATCCCAGGAATGCAAGGATTCTTCAATATACGCAAATCAATCAATGTGATACACCATATTAACAAACTGAAGGAGAAAAACCATATGATCACCTCAATAGATGCAGAAAAAGCTTTCGACAAAATTCAACACCATTTATGATAAAAACCCTCCAGAAAGTAGGTATAGAGGGAACTTACCTCAACATAATAAAGGCCATATATGACAAATCGACAGCCAACATCATTCTCAATGGTGAAAAAATGAAACCATTTCCACTAAGATCAGGAACAAGACAAGGTTGCCCACTCTCACTGCTATTATTCAACATAGGTTTGGAAGTTTTAGCCACAGCAATCAGAGAACAAAAATAAAAGGAATCCAAATCGGAAAAGAAGAAGTAAAGGTGTCATTGTTTGCAGATGACATGATACTATACATACAGAATCCTAAAGACGCTACCAGAAAACTACTAGAGCTAATCAATGAATTTGGTAAAGTAGCAGGATACAAAATTAATGCACAGAAGTCTCTTGCATTCCTATGCAATAATGATGAAAAATATGAAAGAGAAATTAAGGAAACACTCCCATTTACCATCGCAACAAAAAGAATAACATGAACCTGGAATAGGAATAAACCAACCTAAGGAGACAAGAGACCTGTATGCAGAAAACTATAAGACACTGATGAAAGAAATTAAAAACAATACAAACAGATGGAGAGATATACCATGTTCTTGGAGTGGAAGAATCAACATTGTGAAAATGACTATACTACCCAAAGCAATCTACAGATTCAATGCAATCCCTATCAAACTACCAATGGCATTTTTCACAGAACTAGAACAAAAAATTTCACAATTTGTATAGAAACACAAAAGACCCCGAATAGCCAAAGCAATCTTGAGAAAGAAGAACAGAGCTGGAGGAATCAGGCTCCTGGACTTCAGACTATACCACCAAGCTACAGTAATCAAGACAGTGTGGTACTGGCACAAAAACAGAAATATAGATCAATGGAACAGGATAGAAAGCCCAGAGATAAACCCACGCACATATGGTCACCTTATTTTTGATAAAGGAAGCAAGAATATACAATGGAGAAAAGACAGCCTCTTCAATAAGTGGTGCTGGGAAAACTGGACAGCTACATGTAAAAGAATGAAATTAGAACATTCCCCAACACCATGCACAAAAATAAACTCAAAATGGATTAAAGTCCTAAATATAAGGCCAGACACTATAAAACTCTTAGAGGAAAACATAGGCAGACCACTCTATGATATAAATCACGGCAAGATCCTTTTTGACCCACCTCCTAGAGCAATGGAAATAAAAGCAAAAATAAACAAATGGGACCTAATGAAACTTAAAAGCTTTTGCACAGCAAAGGAAACCGTAAACAAGATGAAAAGACAACCCTCAGAATGGGAGAAAATATTTGCAAATGAAGCAACTGACAAAGGATTAATCTCCACAATTTACAAGCAGCTCATGCAGCTCAATATCAAAAAAAAAAAACCAATCCAAAAATGGGCAGAAAACCTAAATAGACATTTCCCCAAAGAAGATATACAGATTGCCAAGAAACACACAAAAGAATGCTCAACATCACTAATCATTAGAGAAATGCAAATCAAAACTACAATGAGGTATCACCTCACACCAGTCAGAATGGCCATCATCAAAAAATCTACAAACAGTAAATGCTGGAGAGGGTGTGGAGAAAAGGGAAACTTCTTGCACTCTTGGTGGGAATGTAAGTTGATACAGCCACTATGGAGAACAGTATGGAGTTTCCTTACAAAACTAAAAATAGAACTACCATAGACCCAGCAATCCCACTACTGGGCATATACCCAGAGAAAACCATAATTCAAAAAGTGTCATGTACCACAATGTTCATTGCAGCTCTATTTACAATAGCCAGGACATGGAAGCAACCTAAGTGTCCATCGACAGATGAGTGGATAAAGAAGATGTGGCACATATATACAATGGAATATTACTCAGCCATAAAAAGAAACGAAATTGAGTTATTTGTAGTGAGGTGGATGGACCTAGAGTCTGTCCTACAGAGTGAAGTAAGTCAGAAAGAGAAAAACAAATACCGTATGCTAACACATATATATGGAATCTAAAAAACAAAAAAGAAAAAGTTCTGAAGTACCTAGGGGCAGGACAGGAATAAAGATGTAGATGTAGAGAATGGACTTGAGGACACGGGGAGGGGGAAGGGTAAGCTGGGATGAAGTGAGAGAGTGGCATGGACTTATATCTACTATGAAATGTAAAGTAGATAGCTACTGGGAAGCAGCCACATAGCACAGGGAGATCAGCTCAGTGCTTTGTGACCACCTAGAGGGGTGGGATAGGGAGGGTGGGAGGGAGACGCAAGAGGGAGGAGATATGTGGATATTTGTATATGTATAGCTGATTCACTTTGTTATAAAGCAGAAACTGACACAACATTTTAAGGCAATTATACTCCAATAAAGATGTTAAAAAAAAAAGAGTGCTTAATGATTACATCATAGTGAGATTTCTTTTTCTTACATTATTATTTATTCAGAGTGAAAAATTCAATAGAAAAAAAGGTACTTTAAAAATTGTCTATTTTATTCCAGCTATCTAAATAACAGACTAGTACTAGACGAAAAGTTTATTATTCAGTAGTAGTTGTTGCTTTTTTAGCAGAATAATTAGATCAATGTGAGCAAAAAGGATCTCTTTCAATGGCATGTTTTACTGACAGAAATGTCATCAGAGACAGAATTCACACAGGCTGTATTCCTGAGAAACTGCTGGTTTGCATGGGATGGGTAGGGGTGGAGGAGCAGTAGGGAGGAGAGAGGAAGAGGAGGTAGGAGGCTTCCTGCCTCCCTTGGGAACTGGTTTTATGAGCCCTGGGCATGTAGGCCTCCCCTGCCTGGCGACCCAGGTTGGCCTATCTGTGCCCCCAACAAGCTAGTGTCTGAGCGCCAGTAACAAATACTGGTATCTGATATAGAAATTACCCAATAAGTGTTTGTGGACTTAATGAATGGAGTGCTATGGGAGCCCAGACAAGGGGAACCTAAATGAAGGAGGAAGAAGTGAAGGAAAACTTCCTGCAGGAGGGGACACAATCTGAGACTGAAAGGAGAAGTTGGCCAGGGTGTAAAGAACACATATGAAGACACTTGGGCAGTTGTGTACAGAAAAGTGGGGGTCTAAATTAAGATCTATGTGTCTAACACACACACACACACACGTGTGAGCTCCTGTCATGCAGGAGACAGAAGCATGCTCTCTTGGAAATAGTAATAACCATGCTATTCTCTTTCAAGGACATTGCAGTAATTAATGTGGGCGAGGGATGGGCTTTGTTAAAGTTGATAATGTCAGGGTTCTGCAGGGGAAAACTAACAATACTGTGATCTATTGTGATATTCTTCACACTCTATAATTTGAGCGTGTAACTGCTTAACCAATTAAAGATTAAGCAGGCAGGTCTTAAATGCTACTGCACAACTGAAAGAATGATTTATTACTCACAAGGTTATTGGAAGAGAGGGAAGCCAGATTGCATTCAGAGGAACACCACTGGAGGTGGCTGTTATTTGGGGCTCCAGATCTAGGGTTCCCTGTTCAACCTGGAGAGAAGCTGCACCTTCAGTCCCCCTTTTGGAGAGTTTCAATGCACAACAATAAACTGAAAGGTTTGGGAATTCACTATAGTTTTTTTAAAAAAAGGTTTATTAATGGTTAACACTTTTCTCAGGCAAATTCTTTTTTTTCCTTCCCAATTATCCCTGAGTACCAGTTTTTGAATCATTGCAGTAAGAGAAGATTGAGACACTGGAGGAAATTTCATCCCTCTTTTGGGGTTATATTATAGCCAGATTTTTAAAAATCCAGTCTAAGATAAATTCCATTAAAGCACAATTTGTGCTAATGATGTTATGCTGATTTTAGGAATGCCTTGGTCTATGATGTTAGCGATAATGTTGAATTCCTCAATTCATACGGGTCCCTGATGGGCTCCAATCAATGCATGGTAGCAGCTGCATAAGTTAAATTGCCACTACATAGAGCTGAGAGGGAGCATGGTGCAAGGCGCAACCCACAAGGATCTCTGTGGGCTTTACCCTTGAGTTGATGAGGAATTGATGAAGGTGCCAGAAAAGATAGGCAGGGACCAGACTACGAAGGGCTTTGTTTGGGTATTTTCCCGAATGCTGGGGTTCAGCCAACGAAGGTTTGCCCTCTTACAGAGTCTATGCTGACACTACCATCGTGGGTGATTAGAGGGGGACTAAGACCTGCGCTGACACCAGCTTGGTATCACAGGAGAGGAAAAATGATTTTCCCCCTACCCTTCTGAGTTCTTAACTGAGACCCCTGTAATAAAAGGCAGATTGACAAGAGGAAAACAATCAGAAATTTACTAACATGTAACCTCATGTATACACGGGTGATACCCAGGGAAGAATGAGTAACTCAAAGAGGTGGCTTAGAATTCAGACTCAAATGCCATCTAAATAGGGAAAGGGGCAGGAGATGTCAGCCTCTTAGGGGAGAGTAAATGAGTTTTTGGAAACATGAATGGGTCCTTAGAAGAACAGGTGGGAGGTGTGATAGTTTGTGACAAAGTCTGTCTGGGGGTGGTGTCATCTCATAGTCTCCTCTCCTGTATTGAGTCAATCTTCCCTGGTTGATGAAACTCCTAGTGTGGGAATCTATGACAACTGATTTCCTTTTGGAGGATCTATCTTCGGGTAGATAAGGGGAGTTCAAATGAAGACTCTCCCTGTATTTGCTGTTTTTCAAGTGCCTACAACTCAAAGTAATCAACATACCAAAGCAGCATATTTGGGGATGGCATGTCCTGAACTCCTACAGTTATATACTGAAGTGGCATATGCTGCTACCCTTCAGTATCTATTACACCAGTTCACAGGAATGATGAGAAGAAAGGGAAACAAGACTGAGGCAATGGGATTGAGGAAGATATACAAAGAAGTAACTGATAGCATTTGGAAACTGATTGGGTGTTGAGGGTGAAGAAAAGCAAGAGCCTAGGGTGACAGCTAGGCTTCTGGTAGAAGTAACACTGTGCATCTAAGACAAGCAACTAAGACAGAGAATGTAGAAGGAGGGGGAAAGGTGATGAATTCAATTCAGACATATTCAGATTAAATTTACTAGGACACCCAAATATTGATGTACAGGTGTCTGGTAGGAAGTTGACTCCATGGCTAGAATCCAGGAGTGATATCAGGGCTCCAGGTAGAAATTTGGGTGTCATTAACATATAGGTGGGTAGCTGTGGAAACCATGGATATACCTAGTGGATTTTTTTGCCCAAACAGATTTATATAATTTTGGATAAGAGAACTGCAAAGTCAGTTTCAGTTTGAATTTCAAATTGAACCCTATTTTAATTACTAGAGGGTACAACAGTTGCAATAAATGTTATGTACTGACTGGATGAATATATGGATGAATGGATAATTGAATGAATGAAGGATAGAGCTTCATGAAAATCAACAGATGTTTTCCTCTTTTACTTTATCTCATGATTTGTTTCAGTTTTAGCTCTGGAAAGAAGAAAAATATGATTATCTCAAAGAAGCAAGCAGGCCACAATGGATGGGTTGTTTGGATGCAATACATGGAAACCTGTATTCCTGCTCTTAAAAGTCAATGAGCCTTTCATTTTTATGCCAACTAATTTCAGACCATTGATGTATATTATTCCCATTAGGTATTGATGCCCTAGCAGTGACTGATCGACTGCTGCCTTTGCAGCAAATCCAGATGGAGATGACCAGTCAAGTGACAGACTTGTTACTGTTCAGTAAGCAAACATGTTATTCTGCACATGACTTTCTTTGAGTAAATGTGAGTCTTCACTCTATATTCCTTGCCAGAGATCAACTGGTTTTAAAAGAAAGAGATGTGCGATAACAGGCATTGGATTGTGATAACCATATCTTATATAAATGGCCATACTATGGTCCCAGGGGGCTGAAGAATAGTCCAAGACTCCTAATAATCAATCACACTGCTGTCAAGGCAATAGACAGGGCAGGTTGGAAACAAGTCTTCCATTACCACTGGTGGATGACTTTCACCTTTCCATGGAAAGGTAGTTCTGACTCTTCATGAATCATCGAGGAAATACTTAAAATGCATGGTCATGGCCCCAAATGGTCAAAATGTTTTCACACCTCACTACAGGCACCAAATGGTTTGGGCAATGCCAAGAAAATCCATTTTATAGGTCAGGAAGGTCATTAGGACTCAAATTCATTATCTGCTGAGACTTTTCTTTGTTTTCCATTCATTACTCTCCTTTGAGCGAAATGGAGCTATAGGAACAGAGCACAGACCTCAGTTCACTCATCCCTGACACATTATTCATGTCTACAATTTCGCCATAAATTTGGAGAGGGAGAGACAGAAATTGCAAATGCAGGGATTTAAATCCCCTTGTGCTACATTTGTCAAGATGAGCAGATTGTAAACTGCCTCTTGCAAATATGATATGCATTTGGGCATCAAACTAATAATTGTGAACCACAGACTCATTCATTTGTGTGGTGTTTCCCTCCAGATGTTTCTGAAATTGCTTTTGTAGTCATTACATAGACGTAGAATTGTTCAGGTTTAGTAGGAAGATTAGAGAGACTATCCAGCTAAAGAAGTTGGCCTTTTCCAATGAGATAGAAATGACAAATTTTTCTGTTTACATCATCACAGTCTTTACAAACTATGCATTTGGAATACTTGGTTTTGGGCTTTTTTGAGGAAAGGAAGGAGAGATTTGTATAGTCCTCAAAATTGTCTTAGAACTTTATAGGAACATTGATGACAAAGAAATCCAAATCATTTAGATGCTCTCACTCACACTTCTGGCCCTTCTGTTGAAAAATAATCCATGCATTTTACACTTTAAGTCTCTGGCAAGGCCCTATCCTCTTGTCTCCCTCATCAGAAGCTATGTTCTTTTGCTTCTTGTTTTGATTTTAAAATTTTCATTATATAAGTCATCCATTAATATATTTTCATTATAAAAATATTTAAATATTACAAACAACACTGGAGTTTCCTTTGATTACTATGTCAAATTCTGATGTTCTCCCCACCCTATTGCAACCTTTTCCACCCCTGATCACAAGCATCATTAATAGTTTTGCGTGTATCTTTCCAGATCTTCTTCTAGGAATGTGTGTGTGTGTGTGTGTGTGTGTGTGTGTGTGTGTGTATTATATTTTTGTGTGTGCATATGTTATTTGAGATAAAATATACTAGAAGTACCATACTGTAGCTTTCTTTTTTCACTCAGTGATACATTTTAGAGCTCCATTAGTACAGAGATCTCTTCCACCTTGCTATGGACTGAATGTCTGTATCCTCCCCAAATTCACGTGTTGAAGCCTAATCCCCAATGTGATGGTATTTGGAGGCAGGGCCTTGAGGAAGTAATTAGGTCATAAGTGTGGAGCCCTCATGAATGAGATTAGTGCGCTTATAAGAAGAGACATAAGAGAGCTTGCTTCCTCTCTCTCTTCGCTCTCTGCCGTGTAAGAATGCAACGAGAAGACAGCCATCTGCAAACCAAGAAGTGGGCTCTCACCAAACACTGGATCTGCCAGCACCTAGATCTTAGACTTCCCAGCCTCCAGAACTGGAGAAACAAATGTTTATTGTTTAAGCCACCTAGTCTATGGTATATTTATTACAGCAGCTCAAACAGATCAGGACACATTCTTTCTATTCTTTTTAACTGTTGCATAATATTTCACAGTATTGGTATACCATAGTTACTTATTAAGGTGGTTCTAATTTCTCACTATAGTCTACCCCGGCCTGATGAAGAGTCTCGAAAAATCCCTTACAGAGTGAATTCTTCTAAGTAAAAAATGTAAATTCCATTCACTTTAATGGAAAAAATGTTTATGTACTTCTAAGCCCCCAAATCATGCCCATTTACGTTACAACACCAAATACCATTAAAATGGACACAAGGACTTCTATAGTTAACATTAACTCGATCAGATATTCTCCATCATTAATTACCCATAATATGGCTGTTTCCATTCTCTTATTCACTGTTTACAGATTGCACCCTTAAGACTTTGATGTATTTGTTCATTCAACAAATCATTACTGAGCCCCTACTATGAGCCAAACACTGGTTTGCATGCAGGGAATATGTTAACAGACAAAAAAATTCCTGTCTTATAGAAATTACATCCCAATGCAAGAGATAAATAATAGACAAGTAAGATGTAAAGGATGGTAGATAGTGATATATCCTAAGGAGAAAAAAACAAAGCAGGGAAAGGGAATATTGGGAGGGTTGCAATTTGACCTGGAGATACCTCACCAAGAAGGTATGCTTTTGAATAAAGACCTATTAAGAAGTGAGGGAGGGATGTGTGAAGCTGTCTGGAAGAAAATTATCCTATGTGTCCCTGACTAAGATGTCCTCTAGGACCAAATAATTCTTTCTGACAGAAATGACCAGTCTTTTTGCCCTGCAGTGCATCACTGGTTTCTCATCCTTTATCACATTTCCTAGCTGCGGATTTTTTCCCAAAGATAGTAGACAAGAGCTTTCTTGCAGAAGTGTTAAGAGGCAATCACAGTTTTCAGCGAGAAATGGACCACTCAGCATGAGATTTATAACATGAGGGAGAATGGGACACACAGGCTACCCACTTTCTCTGTGGTTATGGAATGTGGTTAGCCTTCTGACAGGGAGATTTGTGGAGCAATTTGTCTCTGCTTGAGGCCACAGGATAGAGAGAGGAGAGCCCGGATATCAGCTGGAAGAAAAGAACTCAACCCAAGGGAAAATGAGCAACTTTTCCTTTTTATGACCAGGTATCTGCTTGTCTGTGGGCTCTGACTAGCACTTTATACACTGCCTGGATATAAATCCTATCTCTTCCGATTATCAGTCGGATAACCTCAGGCAGATTATTTAATCTCTCTGTGCTTCGCTTTTCATCTGTAAAATGAGTATGATAATAGTCGCTATCTCATAAGGGTGACATTGGGAATTAAATTGAGATCATGGAGATAAAGCATCTGGGACATAGTAAGTACTTAGTGAATAAGTACATCATCACCATCACCGTCATCATCTCTATCACCACCACCAAAATCATCATCATTATCATCATCATAACCACCACCACCACCATCATCATCATCCCTATCACCACCACCACCATAATTTCTTGGGCTAAACAGGGAACAGCACCAAGTTCAGGGACAAGCAGGCATTACTGAGTACATCCTTAAGACACTTATCTGTATCTCACAGCACCTGGTACTGAAGATTCAGCAGAGAGGCTGCCTGAAGTCAGTAATCTTCAAGGCAAGGGAAGCATAAAACAACCCCAAGCTTCAGGCAAATAGTAGAGGGTTAAGGATTTTCAGGAAGGGTGGTGATATGAAAATGGGCTTCCTTGGCACCAGTGAAGGGGGAGGGGGAGTGGGAGGGGGAGGAAGAAATGGAGTCATTTTAGGACAATCAAAGGCACCTGTGAGACAGGCTGCTGTGTTGAAGTTGACCAGGGAGCTGCTTGATGTAAATGTCTGTGAAGCAGTGAAGAGGCCTGCGGTGAGAACCATCCAGGGGCTCAATAACCTCGCATGGCTTCATTCTGTGTCTCTTTGGCCCCAGTGTGTTCTCAGTCGTGTGGAAACAACCAAAGCTGACGACCAAATCTTTCAGCTACAAATCCACCTCACAGCATAAAGAGAACTAAACACATAAGTGTTCAGATGTCTCTAAAAATAACATGTTACTTTTCTCTTTTGTTGGGAAGTTCTACATAATAGTTTACAATGCTAGCTGGTCAGGACGAACTGACATGGATTTGAATCCTGGCTCTGTTTTACTAGTTGTGTAAGATTGGATGAGTTACATAATTCCTTGGGTCTAAATGTTCTCATTTAGGCAGTGGAAATTGTAATAATATCTACCCAATAGGGTACTTATGGAGATTAAATGGGATAATGCATATAAAACACTCAGCACAGTGCCCAGCAAACAGTAAATACATATAATGATCATTATAGAAATTTTTTGGCTGGATTGTTTTCTGGTGAGGTAAATGGGGAAAGGAGAGTATAAATGTAGAGAAAGAGAAAGGATAGAAGAGGAAAAAGAGAGGCAGGATGTGAAAAGCTGATCCTGGAAGAGAGGCACTTAATGACTGTCAAAAAAGTCCTGAGAGAAAAAAAAGGATAAAGATGGCAGGGACTCAAGGCAGAGAATTAGCTTTGTTTTTTTGCCAAGGTTTCATCCATCTGGTCTTGGCTTCTATGCTTGCTTTTTCCTCCAAATGCAGCTCTAGAAACCTAGTGGTGAAACCCAGGGCAAGGAGACAGACCATTTCTGAATTACCCTAAACTTCTGTTCTCAGGGAAGGCATATATGAAATGTACATATTAGTCTTTTGCAGTATGGAATTTCTTTGAGACTAATAGAAGAGACAGGCCTGTCAAGTGAGTCAGCAGTGACCAAAGGCAGACATAATCCTTTTGCTTTTTGGCTGACAGCTCATGCAGAGAAAAATATTCTCTGATTCAGACAAAGGTAAATGTAGCTTCAATTCCAACACAAAATTCTTATCCTCCATAATCAGCTTCTATTCCCAGTCTATGTTGACAAGAGACACTAGAAATATCAGAAACACCACTGATTTCTTATTGTTGGGTTGTAATAAGTTAATCATTGCTAAAGGTAAAATGCCCAAACGATAGAATAACTCAGATTATTTTCAGGATCTAAGCATGCACACACACACAAAGAACTTAGATTTGTTTAATAGCAGATATAGTAGTGGAGCATCTATTTATAGGTAAGTATACAGAAAATGAACACAAACCTGAATAAGTTATGAGATATCTAGAAAAATACAACAAACGGTTAACCCCATGATTTTTTTCTTTAATGTGAAGAATGGCTGGTCTGAATCCACTCCTATGGATTTCTGAATTCTAATCAACTACAAAATCAAGGCAAAATTGCAGTTCTGAACTGAATTTTCATTATGATCTCTTCTGATGTGCCTTTACAAACACAATAATTTAAGAAACCAAGTTGAAGCCTGGATCTGAATATCAGAATGTAGGGCACGCTTAAGAGGAAGACCAAAGGGTAATTTTTACATTACAAAATTTACCTTGACCTTGAAGAATAACTGCTTTTATAAAATTAAATACGGATTGAAGTCATGTGTTATGATCCACCCCATCTGTTCAGCATCCATACATACATTTTTTTTTTTTTTTTAGGAAAGAAGAGAAATAGGCTTATTTCACATTTTTGCTGAATTACTTCGTAAGACGTTATATCCTGGACCTCTGAGATGGCTGTGACTGGAGTCTGCCTGCTTTTGTTTCTAGCTTAAGTGCAGCCTGGCTGGCCTGTGCAGAAGGTAATTTCCCAGATATGCAAGCACCTCGGGGCAGCTGACTTCTACAAAGCACTGGAGACACTCTCATTTCTCGGTTGGGACTTCTACCATGTAATTCGCACTCTCCTTTGCCTTCCGAAGGCTGGTGCTTCTTCGCCTTTGAGTTCTGCAGCTGAGGTCCATGGTTCCTTAGTGGGTGCAGCTGAAGCAGCTCATTCCTGGCACTGCCCCAGTGAGCCACACTGCTCATTTAACCATGGGCTTGATGTACAGCCCAGTGTGAGACCCAGAGAAAAGAGAGGCTTCTGTCCTCAGTGGGATAGAATATTTAAGCTTAGGCCTTTGCTTTAAGATTTGGGATTTTGCCCTTCAGAGCTGTATGTATCAATACCCCAAAGCAATTTTTCTTGGATGTATTTTGCTTTGAATTTGAAATATGCTTTTGATGCTTTTTATTTAATAAGGCACAGGCACAGGACTACATTCATTGTTTAGACTAGAACTTCTTTTGCACTTGATGTAAGGAAAAAATAAAAAACTGGCATGCATGTTCAGGGTAATTGCATAGAGTGAAATGAACCCAATTTATGTAAAGGATTATTGAAGGAATACAAAACTTCCAAAGTAAGCCTGCTAAATCATTCATTCAGTAACGGATTGACATGTGCCCAGATCTGGATCTTGTGCTTTGCTAGCTTTTAAAGCAAAGCAAAGCAGCAGTTATTTAAAAGTGATGGTGGGGGCTTCCCTGGTGGCGCAGTGGTTAAGACTCCGCCTGCCAATGCAGGGGACACGGGTTCGAGCCCTGGCCCGGGAGGATCCCACATGCCGCGGAGAAGCTAGGTCCGTGCACAACAACTACTGAGCCTGAGCTCTAGAACTCATGTGCCACAGCTGCTGAGCCCGTGTGCCACAACTACTGAAGCCCATGCGCCTGGAGCCCGTGCTCCGCAGGAAAAGAGGCCGTTGCAATGAGAAGCCCGGACACCGCAACGAAGACCCAACGCAGCCAAAAATTAAAAAAAATAAAAATAAAAAAAATAAAAATGATGGTGAAAAACAGTATTGAAAGAGAGCAATCCTGGAGAGTGGATATATTTTAAGTGATGATTCTCTGTTAAATAATGTAATTCACAGACCATGGAGCTAGGCCCCAGGAATCATCTCTCGGCCTACGTTTCCATTTGGCAACCCTCAACATTCTATCATTAAAAGATATATAAATGCAATGTAAATAATGTCAACCACTTTTAAACAAATAATTATCTCTCTTGTTCTTTTTCAGATTTCTATTTCATTTTATGATTAAAAATTTTGCTATGCACTAAATGGGTGCAGTTAGGCTTAAAGTCTAATTTTGGAAATCTAGCCCCTTTGAAACTATTGGTTTCTTTTACATTTCCAGTTAACGTCTATAAATCCATCTGATGCTAAAACATCTGATGTGAAGAAATTGTAAATCTAAACCCTTTCTTCTGCTCTATACACAAAAAGTCTAAAATTTATGACGAGGCAAATGGAACACTTTCATCAGTTAATTGTTCTCATCAAAAAGCAAGTAGGGGGACTTCCCTACTTCCCTGGTGGCTCAGTGGTTAAGAATCCGCCTGCCAATGCAGGGGACACGGATTCGATCCCTGGTCTGGGAAGATCCCACATGCTGCAGAGCAACTAAGCCCGTGTGCCACAACTACTGAAGCCCGCATACTCTAGGGCCCGCAAGCCACAACTACCGAGCCCGCGTGCCACAACTACTGAAGCCTGGGTGCCTAGAACCCATGCTCCACAACACGAGAAGTCACCGCAATGAGAAGCCCGCGAACCATAATGAAGAGTAGCCCCCGCTCGCCACAACTAGAGAAAGCCTGCGCACAACAACAAAGACCCAAAGCAGCCAAAAAAAAAAGCAAGTAGGAAAACCCAGCTTTAATTGATTCCTCAGAGAATTTTTTTTCCAGATTATAAATTCTTATATTTTCCATTTCGTTGTTTCAGGAGATACACAAATGAAATGCAGGATATTGGAAAATAAAATGCTAAGAAGTAGGATGATACGAAAATATCCCTACTTTGCCTGTATGGAACTCTATCAGGGGAATAAAACCAGAAGTGAATGAGGGATTTTTTCACCCTGGCAAAAGTATAGGCTTCATTTGGCCTGGAGAGAGCCACTGTGCAAGACACCTTGTGACAGTACCTGGAGGGATGTCAGTGGGGCTCCCAGATAGGAACACTGTACAGGACCTCCACCCAGAGTGACCATCTGGGGCTCGGGGGGGGGGGGGAAATGCCCATTGACAAGGCCTCTCCTGGCCGCAGGGTCTTCTGTGCAGGCTCCTGGATTGTGACCATTTAGTCATCCACACGTCAGCATTTTCTGTCTTTAGAAGCAATCATTACATTTACCATTGGCGAGTGTGATCTGTGTATTCATGGAACAGCTTGACTCAACTGTAGTAGATTTAAAAATGCAGTCCTGGGGGTCTACTCTGTTGTAATTCCCTTAATTTTCTATCTGAATACTTACAAGCTTTATGATTGTGCTATTATGTACTTATGGTCATAAGAATTCAATTTTAAACAAAATATTCTTTAGTATCCCTTTTCATACGTATTTTCATCCCATATGTAAAGTTTGGGATAAAAAAGTACAATCAGTTGAAGGGTAGAACATTTAAAAAACCACTAATTTACCTTGTTCTTCAAATTTTTTAAGGTTTAGAAAAGTTAATAGTATTTTAAAGTATTTTAAGAATTATTATAAATCCTCTCTCAGCATATCTGTCTCTACTGGGGTGAGATCATGTTCCTCTATTGTGAGCACACACTAGGAGTTCAATAAATGCTTGTTTTGAGAATACATGACTATAAACAGATACTTATGTTCCTCTTTCACCATAATAGGTAATACCTATGAGTAGTGTTATCTCTGACAGTGTAATTAATATAACAAAACTAAGTTTCGGATAAGAATTGATTTTAAGTCATACTATAAGAATGGGAAATTTAAAAGTGGAAATTTAAATCTAGGGTCTGCCCATGAATTTCCAAATATAACATGCTTGACCAGGAAAATAGAAATGAATATTTTGAGTGAACTCCAGATAAAGGAAATTATCAATACAAAGCCGTGTAAATTTAAATTAACATAAAGGAAACATAATTACTTGTAAAAACAACCGTATACATTAAGAGAAGTGATACTGTCTTTGAACTTGCATTCTCAATCTGTCTGTGCAAAATTGCTTGTAGTGTCTCCAAACAGGCATCTGTGGTCAGATGCGTCGAAAACATTCCATGAAATGGTATATATCAGAGCAATAGGGCCTGCTGTTTCCTTTAACTAGATGGAGTCTGGCCAGGTCATGGCTGTGCTTTGGAACGACTGGTCTGGATGTGTGAAACCTGCAAGACAGGCAGCAGCAGCTGGAAGGCATCCTGTATGTATGTGGTGCTATTGCAGCCCTATGAAGGGAGAAAATGGTGGTTGGAGGGTTATTGTCAGAGTTCCAGCTTGACAGCTCCTCCCATTTGATAATGTTCCTTCTCCTCATACCCCACACTATTTTAGAATATTTTTCTTTTAATGTTGGTGCTTAAAGCAGATGTAAACACATTTCTTTGGATGTTTCTATTCTGCCTCTGACTGCCTGGGTTTCCTCTTAGCTGTGTCCTCCAGAACCTGCCTCTGTGGTTCCTTGTCTCTTCTTGTCAACTCCATCCCCCTCTGTGGCTGTGTCTTAAACAATAACATTTGTTGTCACCACATTGTTATTCTTGTACCTTGGTAGTTTCCCTTAACGATAAGACCCAATTCCTAAACGCATTGCTATAAATACATAGGTAGCCCTCCCTGACTTTTGTAATTTCCAAATTTTGCATTTGACAGGTACTTCAGACAGCAAGAAACTACTGTATATGCATTGCCCGTGTTCAAACTCAACTTGTCAACACCTTGCGGCTTCAGTGGGGAGCCCTGGGGCTACAGATGTACCAGTTCCTTGGAGCTGGTCCCTAATAGAAGGTTTTCCCCCACTAACCACAGGTGGAACACACTGCCTCTGCGTCAAGAATGAGGCCTCCTGGGCTTCTTTTCTTCGATTTTACATCGTTACTTCTGGCAAAGCCCCAGCTGTACGGGGCAGCTGCATGTCCGTGTTACAATGTCCTGGTGGGTGGGCAGGCCACGGAGTGAGTGGTCACAGAGGGTCTTGCCTCTGGTCACTGAACGGGCAGATGCTAAACATTCTACTTGTCATTTTTGCCAGTCTGGAGCTTCGACCCAGCTAAACTCAAGGTTATGTAAATGGAGGGAAGTGCCCATTTTTATGAAAATCACCACTGAGCAAGAATCCCTCATTGCAGCCAATTATCACAGTGTTAAATCTGGTGTCAAACTTGGCAGCAGAAATGTGCTTCTGTCGGGGGAAACAGCGACAGAAATAACATGCGAGCTTAGCGTTTCTCTTTATAATCAGAATTCTTGAAAATGAGGTATTGCTGCTTCACCCGAGGGTTTACAGCTGGTTTAACTGCACAAATGTACTCAAAAAAGACTTTAGACGATAAAATTTAGAATTGCAGTAACACTTGCTGCCTGGGAAAAATACACACACAAAAAAATGTAGCTCTAACATTTGCTTTGATTCAGAAGCACTTTCTCGCCAGGAGGCCACTTACCTCTAACAATACACTATTGATCATGGGGTTAAGGACCTCAGCCTTCTTGTTGCTCTGTGGAATCAAAAGGATGAAATTGACAGATTAGGTGCTCGTACTCCAAGGCTTGTTCCAGAAAATGTAAGACGCTGGCTTTGTTGAGGAATCTCTTAGAGAAGAAGGGGAGAAGTGGAATGCTTACTACAGACAAGGCTTCATATTTGGTGCTTCCCCTACACGATCATTTAATTTCGACAGAAATCTTAGGAGGTAGGTAGGTACCATGATTACCCCGATTTAAAGATGAGAAAATAGGAGACGTCCCTGGTGGTCCAGTGGTTAAGACTTTGCCTGCCAGTGCAAGGGGCGCGTGTTCAATCCCTGGTTGGGGAGCTAAGATCCCACATGCCCTGCGGCCAAGGAACCAAAACATAAAACAGAAGCAATATTGTAACAAATTCAATAAAGACTTTAAAAATGGTCCACATCAAAAAAAAATCTTAATAAAAAAATTAAAAAAAATAAAGATGAGAAAATAGGAATCAGGAAGGTTGAGTAACTTGCTTAAGGTCATGTAGCTAGAAATTTACACTCAGACCTTTTAAACTATTTAAAGCTCGTAGCAGGTCTGGGATTAGGGGGAGATGAGTGAGGCTGAGTTGTACAGGGTCGGATTCAGTCTTTATTTAAAATTTTGAGATTTTGTTCATCATGATTTTTTGGTGTTAATTTTGATTTTTAAAATACTGCATTAAAATATCTATCTAGATGACTCAGGTTGTTTCTTTGTCTCTTTTTGTGGGGGGGAGTCCCCTTAAATTTGGTAGACATGTTAAGCACCTTTACTTGCTTACCCTAGTTCCAGCCCTGGTCTGTAGTCTTTTTTCTTTTAAATGCAAACACGGGTACTTGGCTATAGGGTGTGTCTTCAAGGTTGGCAGTAAAGTTAAAACACTCTTAAATGTAACTTGCAAACAGGTCAGCATACCCCAGTTTGCAAAACATGGAAAGCGCAGAATACAGAACCTGATATTAAGTAGGTGTTCAAAAAGTGGGAGTTAGTGTTCATGTCGCCGTTATTATTATGTCCAGTTTTCTCTATCTAAAATGTTCAATCCACTCTTAGACAATAAATAATTACAGGGACTAGAAAGAAGAGGGCAGTCTTAATAGGCTGCTTTCCCTCACTGTACTTGAAAGACCTTATGGCAAACAAAAGTATATAAATGAACTATTTCTTCCCAGAGCAGCCCACTTTCACTGACATTACTCTACCAAGGGCTAAGTAATCTTACTGGGGAAACCAGAATGGAGTCTTGGGAAAAAACTCTTTAAAAATCCAGTCATTTTAGTAAGTAACCAGAAAATCCATTATGGTTTGCTCTCATGTTTATTTGATTATCAATAAGCTTCTAAAATATAACCAAAATGAGGGCAATAAAATGGCATTGGTTTTCAGAATCAATGAGATGTGCAAGCAATTTAAATAGAGTCTGGAGAGCAATATACACTCATTAGCTTCAAGTTATGAATAATGGCTCTTTTAGAGAACAGAAACAATGACTTGACGTGAATGATTCATCACAGCACAAGATGAGAGGTACTGTTGTCGTGAGATGGTATTTCAGTAAACTCCATTTAGATTTGGCTTTTTCTTTCTCCAAACGATAATCTGTGTGTTCCTGATTTTGTTCATACAAACATTTGGACACGTGTGTGTGTGTGTGTGTATTTTATGTGTGTGTATTGATTCAAGTACACACTTGTCTGCTAGAGCTTTGCTACTCAAAATGTAGGATAGGAATTCGGAGCACTGTTACCACTTGGGAGTTTGTTAGAAATGCAGAATCTCAGTCCTCATCCTAGACCCACTGAATCAAAATCTGCACTTAATAAGCTCTCTAGGTTATTTGCTTGCACATTAAGGTTTGAGAAGCACTGTGCTGGAATACAATACATTAAAGGGAATGGAAAGCAATACCATGAATCTTACCCACTAATGTAAATTAATTAATGTTTAACATGAATCATATAAAACATATAACACACATAGACACAGACATATACATCCTCATCACTAGGCAACCGTAGAGAACCAAACAGTTAGCTATCTGTCTGCTGTGTCTGATGGGCAGCCAACTGGGAGTTGAGTTAACTGGGTGAATCGTTCACCCTTCTGAGACTCAGTTTCTCAGGTAGTAAACTGGAAAGAGTGAGAAGAGGGTACGGTAGAGCCTTGGGAAGCTGAGTCGCCAAGGTCATTCCATCCTGATTAAGAGCTCACACCTCTCTGTAAATCTAGCAGTTACACCAAAGTCCATGGGCATCAGTTAACTTAGAGGATGCCAATCACATAAATGTATTTTATCAAGCCTATCCTATCAATGAGCTTCTACCCTCCCCCTTCACTCTGCCTGTTTACAGTGAAGCTCTATTGCTGAAGGCCTGAAATTAGACAAATATAAAAGCTGGTGTTTTACAAAATAGGGGAAGCAAACCATATTCTTTGACAGCAGAATGAATAGTTGGTATGTAACTCATCCTTTATCAACTAAGCCACTTACAGAAGTCTGAGAGGTGCACAACTCCTGATAGCCCAGTCCACAATCATTTTTGCTTTTTTTGAGAACTGCTCTTTGCCTGGGGTGGGGGTGGGAAGACGTGCACCCCAGCAGCAAAGTAGGTCTACATGATACGACCCTGTCCTCATCACTACTGAAGACACCAAGATGCATATCTGAGCCTTTCAAACCTTCTCACCCAGGATCCTGGAATTTGAATGGAGAGAACTAGGAACTGCTGTAATTGAGTCATAGTAATAGCAACACTTTAGCGAGAAGGTACATGAGCTCTGGTGATGGGTCCCCCACCCATATACCTCCACTACCTTTAATAAACTCCCCTTTCTGTCTAAATTATTTAGTGCTTGTTTCTGTTACTTTGTGTTAGGAAGAGATATGTTGAAGTCCACCTCCAGCATATCAGACTGTGACCTTATTTGGAGATAGGGTGTTGCAGATTCAATTAGATAAGATGAGGTTGTACTGGTCATACCTTAATCCAATATGACCACTGTCCTTATAAGAAGAGGGAAACGTGGACACAGACACACACAGAGGGAGGATGATGTGAAGATAGAGAAAGAAATTGGGGTTACACTGCTGCAAGCTAAAGAATGCCTGGGAAGCTGGAAGAGGCAGAGAAGGGTCCTTCCCTAGAGGCTTCAGAAGAAGCATGGCTCTGCCAATACCCTACTTTCAGACTTCTAGCCTCCAGAATGGTGAGACAATACATTTCTGTTGTTGAAGTCACCCAGTGTGTGGTACTGGTCAAGGCAGCCCTAGGAAACTAATACATTTGTAACCCAAACACCCCAGCTAAAACAGGAAGTGAAACTTGCTGTTTCTCATGTAAAGAATCATCTGCCTTTGCATCCAGGGCCGTAAAAGGAAAAGTAGAAAGGTTGAAAAGGAATAATTGCCACTATCTTCTCCAATCCCATTAGGCTGAGTTACATAACATGACTGATTTCTAAAGAAAATAACCAGAAGCCATAGCTCCAAATGAATGCCGAACCTTTCAAAATTGTTGCCTCGAGAATAGAAACACTTCTACAGATTGATTGGTAAAATTTTTTTCTTTCGGTCAAAGTTGAAGTGTAACAATAAAGCACAGACATTTTTGTCTTGTGTGGCTTATAAAATAGGCTTTCAGGGCAACAGTGAATGTGAATATTAAAAATGAGTTATTTTACTAGAGATTGTGGAATTATATATCACAGATGTTAAATAATAGAAGGAACCTTAGTGAACAAATAAAGGAAATGAGGCCCAGAGAGGTTTGAAAATCCACCCAATACCTTGTATGTCTGATATGGTCGCATCAGGGCTAGAACTCAGTCAGATGAGAGCCTTAAGCTGCCTATAGCTAGAGGAGATGCTCAGGCCTCATTTTAGCAAATGTCCCGGCAGAGCTTCTGCCTTGTGGAGCTTTCAAAGAAGGTACTATGTCCTCCACTTCATATCACAGCCCGTTGTAGGCCTCCCCCTCAAAAAGGTGAAAAAAGAATCAGTATCATAATCTTACCCCAACAGTGGTTAAAGAATTTGTAAACGTCTCTGATAAGGAGGCCACTTCCTTGCACATTGCAGTAGTTAATCTGAAAGAAAAAAAAAAGAGATTTGGGGATTTTTAATAAAGAAAAATAATTGTACCATTAATACATTTATTGATATTAATACAGTATTCCCTTTAAAAGAAGGGCACTCAAGTTTGAAGATGCTCTGTAGAAATGTTTTCCTCAGTATTCTTCCATGATTCACAATCACAGTTTAATCTAATTCTCACCCTACCTCTTTTCCAAAGAAAAGCGTATGCAGGAAAATACCAGGCTTGAGCTCCCCAGGGGGTATAAAACTCTTGCCAAGGGACTTTTCTCCAGCATTGCTCATTTGAAAATAATAATGAACATTCACTGAGGTACTATGTTAAATACTTTTATATGCATAACCACATTTAATCTGCATAATGACCTTATTAGGGTCCATTATTATTCCCATTTTATAGATGAAGAAATTCAAACTCAGATGTCTCTTCATATCTTGATTATGTTTTTATGAGATGCCTCAAAATAAAGATCCTGTAGAATACGTTTTTTAAGACTTACATCAAAACTTTACCCCAATGTTTATTCCAGCCATTCCACGCCTAGGACTTTACCCCAAGAAAATAATGCAAGATAGATATAAATATTTAACAAAGCAATGTTTGTCATAACATTATAGATGATGACAAAAACTGAAAACAATCTACCTAACAATGGTGCATTTTGCCTGATTTTTTTTAACAATAAGTATATATGACTTTTATGAAGTGATTAAAATGCTATTAGCAAAGAATAACTCCAAGTTAAGAATCTTACATGTTAAAAGATCTAGTGATGTCAGTAGAGGCAAGTTTTGTTCTGATAAATAGGGGTTCTGTCTAAGCTATGTATTCAGGTTTGTTGAGCTATATCCATCTATCCCTCCTTCCACTCATCTATCCATCCAACTACTCATCCATCCACCCACCCATCCAAAACTTATCTGCAGAAAGGGTCAGGAGTAAGGCCAAGAGATAGCAAAGAGCAGTTCTGCCTATGTTCTTGGGAAGGTGGGTGGAAAGGCA
Organism: Balaenoptera acutorostrata; assembly: GCF_949987535.1. Lineage (NCBI taxonomy): Eukaryota > Metazoa > Chordata > Mammalia > Artiodactyla > Balaenopteridae > Balaenoptera > Balaenoptera acutorostrata. Next base: position 79,531,078 of record NC_080068.1, read on the forward strand.
CTTATTGTACAGACATATATGAGGCCTTATTACATTTTGCTTGGAGCAGCTTGGTAAGGTTGGGACAATCAGGGGCTGAGAGTCAGACAGGAGCTGAGGGTAAGGTTCTGCTTTCCATACTCAGAAACTTCTGACTTCAGCCCTCCTCTTTCAAATCAGCATGCAAATATAAAACAGTACTCAGATGTTTTCCTCAATACTTGAAACTTTTCCTATTTTGCCCTTTCCTCTTCCTTCTTTACGTCGAGACAAGTACATATTCTTTGTAGGCATTTTAAGGGCAGGATTGTGCAGTGCTTATAATATCTTCGATTTTCACATGTTTAGATATGAAAATCTATACTAGATCACAAATCTGTACAAGTGAGGAAAAATGCCATCAGAGACACTAATAATGACTTTTTGGAAGGTCCTTCCACCAAAAATTTGCTCCCCAACCTACAATGCCAAATGTAGTAATAAGTGAAGACTAGTTAGCTAGCAAGTGAGTGAATGTGTTGAGGTGTGTGTGTGTGTGTGTGTGTGTGTACCCATATATTTTTAGGAGGCTCTTATTTTGGTTCCTGTGTCTATATAATAATGAGAGGGCATTTGGACCTGTGCTGATTTTCTATACCACAGCTTACACTCATACGCGTAAAAGTTAATGGCTTATTCTTCAGCTCCATAATCAACTATTTTAATGAACGCTCCATACCAGCTATTTTCATGTGTATAACATTATATATATATATACACACATTTTTATTTCACTAAACTAATAATAGTAACTTATTGAAGAATAAACATATGATAGCAAATATGCATGCAAAAGCAATCCACAGTGAACTGGCTTACGTTAGTGACCATCATTGCCAGAATTCAGAATATGCAGAGCTGGTATAAGTCCCTCGGAACAGTGGGGGTGTGTTTGCATATTTCTGTGAAACTAGTTGAGAAGGTCCATTAAGGTGTCTTTTATCTGTGTGGCATATTGAAAATGTAATTATATTCAAAGGTCTGTACTTTCAAGATTCTGATCTATTAAAACAAACACTTAGCTCTGAATGATTTACGGTGTCTTCCCTTAAATCTCTTCATAAATAATTCCTGGAATGTCTAGCTAATTATTACTGTTCTCGCTAACTTGGTTCATTTCTTAAGAGAGTCCTTATTTCTTAAGATGACCATAGAACAATGGAATTAGTTGACATGAAATCTGAATCTTTAGTAGCTGAGGGTGTACGCGAGTGTGTGTGTGTGCATTTGAATGGCACGTATACATAAAATTGGAAAAATAAGAATTAAAAGTAACATTTACTTTATCAGAACTTTTGCTTGGTCCTGAGCTGGTTTTTCCTCTTCTTGCCCATGAAGAATTAATTCTGCTACTTTATGAAGCTGCTCAATACAGCGAGCTGTTACTTCTGCCAGGCTTTCGATGGACTGCATGTATACTTCCTGAAAGCAAAAAGTGCAAGTCAGAAAATTATTCATTGAGCAGATGCTTTCTAAAAAAATCCTGTGACATTAAAACAATTACATAATTCCTGGAAAAAATTCTCCCAAAACAAATATGACCTGAAAAAATTTACCCAAAGATTAATGGGTGTACCTAAGACTTTTCTAAGTGGAAATGCTACCATAAAACAGAAGTGTCGGGCTTCCCTGGTGGCGCAGTGGTTGAGAATCTGCCTGCTAATGCAGGGGACACAGGTTCGAGCCCTGGTCTGGGAAGATCCCACATGCCGCGGAGCAACTAGGCCTGTGAGCCACAACTACTGAGTCTGCGCGTCTGGAGCCTGTGCTCCGCAACAAGAGAGGCTGCGATAGTGAGAGGCCCGCGCACCGCGATGAAGAGTGGCCCCCGCTCGCCGCAGCTAGAGAAAGCCCTCGCACAGAAACGAAGACCCAACACAGCCAAAAATAAATAAATAAACAAATAGATTAATTAATTAAAAAAAATAAACTAAAAAAAAACCCCAAAAAAACAAAAACAGAAGTGTCACCAGGTCCCAGGGACATAACAAGCCTTCTTCACAGCTGGGTCCCCAGTTCTCAGAGTAGTGCTGGGCACACAACAGACAGGTACTCGTGAAAGCGTGTGGAAGGGAGGCTGAATTGAACAGACCTCAGTGGGCATTTTTCTTTAGAGCGATCTAATTTGAAACTTTCTTTCTCTAAAATTAAAATTCAACATAAAATGAAGTTATTACGAACTCATTTTTGAACACAGGCAGATTATAAATTATGCACATATAAATTTATTAAACTGCAGAATAAAAACTGTGGCAATGGGCTTCCCTGGTGGCGCAGTGGTTGGGAGTCTGCCTGCTAATGCATGGGACACGGGTTCGAGCCCTGGTCTGGGAAGATCCCACATGCCGCGGAGCAACTGGGTCCGTGAGCCACAACTACTGAGCCTGCGCGTCTGGAGCCTGTGCTCCGCAACAAGAGAGGCCGCGATAGTGAGAGGCCCGCGCACCGCGATGAAGAGTGGCCCCCGCTTGCCGCAACTAGAGAAAGCCCTCGCACAGAAACGAAGACCCAACACAGCCAAAAATAAATAAATAAATAAATAAATAAACTAAGGAAAAAAAAAAAAAAACAGAAGCCAGATTACAAAAAAAAAACAAAAACAAAAAAACTGTGGCAATGAAATTCATTTTTGGAAAACGGTTCAATTACCTCATTAGTTATGGGGCATAAGGACATGTTATGGTTACAGATTTGCATATAAGATGGAATTTTACCCTAAAGATAAATCAACTATGTTCTTAAAGATCTTTTTTCCTTTAAATTATAACTGTAACGCTATGGAGGAAAGCTACTATATCTATGCTAAATCACAAAATGTCCTGGTATAGAGAAATTTTAGTGTTTATTACATTAATACTCATATTTCTATAGTGTGGAATAGGGTATAAATGAAAATGAAATGGCTTTGCCTCACTTAAAATTAGGCTGCTAATAAAATGAACATCATGTTACTGCTCTTTAGGCGGACGATCTGTAATGTGTTTACCTCGACTGTCTTAGTTTTCCTTTCTTCCTTCTTGTCTTCTTTGGGGTTTTCAGGTTCCTCTTCCTTTTCTTCCTTCTTTGTTTTGTCCTCTGACTCTTCGGCCACGTCTACTGGCACCATGGTTTGATCCTCTTCCACCCAGTCATGAGCTTTTTTCATGGCCTGCAAAGGCCCCCAACCAAAGCAATACGTTTATTGTACAAATATGGAGACACAAAAGCCAATCCCACGACTTGGATCAAACCCTAAACAGTCAAGGGTGCTTCTCTGTACGTTTAAAGAGTGATGGGGCAATTCCTCAACTTCCTTAAAAACACCTTGTTGTTGCTTTCTGGTAAAAAATACAGTAAGAAAAAGGGACAGAATAGAAAGAATGTATGGAGATAAAACTGCAGGGCCAGAGGAATTTTTGGAAAGCATTCTAAAATGATATTCAGGGCTTCCCTGGTGGCGCAGTGGTTAAGAATCTGCCTGCCAATGCAGGGGACACGGGTTCCAGCCCTGGTCCGGGAAGATCCCACATGCCGCAGAGCAACTAAGCCCGCGCGCCACAACTACTGAGCCTGCACTCTAGAGCCCGTGAGCCACAACTACTGAAGCCCATGTGCCACAACTACTGAAGCCTGCACGCCTAGAGCCTGTGCTCCGCAACAAGAGAAGCCACCGCAATGAGAAGCCCTCGCACCGCAGCAAAGAGTAGCCCCCGCTCACGGCAACTAGAGAAAGCCTGTGCACAGCAACAAAAGACCCAATGTGGCCAAAAATAAATAAATAAATAAAATCTATTAAAAAAAAATAAAATGATACTCAGGAATAAAAATGACCGTCACTTTGGAAAAGCCATAGTATATTTTTCACTTTTTGTGACCAACTATAAAATTTCATATATATATTTATATATATGAAATTTAGCCAGGGTCATTGCTAAAGCAAATTCCCTCATCTGCTGTCTCATGAAGCCCTTAATATTTCATGAACGTAATAATGTATCACGCCAGAAGATGAAGGATGGTTCTGCTCCTCTCCAGCCATGCCAGAACCTCTAAGGGCAGGGTCGGGGGGTGGGAACAAGAGAAGAACTGTGATGAGTTTCACTTCACATGAGTGCAGTTTGAACAACTTGTGGCCTTAAAAGTTTTCGAACAAGCAGAAACCACCTTCCCTATCTGTTACTCCCTGAATTTTGAAAGGGCAGACTCACCAGCTTTTATATTATAGTTTAAGCTGTTTGCTTAAGTTGCATCTGAGCTTATGCGAAACTTACTTCTCATTTGAAAGCTTGCATGTCAAAGTTTAATGTGTCATGGTGTTGATGGCAAGTTAATGGGGGAGAAGATTAGGGGAGACAAAACCTAACAAACCATGCTTGGTGTCCTCTTTTAGGGACAAAGGTTTACCTGTGTAAGTAAGCCAGTGAGACCTGGGAGGCACCACACACACTCTCTGAGCTGCGGCAGGTGCTGTGTGGAGATGAATGAGGCAATTTCCCTGCTGTGTTCAAGTCACTGACCTGCCAGAATCAGTGACCTCTATCAGAGATAAAGAAATTGCTCATCTCTCCACCTCACTGCCTCAGTCTGCCCTTTCCTCACCCACCTTGATGAGTGAGGACCTGTGTCAACCATTGATCACTAAAGAGAAGAAAGAGAGGGGGTGGTGGTGGGATGAATTGGGAGACTGGGACTGACATGTAGACACTGATGTGTATAAAATGGAGGACTAATAAGAACCTGCTGTATTAAAAAAATAAATTAAATAAAATATAAAAATTCAAAAAAAAAAAGAGAAGAAAGAGAGAATGGGAAAAATGACAGTTTTAAGTAATTAATGATCAGTGACCTCATTAAGAAATGCCATAGCAAGACCTTGTAGGAACTTGCAAAACATCCAGTGTTAACTCTCAGAGGAACCCAGACAGTGAAAGCTCAGATGGTCTTAGACACGACGAAGCACCAGCTTTCCAGTGGGAGGGGTTGTGTGAGTGGCCTGGCTCTGGCAGATGTGCTTTCTCTGCCTAATGCTGGCATGTCACTTTCGAGGGGAGGGGAGATGGAATTTGAAAAAGCCCTTTGGTGATTCTGCACCTTCTTTCCTTCTCTAGGCTGAGGATAACCACTGATCTGATATAAGACCCTATTTTAAGGAGAAACGACTTGTTCAAGGTCACAAGGTAATTACCAGTGAAACTGCAACTAAAACGCAGGTCTCACGACACAGCCTAGCACGTCTCCGCCGTCACATTTCATGATGTTGCTTCCTTGAATCTTAATTACTGACCTGGGACTCCCCTCCCGCCACGTGCCACTGGGACTTGGGGTTTTTCTATTTCAGGTGGATTTCTGGATTTTACAACGGAGACCTTTAAAAAAAAAAAAACAACAACAACGAGCAAAAACCGAGATTCATATGGTGCTGACCTTATTGAGTTTGTCAGGCGTGGCCGCAACATGCAATTCAAAGAGAAGCTCTGTAAGCATGCTAGCAAATTCTTCTCCCTTTTCTTCTATCCCTGGAAGTAGAAAATGACAGAAGTAAGAAGCATGATTTATTCTCCATCCTTCAGAATGTGGCAGCTCCCCCAACCTTACAGCCCGCAGTCAGAGTACAAGTGGGGGCAGCAGCAGCCCGCCCTCCAGCCGCCGGGCAAAGACAAGCTGTGCCCGTGTACGAGCACAGAGGCGAGGCAGCACGCTGCGGCTGGGCGAGGGGCTGGTGGAGGCTTGCTGCTCGCAGCTCTAGCTGGGGCACCCCTGGGCTGGCCCGAAGGGCACGTGAGGGCAGGGAGGGACCTACCGGTCTTGTTCACAGCTATAGGTGGTCAGTAGCTGTTTGCTGAGTGACTGAATGGACAAATGAATGACCCTTCTCAGGCTTGAGAGCCCTGGGACAACGCTGTGTTTATGACTTACGGTACTGCTATGCTTAGCACTGCAACCCTTAATGACACTCAGGGTACCCTTTTAGGTCCACAGAGCCACAGTGCTGAGCAAGCAGAATTAGTCTCCATGGATCATCTACTTACATCTTAATACTTATAACAACATTATATCTCTGGAGAAATTTCCCACGGTTTCCTAGGACACCTGCCTGGTCCTACAATACTTCGTAATGATATGTCTTCCCTTCAGATTGGAAGCTACCTAAGGATACAGACAATATTTGTTTTGCTCATTCCTGAATCCAGAGCATATAACACAGTGCCTGGAACATAACAGGTGCTAAAATGAATATTTACTGAATAAATAATTTACTAATATGTTATACCATAGATACTAATATATTGATTATCTATAATATGTTATATATATCATGAAATAAAAATAACTTATTATTGGTGGGCAATAAAGAGGAGAGATCTTTAAAAGTTACAATTTTATATCTCTCATTTGTATCTACAAGTTGAGGCCATTTTCAAAGTTTCTTATAAGTGCTAAAGAATTGATTTCACAATGGATTGTATCACCAGTTTGGGGCGGTGGTGGAGGGATAAAAGCATCATTCATCTGGCCTTATTACATGATCTCAGAAACCCTCTGAGAAGAAAATACCGTGGCCTGTGTTAGTGGGTGAAGGCAGTAGCTTCAGAGAGGACTAAGCTATGTGAGAAATACTGTATCTAACACTTGTCTGCTTGTGCTCATTTCTGTTTTAGAGACAAAATGGTTAATCAGCAGCTTGTGAAGACAGCCAGGATAACTGGTAGGCCTTTGTTCAAAGAATTTGGCCTCATCAGTTTATCATCACCTAGAATTTATATGTTCTCATTGGGGAGCAGGTCAATAAACAAACTAGAGAAGTAAAACATATATGTCAGGTGAGAAGTTTTATGGAGAAGTACAAATCAAGGAAGAGGAATAGGGGCAGCTGGGGGTTAGGAATTTCAAATGGAGAGGAGCTGAGAAAATGGCTTTTGAGTAATAACCCAGAGGAGGAAAGAGATGAGCCACACAGATCAGGGGAAGAGCCTTCCAGGCAGAGGCACTGCCAGGGTCAAGTCCAGGAGGGAGTGTGCCTGGCTTGCTCAGGGACAGCAAGGAGGACAGGGTGACCGCCACAGGGGGAGGGAGGCATGTGCCTTGCGGTAGAGGGAGAGATGGCTGTCTTTGTTCTCAGTGAAGCTGATACAAGCAAATCATAAAACCCATAAAGCAAGTGCTCAGACGGAGCAGTCTTCTGCAACACTTGATCCAATTCTCAGGGGTATTAAGAAACCTTCCGGGAGGAGGTGATGCCTGAACAGAGCCTTCAAAAATGAGAAGGCTTTAGTCACATGTACAAAGGGAGAGCTGGAGGGCTACAGAGTCAGAGAGAGAATGAGAGAGAGAGAGACAGGGAGAGGCCATCAAAAGCTGAGATTCTCTCTCTGCTGGGCAGAGATCTTGGTCTCATCCTCTCTAGGTAGGCAAAGTAAGAGGGCCCACTCCCACGGGGTCTGGTTTCCAAACTGCCTGGTCCTTCTCATCCGCGTGAGGCAGTGCTGCAGGGCAGAAAGAGCCCTGGCCTGAGGCTGAGGATGTGGAGGTTCTTCCCCAGCTCCTGCACTAGTGGCTCTGTGACCTGGGGCCAGTCACAGGGCTTCTTAGCCTCTATTTCCTCCTCTGTAAATATAGGATAATAAAACCCAACCATCTACTCTAGTGTTATTGTAAGGAGCAAATAATACAACAAATGTGTAAGTATTTCGTAAACACTAGAGTTTTATATAAACTATATTGTTAAGTGTTACAAAGATATAAACATAGGGAGACTAAAAATATTTGAGAGTAATCAGCACTAAATTAGGATACACGTACTCTCTGTAGCTCCAGCTTTTAAATGTGCGTTCATTCTATAAGACAGAGAAATACACCAATAACTTGTAGCAGATATTTTAGGAAAATCATCACAGAGAAAAATGGATGTAAATAAAAAACAGATGTTAAAGAATGTTGCAACAAACAATACCTATTACTACAATTCTTGGTCTGTACGTGTGGCCGAGAAGATCTTCACCAAGTCAATAAAAAGAGAAAATATCTTTTAAAAATCTCTTCACAACAGTGGTAAACCAAATTAGAGACCCACGGCAGTGTGATAAAATTACACTCTGTTGGTAGGACAAACATGCAAATCATTAGCTACTGTTATTAAATGCAGAGGAGCCCAATATTAAATTTATCTAAAAATGACAGTTTATTACATTTTCTAAGAGTACCAAATAAATTATTTGGGTGTTAGGGGGCTTTTAGGAATGCAAGTGCTTAGAAGAAAAAATATGATGAGAATGCTATGGTTTCTCCCAGAATTTTGCTCCTGGATTGTCTGCTCACCCTCACTAATGAGATTGCTCTCGACAGCTTTTAATTAAGCCCTCACCTTTCTGGAGTTGTAACACTCCATCATATTGGATTGATTTAATGACAACCCTGCTGTTCTTCTCTCCCACTCTTCTTTATGTGTTTAAATGACATTTAATTATTAAATTAAGTTAATTAAAATTAATTGTGTTTTGATAATCTGGAGCTGCCCTTTAGGAAAATGGACATATTATGGGAGGTAACAGGGTTCCATCACTTAAAGAGAGATTAATCTACCATTTCTTAAGCATGTTGTTCAGGACTTCAATGTTTTTTTTTTTTTTGATCATATTCAAAAATCTCCATTTACTGAAGCTCTATATTAAGACTGGAACATAACACATGTAGTAACATTTTCTATTTAACAGTATCGAATCAAGTTTTCTCTCCAAGAAATTGCACTAGTTGGGGATGCCATACTGCATTAACTTACACTGGAAACAATATTTCTTTGACGTTAGGGAGAATTTGGGATCCTGTTTTTACCTGTTCTGAATGACACCCCCAATAAGGCAAAGGTCTACCTCAGGCATCATAAACTGAAGAAAAATAGCCTGCATCTTTTTGGTGATTGTTACTCTGGAAAAGGGGCATCTACATTAGTTCATCTTGGGTTCAGAATACTAGCTGCATGACCTTTGACAGCTAGTATCTTAGTTTCTTCATTATTAAAGCAAAGACAAGATTGTCATCCTTTGTGACTGTGTAGAAACACACAAATGCTCAAAAACATTGTTCTCCAACTGTCTCTTTGATATTGACCTTTTCCTATGCTTCAGTATAATTGATTCTTCTACTTTGATGCAGTGAGCATAAATCTCATTAAACTGAAGGCACATAAGGTCAGCATGTGGGGCTAAAGCGGGAGATAGTATTTAAAAGACAGTTTGCAAATGCTTAGAATAATTTTGCCCTGAGCATATAGGCTGAAGCATTTGCGCTCTTGTGTTTGAGATTTGATTAAAGATATGTAACACGTCTGGGCACAAAATGCTTCCAGAGAGTGGATGATATGCATGTACATTATCACAAGTACAATTGTAAATAAAAGCTATAACTTATTGCATCTTTACTATTTTCCTGGAATTGTGTCAGCACTTTTAATAATAATAACAGCTAACACTTCGAGCAGTTCTGTGTGCCAGGCTCTGTAATATGTTTTTGCATATATTATCTAATTTGATCCTTACAATAGCCCTCAGGAATAGGTATCACTGTCTCCATTTTACAGGTAAGATACTGAATTTCAGAAAGGTTATATAACTTGTTCAAGGACAAATAGCAAGTAAGTAGAGAAAATGTTGCAAATAAGACCCTTCAGATGATCCCAGGAGAAGCCAGCCTTGCGTGTCCAAGGTTGCTTAAGTTTTCAGCATAACCTATGTGAAACAACTGTCTAGTGCTTGGTGATGACATCAATCACTCTCCATGTACACAGCAAATGCTTTACTATATTCTGCTCCCAAATGGACAACTTAATCATTAAGCACGTCCAACTTTGGGAACCTCTTTTCCTCTCTCAAGGAAGCCTTGCTTCTCACAAAATAGGTTCTAGTCTCCTTGGGGTCATGTCATCGTCTGGCTGGAAGAGTATTGGGAGTGCGTACCTGGCTCACTTTAGTGATGGACTAAATCAATCAAACCTGACAAATCACACCTTGATGCACCGTGTGCCTTTGTACTTTTTGGGTGAAGTGTAGGCCACTTACAAATACACCCTAACTCCTACACACAGAAATGAAAAGGAAGAAGAAAAATATGATAAGAAATCCATCGAAAGACCTGCCCACCATCAACATCAATCACATTCAACAACTTCCACATGCAGGTAAAAAATCAGACACTGGAGCATAAACTCTAGTCATCAGGGCCCTGTTGAGTGCACTGTGCTCTTTGTTCACTTGACCAGATGCATTTGCTGTGTGCCTGTGACATGCCAGGGACACCAGAGAAATAAAGGTGCCTCACTCAGGAGTTCCCGCCCAAAGGACAGGAGGACCATAGGTCAATGTGACCAGCTCCTGTAACAAGAGCAGATGCACAGAGAGTTTGGAAGTGGGCAGGAGGAGCACCTGAATTAAGCAATTCTCCCTTCTTCAAAGGGCTGTGCTTATTAACAGCAGTTTCGTAAGGACAGTACCAATCGTTTGTCTTGCTATTTAACTGGTTATTTTCCTTCACCTTGCACTTCTTGATTCTCTTCATTCTCTAATTCTTTGGCTGCAAAGATGTCTTTAATGGAAATTAGGTCATTTTTTAAGACTTCCAGCTTCTCTCCATCAAGTGATGCTAAAAATGACTGAACCTGAAAAAAAGAAATAGGTCAGCATAACTGTCATCTTTTCTTCTCATTAATGATGTTTACGTACAGCTGTGCCCAGTTCTCCCAGGTGATTCATGGTGTGGGAGGTAACACTGGGTTGAATGTTGGATTTAACTGCCTAGTAACTGTGCAACTTCGGGTAAGTTACATAAGCTCCTTGGGCCTCAGTTTTCTCATGTTTTTAATTGAATATATTTGACAGATAACATTGTGTAAATTTGAGGTGTATAACATGTTAATTTGATACATGTGTGTATCGTAATATGATTACCATTGTAGCGATATTTAGCACCTCTATCACATGACATAATTATACTTTCTTTTTAGTGGTTGAGACAATTAAAATTGTAGTCTCTTAGCAAGTTTGATGATTATAGTACAATACTGTTGTCCGTATGCCTCATACTACACATTAGATCTCTATGGCTTATTTACTACTTTTGCAAGTTTGCACCTATAAGTAACATCTATCTTATCCTCCCCCCAATCCCCTGCTAACCACCATTTTACTGTTTTTTATGAGTTTGACTTTTTTGAGATTCCACATATAAGTGATATCATGATTATCTCACTTAGCATAAGGTGCTCAAGGTCCAACCATGTTGTCGCAAATGGCAGGATGTCCTCCTTTCTCATGGCTGAATAATATTCTATTGTGTATATATCTCACACCTTTTTGAATCCATTCATCTGTTGATGGGCGTTTAGGATGTTTCCATATCTTGGCTATTGTGACTAACGCAATAAACATGGGAGTGCATATATCTCTTCAAAATCCTGTTTTTGGCTTCCTCAAAAAATTAAAAATAGATCTACCATGTGATTCAGCAATTCCACTTCTGGGTATACACCCAAAGGAAGTTTTCTGTTTTAAACTGAGAGCCACACTTCATTGTGATCCTTTGTGGGATAAATGAAATAACGAATGTGAAAAACATTGCACAAGTGCAAACAGCAGATGCCAAGTAAATGTTGGTGGTAGCTCTTCTATCATAGTGGCTGAAAACATACCTTGGTGTCAACCCTGGATTCAAATATCAGCTCTTCACTTATTAATTATGTGACTTTGGGTAATTTACTTAACCTTTCTGTGACTCAGTTCTCTTATCTCTAAAATGAGAACTTACAGCATCTACCTTATAAGACTGTTTCGAAGGTTAAGTGAAACGATGTACTCAGGAGTATTTATCATGATGGTCAATAAATTATATATATAATGTAAACAAACATATATGTAAGACGGAAAACAAACTTATGGTTACCAAAGGGGAGAGGGAGGGAGGAGTATGGGATTAACAGATACAAACTACTACATATAAAATAGATGAGCAACGAAGATTTACTATACAGCACAGGGAATTATACTTAATATCTTGTAATAACTTATAATGGAATATAATCTGAAAAAAATAACTGAGTCACTTTGCTGTACACCTGAAACTAACAAACAAACTTTAACAATATTGTAAAGCAACTATACTTCAATAAAAAAGTGTATGTAAACAAATATATAAATAAATAGTTGTATGTATATTACAGACATGCATACAAATACACTTGCTAGATGTTCTATTGTACTGGGGTTACAAAAGCGTACAAGATACATTTTTCTTCTCAGAGATCTTACAGTCTCAAGGAGGGAGGCCCATGTGAACAGGTAACAGCCACACCAGGTGTGAGTGTAGTGACAGTAGGGCGTTCCCAGCAAGAGGGCTGCAAGGCCCCTTGGGGAGGCGAGAGGGTGGGCAGGGATACTGCACAGAGGATGATGTTTAAACTGGTGTGCTCCCTGTTCACTGTCTTCAGAACCCCTCTTTTGAAACTGTCCTTCATAAACACTTAAAAATTATTTGTACAGATGGTCAGTCAACCTCTGTGAATCTGAAGACCATCTGAATTTCCAAAATGGTCACAGTGCATGGAGAACCATATAAAAAGTGAAGTCTGACTATAAAGTAGTAAGCTTTTAAATTTTTCATTCTGCAGGTCAAACACTTGCTCTGGAGGGAGAGCCAGCAGAGAAGCTGCCATACTCTTTGGATTGTGTTTTAATATTGATTACGGTAGTAGACTTGCAGTCCAGATGAGTGAGAGAGTTAAAGAGGGCATCGCCGAGGCCAGACACCATTTCCCTAAAAGTTGCTAATGCACATCAGCAGGACGTAATGCAACTGGCACCAAGGCTCTGAGAGGAAGTTCAGGGGGAAGTCATCAACACAAAACCCATTAGGCGCCGGGTTCAGCAGGTGGAAGTAATGCTCCCTGCATGCTGCCGCCACCACTCCCTTCTGCCCTGACCTCTTCAGAGTCTTCATTTCAGCTCATACACTCATGTTTAGGGCTCACGGTCCTAGATATGCCCACATCATATCATTATGCTCCAGGTATATTTTCTAAACAGCAATTTTCTCAGAGTAAAGAAAAATGGGTAATTGAATAAATGTTAAAGTACAGCGCTTAGTGAAAATGTATACACACATATGGGGCCTCTTGGTTTCTCTGTGTCTTCTGAGGGTAGCCATCCTCCAGGAGTGAATGCATTGGGGTTTTATGCTTTTGGCATCTCCCAGGAAGGGTTCTTTTTAGTGAAGTACTCTTTGGTCAGCATCTTTCTATTACAGCATCTCTTTTGCTTCCTCCTAGTTCATTCCATTATGCTAGCACGATGTGCATTAAATCTTTACTTCAATCCGATAATAAATAATAAGTAATCATGCACTCCTCAATATTCATGGAATGCTGACTATATGCTTGGCACTGTGCTTATGTGTTGTCAGGGACACAAGGGTAAACAGTCTGCCTTGTAAATCTTTTCCCTAAAAGGGGGTGTGGGGTGTCATTTTGAGGATTCTTGTTTACTGTTTTGGTTAAGTATTGAGTATAATGTCAATAAAAATATTAGTTTTTCCTTAAGATTTATAGTACAGCACGTTGCCATGCCTGTTGCCATCCTAGAATCAACCTAGTAGGTAGTAATGATTCCTTATAATTCTGTACACCCTGTCTAAGTTTCAGCCAATGGAATGTTAGCAGACGAGATGTGTACCATTTCTGGGTTAAAGTTTTTAACAAATGGGAACGTCCCCTCTATATTCTCTCTCCTTATGCTGGTGGGATGACGAAGACAACAAGGCCCTAGAGGACAGTGAAATCCAATACATTAGACTTGGTCATAGGGGAGTCCATAGGGCCAAAGGGATGTGCCCACCCAGAACCCACACTCCTACTTCTAGATCACTCTCCAGGTGACTGAAGGTTCCCTTTCATGATCTGTATGGACCTCTTCCCCAGGCTGTATTCCCTATGGGACCATCCACTGGAGTGTGGTCCACAGTCTATATGGACCTCATCCCCAGGCTGTGCTCCTTATGGTGGGACCATCCACTGGAGTGTGCACTCCTAGGCCCAAGGGATGGACAAAGGTGGCCGTTTGCAGGGGATGTGGATGGTGCTTGAACTGGGGTATCCTCACTCGTGCCAATGAGGGTCCTTAAAGCAACAGACAGCTGGAGATAAAGGGAAGAGAGCAGGCAGGAGGGTGATATGAAAATTTGAGGAGTCTGAGAGTTCTAAATGGGAACCTGGCCTTCCAGGCCATTATGAAAGTACATTTGTCAAGGAAGGATGACAGAATATATTTTCTTTAAGAGTTTGTTTCCAGGACTTACCTGGTGGCACAGTGGTTGGGAATCCGCCTGCCAAGGCCGGGGACACGGGTTTGAGCCCTGGTCCGGGAAGATCCCACATGCCGCGGAGCAACTAAGCCTGTGTGCCACAACTACTGAGCCTGCGCTCTAGAGCCCGCGAGCCACAACTACTGAGCCCACGGGCCACAACTACTGAAGCCCGTGCACCCAGAGCCCGTGCTCCACAACAAGAGAAGCCACCGCAATGAGAAGCCCGCGCACCACAACGAAGAGTAGCCACGGCTCGCCGCCAACTAGAGAAAGCCCGCATGCAGCAACGAAGATTCAGTGCAGCCAAAAATAAATAAATTAATTTAAAAAAAAAAGAGTTTGTTTCCAAAAGCTCTTTAACTTTTAAATATTTGGTATGTGCAGGGTTGCCAGATAAAATATAGGATGTCTGATTGAATTTGAATTCCAGATAAACAATGAATGTTTTCTTGGTATAAGTGTGTATCTCAAATATTGCATAGGACATATTTATACTAGGAAATATTCACTGTTTATCTAAAGTTAAAATTTTATCAGTCATCCTGTATTTTTATTTGCTAAATCTGACAACCCCAGTAGGGTCTCCATTTGTATTCTTGCCAGGAGCCTGTGACTATTAGGCTGGGACTAGTGGAGCCACAAGACGGACAGAGCCCGGCTTCTGGATTCCTAAATGCTGGAAAGCTGCCTGCTGACCAGACACTCATATCTTGGACTGTCACGGGAGTGAGAACTCTTACTGTTTTTGACCCATATATTTTTAGGACTATTTATTATAACACCCAGTAACTATTACTACTAAGCCAAGAAAAAGTTCTGCATTTCTCACTATGACAACTACGAAAATCTCCAGGCTGGGGAAAAAAAGCAGAGCTTGTGGGAGCAGTATGCCAACAGAGGGAAATGCCCCCCTCCAGGGACCAAACTGCCTTCCTGGCAACATCAGTCCTTTGGGGCTCTTTTCTAGAGGCCTGGGGCTGTTTTACAGCTAGATCTGCATTGGAACCAGCCAGAGTGGAATGTCTCTCTACCACCGTGATAGATTCAAGGCGCCATGCTCCCCTGTAATGTTTTCAATAATAATAACATGTATATATAAGAATGCATATAAAAATAAAATGTCATCAACATTATATATGCATATACATGTGTATGTATAAAATGGCAGCTAACGTTTATTGACTGCTTATTATGTATTAGGCATGCTGCAACTAGCTTCACATGGATTATCTCATTTAATTCTTTTAATAATTTTACGAAGTTGATTAGCATTCCCATTTCATAGATAAGGAGACTGAGGTAAGACAGGTCTGAAACCATACAGTTACTGAGTGGCATTTGATCACATAATGTCTGATCCCCAAACCCTGCTTTTGTAGGGAAAAGTTTGTGCTTCAGTGGAAAACTACATTTTCCAGATCACACTTTACCAGATTATTGGATTCTGATTCCATGGGAGTAATTTTATAACTCCGTAAAATGTAGACAGCTGATAGCAGTGCAAAACAGTAATGAATTTTGCCCAGTGGAGGGACAACCTCTCCTTCTATGGAAAAACCAGGTTTGTGTCCATTTGTACATTCATTTCAAAATTGCTTTATTTCATATGAATTTGTGCTTCTTTGGCTTTTCCTTCGAAGCGGTTATAACACCTGTCTGGTTCTTTCATTTAATTAATGAGGTAAGTAAATTCTTTGATTTGTGTTCATTTGGTATCTGCATGAGTCATGATTTTGCTTTAAAAAAAATGATCCGTTAACAGTTTAACCACAAGACTGTCAGTGATGGCTGATGGATAACAAAAAAGGAAATAAACACATAGTAACTTATAATTCTGTAAACTTGTGTGTGTGTGTGTTCATCCTGTTTGGTTCTTGGTTACCTGTTATATGGCAGAGGTCATCTTTCCCTGACTAGGTGGGCTTCAAGAATGTCTCAACCCCCCAAAGTCCAAATGTAAGAAGACAAGGCCAACAGAGAGTCAAAAATCACTGTTCGCTTCTAAAGCTTACTTCCAAGTTCAGCCTCCTGTCTGAGGACCTGCCTCTCCCCCAAGTAAATGTCACTGGGATGGCCCATGGCCCCTCCCAGGAGGTCCAGAGGGGACTGCCCTGTGGCCTCCACTGCAAAAACACCCCAGACTACAGTCAGCCTGACTCACAAAAGAGCAGTATATACAATTAAATGAGTTAATAGTTTTAAAGTGCTTAGATTAGTGATTATATAAATGCCATATAAGTGTTTGTTAAATAAAAACACACACATTTGGGGACACACACACACACACACACACACACACACACACAGATCCTTTTAAAAAAAAGAAATCGGGCTTCCCTGGTGGCGCAGTGGTTGAGAGTCTGCCTGCCAATGCAGGGGACACGGGTTCGAGCCCTGGTCTGGGAAGATCCCACATGTCGCGGAGCAACTGGGCCCGTGAGCCACAACTACTGAGCCTGTGCGTCTGGAGCCTGTGCTCCGCAACAAGAGAGGCCGTGATAATGAGAGGCCCGCGCACTGCAATGAAGAGTGGCCCCCACTTGCCGCAACTAGAGAAAGCCCTCGCACAGTAACGAAGACCCAACACAGCCGTAAATAAATAAATAAATAAATAAATAAATAAAAGAGAGAGAAGATATCCAGCACACATGCCAACCTTTCTGTAAGAAGCCTCAGGCTAGTAAAAAAGTCCAACACATAAAAAAAAAAAAAGAAATCACCAACCCTGCTGACTTCCACTATTCATGTTTGTTTTCTTGGGATCAGAGAGTGTGAGTGTGCAGGGCTGTTAGGTAATTTCCCAGAGCTCTGTTCAGGAGCATCACTAAAGAGAGCTTTAACGCCCAGTAAGATAATCCTGCCCTTTGTGGCCCAGGCATTCTAACCAATGGGTGAATAAATAACTATATCACCCACGAAACTAAATGTATTAGAACCCTGCAGTCTGGGAGAAATACCAGCTGCTTTGTCTCCACTGGGTAGGAATGAAGACATGGCCTGGCAGGGCACCTCTGATCTGGATACTACATCGTCAAAGGGAGGCACAGGCCAGGCGCTGACAGCCAGGGTTTGCACGGCCTTTTGGGCCGTGAGTTGGGGGTGGTGATGACTCCTATCATGCTGGCCCTCCTGGGGCTGGTGAAGGGGAACAGCTAGACACAGGATAGAGAGAAAATAATATGGAGCCTGACAGGGGTCATCAGGCTGGACAGTATCTGTGACCTCAGCACAGCAATGAGGCTCTAAAAAGGAGGCTTTCTTTCATGTTTAAGAAGACGTATTCACTCCAGATGCCCCTAATGTAGTAGACAGTCTTCAGACCCCAAATGTGGGAGATGAGTACAGGGACCCCGTTTGTGTGTGTGCGTGTGTGTGTTTTTAATAATTTTTTTTTAAACATTAAAAAAAAAAGAAAAAGAAAGAAAGAAGACGTATTCATGAGCATGCTACTTCAAATGACCAGGACAGACATACCTTGCTTTCGCTTTCATTGGACAGAATTTCCAGGGCTTCCAGGTGTGACAAACCCTGATACTCATCAAACAGCATCCCGTAGTGTGCGGTCCTCTCGGCCGTGAGCTGCTGCGCCAGCCTCTGCTTCTCCTTCTCCTTGGCTTCCCGCAACATCTGCACAAATACACAGTGTTTGTAAACTAAGTGTACGCTTAAAAGCCGCATTTCCTGCGGAAGATGTTGGGGGAGATGAGCCCTGACTTGGTACTTGTGAAGAGTAGGTTTCAGTCACTGTGGAATTTCTAAAAAAATGACTTTTTGCATTGATCTTACTCACAGTTTTTTACATAATATTCCACTTTGAACTTTTCATGTTCATATGTACACAGCAAAACAAAGCAAAAATTCTACACCCAGGAAGAGGACTGAAAAGAAGCAAAACAAAAGCTGAACAGTGGTTTCTACTGAGGTGTTTTCCATGTGTGTGATGAATCTTATTTTTTTAAATGTCCAGATTTCCTATAATGAGCAAATTTTATGTACACTGGGAAAGTTGAATCTATTGTGACAGGATTAATTGCAACTTGTGCACCTAGGCAGACTTCAAATCAGAAATAAGCTGGTCTGATTTTGAGTTATTTAAAAATTTTGTGTGTGTGGTTATTAAACATCTTTGATGAAAATAATTAATAAAATATAAACTCATAGTGTATTCCTCACCAGATACTTAATATAAATATAAATATTAATATAAATAAGAATGTTAGCTTATCAATTCTTTGATAGATTGGTTTTGAGAAATACTGTGAACCGAGTTCCTCTCCAGGTTGATCATTTTTCTCGTTATTTTTCTGTTGATTAAATAATAAGACAGTAAAATAAACACAAGTCCATCAGTTACTCTTAACTTCCTGCCTTTGCTTTCTTCGATTCTAAGCATCTTTTATTTGCTTCCTCATCAAGGTGACTGTGGCACTTAGTTTATAGGGTTCTCTAATATCTGTGAAGAGCACCATAAATGCATTGGCCACCACAGGGTCACAAGGGGCAGATCATGAAAGAATAGATTTTGGTTTTTTATTATGTGTCAATAAACAATCAGCTTCATTCTCCTTTTTGGCTCTTGAGGTTGTTAACCCCAAACCCACCAGGCTGCAGACAGAATTCTCCCTCCTGCCTGTCTTTAAGACTAAATAAGTATAAGACCTGAAAGTTTTCAAAACAGCCCCATCAAATCATCCCTGGGAATTGTTAACATTTACAATAAAACCCAGCTACCCCACGGATCTCACTGGCTTGGTGGTGGTAAAATAAAGTAACAAAGTGACACTGAAATTGCTTTCTTTCCTACACCAACTTCCATCTCTAAATTCTAATTCAGGTTAGAGGGGAAAAGGGATGAAATAAAAGGTAAAGGGAAACTGTCACTTTAGAATGATGTGGATTCACCCAAGAAATGGAGAGTGAAATTAAAGTGGCCTAAAGAAGAACTCACTGGCTTTTGGGGAGCTGCTGCTACATTCCTTCTGGAGAAGAAAAGGAGATTGGTTTAAATAGCAGTGAGTGAGTCTGGCGTGGAAGACTTTGGGACAGAAGGGTAGCTTTGGAAACTTACACCAGTGGGATCTGAGAATCACCCTGTCCCCATGTTATTCAAAGAGTAAGACAGAATCCATGAGAAACTTAGGGAGGGCATGCATGAACATTTCTGATGTCTAGAGTTATTTAGTGTGGATTGGGAAAAACATAACAGATGTCCCTCTCTCAGTTGATGGCAGCTTCCTCCTTGTAGCTGCTCAGGCAAAAACCCTGGACTCATCCGTGCCTCTTCCTTTTACCTCATACTCCATATTCAGTCCACCAGGAACTCTGGATCGACCTTCAGACTACACCCAGAACCAGCCTTCATCACCACCTTCATGGCTTCACACCGCTCTGAGCCACCACTATCCTTTGTTTAGATACCTGCAAACGCCTCCTGAGGAGGCTGTGAGAGGGGAGCATAAACGACCAAGAGCCCCGAGGGTGCGCTTTGAAACCCACTCTTCATTTGCACTGAGGTCATGCCTCTTACCACCTCCCCCTGCCAATCACTGGTGCAGCAGGGATGTTAGGGCAGACCTTCTCCTGGGAGACAGAAACTCCTCTGACAGTGGACTTTGGCTGAAGGACTCTCCCATGGCTTTGCCAAACCTTCCTTAGACTGCACAGCAGTCTAGGATGATTGCACCCAGTCTCCTTTCTTGTTCCCCTCCACTGGGATCAGACTTGCATTGTGGTCTGATGGCTCTCCCCCAACTCCCACAATTTTCTCTCACATTGTCATTTCTACCAATAAAATCCTTGCACGTTTTAACTTACCTTGGCATCTGCTTCTGGGAGGACGTAGACTGATACACACTCTAACTGGTCTCCCTGCCCTTCACCCTCCCCCCAACCTAGTCTATTTTCAACACCATAACTAGAGTGATACTTTAAAAATCAGATCTTGTCACTCCAAAACGTTGCAATGGTCTCCCCATTTCACTAATAGTAAAGTCAAAGGTTCTTACAAATGCCCTCCACGATCTTCCGTCACCTGCTCCCCATGACCACTCTAGCCTCATCTTCAGCAACTCTCATCCTGGCTCACTCCTCTCCCACCACACAGCATCCTTGCTCTTCCTTGTTCATCCCAGACACTCCTGCCTCAGGGCCTTTGCACAAGCTGCTCTTGCTGCTTGAAATGTGCCTCACCCAGATTCTGCATAGTCAAGCCCCTCATCTCCTTCAAGTATTTGCTCAAACGTCATTCATCTATCTTCATGAAGTTCTCCCTCACAATCTGACTTAATACTTAACCTGCCCCTCACTCCCATATTCCTGATTACCCTCTTTCTGCTCTACTTTTTCTATTTTTTTGACAGCACTCATCATCTTCTAAAATATGAGATAATGTGTATTGTTTGCTTGTCCCTTCTCACTAGAACAAATCTCCATAATGACAGGGATATTTATCCATTTTGACCACTGATGTATCTCAAGTGCTTAGAACAGTGCCTAGCACATAGTGGACATTCAAAATGCATTGTGGAGTGAATGACGGAATGAAAAATTACTGTTTGGAAGGAAGCTGAAGTGGGTAATGGCCCCCCACATATTTTTTCTCCCCTGTCTATGAGGCTGGAAGTAAAGGATTTTAAGATGGTAGAGCCACAAGACGTGGGCTGCCCACGAACGCTAACACTATAGGAATGAAAGATAAAACTTCTTCATTTTAAGCCACATTGATACTTGGGTTATTATTATTATTTTTGGTTTTGTTTTGTATTTGTACAACATCTAGTGTTAATGGTCTGATTAATACAAAATCTATTTTCTTCTTTAAGGATCAGGAGGGTGATGGTCTAGCTGATCCTGCCAAGTCCCTATCTGGGCTGTAATATCACAGTGGTTGTATGTGGGTTATTCTGGAAGAGCCAAGAAGAAATAACCTAAAAATCAAACTTTTCAGGAGCTGCCACTAACCTGTTGCCAGTGATTGCTCCTTCGGGGCTTCCCAGCACTGAGCCACGGGAAGATGTGTTTGTCCTGCCTGTGAAATTTATAAGGTTCTGCATCTGCTACTCCTCATTTTGATAAGACATAGAGAGACGTGGTGTATCAGACTCTTAAGCGGGAAGGGGAGAAGGGGCATGATTGACACTATGGGGTCCGAGCTGGTCATATGTCAACTGAAAGAGCAAGTTCCGTATTAGAGTTTTGTATTTGGAAAATAAGATAAAGATTATTATTATTAATAATAAGATAAGATTATTTTTAATTTTACTGACTACTGTAAGTAAGCAAAACATAGATTAAATTCTTCATACCATATTTGTCAAGGAGGAACACTTTAGAGCTGGAAGTATGAGAGGAGAAGCCTAATCTTGCACATAGTAAGAGAAATATAAATTAAAATTCCAATGAGATACCATTTCTACCTGTCATCTTGACACATAAAAAAGACAATGACAACAACTAACATTCTTGGGTGCTAACTATGAGTCAGGTTCTATGCTAACTCATTTCATCCTCACAACAAAGCCATCAGTAGGTATTGATGTTCCCAGTGTACAGATGAGTAATCTGAGGCACAGAAGGGTTAAGGCATCTGCTCAAGGTCATGTAGCTAGAACGTGGTAGAGCTGGAATATAATGGTACTATAGGCTGAATGTTTGTGTTTCCCCAAAATTCTTACGTTGAAACATAATCCCCAGTGTGATGATATTTGGAGGTGGGGCCTTTGGGAGGTGATTAGGTCATGAGGGTGGAACCCTTACGAACAGGATTCATGTCCTTATAAAAGAGACCCAGAGAGCTCCTTTGCCTTCTACCACCATGCGAAGAAACTGTGTGAAAACGTCTGTCTATGAATCAGAAAGCAGGCCCTTACCAGACACTGAATCTGCTGCTATTCTGATCTTGAACTTCCCAGACTCCAGAACTTTGAGAAATAAATGTTTGTTGTTTATAAGCCCCCCAGTCTGCAGTATTCTGTTAGAGCAGCCCGAATGGACTAAGACAAATGGCATCAATGGAATCATCCTCACGAAATTATTAAGTATAATTTATACTTAATAAAGCAAGGTACAAAGGAGCATGGCTAGTATGCTAACATTTGGTTGAAAAAGTTTGTATGTATATATGTGCACATGTATATATATGTATATGTTTAGCTACATCTATCTATATAGTCATATCTATATACATATCTATATCTATATCTAAATCTGTCTATATAATGTCTCTGATAGAATCTGTAAGAAGTCGTTAACAATGGTTGTCTCCCATGATGTGTGGCTGGGGAAAGGGGTGTATTAGAAACTCAATTTTCACTCCCTGATATTTTGTGTCATTTGAATTTGACATGTGCTTTAAAATATCTATTAAAAAAGATAAATAAAAATTTATTTACTTTACTGACCGAAAGAACAAATCACAAAAGTACATAATCCCACCTGAGATAAGGAAACGGTTCTCTCCATGAGTGTCTTGGTCCGCTTAAAACCTGGGTCACTTTCTGCAAGGACATTCATAGTTTTCTTGCCAATGAATTCCAGAGCATCAAGACCACCTGTTAAGACGCTTTTACCCTGCCAATGAGATAATTGCACGAGATTAGGTTTTCATGTTTTGCTGTTTCGAGGCACTCAGCACCTCCTAGACTGCACTATCTTCAAATATTAAAAGCAATATAAAGTCACAATTTTTTCTCATCAGAAGATTTATCATCCATTTAATCCTATTTTCTTTTCCGTGGAAGAGCGTGTGTCATATAATTTGTAGGACATGCAATGTTATTAAATAAGGATGCTTAAGAAAACCAAAGCACATTAGGGATTAATTTTATTGGCTGTGTGTATGAATAGATATGTTCCTAAGACAAAAAATTAATAGGTGACCCAATTGCTGTTTTTGTTTGGAAAAATTTCAACCCAAGTAACAGAATTATTTGGAGCAGTCTATAAAAATGTCAAATACTCTTGCCAGTTTAGGGAATTCTTTAATATAGGGCCCTAGAGTGTAGGACCCTCAGGCTGTTTCACTGGCTCTTGCATACTTTCAGAAAGTAGCAATAACCGCCTATAATTAGTATTTTCATGAAATAAGACAGGTTGATTCCACGTGCTTCTGGCTTTAGAAATTGTTCTATTATGTAGTTAACCACTGCAAATTCCTTTGCCAGTCACTGTTTCTCTTTCAAAACAAAGAGTAAAACAACCAAGATTTACTCATAAACTGTACATACAAACAGAACTGCTTACATTTCTTTGCAACATCTTCTTTGCCTATACCCCAACTATACAACTACAATTACAATATGCATATATCTGTGTTTTATCTCACCTTACATGAGTTTGCATAGGTTATATTTTATTATTACATTATTCTTTATATGCATTATCCATTTTCATAATTATCATTTCAACAGCAATATTTGATTTCATGGATTAATATGCTTTATTAGTCATCTCCATCTTGGACATTTAGACTGGTTTCAGGTTTGGGAGCCAATCAATAATCACACTACAAAACAGATTTTTAAATGCACGTATTTTGGGAGGACTAGGGGATATCAGCAATTCACACTTTTGCATAATTTGATTTACTTTCTCCTAACATCCTGTGAGGGGTTACTTCAGTAGAGAATAAGATGGGAGAAGGAAGGATGAAGGGACTTTGAGTAAGGGCAGACTTGGTGGGGGGGTGTCTGGAGCTTGGGAAAAGGGAGAACCGGAAGGTTGGAGAGCACACAGAAAGGAATGTGAGGACGCTGAGGACAAACTCAGAGGGCCCTGCCTCGTGGCTCAGGGAGACCGTGGATTTACTTCCTTTTTTTTATTTTGGCCATGCCTTTGTAGCATGCAGCATGTGGGATCTTAGTTCCCCGACCAGGGATCGAACCCGCTTCCCTTGCGTTGGGAGCGTGAAGTCTTAGCCACTAGACCACCAGGGAAGTCCCCATGAATTCACTTCTTACGCCAGAGGTAATGAAAGCGCTCTGTCCCATCCCCAACCCTACAACCCTCCCCGCGCACCCGCCATGGGCATACTGGACTTGTACTGCTATCCGACTCCTAAAACATACTTGCTGACCCCCCTTCTCCCTGCTTAGTCTAGAGGACCTCGAGTAGCAAGGAAAGGAACAGTCATTTCCTATTTCTGGCATGCCCTGACGTGAAGTCTGGCTAAGACACCCCCATATGTGTGTCCACAGCCCCCTCTTCTTCCCATACAGCACTGCATTTGACAACTGTTAAGTTGCCTCCACCTTCCAGGATGTTATGCCCTCTTGTCTTTCAGCTTATGCCCAGCATCTAGCATAGCTCTTGGGATATAATGAAATCTAATTACCTTTTGTTTTTTTAATGAATGAATGAATAAATTGGACGTGAGCCATATTTCTTAAAAAACTAGTTATTTGGTTTCACACAGCAGAAAGTAAACCTTTTCTTTCTGATCCTGAAGACAAGCTAACTGCCTTATCTCAGTTGGGGTGCATCCCCCTTTATTCATTATTCATCAGTGTTTTGTTGTCAATAACAAGCTTCTTAAGCTTCTTTAAAAGGAAGGGGCCTGGGAAGGAGGGATGGGTACTAGGGTTATTCAAGGAAAGAGGAGAGTGGGAATTGGGAGGTAGGGATGGAGGAAGAATGTTGGTCTTAGTTACCTGGAAACACTTTAGAAACATGTTGGGGAATGTTCCTGATTCTTTGCTGGTATATATATATATATATATGTGTGTATATATATATATGTATATCTATCTATCTATCTATCTATATATATATATATACCTGAATCACTTTATAATTTTTCAAATTGAAGGTTAAGAAACATAGAGCATCTCAGAAAAACAGCTCTAAGAAAGAGCCCTCTCCCCGCAAACAGAGGCTGTCCTTGCAGCCATTGGAAAGGACACTGTTATATCACACTGAAAAATGTTCCTTCTAAGCAGCTCCCTTCTTTTAAACATAAAATATATTTCATTTTGTTCTTATCATTTTGGTTCCAAGGTTATGCCTACTCCGTGGGAGAAAGCATAACAAAATCATAATCCAAAGTTACGAGCAAGACCATCTTCTCTCTGATGTATCTAGGTCACTGGTAAATAGAAATATCAAAAAAAGGCACTGGCAGACCTCAGGGAAAACAGAGGAAGCAGCTAACGACTCACTGTGTTCTGAACCGCATTGGTGATGGCTGACAGCATGCCCCGAGACCCTGATGAAGGAGAAGTGGGTGGGCTTTCTGCAGGCCTCTGATCTGCGGCTGCAACTGCTACTGAAGAGAAAAACACCCTTTTAGAGTTTGTTTTGCTGATATGAACTTGGAAATCTATTTGTGCACATGGTGTAATGCAGCCCAAGTCCAAGAAATCCCCCAATAAATGCACCACTCACTTGGAGGGACTTCATTTGCAGTATCAGGTTGGGCCCCTTCGGAAGAGCCAGAATTCACACTATGAATCCGGAGGGTGGCCCCTGCTTTTTCCTTGACCGCTGTCAACCCATGACCTGTCAGGAAATAAAATATGGCTCAGAGATACAATAGAAGCCCACGGTCTGCAGGTTCCATAGCTCATCTCCCAGAGCTCTTGTAAGCTGTAGGTGTATATCCCGACTGTGAGAGAATGTGGTGATTAACAGCACAGACTTTGCGAGCCCTCAGATGTGGGTTCCGGTCTGAGATCAGTTTCACCATCACCCAGCTGGGTGACTTTTGAGAAGTTACCACCTCTCTGTGACTCAATTTCTCCACTGTGTTGTCGTGGGAGCAAATAAATGCATGTACAGGGCTCCCAGATGCTTTATTAGTCCCTCTTACTTCTCACACTAACTAGCAACCTGGGGTTTCCAACCCAAGATATTATCTGTGAATGGTATCCCTGTCTTACCCTCTTTCCTCTTTTCTATGCTTCTCAAGGCAGGTATGTGTCATTCATTTTTTGATTCCCTGCAGGCCTATCCTATTGTAGGTACTCAATTACCATTTGTTGAATAGAAATCAGCTGAGCCTTAACAAACACAAAGTGTCAGTCATTCCTTTAGTATGGTCTGTATGTGTGAGAGCAGGGTCTGGAGATGACATGTCAAGACCCAAAGGCAAGCCAGTGGGAAAACCAGAAAGGGCACTCAACAGCTCTGATAGTTATCTTAAGCAGTAACAGTCCAAACACAAGATGTAAGAATAGTCGGCCAGGATGAGGGGCACTGATTTTACTCTGAGTGGGGACAATCCCTATAATTCCCTGGAGCCCAGCACAGTGCGTATTCAACATCAATAACTGTTTAGTGAATACAGAGCTGACCTTCTCATCTACTCCCCCCACCCCGCCCCTGACACATACACACAAACTTTGGCTTGACAGAGAAATAGCCTTGTCTACATTTTATTTTGGAGCCATTTTTTTCTCCTTAGAGAAATAGTCTAGTGATGTCCTAAGCGGCTGCCTGAATTCTTGGAGAAGCAGCCTGGGCTGCCATCATCACAGCACTCACCTCCCCCTTAGTGCTCGGGGAGAAAATGAAAGATTCACTCAGGACCTACGCGACCTCAGGTTATTAAAACCCAAGGCAGCAGCAGTATTAATATCTGGGGGAAAAAGGCCCAAGTCACAGCAGGATTTCAGAGCCAAAGAGAACCATCTAGTTGTAGAGGGCACCATTCAAATGACTGACCGTCCATCTCCTGAATAACAGAAAGACATGGATGAACCCCAAACCCAAAGAGTCATATTTCATCAGTAGTAACCTTGCTTATCAGGGGGATCTTAACTTAATCACGGCACCGAAATTTGCCAAACTGACAGAGGACTAATTATATCCAGTGGGAATCACCTGTTATTATACACTAGAAAACACTGAAACTTAAGAAACATTATTTACAATGTTTACAACATCAATTACATACAGAAACATATGACTATATTCATGTGTAGATCATTAGACACAGTCCAAATTCATTACTGAGTTACTTTTAAAAAAGATGCACTATAACTGCTAAAAGTAAGACTCGATTCTCTCTAGCTTCCAATTAATTCAAAGCATTTCAATGGAAACTCACTGGAGGTTCAGTAACACATGTAAATTATGGGATATAATTATCTAACTTTATTATATACTGAGCTCATATTCCTTGACATCCTTTAAAAGCACAAATATTTTCAAAAAGGAAATAATGTACATCCAAATCTCCATCCATGGTTCTCATTTAGATTTCTGAGAGCTAAAATCAAGGGATAAATGAGTTTCAGAAGGCTGGTAGGCATCTGCTATATCTTCTTTGTGTAAACTGTACAAGAGAGATGATTCCATATCTTCCCTGAGACCATTCAGGGTTTAATGAACCTCACTGTCATTACCTCCTCTTTCACCTTCTCCATCCCTTTGCAGGTTAGAGCCATGTCTGAATCTTTTCCCCGGGAAGAACAGCTTCTCACCATCTCAGAACACAAACAACTATGGATATGTATGCATTACCTGCCTCTAGAAAAATCGCTTTGTTTCTGGAAGGAAATACCATTTTATGTGCATAATAAGTAGAATGTGTCTTTTTAACAGACATGACAATAGGCTGCTACTCCACCTACACACACACACACACACACACACACACACACACACATATACACACATATACACACACACACACATACACACACTACTGAGGTATAATGGATGTACAAGGATTTGCACATATTTAAGATTCCTCCAATTATATTTTCTAATTAACAGTTCTTTTTTTCTGAGTTCTTTTGTTAGTGAAAGTACATCTTTAACTACATTCTACTAGAAATATAAAGCTATGGTTTTTCATAGCTAAGGTTTAGACTCTATGCCACACCCTACTTTGAAGAATAACTTCTAAAATTTTACTTAGTGTGACATCTAGTGCCCAGACAAGGAAGTAATAATATGGAGACACTGTTGTCTTTTGACTGAGAGCGTTTCATTCTCAGAGATACTGATTTTGTTCTACCAATAACAGAGAAAAACAACCAATATGAATAGTACTACAGGGTATGGTTCATGTATTCATTTCTTCACATGTCATCATGAACCCTAAGTATCCCCAAGAAATGAACCCATCCAAATTACATGGTTCTAAAGACGGAATATCCTCTACTCTTTGACTTACTGCAGTAAAAAGGTGAGTACTGCAAAGAAGGTAAGATAATACATGCTGTGATACTGTATCATTTAAAAACAAATATTAAATGATTGGCTGGTGTTTAATTTATCATCCATACTCTAGTGGAAAACACCCTAAACTTAGGAGTCAGGAGTCTTGTGGAGGAATTTTGGTTCCATCAGTTATTAGCCATGTGGTCTTGGTGACCTTTCTGAGTCTCTGCTGCTGTGTCTTCTCTGAAAGGAGGTTTATAACATCTACCTCTCAGGGTTTTATAAGGTCACTGAGAAGAAATATGTGAAACCCTTGGTACTGGTCAACATTATTGAGCACTTACTATGTCCCAGGCACTGCACTAAATATTTTCAGTGTAGTAAATTATCTTATTTAATCTTTTCATTATGAAGTAAGAGATACTACCATGCCCATTTCACGATTGAGAAAACCGAGACCTGGTGATGTGAAATTACTTGCTGAAGGTCCCCAAACCAATAAGTGGCAGAGGCAGGATTTGAACCCCATATTTCTGACTCTAAAACTCACTTGCTCAATCACTATGTTATGTTAAGAAAGTCTTACATGCCATTTCTAGTTGATTAAATGTCATTTTAGTCCCATTTCTATAACTCCTTGGAAATCAGATACTTAATCAGGAGCTTCCTCATTTTTAAAATATTGGTTTATGTTAAAATTAGCTTGAGTTACCTTACCTTGACCAAACAGCCAGGTGAAGGTCACCCCTGCAGTGAGGCCTTCCTCTAACCCTGGCCCTCCCAGCTGTGCCTTGGGTTGGTACAGCTTAATGTTTTTAGGATCATCCCTGTGCTGTGCAGGCACGGATCCCAAGACACTGTGTGGTGCTGTCTTCTCCCTCCAGTTTAATTTTTTCTCAAAAACTTTTTACCAACCTCGCTTCTTGTTGAGAAGATCAAAACCCCATTGAAGGGAGGTCTCCCCTCTTTCTGGAGGATGAAAATAATTTGTTGTTGGTGGGAGGGTCTCTCTGACCAAGTGGTAACTTAGGGGAGCAACAGTAGTTCTACACAGCACCCTGGATGACTGGGTAGCCTTATGGGTACTTTCTGCTGGTCCCTTATGATAAAGGACCCCCCAGGAGGGCAGCAGCTAACTTGTTCAGAGGGTTCTCCCCTTTTAGATTGCTTTAATCTTTAATATAACATTTCCTTCTTTTTCATTTCATTTCTGTCTTTTTCTTTTTAAAAGGTGGCTATATAGAAAAGAAACTTTAAAAAAAATCCCATAATCTCATTTCTCTGATATATCTGGTTGATTTCTAAAAATAAACATTTATTAGGTTCATCTATATCAAGGTAGTGCAAGAGTTCATTATAACATTTTTGCAACTCTTCTGTAGGTCTGAATATTTTTCAAAATAAAACTTTTAATTAAAGTGATAAAAAATGTAAAATTAAATAAATAAGTAAATAAACATTTATAATGTTAGTAAAATCAGAATATAGAAACATAGACAACAGAAGGTGGGCCAGCCTCTTTCTCCCTAAACAGCGCCTATTGACCTAACAGTCAATACAGTCTATGAGCTTACAGGGGCCTATGGAATGATTTAAGACCTGAAAAGAAGTATTGGTTCTAAAAGACAAAAAACAAAATTTGCAAATTAGAAATTAAATAATATTTACTTAAATGTATTCAAAAATGTAATATTTGGTCAACTGGTCAACTATAGTTCAAGTAAATTCAACTCTTCCACAGTTATATATAAATTATATATTTAATGAGGGATGTGGGTGCATTTTATTATATTTGTTGTGATATGAGAGGGACTTCCAAAAGGAGGGGGCTCTTAAAAGACTTAAAGGGGCCCTGCCTTCCTTCCAGCCCCACTCCCTACCCCCATTTCCTTCTAAAGATAACAAGTCTGATTTGTTTCTTGTTGATTCCTTTAAGGGAAAAGTTCTGAAAAGCACATCCCTACATATAAGTGTCTTGGACCCGGCTTCACCATATATAGTGGAGGTCTCAGCATGTGTACATGGTGGTGGAGGCTGTGTGTGCTGCCTGGGATCCCAGTGCTCCTTCACCCCTGCTGACAGCTAGCTCTCAGCTAAACGCCTCCCTTTGAAATGCCCTTCACCAAAGGGAACTGGCTCCCTCAAAACTGTACTGTAATGACTGGTCAGTAGGGAAGTTGGTGATACAAAAGCCTGGTCCTGGGCATTACGCCCTGGGACAGCTCTGAAGAGTCATCCCAACCCCCAAGCTCCCTATGGGATGGGCTGTGGCCTCTGACGCAACTGCACTGCAGCCCAGTTCTGCTTTCCTAGTCCTTCACTCTCTTGCAAGGCTTGCTCCTGAGAGTCCTTCCTAATAAAACTCCAGGACACTCATCCCTGCCTCAGTCTCTCCCCGGGCATCCAACCTAGGACACTGATCTACCTCATTCTTTTTAATGGTTGCATAGAATCAGAATTCCACTGAATGGCTCTGTCATGTTTAACATTCTCTGTGGATGGATACTTGGGTTGTTTCCAGTTTCTCATATATGCCTGGTGAACTCCCTCAGCTCTTTCAGGTCTCTGCTCAAGTACCATTTCATTAAGATCTACTCCACACCACCCTTTTTAAAAGCTTAACCTGTACTCCTGACACTACCTTATATTTTTCATAGACTTAACACTTTATAACCCTCTCTATAATTTTCCTACTCATTATGTGTATTGTTTATTTTTTAATTTTTTAATTTTAAAAAATTTTAATTTTATTGGAGTATAGTTGATTTACAATGTTGTGTTAGTTTCAGGTGTACAGCAAAGTGAGTCAGTTATAAATATGCATGTAATCATTCTTTTTTAGATTCTTTTCTTATATAGGTTATCCCAGAATATTGAATAGAGTTCCCTGTGCTATACAGTAGGTCCTTGTTGGTTATCTATCTTATATATAGTAGTGTGTGTACATTCATCCCAAGCTCCTGATTTATCCCTCCCCCCAACATTTCCCCTTTGATATCTGTAAGTCTGTTTCTGTTTTGCAAACAAGTTCATTTGTTTCAGCCTTTTTAAAAATTAGATTCCACATATGAGTGCTATCATAAGATATTTGTCTTTGTCTGACTTACTTCACTTAGTATGATAATCTCTAGGTCCTTCCATGTTGCTGCAAATGGCATTATTCCATTCTCTTTTATGGCTGAGTAATATTCCATTATATAAATATATATCACATCTTCTTTATCCATTCCTCTGTCAATAGACATTTAGGTTGCTTCCATGTCTTGGCTGTTTTAAATAGTGCTGCAATGAACATTGGGGTGCATGCATCCTTTCGAATTATGGGGTTTTTCCGGGTATATGCCCAGGAGTGGGATTGCTGGATGTATATTGTTCATTGTTTGCATCCTTCCACGAGTCTGTAAGCTCTACTACAAGGTCTTCATCTTGTTTACTCACTGCTTTACCTCAAGTGCCTAGAATAGGGCCTGGTAAGATATGTATTTGCTGAGTGAATTCCATATTGAACACCTTTGGACATATACATTAATGAACTTTTGCAAAGAATCAACAGTGGAACTGTTGGATGAGGACACATGCATTTAAAATTTTATAGATGGTGTTAACTGCTCTTCTGAAGGTTGTGCCAATTTCTACTCTTCTTTGGGTGAATTTTTGAGAAATAGAACAATTTTAAAATATTGGCTGTAAAACCGATAGCTAGTGGGAAGCAGCCTCATAGCACAGGGAGATCAGCTCAGTGCTTTGTGATCACCTAGAGGGGTGGGATAGGGAGGGTGGGAGGGAGGGAGACACAAGAAGGAGGAGATATGGGGATATATGTATAGCTGATTCACTTTGTTATACAGCAGAAACTAACACACCATTGTAAAGCAATTATACTCCAATAAAGATGTTAAAAAATAAATAAATAAATAAAAATAAAATTATTGGCTGCATTTCAGACTCTACTATCAATGAATTCAAGATATTATAGTTGTGAGAAGTAGTTATTTAGAAAAACACACAGATGGTGTTGCTGTGCTCAACTAAAGCCAACTTCAGGGCAGCAGAAACTGCAGCCAATTAACCTTCCTTTTGGAAAAGTCTTCTCTCTCCGTAATGATGGTTGATGCCCACTCTGTAATCAGATACTCACTTCTCTTTAGGTTCAAAATTGACAAGAAGAATTTCTGAACTCATAGTGTTTGCCTTGCCATCACATAGGAATTCATTAACTTATTCATAGATTGTAAAGGATTGTGAACAAACTCCAAGCATGAATCCTATTATCTTTTGTATCAACGATCCTTGAGAATTTTCACATCATCAGCAATGTCACCTTCAAAAATGAATCCATGTGATATTGATACTGAAATACCTAGTTAAGAGTTTTTACTGTAGTATCATTCTGACAAGTTTGCCGTTCTCTGTGATAAAAAGACACTGTCATTATTTCTGACAGTGCTAGTAGAAGGCTTTCATTAAAATGTGCTGAAGGAAAAAATCGTGTAACTCAGGAGAGGATGGGGAAGGAGAACAATGGTAACTCTGAAAAGGTAAATATGTGGATCAGATCTCCCTCCCCCTCCTCAGGTACTCTTATACAAGGTGTTGAGACTCATAAAACTGTCAAAACTAGAATTTTAAATAAACATGTAGGTCATTTGTAGTATCTGGAAAAAAGCTGATGTATTCTGCTGTATAATTTTTACCTTGGTATATCTGTATATGTCTCAGCATTGTTGACTTTCATTTTGATTACTGGTCCATCACTTAGCTTAGCAATATATTCTATGATTAAGTCAGGTCTCTAAGGTGCTTGTGGGAAATCACATCTGGTTCTCACAACAGTACTTTGAAATTATCATCAAAATTGCTTTTTTCTTTTTTTTTACATTTTCCTCTCCCACTCTGGTTTCTTCCTGGATCTTAAATAACAACCATTTTCATTGTATCTTACGAACTTTTCCAAAGGCATGAGTGGCAGCTGATCAAGTCTTCTTAGAATGTGATAATAGCATGGCTGTCAACGAAACTAATGCAGGAGATATGGCTTCTCCAAAAATAACTGTTGGCTGAGAAATGTTTGATTTTATATAAGCATTGGAAAGGTTGCTTTTTCTCATTTTCCCTTAACCTTGGGGGTCAAAGTAGTGAGGCAAAAGATAAAATATAAAAATACCGTGTAGCAAAAAGTCAATCAATTTTCTATATTTTTCTATTTAGCACAGTGGTTACAAATATCTTTCTCCTGCTATACACAGCCACAAAGTATGGAATCATTATATTCTGGAAGTTGGAAGGAATCTTAGAATTTCTCAAGTTCTTCCACCCATACTTTTCCAAGTAAGGAAGCTGAGTCTGGAGAGGTTCAGTGTATAGTGTAGCTAGGTAGTGACAATTCTTTGTGATCACAAGTTAGTAGCAGTTGGGACCGGGTCTCAGGTCTTATGACTTCTGATACAGTGCTCTTTCCAGGAAAGAACCACCTTCTAAATCTTTCCATTTTCCAATTACTCTCCTGCCAACTCTAAACAGTTCTAATTATTGTGACTGCAGTTTTTCAACAACTGTAAGAAGCATTGGTTTCTGTTTCTAGTGCTCAATTGACAGCTCTGAGTTTTGTTATAGATGCTGTCTTGCATAGAGTTCCATCTGCAACTGGAATTACCCCGGGGGTAACATGAGGCTTCTGATTGGGAATTAATTGCAATAGAATATGTGGTTATTTTCTTTCTTTACTTTACACAGGCAATTTATAAACCTTCAAGAGCTTGTCTGCTGCTGTGAGTGCTCTGTTTTCCAATAAGTTTTTTCGCCCTGTGATAATAAACTGTTAATGCTGCAAAGCCGGGGATGGATATTATTTGCCTGTACATAATGGAAGGTCTGCCTTGCTTGCCTCTCTCAATCCAAAGATAGTAGCTCAAGATAGACCACAACCCAGGACGGTGCCCATAACTTTTTCAAGCTTCTGTAAACAGGTGGTTGAACCCTATTCTAACCCTCTGTTTCAGGCTGTGAGCCTGGCTGTGACACTTCTCCATTTGTGGGACACTTGTGATCCCTGTTATCTTTTGGGAGTCAAATTCCCAATCACCACCACTGCCTGTTTCCAGCCTTGGAACCTAAGCCTCCCCTTATGCTTCAAGTTTTAGTTCTCTATCAGGTCTACCAAAATACTTACCTCATTTTCAAGTATATACTGCTATTAGTTTAGCTACTATTACTTTGTAAAGCTAAAGCCCATCCTGACAAAAATCTCCAAAATATACCTGGAGAACAACTTAGGGATGGCATTCAGCTATCTTGTTATTGCATTTATTGGGGTTGTGATGACCAGTGGTGATGAACAAATTTAGTCTCTACATCTCTAAAGATAGCTCCAATTTTTCCAAAGGGATTCTTAGAATGAGTATCAATATTTCAAATTTTCTTTGCTCTCCCTCATGTGCCCTTTGGTCATTGTGGGTGCAAATAAGAGAAAAATGCCAAGATTAAAATGCTTTTCAAACTTCCAACATATATCAGGGAGACAGTGCTTTGGGAAAGATCCCTGGTGTTCTCCTTACTTACTGCAAGTAATAATAAATCCTTCCTTCTCCTGAAAAAAAAATTCCAACATGTAGCCAGAGCCCTTAAAAAATACTAAGTTTCTGGCATTGGTGGTATAACTGATGAGGTTTTCAAACGGAAGAGGGAGGTTTGTTAGGGAGAATTGAAAGATCACCCCAAGATTCTCAACCCTGGCATATACAACATGTAATCCCCCCCACTTTGAGTGCGGACAGGATTGTGAATATGATGGGATTCATTCCCATGATTAGGTTACATTATATAGTAAAGGTGAAGGGACTTTTCAGAAGTAATTAAGGTCCTTAATCAGTTGAATTTGAGTTAATCAAAAGAGAGATCCTGGATGAGCCTGAACTAATCAGGTGGGCTTTAAAAGGGACTTGGGCCCTTCCTAAAGGGAGAGATTTGAAGCATGGGAGAAATTATCCTGCTGGCTTTGAAGAAGGACCTAGGAGTAACAGTGAATTGGACCAATTCATGGCCCATCACAAGATCCTCATGCACAGAGATACCTTGAGAACACCTGAGTTAGATGATCTGCAAGCTGTGTTACCTGTGGCTTCCCCTGTTCTGCTCTTCATTCTTCACCCTCAAGATGAAATGCTACGGCTACAGTATCTTAGACACGTTTATGTTGTACCTTCAGTTTTCATGAAGAGTGGATATAAGAAATGGTCACATGAAGAATATTTTGACAAACCTTCACTGATGAAGACATTGTTCATTATATTTTCTCTTTGTATACGAGCCAATACGGGACATTTCTTCAAAAGTTTAATACAAGGAAAATAAATTTATCTAAATAAGCTTAAGTCTTGTTTTATCACTCAGTGAGATAGATAATCTACTGGTAGCCAAGAATCTCAGAGTTAAGGTCAATGTTCAGTTATATTAGCCTTGATATATATCTCCTTCCCACCTGCATTTTTTTTTTTTTGTATTTGTATTTCAATACCCTGTGATGAATGCCTTTTATTGAGATACCTCAAATCCTTTTAGGGAGTAGGCTATTTGTATACTTTAAAATGTTCAAGCGGGATGATAAACACAAAGCATTAAGAATATATTATAAAAGCCCAAATCTTATATTCTAAGATGGAATATAATATAATGGTTAAAAGCCATACTGTGTGGTTCAAAGCCCAATTCAGCCACTCCTGACTCTGGATAATGTTTAACCTCTCTGTGATCCCGCTTCCTTACCTCTAAAATGGAGAAAATAAGAGTACCTCCTCATAGGGTTATTTTGAAGAATAAATATATTAATATACAGGAAGCACTTAAAACAGCAAACACTGAAAACAATTTGCTCTTATTATGTCATGAGCTAATGTTAAACTCTATCAGTACATGGTATGATCAAAACGTCATATCCTATTTGGCTCCTGAACTTTATCCATTCAAACGCAATGTGTAATGCTTACCTACTGTGGCAGATGCTGATGAGAGCAGAGATTTGCCCCAGGAGCCCCAGCCTGCCCATCCCCCTCCATGTGGAGAGGAATCCACGGCCTGCAAAAAACCAGATTACCCACAAGGTCAGCAATTTCATTTGTCCCTGAATGGAAAAACATCCATTCATTTGAAACAAAGAGAAGGTTAAAAAAAAATCACCAACAACCATATCTCACTGGCTTATAGTTTATAAGGGCCATAAAAGAATATACCAGTCTACATTGCAATGTGTACTTTGGAACCAAATTGGTTTGTAGTGGTGTTGGCTTCTGAGGGCTTAGCTTGAAGTGAGAAGGGAATCTGATGTCAACTAAGACCCAAATCTCCCATTATCTGGAAGACAGGGATAGGGCTGTGGAGGGGAGGGGGAGATTTAATATTTTAGGGCACAGAGTGATTTGTCAAAACTCCAAAATGACCTTGACTCATGCAATTTTTACAGAACTGAAATAATGTGCTCTTCAAGGTAGAGTTAACTTTCAAATCTCTGGGGTGGTAGGAGGGAGTTTTGGCATGGATGGTAGTAGGCAAAGTGTCTAGAAAAGCATCAATAAGCTTGGAGACGGCGAATAGCAACAGGAAGCCTTTTGAGGTAGACAACTTTCAGGGTGTCCACTCCACTCACAATGACCCCTGTAACTATATCTGTCACTGTCCCTGGGCTCACTTGATTCAAGTTCTTTTTCCTAGGTATTTTGATTGGGACTGAGAGATTCTGGTTCAGCTTGAATAGAAGATAAAAACTCAGACAATGTGGGGTGACCATATTCTACCCACCATGCAGACTAAGAATTAAGAGAAAGCACAGTGAGCAGAATGAAGGAGATACGCTCAGAGAAGCTGTTTGGATTCCAGATAGCTTCTCAGCCTCTGCTTCCTGTCCCTCTTCAAGGCCCTGCTGCATTCCTACTTTTGGGTTTTATGAGATTCCAGCACAGTGTTTCTCTCTCTTTTAATGTTTTGTTCACTGTTATGTCCGCAGAGCATAGAAGAACACGTGGCATATAATGAGTGCTTAATAAATTTAGTTGTTAAATAAATGACTGAAATTCATCCATTTTCTTAGGTGTGCTTAGCTTCTGTTACTTGCAACCAATGCATCCTGACTCGGTAGAACCACAGCTTTCCCTTAATATCCAGGAATGCATTATAGAAAATGAGGCAAGAATACATTAGGAGATGGAGAATAACAGCTCTTTCACTCCAAGAAGAGAAAGGAAGAAGTTAAGGAGTAAATGAAAAATTCCTACACAGTTTGTAGATTCTATAACTTTTGACTCAAGGCTGGTCCATCATCATCCCCAACTTCCTGCTGCATGCAGTCTTCCACTCTTATCTTCCACTCTTGCAGATAAGGGTGGCCATGTGAAACAGTTTTGACCAATGAGATATAAATGGGAAAGGTTTTGCTTTCATGATAAATTACACAGTTTTGGCTGGTGCCGACTCTCCCCTCTCCTTTTTTCCTGCCCTGAATGTGGACCTCATGCTTGAAACTGAAGCAGCCATTTTTGCTGCCATGAGGGAAAGGCCAGGGAATCACAGAGTCACTGGTCCTGGTACTGCTAAGCTACTAAACAAATGTGAGTTGTTGCATATCTCCATTCTTTCTGTTAAGTGAGAAAAAATTAATTGCTATTTTGTAAGCTAATATATGTTGGGTCTTAGTTACTTGCACCCAAATGCATTCCTAAGTGATTCACCTCGTAAATACCACACATCATCCATCAGCATAGACTACTGGTCAAGAGTAAAGGTTATGGAATTAAATTGCTTGGGTTTGACTCCAGGCTCTGCCACTTGGACATGTTAGTTACTCAAGTCTTTTAGCTATCACTGACTCATTACAAAAATGCAACCATAAGTATAAGAACCAATAACCTCACAGGGTTATTGTGAAAATTAAAAGAAATAATTCACATAAAGCTGTAAGCGTAGTGCCTAGCACATAATAAACACTCCAGAAATGTTAACTAGTAATAATAATAAGAAGTAACTACATTTTTAACACTAAGAAGCAAAAAGCTTTGAAAGTTGGCTGACATTTTTTTCTGTTTGGAAACAATGAGAAGCTTGTTAACATGAATGGAAATACTCAAGATTCATGACAGTCTGCTTTCATTTTTGGTGTCTACATTGATTTACTTTGCTTCAGCAATGAAGCCAGTGGCAATTTTATACCATGATGAAGACAGATGTAAGTTGGTGATTAATATAGTTCTTTCATGGGACAAATCTCTACCTATGTGATTAGGGAGAGTTAATACACTTAGGGGTGACAGCTTCTGACTCAAATTTACAATACTTAATATGCCCTGACAGCTGGTAATTGACTAGCAAATGGAAATTAATGTTAAATGAGTCTAGAACTTTTTGCAGTGTGACTACTTCAATTGCTTTATTAATAAAGCTCCTTTCACATTGAGCTGTGACTTCTTGATCAGCTAAAAAGAATATTTGTTATCAATGGCAAATACTCAAATAACTAAATGTGCACATTTAATATAAAACCACATAAACTAAATGTTTGACATGAATTATAAATATATCTCATCTTGAGTATTGTCTCCACTTTAAATAGCTTTAATGTCACATGCTTATGAGACTATAAAGTAGGCAGCATGGATCTACTCAGATCTCCCATTTTCATATATGGATATTTTAAAGCTTTTTTCTCATCCTCACCCATGTAACCCCCACCTCCTTTACCAGAGAACTTCACATCCTAATTTACAGAGAAAACAGAAGCCATCAGATGAGAACTCTCTCAACTTCCTGTCCCTTCCTCATAAACTCACAGAAGAGTGACCTCATATTGTAACAGCAAATCAGACTTGGTTTGATCAAGAGGGATCTCCAAAACTCAACTGGAGATCATTTAAACATCTATAACTGTTGTGTGGTCCTAAGAACATCAAAGAGTGCAAGATTCTATCAAGTTCGAAGTTCTTTAAATAGAAAAGACATTTATTTATTTTTAGGCTATCAAGTTCAAAGGTATCATTAGATAGAAAAATATGTACAAATCTTAGCATTTCATCAAAGGCCTTTAGCATTTAGATAGAAAATATATGTACCTCTCTTAAATGATAAAGACCAACCTGGTTGTCCTATTTCCTTGAGTAGATCAAGAATCAGATACTGTGTATAACTTTGGTCTTGGGATGTGGACAGTAGGAGTTATGAGACCAAAGCCTTTTTAAGTTTTGTAACTTGTGACACAGCTGTTCTAAAAAGGGCTCAGTGTGACATTTGGGAGGATGTAAATTGCTCTGGATGCCTGCAGCTCTGTCGAAATATTTGCTTGAAAATGGCCTCAGTTATTCCCAGGTAATCTTGTTCCTTGGTGAGTATGCATCATTCAACTCTAGGAAGATTTAAAATCAAATATGGAAAGGTTTAAAGCATGAAATATGTTATTAATCATTTTGTACATATTTGGTCTTTTCTATACTACTGATGTTTAAGGAATTTGACTGATTAGAGTGACAATTTTTTGAAAATCAATTTAAAATGAATAATTGAATTATTAGACTTCTGATTTTTAAGTTGAAATCTTCCTAAGTTTATGCATAATGTTATGCCACCTAAGGGGCTGTTTAGTCTACTCTATAAATTTAATTTAAGATTTACAACAATTTTTAAGTACTCAGCAAGATTTTGTTTAAGTAGATAAATGAGGTACTTAAAAAGTATATTAAGTTTATAGATGTAGTTTAAAAATATTTGACAGTGTTTAAGTTGGCAAAGAGGACCAAGCATTAATCAAAAGCCCCTTGAAAGTGACTGTTCAATTATGTTAGGCTTCTAAATAGAGTAAGATTTGTGAGATAAATGTAAATACTAGGGAGAATTGACATTTTGAATCTGTAACCTTAATATATTGAACACTAATTGTTTAAACCAAATTAAAAGTCTGAGTAGTTTTTTTTCATGGACAAAACACACACTGGCCTACACCAAAAACCTATCTCAATACAAATCTAACTTTACTGCACCCCCAGTCACAATTACTTCCTCCCCTTCTATCATAATGGAAATGATATCTTCCTCTTAGTTATAATTATCACCTCCATCTGAACTCCTCTGGGCCTGGGAAGGTTGGTTTTCCCTTTTTTCCTGGTTTTTCAACCTTTCTCTACTGGCTGCTTCCCACATTTAATGATGTGCACGACTCCTCCATCTTAAAACCAGCAAATGAAAATCACGATGACAAAATGTTTCTTTCAAACTTCTCTGGCTCCATGTCTTTCTTTCTTCTGCTCCATGTCTTTCTTTCTTCTTCACCTCTTAAAAGAGGTGCCTGCCTTCTGTATCCACCCCCTCCACTCCTCTACCCACCATGGTGACTCTCCCATGGTCACTGTTTCATGAAACCATTCTCACCAAGATCACAATGGCTTCTTCATTGTCAAAGCCATGGACTCAATTTTAGTCATTTTATTTCTTGACCTCTCAGTAGCATCAGAAGCTTAAGCACTTTTCAATT
This sequence comes from Balaenoptera acutorostrata, assembly GCF_949987535.1. Classification (NCBI taxonomy): domain Eukaryota; kingdom Metazoa; phylum Chordata; class Mammalia; order Artiodactyla; family Balaenopteridae; genus Balaenoptera; species Balaenoptera acutorostrata. Next base: position 79,572,023 of record NC_080068.1, read on the forward strand.
CTTAAAAGACTCTATTCAGGGCTTCCCTGGTGGCGCAGTGGTTGAGAATCTGCCTGCCAATGCAGGCGACACGGGTTCGAGCCCTGGTCTGGGAAGATCCCACATGCCGCGGAGCAACTAGCCCCGTGAGCCACAATTACTGAGCCTGCGCGTCTGGAGCCTGTGCTCCGCAACAAGAGAGGCCGCGATAATGAGAGGCCCGCACACCGTGATGAAGAGTGGCCCCCACTCTCCGCAACTAGAGAAAGCCCTCGCACAGAAACGAAGACCCAACACAGCCATAAATAAATAAATAAATAAACCCAAAGTTAAAAAAAAAAAAAAAAAAAGACTCTATTCTCATGGCTTCCATGACCTATCTTTTGACTCTTGCTTTTTTTGTCCATCCCTTACTATGATGATTTCAGTTTACTTTAGAAAGTTTCCACATGCATATTGTGATATTATGGACGCTCCTTAGATTAAGTTACAACCCAACTGCTTCCAGCATTCCAATAAAATACGCACAGTCCGGGTGGTCAGCTGGCATCCTAATCAGGAAAGCCATACCCCGAAGGCAGCTATAATGAACACTTCTATTATTTGCGTCTGTATTAACGTCTGATGCTTTGCTAATTAGCATACTGAATTACAGAAATGGGCTTTAACTGGTAAACATGGTGGACTGTTAACTAACATTTTAAATATCTGAAAGGGGTTCTAGATGGTAAAATTAAAGGTATTAAACACTTGCAGGTGGTTAAATATATTTTAGAGCCTCTTCCTACCTTTACATGAATAGGGTGTAAGAAAGGGTTTTTCTCTGTACTAAATGATCTTCTATCCGTCTCTGAACTCTGGAGAATTCCAATTTCTTGATGCCAGGTATAAGGGAAGAAACCCCTGCCCCTAGAATTCTAGACATTTGCGTTGAATGCACCTTTCATGCAGGGTAGTGGTCAAAGCACCTAAAAGTCCAAAACAATGGCACATTCTCAAGCCTACATGAGTCCTCACAAGCTATCTTTAACTTTCTTGTTAATTAATGTTTAATTTTAGAATGTCAGTGTAGTATAATGTGATTTGAGATTTCATTTCATTTATAGAATGAACTTTGCTGGCAATCACAACATATCAAAGAGCTGTCCATGACCAAAGTGGCTTAGAGACAGGAGACTTCAGGGCCAGGTCCTTGGCCTCTGTTCTTTCTTTATTTATATATAACACCTGGGCAATCTTACCCACTCCCATTACTTAAATAACATCCAGTTGCTGATGGCCTCCAAATCTCTCTCTATCCCCTGGGCTCCAGACCACTATAACCAACTGCCCACAAAATATCTTCACTTGGATGTCTCATCTCATGTTCAATATGGAACTCACCATCTTCTCAATTTTACACAATTCCCATATTCGTGGTTCCCAAACATGGGTCCACAGACTGACTGCAAGAGTATTATCTGGGGGAACTTATTAAAAATACAGAGTCTTGGCTTCTACTGTGATCTTTTGAACAAGAATCTCTCAGCAGGCTTCCCTGGTGGCACAGTGGTTAAGAATCCGCCTGCCATTGCAGGGGACACGGGTTCCAGCCCTGGTCCGGGAAGATCCCACATGCCGTGGAGCAACTAAGCCCGTGCGCCACAGCTACTAAGCCTGTGGTCTAGAGCCCATGCTCTGCAACAAGAGAAGCCACCACAATGAGAAGCCTGCACACCGCAATGAAGAGTAGCCCCCGTTCACTGCAACTAGAGAAAGCCCGTGCACAGCAACGAAGACCCAACGCAGCCAAAAATAAATAAATAAAGTAAATAAATTTTTAAAAAAGAATCTCTCAGGGTTTCTACCCTGAGAATCTGAATTTCTAACAAGCTTCCCAGGTAATTCTAATATACCACCAGATTTAGGAAGCACTGCCCAATACAGCCAACAGGCAACAGCATCCACCTGGTTGCCCAAGTCAAAAAGCAGGTGCCATGATGGAGAGAGGCTTAAAAGGAGAAATACTCCAACAGAATTGGAGCAAACTCTACTCACTCATTTAAGAGGCAAAAATCTATCATCAGCATGTCTTGGCCTATGTTCTCTCATCTTTGTCTCTGTTGATAGCAATTTTATTGCTCTTAAACACCCTGCTTTTCCTTTTCTAGGGACAGAACTATTGAGTGGTAGTCTATGTTTTCCTTTGAGAGTACTTTTAGTTGTAACATTGCGTTCTTTACCTTCTTCATAATTGGCCTTATGCACTGGTGTAGGACAGTAGGGATGAAATTTTTTTTACTCTGGGAAATATTTCTTAGTGCTAAGAATTTAGAGAAATTTTATCTAGATTAGATGTTTTAGGGGCTGATAGACTAGTATATAATAAGGTCCCACAAGATCTCTGGGAATAAATGTCGCTCCAGGCTAGCACTCAAGACAAACATCTCTGAATGGAGGCTGAAGAATTCACTGACTCCTTAAGATTGATTTGAGTGCTCCATCTAAGGCTTCCTTGTGCCTGTCCTATCTAGTACTATAAGACATGCTATAGTTGCTTTTATGCAACACTACCTTACCCAACTAGATGGTAGGCGTCCTGACGATAGCTGCACTACTCAGATTCTGGGGCGTAACTCATGTATCCTGAGGCTGGTTGAGGCCTTAAAGGATCTAGTACAACCTCCAAAGTTCAAGTGAGGCTGGGGACCATCTCTTATGGATGTTGTAGAGTGGATTCCTGAAGGAAGCCTTAACTCAATGGCTTCTGAGTCTGTACTTCAGAATGGATGAGAAAGGGGCCCTAAAGACAGAAATAGCTTCTCTGAGTGCATCAACTGTGAACGGTGTGATCCTTCAAAGTAGAGGTGCCAGCTGAGCAGCTCTCAGAACCACTGGCCCCAGGCCCCCTCCTTGTCACACCGCCCTACCTGCCAAGGTATGGCCCCCATGCTGGCTCAGGCAAAGGTGAAGCCAATAATGTGGATTTTCAGGGAACTCAGACCACTTACAGAAAAATATATACATTTAAACCCATTATCACAAAATCTAGTGTGTCCTAGATTATATAAGTTTACTTCTTCAAAGACTATTCTGCCAGGTTTTTTTTTAAGCAGGCATTTTCCCTTAGAAACTTTTTTTAAAGGTGATGAGATTCTTTTAGGCTCAGATACACCTGGAATCAGATAGGTTTTGGAGCCTGACTACTCCTATAGGACTTGACATTCCTCAGGGGATCTGTGTTCAAGATCCAAACAGCCAACTTGTAAATGAACTTTTCATTGAAGGTTTTTTGTAGAATTCATTATCTGCTGGATCAACAGAAAAATGGTTGTTTTCATCACTGCAAAAGGACTTCTTATAAGCGTCCAACAAACAGCAAATAAAACAGCAAATGAACAATGCTTGAAGACGAAGCACAAAACTGAATTCTCCTATATTAACTTAAGATACAAGGATAGGTTGCCACGAGAGATAGCAGAACCCCCTTTTCTGGTAATTATTTAAAAGAGACTATATTTGTACCTATCTAGAAGTGTTTAAATGGAACCTGGGTGAAAGAGATATATCCTTTCCCTTCAAGGCCCTTCCAGCCACCCATATCAGCTTTCTGCCTTCTTAGAACCAATATACTCACAAGAATTCCTCCTACACCCCATTTCTATCTGAGCTCCTGATGCAATGCCACACACATACATGCAGAGCCATGGCCCCAACTCTGTGGCCAATATTTGTACTTCCATCCAGATACTTTTGTGATGCTTCATTATGAGGAAATGTTCACCTTTTCAAAGTCCTTGAAAGCTATCAGTGGTGCTGGGAGAGGAGGGGAGTATCTGTCTGCCAGTTGGCTCTCTCCCTGTAGCACTAAGGAGGTTTATAAAGTGCTTGCAAGAGCAGGATTCATTCGATTTGCTCAAAATTTAGGAAAATGGATGTGTAGGAGCATACTGACTCTTTTTGTGCTATCTTTATTAACAATCTTGTTATAATTTTTAGAAGTCTGAAATTGGAATGTATAATCTAGCCTTCATGAGCTCACGTATTTTGAATCAGTGGAGCTTTTGTAGTTTCTTTAAGTCATCTTCGGTCAGAATGGTGTGGCTAAGACATAGTTTCTTAATGTACAAAGATATGTATCAATAGTAGCACTTACAATAACAATTGGGAACCAATGGTCCCCCAATAGAAAGACAGCATGGAGGGAACCCAGGTTCCAGAGTCAGGCATATAGGTAAATACAAGAATAGGGTATATCCTATTGGTTCTGTTTCTCTGGAGAATTCAGGCTAATATACATCCTGGCATCATTATTTCTTAAAGCTCTCTCAGTGGTTGAAATGTTCAGCTAGAGTTGAGACCCTCTGGTCTAGGAGTTCCCTCTGGGGGGGGGGTCCATGGATGGCTTTAAAGGGTCTGTGATATCATGGAACTTGTAAACAAAATTTTACATGTATGTTTACATATCTGATCCAAACTCCCATCTGGTCCTCAAATGCCTTCCATGACGTTCCTGCAGAATGATTGTTTGCTTTTGTTTAAACAACTCCAGTGATGGGAACCCCGCCTCCTCCCTGAGGAAGCTCATCTCATCTTAGAACAATTCTAAGAGTCGCTTTGAGGAAACTGTGGCCAAGAAGCTTGATTCTGAATCAAAGAATCACAAAACATTAGTTAGAAGGACACCTCGTGGTCTTCGTGTGCAAAGTCCTCATTTTACAGAGGAAAAACTGAAGCACAGAGAATTTAGGTGTCTTGCCCAAACTAACAAAGTTAACGATAGATGGAGGATGAAAACCCAGGCCCCCCGACTCCCTGCTTCGTTCCCGTGCCTCACTGCTTGCAGCAGAGTCACCTCAAGGCGGTGATCTGTGTGGCACACTCCAGGAGAGCAGGGCTGGGCCTGGCAGAGGGAAGACTCTCATTTCCCCTATACCGTAGCATCCTTCTAGAAGGCAGGATTGGAGGACAGTGCCTCCCCACCCTTTCCAGTCCCCACACGGATGGAGGGGAAGGTGTCAGGAAAACCCAGCTTGATGGTCATATTGATGTGGAACCTGGGAGACACTGGCCTGTCTTATCTCCCAGAGAGACAGGTGCAGGCGCTGAAGGGAAGCGTGAACGTGTTCTGCCTCTGGTCCCCTGGATGGCGGAATGTGATAATAAATGAGTGATCTGAATGTTTAAGACCTTCACAGTAGATTTGTAAATATGTATTAAAATTTGAGTGATGTTAAAGAAACATTGTTTAGGGTGGAATCAGGTTCATTAATAATTTGGACTCATTACGTTCAATATTACAATATCTTCCATTTACTACTGAGTAGCTTAATCTTACTGGATTGCTTAGTATCTCTGAGGCTGGTTGCCTCGTCTATAACTGGAGGTCAATAATATCCAGCTTAGAACCTCAAAGAACTGTTGTATAGAGTGAATTACATAACATATAGAGTAGCTAGCAGAGTGCCTGGCACACAGGATGTGCCCAATAATTGGTGATTGTTATTATTAATAATAAAACAATTATCAAAATGCAAATATTATAATGACCAATTACTCTCATATATGCCTTTTCTCACCACACAACACATCTTTGACGACCGAGGTAATGCCACAGTATATACTGAACTCCTAATCCCTACCCCCAGAGCCTGGCACAAATCTATGGCCGTGGTAGTATCAGTAAGAACTTAGGCTGAACTGAGTCAAGTGAACCACTCCTACCGGATCACTCTGTTCTTTCAGGGGTATTTCGGATCCAGGTTCTGCCTCGAGGCTGACGGAGTCAATGCATTCAGCAAGGGCATCCTCAGTCACTTCTCCATTGGGGGGGTGCTCCACGGGACCGGGGTCTTCGGGCTGCTCAGTGAGTCCAGTGTCAGCAGTCTCTGCACCCTGAACAGCCGCATTTTCATGCACGTCTCCTCTGGGGTCAGCTGGCGTTAGCTCATTTGAAATCGTAGCTGAATCACAGTGCGCTTCTGCACCTTTGGGTAAGGTATCACTACTGGGCATGTTGGTGATTTCTGCTTGGTCTCCAGTGGCTAAGGTGTCATCGCCATCATCAGACATTTTAATATCTGTCAACAAGATTACAAACAAACACCTTATGCTTTAATCTGAATTGTTAAACTTTTATTCAAAGCCCTGAATAATTAAGTTAAATCTGGTGGGGGTAACCTTTCTTCTACCAAGAAGAAAGTTTATGTAACCTTGGGGTAGGCTGAATAATGGCCCCCCAAAATATCCATGTCATAATCCTTGGAAGCTGTGGATGTTACCTTATATGGCCAGAAGGACTTTGAAGATATGATTAAATTAAGAATCTTGGATTATCTGGGTGAGCCCTAAATGAAATCACAAGTGTCCTTATCAGAGAGAGGCAGAGGGAGATTTGACTACAAAGAGGAAAAGGTGATGTGATGATAGAAGCAGAGATTGGAGTGATGCATTCTGAAGATGAAGGAAGGGGCCACAAGCCAAGGTACACTGGTGGCCACTAGAAGCTGAAAAAGTCAAGGAAACCATTCTCCCCCTCAGAAACTCCAGAACTATAAGAGAATACATGTGTATTATTATAAACCACTATGTTGGTTGTACTTTGTTACAACAGCAATAGAAAACTAATACAAGCCAACCGTGCTCTCTTTAAACTTTCATGGATCTCTTACTTGGCATGAAGAAATAAATATGCATATGGGAACTAAGAGTATTATCTGTATCTGTGAAAGTATTTATTTAATATGACTTTATTAATTATATTTGTAGCCATAATGAGAATAAGCATGGAAAATACCTGAGAGCTTATAAAAAATATTTGACATTTGGCTTTGCAATGTGGTCTGAAATTCAAATTGAGAGAGACATACATACACATAAGTGTGCCTTGTTGGGTACCAGCCCGTGAAGGCCTGGGCTATATTTGGACAATAGTTTAGATGGAAAAACACAAGGATGAAACAGAAAAAAAAGAAGTCAATATTAAGCCAAATAGGGAATGTAGCCATTACAAAATGATCTACAAAGCAGAAAACTCTTTATGAAGCTTGCAAGTTATTGCTATCATATAGAACAGTGCAGTTCAATAGAACTTTCAGTGATGATGAAAATGTTCTGTATCTGCACTGGCCAATATGGTAGCTAACAGTCACCTGTGGCTATTGAGCACTTAAAATGTGGCTAGTGCAACTGAGGAACTAATTTTTAATTTTAGGGAATTCCCTGGCGGTCCAGTGGTTAGGACTTGGCGCTTTCAGGGCTGTGGGCCTGGGTTCGATCCCTGGTTGGGGAACTAAGATCCCACAAGCTATGCGGTGCAGCCAAAAAAAAAAAAAAAAATTAATTTTAAATAATGTAAACAAATTTACACAGGTATGTGTGGCTAGTGGCTATCTTACTGGATAACACATATCTAGAAGGCTTATTCAAGATGATCATTTTCTTAGTCTAAAATAAAGACACAGTGTTCTCACTACACAGGAAGCCAAGTCTCAGGAAAATCAGTGGGTATTTTTGTTGACCTCAGTGTTTACCAGTTGGTCAAATCTCTGGTCACTGTTAAAACCACAGTATATAGGAAGCCATTTAACATATTGGTCACATGATGGCACAGACTTAGAACTCACATGCCCATGCCAACCCTCTTGTCCCCTCAAATAGCCATTCCCTAAAGTTGTCTCGCTATTTTCTTTTCTCTTGCTACATTCTCTCCCTTGGTGAATCACATTCCTTTCTCACAGTTTTACACACTTCTATGTTGTGACTCTCAAATATCTACCTCCATTCTATAGAGACAGAAAGTAAATTAGTGGCTTCTAGGGGCTGAAGGGAGGGGAAATGAGTAATGGTTGCTAATGGCTATAGATTTCTTTTGTGGGTGATGAAAATGTCCTAAAACTAGATAGTGGTAATGGCTGTACCATTCTGTGAACATGTTAAAAACCACTGAACTGCACATTTAAAAAGAGTGCATTTTTAGTATGTGAACTTTGTTATGTATGAATTGTATCTCAATACACTGTCACAGAAAAAATTCTACCATTGGATAAGCAGTTCTAATCGTCAGCTGAACATCTCTTTCTGTCCCAAAGGAAACCTGTTGTCTTGCCATTAATTCTAGATCTTCACTTTGACCTTTGTGTTTCTTTTAATGGCACCTAGATTTCTTCAATAACCCAGGCTTAAAATCTCAGAGCTGTCATTGACCAAACCTTCACTCTCTCAAGAATATATAATATCAATAGCTATCATTTACTGAGTGCCTATTAAATCCAGGCTCTTTAAATGTGCTATCTCCTGTGAGTTAGATACGACAAGCTTCATTTTACAGATGAGGCAACTGATGCTCAGAGGTCACACTTTAAGGAACAGTGGCAGATTTGAGATCTGAACCCACGTCTGACTTTGAGATTGAGCCACGTCGGAGCCCTATCTGCAATGCCACTTGCCTCTTCTCTTACATTCAACCAGTGCTCAAATCCTAGAGGCTCTTTATTCAGAATCCATATGCTTTCTTTTACTTCTATTTTCCCAGCCATCACTTTCAATCAGGTCCTCAATTTGATTCATGTTGATGATTTCAATATTGGGTTCACCTCTCCACTGTTCTCCCTTTCACTTCCCCATCCTTCCCCACCCTTTACCTCACTGCTTTAATTACATCACCTCCTGCTCAGACATCCTCAGGGGCTTCCCACTTCCTATTGAGATGAAGCTACATCCTTCAGCTGGCATCCAAGGACCTCTGTGCTCTGATCCCACTAGGTTTACCTCCCACGATGCCCTTCCAAATCCTTAAGTGAGACAACATAACTATGTGAAAAATGCCTGACATTCACAAAAGAACCTCAGGTGGCTGTTGGTTCAGTATGTTGTTTTAACATATTTAAGGCCCATTTAAAATAACCGCCTCCTCTATTTTTGTTCTTCCCAACTGGATATAATTTTTCTTCCTCTGAAATTCCCAGAGTGCTTTGCATCTGTCTCACTTTGGAGGGTTACAATCGTCTTTGATCAGTCGTTTGAGTGTTTTCCTACTATACTGTAAATTCTATGAAGACAAGGATCTTCCTTGTTTTGTCTTCATATTTTATATAGCACTTAACATGGTTCCTTGAACATAGTGGGAAGCTCAACAAATATGTGTGTTGAGTTATATTAATATTTTTGTGGAGATTTAAAATTAAAGTGTAATTTGGAATGAAAGCAAGCAGAAAATGTCTTTACCCCATTCACTACTCAGGAGTTATCTTACAGCAAGCGATTCCAAATGACCCATATTGTCTTTCCTTTGTCCCTTCACCTCCCAGATAACTGAGTTAGAATGTCTCTTTTTAAACAAAAGTACTTGAATTCTCTGATAACACACCTGTAAACAAGTCTACAGATGGGAAAGGCAAATAATGCATATTTCCTTTTAGGTGGGATATTAAATTTCAGATATTCAAGGTTGGATATGGTCTGTCAATGAGTATGGTCAATGCCTAGATGAAATAGTAAAGAGTGAAAAAGGCCACTGTACAGAAAAGGAGTAGTTACTGTGGTTCGTGGGAGGGGGGATGAGACTGAGGGAGGGTACTTGAAAAGCTATCATCACGTGGAAACTTATAAAATCTTTATGAAAACCTTGAGTCAGGACTGGCCTAGGAGAGGGGCTGCCAAACTACAGCCTGCTGACTAAATCTGCCTTCCCTGTGTTTTGGTAAATAAAATTTTATTGGAACACAGACACGCTCATTTGTTTATGTACTGTCTATGGCTTCTCTAGTACACCAGCGGAGCTGAAGAGCTGCAACAGAGACCATATGGCCCACAAAATTGCAAAGCCTAAAATATTTATTAGCTGGCCCTTTATAGAAAATGTTTGCTAACCCATGGTCTAGGACATTGCTTGATGGCCATGGCCTAGAGTTCTCTGTCCTAATTTGCCCTATCCCCGCCTGGGTCCTAGGGGCACAACCATAAGGAGAATGGGTCCATATTGGACATCACTTATATTCCCATTTTTTGTTCATCAACAGCTGGTCATAGGCACTGTCTGATATCTTAATTTCTTTGTAAGATAATTTGAAAATCCTTATTATTAATCTGGATTATTAAGAAGTTCCAAACTATTTCACTTCTCTATAAGCAGGAACATGAGAATAAACCTGGTTATGATAAACATTCATGGGTGAATAAAAAGCATTATAAACACTTTGTTGTATCTGCTTCACCCTCAATTGTTGTGATACTGTTCCCAGTGCTAAAATATTTCAGCACATACCATGTGACGTCTATGTGAGTTAGCTGTATTTTATGCCCTGAGGGTGGCTGGTTAACATTTGAAGTGCCCTATTCAGGAATTACTCTCCAGGGTCTTTACTTACTTAGCATCTCAGATTCTGAAATGGAGTGTTCACCTCTTGAGAGGGTTCAATTATCCCTCTCTCTGATCGTTATTTATCAGGGGGTACTACTTATCCTAAGGGGTATTAAAAGCATTTTTCACTGATAAAATGAAAATAGTGCTTAAAGTGGATTGGTAAGAAATTATGCACAGGTGCTTTCAGCTCTTGCATTTCCAGGGCAAAAGATTATATTCAGTCCAGCAGCTATTGAACTTTGCAGTAGAGTTTTTCTAGTTCTTCTGCTAATTGCAGGAGAACATCAAAGCCTGATTAGAAGGTTAGCTGAGTCCTGCCACCAGAGCAGTCCTGAAAGCAAAGAGAGCTAGGACTTCATCAACCTACAAGAACAAGCTACATAACTGAGCCTGGTCGCTAATATACATGTGAGTGTGAGGCAGAACTCCATCTGAGAGGTGGATTCATGGTACAATCAATCAGTCTTGGTAGGGATGTTGCACAGAGGAGCCCTACTGTCCTCCTCCATCTCTGATGGCCAAACTGCCCTAAGTCAGCTCACCTCAACTGTGAAAAAATTATCGAACAAAACCTCTCTTCCCTGCAGCTGCTCTGTATTCAAGCATCAACATGAAGCCATTCCTTCAGAAACACGCCCAAAATTCATCTATCAGGTGCTGAACCAATACTGTTAGGAAATATTTATGGACAACTTATACATTTCAGAAAGACTATATTTTTACACCTGTTCAAATAATAAAAATGGTCACCATAATATTCAGCCCTACTTTAACTTCTAATTGTACATGAACTTCTGCCTGTTACAGGTCCACATTTTCCCTAAACCAAAACCAAAAAAGAATCCCCCCCCCCCAAACCTTTTTTGTCCTGGTAGACTTTTGTCTACTCTGGATGTTATTATGACAAGAGATATGTAATCATTTTTAAGACGGTACCCTTTTGTCTGAAGCCATTAGAAATTGTGTGTTCTAAAGACACAGCTGTTTCTATGCAGTGACTGTTGGTGTCCAGAAGGACTACAGCTGTGATACATGCTATTTCCTGGG